>NW_008805064.1:501229-1718294 GCF_000004825.1 Heterostelium album PN500 | reverse complement strand
TTAAATTTTCAATGTCTGTAGATAATTAATTTGATTGTGGTACCCATTTAAAAAAGATATATAAACAAAAAATGAAAATAGGGGTGTTTTTAAAAGGAATAGATTTAAACATTTTATTTCTATTCAACACTATAGCTCTTAATTTAGATCTTTTTAATAATTTTTTTTTCTTTGTAATTAATTAAGTAATAGTTTAAAAGATGACAACAAAAGAGATATTAGATAAACTACAAATATATAACAGAGATGAACTTAAGGAATTGAAAAGAGATGAATTGGTTAAATTAATGGTTAAATATTCATTAAAACATGGTCGTAAAAAGAAAGATGTTCTAATCGATTCAATATTGGAATATCAAGAACATATCAATGATATCAAATCAAAGTTGATTACAAACAACCCAATCGAACAATATCATCGTGGAACTGTTGAATATCGATTGCCAACATTGATCATCTATCGAATCATTCGTGATCTTTGGTATGAAGATATCCACTTTTGTCAGAACATTGATCTACGTAGCAACTACCGATGGTTACTCTCGATTGCTCTCGTTTCCAAAGAGTTTTTCAAGTTGATATCATCATTGTTCAATCGATTCGCAATCAAACCAAATCCACGTCAGACAAAAAAAGATACGATTTCGTTTGCAAAGCATCTTAGAAAAAGTTTTTTAAATCCACATTCAGTACTCAAGAGAATCAGTGATATCACATTACCAAGCAAAGTGTTCAGTGAAATCATCAAGAAATCTATTTCAGCTCCGTTTGAATTGGGATTGATCTTCAATAATGTCAGACGCTTTTGTATGTTCAACGACATTGGTAATTGGCGAGATAATTCAATTAAAATACCACAATGTAAATCGATCATAGAATACATGCCTAATATCGAATCATTGGTACTTAATCAGTTACACATTGATCGTAATGTATTTCAATCGATAAAAACGTTACCACGACTGACTTCACTCGACATTTCCTCCTGCGCAATCTCCCAAAACTGGTTTTTCACATCAGATCTACTATCTATCTCCATCAAGAAGTTGAAACTACCTATGGAATACATTAATCAATACAAGAGAATACTTTCAGATCAACATCAACTTACCACATTTGGTGTTGGAAGAATCAATTTCGCGCAATTTCAAGTTTTAAGTGGTCATTTTATGAACATTACCAAACTGATTATCTACACGGTGTATGGAAGTGTGGCTGAAAAGTTCGAGGAACTGTTATGTTTACCAGATTGCAAAGTTCGCACTCTAATCACAGACAGCAGGTGTGGATGGGTCAAACGTGTGCTCAGCAAGAATCAATTGATCGACACGATCGATATCAATTATAATTTAGACGAGACATTCAATTTTTTGTCGAAATCACCATCGATCAAACGATTCATCTTCAACAACAGTAATAGAATAACAGACTATCGTTTGACAACCGATACTCGAGCCACTGGATTTGCACACGTCAAATCAAAGAGTCAAATTTATAGAGTAGCAAGCTACGCAGTGAAGATCTACAACGTTTCAGAGAATCAAGATGACAATGCAGCTGTGGAATCGACCTATCCTCATCTCAAGTTTCTGTACGCCAGCAATGAGATAGTTTCATCAGACCCTGACTCTAACTTTTCAAATTCAGATTCAGATTTCGATTCAGATTTATATTCAGAATTCGGTTCAGACCTAGATGATTACATTTTCGATAATAGTGATTTTGACCCTTATGAATCTGATTTTGATGATTCTGATGGCTCGGTTGGTAAATTTAAATGATGATTTTTTTTCATTTGTTATTAAAAAAAATAAAATAAAAAATAAAAAAAGATATAGAAGTAATATGTAATTTATTTTATTGTATGGAATTTTTATGTTTTATTTCTTTCATTATACGTTTAACGATATCCATGATTCCTGGAAATTCACAAAGATGTGTTATTTCATTTTAAAGGTTTTTTTTTGTAAAATGCACACAAAAGCTATTCAATTTTTTTCATTTTTGGGGAGGCATAAAATGAAATTACACAATTAAAGATATAAAATAAATTAATTTTAATAAAAATGTAAATTGTTCAACAAGATTTCCATTCATAGTTTCAGAAGTGTCATATAAAATTAAAAAATCTCTTCTTTGGTTCATGAAACACCTCAGTAATTACAATTTTTTGTTTTTTTTGGTGATGGATGAAATTTTTTAAGACCAAGGTTCACTTTACAATTTTCATTGGGATGTTCCAAGTTTCACTTCACTTTTCTTTTATCTGTTATCGTCATTAAAACTACACCTTTTAGCTTAGTTGCTTTGTCACTGTGTTTAGATATTTTGTATAAAAATAATAATAAAAAGAGGGTAGAATAGCTTTCAATAGAAATTACAAATTTAAAAATAAAAATCAAAAACTATCTATTTAAACCTCAGAAAACAAAATCTTAGATTATTTTACTAAGATTGAAAAAAATAAAAAATTGTTTAATTTTTGTTTTGAAAATGAATCAAATAACTATTTCAATTAATATTTGTGCCAAAAAATAAAGATAGATAGATAACTTATTTATTTCTTAATTATCTGATTGGACGTTTAAGTTTTTTTATGAGAAATTTTCACAGAAATTAAACAATAGTTTGGTTTGAAATTTTTTTTTACAATTATCTTTGTTTCGAAAGTTTTTTTTTTTGTATTAGTTCTTTAAAAATAAATATAATAATACAAATTAATTTAACTTAGTTTTTAGATAGAAAAAACAATAAAAATATGTCTACAACAACAACATCTGCTGTTGGAGTAGGTTCTACAAACAAAACTACAAGCTCAACCACCGCTACTTCAAATAGCACAACAACAAAAACAACACCATCATCACCACCCACCCCCACTACTTTAACAAAAGAAAAGAAAACCATTGAAGAAATGCCTGGTTTCTTTCCATCTACTTTCAAATCCAATACCATTCAGATAATAAACTATAGTAATGAAGCGTTGGTGGCACTGATCAAGATGGATCCCAATGCTCATTACTATAGTGAGGTATCACTTGGTTTGGGCTCAAACAGTAGTACTACGAATTCAGCAATCAGTTCTCTGGGAGGTATCAGCGGTACTCTCAAGAAAGACGTAAAACAGACGGCACCCATTCAGAGAATCAATCTGAGAGTCGAGAATAAAACACACGATATAGATATCGATGGTAGTAAGGCATACGTATCAGTATTCAAATTAGGACAAACCGGTGATCACTATCTAGGTGTCATCGAAGACCGACTAGTCAAAAAAGGAAAAGTACTGAATATCAATCAAAATCATATAACCGACCTAACAACACCGGGATTCAATATAACACACTATGATTTACTTTTCAACAAGATGATAACTCCATCTTCTTCTTCTCCGCAATTGTCATCTACCAATTCGACGCCAAACACTTCAAATTCCCCTTAACCTAACAAAAAAGCTGTAATAACTCCAGTTTTATCTGATTGTAATATTTTGTTTTATTTTGTAATATTATCTTTTGTAATAAAAAAGAATTAACAATAAAAAGAAAAAGTTTAGATATTTATAATATTTCTTTTAGTTTACTTTATTAAGTTTATTGAGATAGTTATTTAAAGATGACTTTATACTCTGAATATAATTTGAAAGCTTTGGTTTTGCTTGATCTTCGAGTGATCCGTTGCTCAACAGTTTTTCCAACTCCATCAAGAACTGACTGATTGTATTGTATGGAAGATTAATGTTAATCTTTTTACTGGTAGATTGTTGTTTTTGTTGTTGATATGATTCAATAGATTTCTAGAAAGTAATGTAATGAAAAGTTATTAATAAATTATTTATCCAAGAGTTAATTAGTTGATTGATCTTCTCAACTTACATCTGCAGCAATCAACATATCTAATAAAATATGTATTGACTCTTCGATTCTACCGTATTGGAAGTAGAGTTTGAATAGGATTTCCTCTCTGCCATTCTTGAACCATTGTTTGAGCCAGTTGGGAATGTCGACACGTTCAGAGCAGTTGCTGTTGTACGAGAGAATGGTATCGACTACCAGTTCGTGGTAACGAGATTGTCCACGTTTACACAAGACTTTTTCCGCTAGGAATTTACTGCCGTCAGCAGACATCTCGCCAACCACAACAACAGGGTATCCTTCCTTGTGGAAATGTGGCATTCTCTGGTGATATTCGACGTCCAAGTAGAATTGGTTGGCGTCGGAAGTAACACGGAATTCACTGCCTGCACCACCACCGGTAGCTGTCATCGGCTTGACACTGTCCTTGACAATGACACCAAACATCTTGCAAACGGTTGGAGTGTTACGGTTGGCGACAAACAAGTTGTTCACCTCTGAGGGTGACAAACACTCGTTGTCCTCGTTGGTATCATACTTTTCGAGATATTTCTCCAGGAGTTTCCAAGCGATCAGCACATTGTCGTTGTAGAACTGGATCGATGAGGATTCGAGAGCGCCGTAGTTGGCGAAAGGATTGACCGATGGATCCAACTGGAATTCGATACACTTGAGAGCAAACGACTGGAATACATTGCCGAGATCCATGTTGTTGACGATAGCCAGTGAGAATGCCTGCTCGATCAGTCCGTACTTGAGCAGCTCGGCCAACAGCTGTTTCGGTGAGAGATGGTCGGAGACATCGCTATCGAAACGTCTCAGCAAATAGCAAGATTGATAATAGATGTACTCACCCTCCAAATCCGATTTCCAAACGATCTGGACATGTGAATCATTTTCTGTTTGCCAATCCAACATGGAATGTTGTTGTTGTTGTTGTTGCTGTTGTTGATCAGCCAATGTAAGATCCAATACATTTTGATTGAATTGACGGTTTGGTGAAGTAATTACTGCAGAGGTCAAAGTGGATGTATTCATCTTTCTCTTTGATTTCTTTCCCTCTTGGAAACTAGAGATGTCAATGGGCAGCCAACGGTTCTGACACTCTGGTACCAAAGCCAAAGCATTGATAGCCAACGACAAATAGTCCAACTTTAACTTGTAGAGACTCTCAACATCAAAACTACCTTTTCTAATACTTGGATGTGATTCCATCAATATTCTCTGTGCTTTCTCATAGATAATCATAGCAGCTATATATTTAAAGATAAGATTAGATTATAATTGAACAGTATAAGTATATATATATTGTTACTTATATAACTTACCACCTCTATAGTTTGATCTACTCATTTTCAATGTATATAAAATAGAATAGTAATCTGGTTTCAGAGATAGATCTTGACTCTTTGCTTTGGCGAGTAGCATCTCCTCTGCTTGCTGATAGGTACCGACCAAAGGTAGTGATACCAACTGAGCAATCTGGTTGTTCTCACAAAGATGTATGAGTAGTCGATGCAAACAATCCATCGATCCACCACTATCCGGATTCTTTACACTTGCAATATACGCCAATTCATATTGTTGTATCTTTAATGAATATTTAAATATATTCGAATAAATAGATGACTATAAATAATATTAATCAATAAGTTATTATTATTATTTTGAACATATGTTAATAATTAGGTAAAAAAACTTACAATCTTTGATTGAATCTCTTGATTTTGATCGATTGAATCTGTATAGAATTTAATAGAGAGTAACGATAGTTGTATGACGTATTCTAATTGATTGCGAAGTTCAAAGATCTTTGAACACTTTAGGAAGAACTTGGCAATGAGACGGTCGGTTGCTTGACGAACGTTGGCACTTGGCATCAGTGACTTTTCGTAGAAGATCGGTGCAACCAACTCATCGTCCGGTATCATAACAACACGCAAGAGATCATCGTCAATCAAACCCGGTGTCGATACAAACGTCTCTGATGCCTTTATGAATATCTCGTAAGCTTCCTTGTACTTTGAGAAATGTGCAAAGCAGAGACCCATCAAATAATAATATCCTTTAATATTATTATAAAAGTCATTTTCATTGATAGTTGTTAATAATACCTAAAGTTTATATATTAAATAAATATTAGTTTAACTAAATAATAATAGTTAATATACTACTATACATACTGATAATTGTTTATATTGTGATTGTTCAGTTAAATAGTTGGCAACTGGATAGATTCGAGAGAGTACATTCAACAGGATATCGGTTTGAATATCAAGATTATCGATAAATGTATGATTATAGATTGATGTCAATTGTGAACTGTAGTTTGTCAACATCGTATAGATCATAGATGTCTTTAGAATATGCGTAGTAGATTCATTTAGATACATCTTACCCATCTCTACAACTCTATAATAATAATTATAATGATAATAAAAAAGATATACAATTAGTTTATACAAACTGTAGTGTATGAATGTATGAACATTACTTACTCATTATTTGTAGATGTAGATGATGACGATGTATTAGTAGTAGAGTTGTTTGATTGCGATGGATAATAGATTTGATTGGTAAACCAATTCAAGATATGATAGATGTTCAGTAGTCGGTAACATCTTGGGATGATTCGGTTGTCAAACTCTTTGAGTGTGGCAGAGGTGATACCGACCTGACAACGTAGACGTGAGATGAACGATACCAGCATGGCGAGAGATCTAACGGTACGGTATCGCAACTTAACGCTGCCGGTGAAACAACCAGAGAGTATATCGATGAACAAGTCGCCACCCCATTGATGTTGTTGTGGCGGTATAGCAAAGGAGTGTGTCGATGGGTCCGTCTCGCCATTAAGCGGTAGGTCCGACTCGATCAGTTCCAACAGTGATTCAACGACTTTAACTGGATCAACGATATACTTGAACAGCTTTATGAAATTAACTGTGAAAAGACCGGCCGCTGACATTGACGATGCCAATTGACCGTTGCTACTACTATCAACACTGATATCATCGGAATCGCCTCCAACAACAGTTGTAGAAACTAAATTATGAACCTCAGTCAACAATGCAGTGTTTACCTTCATTCTTAGTAAATCATGCTCTAAAGATGAATAATCATTACCAACCTATTATTATTATTATTAAACATTATATTAGTTATGTTATCTAATTAGTTATTTACTAACAAGTTTAAACTTACAGATCTATCAATTAAATTGAAACATTTATATAGATGAATGAGATCGTTCGATATATGATTGTATGTATTCATTGTACTATTGATAACAGGTGCAATATTCAATCTAAAGTGATCTAAAGGATTGTAACTATAGATAATCTCTTTATCTGACAATGGTTTCATAATAGATAACTTATTCTAAAATGATAGATGATAAACAACAATATTAATATATAATATTATGTTGTTAAAGATAAAGTAACTACTTACTCTTTTAATAATGAATATTAAATCTGTATTTGGATCAATGTATAAACCGGCTGCTTGAAGATCCAATGCAATTTGTGCAATACAAATAGAATAGAATTCATTCCATTCATTAAAAGTTAATAGATCAATTTGTAACTTCTTTGCTGTTGAATGATTTGATATCTAAAGAATCAATTGATTGATAAACAAACACTACTAGTTAGTTTTTATATTATATAATAATGGATTAATAAACAATTTCAACTTACTCTATCTCTTATGATATTGGCAACTTGTGATTCTAATGGTTGTTGTTGATTCGCTTGATAGCCTGGTTTATAGATTGATAGTGCTGATTGAATCGATTTATTGGTGAATTGACCACGATTGAATACACGTTCAAGATAATGTTGTTCGATTGACTCTGCTGTTGGTGCTTTCTCCTTAACGATCTTTGGTAACATCAAACCATCATTAAATAAACTATATTCCATATTTAAATTATCACTATAATAATAATAATAATAATATAACAAAATTAATATATTTATCCTAACCTATCTTATCATTTATAGTATTGACATACACTTCAATATTATTTATATTAATATATCTTAAAATTGGTTGATTATCTTCTTTGGTTGACCATAAACTATATAGATAGTTATTGTACAGTGAAAAGTCAATCAAACCTTTAGATTTGATAAAAGATGTTCTTTGTAATTGTAATGTAATATTAGATTCATCTTCAAGAACGAGTGAGAAGAATTGGAACTAAATAAATGAATTAGTTAGTTAGTTAGTTTAAACTATTATATATATAAGTATCAATGATATTTATAGTTACATTTGATTCTTGTTCCAATTCAAAATATAATACTAATGTAAAATGTTTTGGTTGATTGGGATGTTCGTAGAGTTTGAATCGTTTGATGCCTTGTATTTGATTCATAGTGATTTGATCCCATGTCTCAGAGTGTATCGAAAAAGATTGAAGAAGAGTACGATCTGTCGGTGACCATATTCTAAGTGTTAGATCACGTTGTAATATGAGAACCAATGGTCTACTACTGCTGCTATCTCCATTGGTACTGCTGTTGTTGTTGTTGTTGTTGTTTACCACTGCGATATCGGCAACCTCCTCTTGTGCACTATAGCGATTGGCGTTGAGAAACGAGAGAAAACGATTGCCCGATTCTTTCAGCTCGTAACGCTTCGAGCTCAGTTCACCGCTCTGACGTGGCTCCGACAACTCTATCCACCAGGTGCCGCTGTTGGTCGAGCCAACCGCCAGTTGACTCTCGCTAGCACATCGCACCGTCGACATATCGACACTGTCTTGCAGTACCTTGACTCTCGACCATGCATTATCCAACTCTATAACCTGCAGACCAGAGAATACACTCTTGAATCGCCTACTTACAGGATCACCTTTTCTCTTTGATCCTACTCTCTGTATGTGTGGGGTGTGTGTTAGTTCAGTTCAGTTCATTGTTTTTCATTTTTCATTTTTCACTACTACTTACATCATTTTGTTCTATGATTGATGGGTGTGGTAAGAGGAATCTATAGAGTGTCTTGGCAGCTGTAATAACGATGATTACCAAGAATCGTTGATTATACTCCATTATTGTTGCATCTCCAACTAGATTAGTTAGAAAGTTTATTCTAATACAATTGTCATCTAAATTAAAGTTCATATGCTTTTCAATGATTTCTAATTGATTATTGTGTATTCTCCTATTGATTGATTGATTGATATACGTCGATAGTTTGTTAGTTTGCTAGTTAATTTAAACTAAAGAATATTATATTTATGATTAAGTTGATTATTTATTACCATAATATGAATCTGTTTTTTGTTGATGGGTGTGATTGATTCTCATAGGAATAGCCACCTGATCGACATGGAAGTTGGTAGTTGTGGTGGGTGGTGTAGACGGTCGAGGGTGACGATGATGATGAGATGACAAACTCCTTCCAGACATTGAAGGAATCACTGAACGATCGTAGATCTATCTCTGCCAATGTATGTTGTGACGATCCATGATATGTTTGTTTCATATGTTCATTATTCTCTTCTACTTCATCTTTCATCACAACATTTCCATTGCCATTTCCATTACCATGACCATTTTCAACATTCATTTTCTTTTCTATCTATATAAATATAATCTAACTAATTATCTATCAAACTTTAAAACAATATAAAAATATATAGATTATATATATTTATAGATATTAATTGATTGATATTTCTTTAATTAGATTAATTTAATTGATTGATTATTGATGAAATAAAATGATCGTCAAAGTGATCATGCAACTGGGAATTTTACCGCTCAAAATTAGAAAAAAAAAATAAAAAAAAAATAAAATGTGTGAATTTGAAGTTTGTTTGTGTGTTCATGAAAATCGATTTTCAAAGTAAATTTATTTATATGTTTGTTTTAGTTTATCTATAGATTTTTTTATATTTTATATTTAAAAGTTAGATAATAAATGTTTAAGAACCATAATGCAAAAATTCGAATCTAAAAATATAGTCAATCGATTTTTATCACTCAAATTCGTGACCAAAAACAGTTTTCTTTTTTTTAACCGTTATTAAAGGGAACCATTTAGATCTTTTGATCTCGTTTGGCCTAGAATGATCGTGGAGATTGAGTTGTTATACCTCCTCTAATGAGATTATGACAAATTAATCATTCAGACAACAAAGTTTAAAATATTTTAATTAAAAGATAAAAAAATAAATAAAAACAAATAAAATTTACAAATAAATCGAACGAATTCGTTTGGACATCTCCATTTTTTTCGGTGTGTGTTGTGTTGTGATCTCACTAAAATTATTTTAAACAGATCTGTTCAACCAAAAAACAACAATCAATTATAATTAATATTAGTTAGTAGTATAAACTTAATGTGATCAATGAGAGATGAGATGATGAAGAAATGAAATGAACTGATGATGGATCAATTAAAAGAATTAGAATTAATAAAGAACAAGATAAGGCTTTTTAATCAATATAACAACGACAATCATAATGATTCAGGTACAGTACAAATAACGATATCTATATCTATTTCATAGTAAACATTAAAACATTCGAACAATTCATTCCAATATATTATCATTTTTATACTATTTCAAGGGAATAACATAATTGACTTAGCAACTACAACAACAACAACAACCACTTCAACTTCAAATACAACAAATCCAAACTCTGGTTATATATATGGACAGCCTTCAACTGATAATTTTAATAACAACAATAACAACAACAACGATAGTGGTTTTTGTAAATTACCAAGTATAAAGCATACAATTGAAAGATTAAATAAACTTAATAGTATATCTTTATCTAGAAAAGCAGTATTACAAGTATGTTTAAACATTTATTGTTAATGATCAATAATAATTACTATTACTAATATGTCTGATTGATTGATTGATTAATATCTAGGAACTATTTGATTATTGGAAGAATGATGAAAAGAAAATAGTCTTAATAACAGGTATTATCAATAGAAAGAGTGATATCGATGGTTTGGATGTATCGATATTAAAGATTCAAAAGATAAGACCTAATGAACCGATTGCCGATAGTCCACCGAGCGACAGTCTACTTCACTACCTCTCAAAGTTACAATTGGAGGCACGTTGTCCACTGGTCGAATTCAACCACAATCTCTGCAAGGAGTTCACCTACTTCCAACCCGGTTCAACAATGAAAGCACTCATACAATCGATTGATCTAGACAACGAAGAGATCATCCTAACGCTGGATTCATCGATATTCATAAACAAATCATTAGAGTATTTCAAACATTTTCAACTTGTAACTACTATATAGCTAAACATTCATTTATTACCAAAAATCAAAACTAATATATTATATATATACGTACGTATTAGGGTATATTCCAATCGAATTCAGATGACTTTGTTAGTAGCTTTGAATTGAATACTATATTGGAGAATGATAAACAATTGACTAATCCTTGGAGTTATGCTAATATGTTACAATCTTTGGGTTTATCAGAGAGTGACTCAACATTTCTACCGAGAGATCTATCGTCGACCACCAAACAACTTGATTATAAGAGTTTACGTGATCATCAAAATTATGAATGGGCACGTGATATGTATGAATTATATAACTAACTAATAACAAATAGCTAAAGAAATTGTTAGTAACAAGATTTATTAATTTATGTTATTATTTTATTTAGGGTTGTAAAAGGTATTGAATATGCAAAGAAAGGACAATTCGATAGAGCTTTAGATTTATATTATTCGGCGTTGGAGGCTGATAAAGATCATTCCGATGCTTATGTTGCGCTGGGTGCTGCCTATGCCAACACTGCCAAGTACGATCGTGCATTATCAAACTTTAAGAAAGCATTGGAATTAGTACCGAACGATAAGAATGCTGAAAAGTATTATAATGCAACATTACAAAGAGTATGTAACTATTACTTTGTTTAGCAAATTGCGTTAATTTCATTATTAACAGTATATATTTGATTATAAATAGAAATTACAAGAGGATAAAATAGAAGAAGATAAAAGAATTGAAAAACAAAGATTGATAATAGAAAAAGAGAAAGAAAGAGAAAGAGAGAAAAAGAAGGAAAGAGAGTTGAATGAAATGATATCAACTGAAAAGTTAAAGAATATGTTGATGAACATTGACGAAAAGAAAAAGAAAGATGATAAACATAAGAGTAAAGAAAAGAGAGATAGAGATAGAGATAGAGATAGAGATAGAGAAAAAGATAAAGATAAAGATAAAGATAAGTATAAAAGTAAAGATAAGGATAGAGACAGAGATAGGGATAGAAAGAGAGATAAAGATAGAGATAGGGATAGATCAAATTCAAGGTCTAGGGAAAGAGAAAGAGGTAGAGATAGAAAGAGAGATAAAGATAGGGATAGATCAAATTCAAGATCAAGATCAAGAGACAGAGATAGAAAATATAAAGATAAAGATAGAGATAGAGATAGAGATAGATCAAATTCAAGATCAAGAGATAATAAAAGATCGAAATATTAGAATAAAATTATAAATTTTATTTTTATTTTGTTTGTTTACAAGTATGATAGTGATTTTGATTGTATAAGAGTATTAGACTTTATTACTATTGATTGATTTTGTTGGATGGATGATTGGTTGGTTGGGGAGTTGTTATAGCGAGGAAATGATTATAAGCAAAAGATCTATATCTTTTATAGGATGTCAAGATCAAATCTAATGACCGAATGAATCTTCGAATATCGATTCTTTAACTTCGACAGGCTTTGTTTCCACTACTGTAGAGGTTTGTGGTTGGTCAATGAATATATCATCTTCGAAGGGATTTGTAGAGGTATTGGTCTTGCTGTTGTTGATCTTTGCATTCTCAAATATCGATTCATCGAATATATCATCTTTCTTATTACTACTATTGTTATTACTACTCGAAGGTGCAATGATATCATCCATATTCTTCTTTCTATTATTATTACCATCATTTGAGAATATATTATTATAGATATCACTATCATTATCATTGATGGCTGGAGATGTTATTGATGGAATAGTAGTAACATTTGTATTTAGTATTTCAGTTATTGGTGTTGGTGTTGGAGTTGGTGTCGAAACATTTGAATTGCTATTATTATTGTTGTTGTTATTATTATTATTATTGTTATTTAATGTAGCAGTTGGTTGACTAGTGACATATACAGCAGGTGAGAATGTTAACTTTGAGAATACTTTATCTTCGTTGATGATACCTTCATCCTCTTCTTCAATAAATAATGTATCTTGTTGTTTTGCTCCTGTTGTTGTTGTTGTTGAAGATGATTGAGCATTCGACGACGAAGCATTGACAGTGGATTCATTGGTTGGATTTGCAACTGGATCGAATCCTTGGTTTCTCAAGTGAACTTGAATATGAACATTGAGTTCTTCGGATTTCGAGATATAACAAATGTCACCACCAGTCTTTATCAATGCAATCTTGGCAAGTGGATAGTATTTATATACTTCCTCTCTCATATTCTCTGGAATCGTATGTGAATCCAATGACTATTGATATTATTATTAAATATTGATATGAAAGTAAGTAATAAAGTTAACCACCAACTATTCAGTCTTTACGTACATCAATGATTGTAATGTTTTCATATGATAAACCAACTGTTGGATTCAGCGTATTCAATGTACAATTGAGAATCAATCTCGATGACAACTCTGATTGTGTTAGCGACTCGAGTTGTTCCACCATAAAGTCGATACCCTCTGCAATCTCTGGCTCCACCATTCCAGTTGGGAAGTTGGACAAAACGATCTTTTTCAACATAAACTCTGGCATCAATGAAAACCTTTTGTTTGTTTTTTGAAAGAAAAATGATAATGATTAGAGAATGATTTTGTGGTCAATGTTAGATAGGATATGATAGGATAGGATAGGTAGATATTTACATGGTTGAACATGGTGCATTGTCATGGAAGTATTGAGTATCACAGAATGAGTTATTGAGAATCAAAGAGAGTACACAATTCGGTCGGAACTGTAGATAGCACTGTGCCAAATATCCACCGAGTGCAGTTCCGAAAATATGTGCTTTTTCAATATTCATTCGATCCAAGAATCGATCGAATCCTTTACACCATCCAACATATGTATCATACGGTGCATAATGAACCTATTTGAACAAGTGGATATTAACAATTATTAATAAAATTATATAAAAACAATATGCTTTGAATCAATGGATAGCTATTATTACTTACAGATATAATTCTAAATCCTTTTGGACATAAACTAACTATTTGTTTAAAATAGATCTCTGCAGTTCCACTATAAAAATATTTATATAGACAAATTATTAATATTTATGTTTTGAAAGTAAACAACATAATTATTCAAGTAACTACAGTTACTACTATTATTCAACAAACAACACATACGATGTACCAGGAATGAAAATGAGAGGAACAACATCTTTGGGACCGTAATCAAAGTAACTCCAAGTCTTATCATTCAATCCACCCAAACTAATCTTTTGTAAAGGTACCCATTCTTTAAATAATCTATATTGTCCTGATTCTTTAACACTCATATTTTATAACTATTATAACTTTATAGCTTACAAGCTAAATAAATCAATAAAATAAATTATGAAAATAAAAAATGAAAATAGATTTTTCCTTTTTTAAATTTCAAAAAACCCCAAAGCTTTCCTTTGAACTTTCTGCTCTTTTAAAATGTGGGGTTTTTTCTGATCATCATAAAAAATAAAGAATGATGACGTAAAAAGAAAAAATAAGTTGTAATAAAATATATTTTATTTACATAAAAAGGTTATATATTATGTATTAAAGGAAATAATGAGATTAATCACTTTCACTTTCACTGATTTCACTTTCGCTGATTTCACTTTCGCTTTCCTCACTTTCACTGCTAGTCAAATCTTCCATACTTTCATCGCTGTCACTTTCAACCTTTTTCTTGGCAGCAGGTTTTCTCTTGGCAGCAGCGGGTTTCTTTGGAGTTGGTGCAGAAGGCTTCTTTGAGGCTGCTGCTGCTTTCTTTGAGCTGGTTGTGGTTGGTTTCGCTGGAGCAGCTGCTTTCTTTGATCTTGATTGTTTTGGAGGTGGAGGACTGTCATCTTCATCGTCATCATCTTCATCATCATCTGCTTCTTCTTCACTTTCATCATCATCATCACTTCCATCTATATCCATTTTATCTTGTTTGTTATTCTTTTTGTTGTTCTTTGTTGTCTTTGTCTTTGCTGCTGCCTTTGTATTTCTTGACGATGTTGTTGTCTTTTTGTTTTTAGATGTTGAAGTTGCAGCAGCAGCGGTGGCTGATGAAGGCAAAAGTGGTAATCCTTCATCTTCTGCCTCTTTCTCGAGATTCTCTTTGTTGAATTTCGATTCCAATTCAACAAGAGTCTGTTTCAACTCGTTGCTCTTGTTGATCGTTGCCTTTTTACTCTTAGTGATGATCGAGCACATGTTCTTGTTGACCTCCTCATCAAACAGCTTATCCTGATAGACCTTAAAGTTCTCCAACAGTTTCTTTAGTGCATTCTCAGTGAACGGTAGAATCTGTAGACAATAAGAGATGTTCTGTGCTTCCGTAATGTTCTGAGCGGTCTTGAATCGCTGCACGATTCTCTCGATCAAACTTTCATTCTGACGGTCTTTGGTGATGAATGAAAACATAAATTTCAAGATCTCACGGATCTTATCGTTGGACATCAGGATCGTAGTGTCGGTGGTCAGCTTGCTTATGACCTCTGGCAGGTAGTTGTAGAGTTCATTGCCCTTCTGACTGAGATTGGTAAAGAACAGTTTCGTGTTTTGCTGTACCATTGGCTCGGCGTCTTCAATGCAGATAGCCATCTCGCTGATGTGTGATTTCGGCTTCAACATTCCGTTCAAGATCAAATGTGTCAGTACCATCACAGTTGTATTACGGACATCGGCATTGGCATCTCTGAGTCGCTCATAGATATGTTTGGAGTATGGTTCGATCAAGTTGGGGAAACGCACCACTAGATCACCGAGTCCAATGATGATATTACACTTGACATTGTCATAGGGTGACTCTTTTAGAATAGTAAAAATCAATGGTAGCTGTTTCGAACACAAGTCGGACTGGACACACATCAACTTGACCAAGGTGAGTGTTGCAATCGATTGGAGTTGACGATCGTTATACTCCCGATAGTGCAGACATATATCTCTGATCATCGGAATATATCTTCCAATAATATGACGTTCATCTACCAAATCCTTCTCTGCTCCTTCCTGTAGTTTATCCTCTTCATTCTCTGCTTCCGCTTCTTCCGAACCGAGTTCTTTCAACATTGTATCTTCTTCTACTTCCTGTTCGTCTTCTGCATCTTCTTTTCCATCTTTCTTGTTGCTCTTTTTCTTTGATGATTTTGACTTGTTTGTTGAATCAACAGTAGCAGCAGCGGTGGTATTTGAACGTCCAGATTCTTGTCTCTTCTTTTTCATTTCGCTGATTACAGATTCAATGTGTTCCAACTGACGTAGTGCAATGTGTCCCAACATAAAGAATAGTTTACAAAGCTCACCGCTGCTTGCAACGGTCGTATCGCTGGCCGAGAACGACTCCAAACTGGCAATGATCTTACCGGCAATGGCATCGGGTTGGTCGGACAACATGTAGATAGCAGTGACAGTCGGCTCAGCAAAGATAATCCACTTCTCAACGTCGTCAGCCGATTGTTTAACCAGCTTTTCCAGTCTCTCAATGATTTCATGGTCATTCTTGTATCTCGGTGTATTAGGATTTAAAACACCCTCCTTAAATCTCAGCTTTTGAATGGCAATACAAGAATATCTAAGAATATGTCCATCATTCTAAAAAACAAAACAAAACAACAAAACAAAACAAATAAGTTAGTTATTTATTATTAAAGAACAAAATGATAATTATCTACTACTTACAAAATCTTTTGAATCAAAACCATATTTAATAATATCATTTACTTTGGATGAAATTATCTTTCCGTCGTGTCCACCAATCATTGAAAGTATGACGATGGCACCGCGGATATCGTCTTTGTTGTTGTACTGCTTGATTTGTCGTGCGAAAATCTTCCAGAGGGCATCGATGACATCGGCCTGTATCACTCCTTTCCTGAGTGACTGTTGAATGAGTTCTTCGAGTGAGGTGAATACTCCCACCGTTGTATCTTTGGTAAAGTCAATCAAGTTCTTTGCCACTTTATAGCAGTGTGTAGATGAGTGACCATTATCACCGCCACTACCACCATTGGGTTGTAGTAACCGTTTGAATGCCTCCAACGTTTCATTGACGATGGCACTCTCCTTTGAGAATACCAAACTGAACATCGTCAGTGCCAAACTACGTGCACCCGATATACGATACTCGTTGAACAGCACGATCAGCCTGATCGTCTCGGAGATATCGGATTGGTGTGCACTTGATAACAGCTCTGTCAGACGATCGATACAATCATCGAATTGCTTGATGTATTCGAATGCCTGTTGAAACCATACTCTCATATTGAAATAGACATTCGTTATCCATTTCGTTTGATGGATTGAACCCGATTTTTCAAATGGAGTATCAGCAATACATTCTTTAAATATTTTATCATTCAACTATATAGTTGGAAAGTAAAGTTAGTTTGTTAATAATTAAAAGTAAGTAATTTATAAACATTAACATACTTTTAATTTCTGAGGATATAAAAATGGAAGTTTTGTTGGACGTTTCTCAATTTTCTTTTCATATCTTTGTTGTGGTGTAAGTTCATCTTTGTTTGTTGTTGTCGATGTTACGACATTGTCTTCTTCATTTTCATTGTTGTTGTTATCGATTGATTCATTATCATTGTCATCTTCTTCATCGTTTTGAACTTTTCCACTTTTAAGATCCTCAAAGAAATAGTTCATATCCTGGTTCTTTAGATCTTGTTGAAGCTGTTGGAACTTCTTGTAGTGACCATTGAAGTATTCCGAACTAAAGTCAAGCGAATGATTGTTGTTCTCCAACACTGCGTATACCAAGTGAATGGCATTCTTTCTGACGAGCGCTGCCTTGTCAGTCAATCGTTGCTTGGCAGCCACCAGAATGTCGTTCTTGTAGCGATTCTTGGGAATGTCGATTTCGCACCACAACTGAGTGAGCAACTGCAGTGCCCTAGACCGACAGTATGGATTTACATCTTTGGTGCGCTCAATCAACAGTTCCAAAAAGTTGAACAATCGATCCTTGTGACGTTCCAGTTCCTCTGCGGTGTTGTTGTTGTCGTGGTCGTCGCTGTGATTCTGATCATTCTTGCTGAGATTGTCAGCAGCAGCTTGACGTTCTTTCACCATGAACATTATGAAATGATAGTAACACTCGAATGCTCCGTTTCTAGCAGAGTAATTCGCATCGTTTTCCAACCTCGAGATCTGTGGAATCATCGTTAGCATCAGCTTTGGACACTGGACGACGAGGTTCACGATGAACTCGGCAAGATTCTTGACGGTGCTGTCGTTGGTCGTCGGATGGTGATTCTCAATGATGGAATCGACCTCGTGAAACACCTTGTTGAGCATCGGCATCAGTTCGGTCTCTCGCTTGGTGACCAACACAAACTGGAAAAACTCGGCGACTGGCGCCGTAAGAAAGTCGCGCGAGCTCATCAGCTGCACGCTCTGCCCGACAAACTCATCGACGCGATTGTAGCGCGCCACCAGCTGGTGTAAGATAGCAAACAGCGTCTGTTTGATGGATTTCGACTTGATGTTGGTGGAGTTCTCCATCACCGAGAAGCAGAGCTTCGAGAACAAACGCATCAGCGAATCCTCCGGGTATTCCAGTCGCCACAGCTGTCCCAAGTTCAACTCGAGCAACTCGTAGAGTAGCGAGAGTGCTCGCTCTTTTTGCGACTCCTGGTCCCAGAGCACGTCGGTAGCGGTTGCCTTTCGCTTGGCACCTTTCTTTGGTTTGTTGGTGGCGTCGTGTGTCGTCGCCGCCGCTGCCAACACCGAGAAATGCTGGAACCACTGCAACAAGAATATATACATCTTCAACGCATTCCTTACACCGACCAACTTTCGTTTGTATTGCTCAATATCATCTGTAGAGGCATCGGTGTGATTCGACCGCAACAGATTCCTAACTACAACAACGAATCTACCAATCGACTCTTGTAATATATTCAACACTTGATTTCTAACATCCAATGGTATTCTCTCGCTTGCTAAACTCCTAATATATATTAGATAGATAATAGATAGATTAGTTAAGTTAGTAATAGATAGGTAAGCATTCATAATGTAAAACACATACTTTATAAAGAAATATAGATTATCAAAATTATTATGATGAGTAATCTCTATTGGATCATTTGCTATTCTATCTCTAATTGCTTGATTATAAAGATTTGTACAAACAAAGTTAGTTAGTTTTTAGACATTGAAAAGTAAAAGAATAATCTATTGATTAACCAACCATCTAATATTTTTAATTGACCAGACTCTGATAATGCTTCAACATCTATGATTCTATTTACAGTGAATTGTTGTTGATTTGTTGTTGTTGTTGTTGTTGTTGTATCATCATCATTATCATCTTGTATTTTCAGTAAATCATCGTAATTAACAGGTATCTTAAATTCCATAATAACTGTCTGTGAATGTTTTAAAAAAGGAGGTAGATTGTAACTATCTAATCATAAAAATGATTATTAGATTAATCTGACTTGAGAATTTCAAATTTCCCGCTCTTTCTTAGAAAACAAACTTCACCTCTTTGATTTTTTTTAAATTTTTCAGCACAATTTTAAAATTATTAAGATTTTAGTTTTTCTAATGACCCAATAGCTAATATTTTTATTTATTTCTTGGTCTATGAAAGCATGTTGTTTTTGAAACAAAATTAGCTGACGAGGAAGTTGTCAAATATATTCTATCATTTAGGTTTGTCGCATCGATGACCATATGTAGGGTGTCAACTTTTCCTATCCACCTCTTACAGAAGAACAAATGAACTACCTAGATGAATTCCAATTGGAATCACGTATCCCAATCCTCAAGTCTTATCTCCTGTTATCACTTCACTCTTTCGTCGTTGTATATTGTAAGAGATGGAGATTTTCTTACTTTTAGTGCTCCTCTGTGTAGAAGTCTTTATATATCATATCGAATGAATCAGCATAGAATTGTAGTAAACGCTGACCCTGCTGACTTGGATCATTTTATCTACAAAAGTTCTGGAGAAGTTTAGTATGGATAAGCTTGGCAACATCAAAGGTCAAAATACTAGTGATCAAACACTAGAATCTGCATGGTTACCCGAGTTTTATCGATGTGCTTACCAAGTACTCCCTAAATATCATTGTATGTATTTCAGATCATCTGGTTCATTCTAAATGAAAATGCTGAATCGCCCACTAATATATTATTATTTTGATATCACAAAGAGCATTCCAAAAGATTCGCCTCTGAAGTGGGTTTACATGGATAGCAATTTTCGTACAATTCACCAAGTAATAGAAATGTCTATCAGAAATACACCCAGTCTTTGGTTTGTCAGATATGACCCAGTCGATCTAAGAACACTTATTGTTGAGAGACAGCTCAACAATCACCTTGTTACACGTACTATTAATTTAAATTAAAATGCTAAAAAAATAGAATAAAATTTGGACTTCTTTGGAACAATGCTTTTTTTATTTATTTTTCACTTCCAAATAACTGATTAAATAATTTGCAAAGATATTGTTTGAAGGTAATGTTTCACTGATTTGAGTGTTGGTGATTAATTTAAAATCGATTCTATTGTTTTCCACCAAAAATGGATGAATTTGAATAAAAACCTTTAGTATTTCCCCTACGTCAAAAGCTTTCATATCTCGATAGCGAATGCGAATTGATTTCAATGTCTTTGAATGGAACTTCAAGAGTGGTCCGAGGAAACCCAAATTAGAAAATCTCGGTGATGATTTCCAATCTTTAACGATCTTAATGTAGAATCGTTCTATTCCATGACCATCGCCATTAGGTGTCTGCGAGAAGATGTTTGATAATAAATCACTGTAGTTGGAAGAGTATCCATAGTAATTCAGAACAAAGATATCTTTAAGATTTGGCATTGCCGGTGGATAAACCAAATAACCTTGGGAGATGATGGCATCTCTGTATTCTTCTTCAAACGTTTCATAATCGTATAGATCTTTATCGTCAAACATTGAATCTCTTGACACCATGCCCTTGACACTATAATCAATTTCATCGGATACTATTGCGAAAGTATCAACTCTTGACATCAATCGATTGGCATAATCAACACCATGATCGTATGGAATGTATTTGATCGATTCATAGTTGAAAAAAGACGGTTCTGATCTAACTAAACTGAATTCACTGTTGAAATTCAGATACCCATTCCAAGAGAAATGACTGTTGCTCTTTATAAACTTTGAGACATATTGAAATAGTTTCTTTGAAACCAAAGCATAGTTTAATAGATTTACTGCATCTATGAGATGGTGAGAATGCTTTGCAAACATTTTCATTCTAATCGAAAATGCTCCCCCGCTAAAGTCTCTATCGAATGGTATAGCATAGGTAACAATCTTATCCAACAGTATATCTGGCAATACAATAGTGCTGTTATTGATATTAAGTATTTTAGAAGTGTGACTTATGGTATTTCTTTTGTTGTTATAATATTCAATCATTTCCAATAATTTGTCATTGTATACGATATCACAAAGCTTCTTATAGGAAAAAAAGTCCAAAGATGTTTGACGACTATCACCATCTAAAGTGTAACCAAACATGATAATCTTTGATTCTAAAAACATATTTCCTTTTTCATTTAGTTTCTTAAACCATGGTTTAAACTAAATTGTAATTTAAAAGGTTAGCTTTTTTCTGTAGACTATTAATATTAATTCAGCGAATAAATATACTTGCTCTTGTATCTGTGATTATTCTTTTATAAATATCCAATTGAATAGAAGTTTGATGTAAACACTTCAAATTGGTAAGTTTTTTGAATGCTTTTTCCGATGAACCAAAGAACACTTCGACAATTAATTTAATGTAACCATTTACATCGAAATGGTGTGTATACTTATGTTTATTATGATAGCTAACAAAGAATTCAACACATTTACACTGAGTAACTTCATCACCATCATTAACTGCTTTAAAATATCGATCATATATTAGAATAAAATTTGTTAATGTTTTTAAATTGAGGAAATCTAACAATTTATCTCCTTCCATTCTTTAAATTTATCTGTCTAGAATACGTTGATTAGATAAAAACCAAAATAATGTTAAAATAAGTGCAAAAAAAAAAAAATGTAACAGAAATTTGCGAGATATTATCAGATTTATTGTTGACTAACACTGATTTTGGAGCTATACCAGGTTAAAATTTATCATGATAAATTTATAAAAAAATATATATTTTTTTTTTGTACACTTTTTTTTTTATTTCAATAAATAATTACAGCTTTGGTTTAGTATTGATTATTATTATTATTATTATTAGTCGATTTTCGATTGTTTAATTGCTCTTCCGATTTCACATGAATTAACCTTGGTTGCAAATCTCAATGAACTAAGGGTTTCTTGGAGATCTTTGGCTTCGGTTGAAATATTGACAAACATCAATGTCTTTGAATTACCGCCCAAACTATTCTGTAAAAGATAGGTCAGCTTGGAATTTCTGTAGGGAATATGTTTGTCTTTGTTGGCCAACGCTGAAATGACATCGGAAAGACAACTGAGTGATTTGTTTATGGATTGTGTTTCCTTTAATCGATCACCCGTTACACCACTCTTTGCAATTCTCTCCGAACCTGCCAAATCAATTAAATTCAACAATCCAATGGTTTTTTCATTCGTAAATTGATTATATCCTTTCAATTTTAATTGGAAAACACTATGTGATCTATATATTATTTTTATAATTCGAATCAAGAAGATTAATATTAATATAAATTACTAATTTTAATATATAAAATATATAAATATCTTACCTTGATGATCTATCGTTACAAAAAGTTTTGGCAACAGCTCTGTTCTTTGATGCCAGATTGAGTAGTGTGAAGATGTCATCCGGTTGCTTCACTGGAACATAAGTGAGATTGGTTACGACTGTATTGAAACCGGCTTCATGTCTTATTTCATAGGATTTAGAATTGGTGTTGTTGTTGTGGTGATGGCTGGTTGTATCTTTTGTGAGTAGGTCATGAATGTTCTCGTTGTAAATCTCTAAAAACGATGCTTCAAATTCAAATTGCCATCCCTTAGTTATCAGTGAGTCGGCTTGGTTGAATATCAGTTCGACAGTACGTGGGATCATACCTCGTTGCTCGCCAGACTCTCCTTCCATTGTGTAGGTCTTTCCAGATCCCGTCTGACCATAGGTAAATATACACGTGGCGTAACCATCCAGCGAACTCTGCACCAGCTGAGATATCTCCTCAAACACCGACGACTGTGTTGCTCTCATACCAAATACCTTATCGAATTCAAATGTTGTTGATTTTACACTGTTTTGACCTGTTACTGATTGTGACTATTAAATTAAAAAAGGGTTAGAAATTATTATTTGAGTTGTATGGAAATCCAAAAAAAATAAAAAGTATTATTACATTTAATTTCAAAGTTAATACTCTATCATTGCCAATTGATGTGTCATAATGATCCTCTAAACTATTATCTATTTGGTTGATGGTTGGAGATTGATTGGGAAGAGGTGGACGTAATCTACAAACTACTCTGATGTTTCCTTTTAGCTCTTGAATGGTGTTATGTAATGACTTTCTTATTTTCTCATCTTGTCTACTCTGATCCAGCAGATATTCAACATAATCTTCCTTCTCTTTCACTAACTGATTTAAATATACAATTTCATCTTGATTCTCTTTTAATTTAATTTCATATTCTGTTTCATTATTCTATAATTAAACAACCAAATCATTCATTAATATACATGTAAAAATAGAAATTCTTTCCTTCTAAATAATAATATTTACCTTAAAACTTAAGTTTTGATTCTTATATCTCTCAAGTTCCAAAAGTAATTGATTAATGATATTCTCTTGATTTATATTGATTTGTTGTAATCTTTCGATTTCCTTTTGTTTAAAATCCAACTCTTGGTTTAGAGTATCTATTTCATCGTCATTGTGCATTGGAATTGAAACTGATTATTATTTTATTTAGTAAATGTTTAGAATTGAATGAATATATGAATGTATGAATAAACTTACGCCTTGATAATATATTCTCATCCAATGTAACAGTTTGAGTGCTATGTGATTTTAGTTGTTCTTTCATATTCTTTGCCATGTTATCCAACAGGGTGACACGTGATCTTATATCAGAGAGTGCCATTAAACTCTTCATAGATTCATCTTTTGTTGTAGTCGATGTAATGTTATTATTAAATTGTTGTGTCTGTTGTTGTTGTTGCTGATGTTGTTGTTGTTTCATTGTTGACGATATTAATGATTTGTTTGTTTTGATCTTATTTTTCACAATGTCATTGTCAATCATTGATAAATCATGTGCGTCATCTATAAATTCATATTCATCATCGCCAGCATTGTTGTTGTCGTGGTTGTTGCTTATTCCAAAATGTACTACACTATCAGTATCACTATCTTCAAAGCTTGAGTTTATAGGTGTAATATTCTCATCGTGGTGATATTGATGAATATTATGATTATGATTATGATGATCACTAGTGATCATTTCTCTCTTTTTAGTATTTGGAGTCGATGAATTTGGTGATCTTAAATTACTTCCAAAGTTTAAACTGCCAACCAGTGACTTTAACCAATACATCAGATAAATATGAAAAAAAAAAAAAAATCAAAATGAAAATCAGTATTAATTATTTTTAATAATACACTAAAGTGTGGTGTGTGTGTTTGACAGATAGATATCTATCTTTATTTAAAATAACTTACTTTTGTTGGGGTGTAATAACTATTGTTATTATTGTTATGATAACTATTAATATTACTATTATTTGTACTCATTAATAAATCACTAACATTTAATTGTTGTTGTGGTTGCTGTTTAATACATGAGTTGTGATTTATATTATTAGTGATTTCCACCAGTGGAAATCTTTTAGCTTCAGACATAGTATTATTCTATTGTAACAATTTAGTTATTTTTTTTTTTTTTTTTAAATTAAATATTAAAAAGAATAAAAACATATTAATAAAACAGTTCATTGTTCAGTTAATATGATCATTCGTGTGTGCATACTTTTTTTAGGTGTGGTAACTTTCAAAAAAAGGAGGGAAAATTTTGAATTTAAAAAAATTGAAGTTCAGTTTTTTATTAGTAACCACAAGTGTAGTGATAAGTGGTATTTGTGTATATTAATAATAATTTTTGTTTTAATTTTATGATTACTGTAGCTAATAGCAAAAGATGGCACCAAAAAATTCAAAAGTTGAAAATGAAGTTGAAAACGAAGAAGAAGAAAATGAAGAAGGATATGAAGAAGAGGAAGAGGAAGAATATGATGAAGGTGAAACTCTAGAACATCTATATTATAAGAATGATCGAGACTTGGTAGATCAATTATCTTAAAAGCCAAACATTTTTTTGTGGATAGTCTAAAGTGTGATAAGATGCCAACTATCAAAGCCAAAGGTATATTGATGGGAACTCTGTCGTATCCTGCTACCAACGATGAAGTAAAGATATTGATTAAAGCCGCTGTTAGAGCACCGCACGGAAAGGGAACGAAAACGGTGGTCGACGAAAACGTCAGAAAGGTATGGCAGTTGGATGTCTCTAAATTCGAGGTCGGCCGTATCAAACCGATTCTCGATACGATCTTGCCGAGGATCGCACAAGAGTTGGGTATGATCGGTGATAAAATCAAAGCCAATCTCTATAAGCTGTTGATCTACGATAAGGGATCGTTCTTTCTGCCGCACAAAGATTCAGAGAAGGAAGACAAGATGTTTGGCACTCTGATCGCGCTGCCATGCCAACATCGTGGTGGTGACCTAGTTATCTCACACTCGGACCAAACCGATACGGTCAATCTCGAAAACTCTGATCCCTCCACCATTAGATACTGCGCATTCTACGCGGATTGTACACACGAAGTGAAGCAGGTAACATCTGGCAATCGAATATGTTTGGTTTACAATCTTTTGAAATCAAACAAGAGAACAGCGGCAGCTACTGAATCTACAGATATCGGTTTGTTGTTACGATCGCAGCATCTCCCTATATTGGGTCGGCTCGAAAAGATGCTGAAGAAGATGCTCTATCTACACGGCCCAGTCATTTATATTATAGAGCATAGATATACAATGAAAACAATGTCCCTCGCCAAACTCAAGGGCAAAGACAAAGCGATTGCCGCGCTGTTCGCATCGATTTCCGGCAAGGTCGATGCAACACCGTGCCTTGGAATGGTCGATATCAAAGAGACCTGTAGTGAATGGTACATGCCAAGGGCACAATTTATTGGCGCACCCGATGCAGAGATGAATGACGATTATGAACCGGAATTCACTTGTGTTATAGATTATATCACCAGTTTCGATGGCGACAGCAAAGAGTCATTCGAAGTGCCAGATAAATCGGTAATTCCATACCTCTCACTAAACGGTACGAAACCAAACAGAATTACAAATGTCACTTGTAATAAATATACAAGACTCTACTCACGTGCTGCAATTATCTTAATTAGTGACAGTGAGAGCGACAGTAGCGATGATAGCAACGATAGCAACGACAGCGACAGCACTAGTAGCAGCAGTCAAACTACGACAATAACAACAACCACAACAACAACAACAACAACTTCTCCAATCAAAGAAAAAGAAACAAAACCAGGTAAAACAAAAAGTTAAATAAATAATACAAGATATATCTATCTTGTTTGTTTTGTAAATATTAATGTAAGTAGATCTTGTTTGATACGATTCTATTCGATTTGATTAAAGTTGATTTCATTTCAGTTGATATGATTGATTATCTTGATACTATGTAGATTAATATGATGTAAGATGTTTATATAATTTACAACAACGCTAATATATATTTTATTATCTGAATCGGATAGAGTCATTATGTGAAGATAATCCATTTACCAAACATTCCTACGCCTACTACATCGTTTGAAAAGTTGTTTGCTTCACATGGAACCATAGTTGCCAAAGAGAAATAAACACAGTTTTGAACCTCTACTGGATTAGTAACTGACATAACACCTCTTAGTACATAACTCTATATATATATATATTCACAAAACACAATACAATATAAGAGTTTACATGTAAGTTTATAATACAAATATAAATATAACTATATCATTCATTCATTTTCAACCTAGATGTATTGATTAGAGTGAGTACTTACAGCAATTTTACCTTCTTTATTTTCTATTTTCTTTGCCAATTGTCTATTGAAGTCACCTTTATCGGGATTTGTATTATATGTGAGAGCTCCCAAACCAATGAGGAAAATAAGTTTATTCACTAGTCCCATTCTCCAAATTAAAAGAAATAATTGTATCTTTATTTACATATAGAAACAACTAAAAATGATCATATTTTTTGACTAGTCATAAAAAAATTTTTAGAAATTTTTATTTTTACCAAAAAAATATGTGTTGGAGATATAACAAATTTTATTCAATACATTTTATTTTATTTTATTTTATTTTATTTTATTTTATTAAAATTAAAGGGTAAAATGTAGAACAGTTGTATATAAGAAGATCTTGAACCATTTGATCAGAATGAACCAAAACCACCACAACCACAACCACATCCACCACAACCGAATCCAGATGAACCACCACCAAAGACATTGAGATCACCAAAGATAATGTTGGTTGTTCTTCTTCTTCCAAAACCAAAACATTGTTCTTGATTGTTGGAATCACTTGATGATTGACCATTGGATGCATTGATCAAACTGTTGGAAACACTCTCCAATGAATTACCACCAATCATAGAAATAGATTCTATTGTTGTTTTTAAAAGAAAAAGAGAAAAGAAAACAATTTGAATAAGTATTTAATAAACCTAATTTAATATCTAACATTTTTACTTACTGATAAGAGTCATTTTATATTTATTACTTTAATATTGTAAAAGAAAGTTCTATTTTTTGATTTGATAAAATATTCTTTTGATCATCAATATTTATACCCAAAACTTGTGTCTAAAAACAAACATTTGACAAAAAATGATGTTTGATTTGTTTTTCTAAATATATATGGCTTATATAAAAATTGGGGAACAATATCATTTTTTTAATATGTTAACATATCAAAATAGATTGATTACAAAGAATTACCTTTAAATTAGAAAAAGTCATTGTTTCTTTAAATAATTATAAGACGTTAACTTGAAAAAAATGAAATTATACATACAAAGAAATAACTTGTTTAAAAAAAAAAAAAATATTTTTTTCTTTTTGATGTTTATTGTTGTATAGAGTCCTCTAAGAAAATTTTTTATATACTTTAATACAGTATACAATGTATTTGTATAATTGTGATTTGTGGACAATGGCAGCGATGATGGGTGATTGACAATAAACAAGGTAATATTGATTATCAATCATTCGAATCCATATCTTTTCATTTCGAAGTTCGGTGAGTTCAATTAAAGTATTTGGAGGAAAGATTATCGATGGAATCTGAGCTGAAATTCCACGAGAATATAATAATTCATTGCAGATTATTACCAATTCTTGAATTGGACCTCCACCAGTCAAGTCATATTGTTTCTCAGGAGTATCGATGCAATATATCTCTGTGGAGATAATCAACTTTTTCACTGAACTTGGTAAATCCATTTCATGTAGAAATGTCGATGTGAACGGAACAGAGAGTGTTTCAATACCAAATGGAATATCCAATCTATTATTTGTATCAGAACCGGACGTCTTCATAATTAGTTCTAATTCTTTGATTTTCAATCCATCAAGAGTGGTTATTTGGTTTGGACTTAACCTGAGATAATCAAATTGATACAACGATCTATCTTTGAATATACTATCGAAATCAAAATCACATTTCTCCACATCCAAATATCTGATTTTTGGTGGTATTGCATTGATCAATGTGATATCTGCGAATATTTCCAATCTTGAGAGTGAAGTTGGGAGACAACTGAGGTCGATTATAAGATCTGGTGAATATGGTCTGAAACGACTTATTGATAATGTCTTGAGATTTGAAAGTGTTTTGATTTGTGGTAACCATGATGTTGGTGCATATTCAAGTATTCTAAGAGTCTGAGGTAATGCTCCATCTTCGATAGAAGATGAAAAGTATCCAGAGAATTCAAGTTCTTCGAGATGATCAGTAAATGTTCCAACTTTAATATCTTGTTTGAAAGCGGAATCTTTGAATTTGAGAATCTTCAAAGATGATGGTAATACTCCTGGTTCGAGAAGTTGATTGAAAGACTCATTGAAATTCAATTTAACCAATGTGTTTGGAAGAACCCCTGCTTTGATTGGCCGATCAAAATTTCGATCAAACTTGAGTGTTTTCAAATTTGGTGGAAGACATCCAGGTTCTAAATCCTCTTGAAACAAGAGGAATGATAACGATGTAATATTCATTGGTAATGCTGAACATGATTGAACATTCTTTAACTTTGATATATTTAAATCGGATATCAATCGATAGAGATTCTTTATATACTCTTTGTTTTTTTCATTACTAAGTCTTGCAAAACCAATAGCTACTTTATCAATATTTAATGTTCTTAATCTATCGATATCAACTAATTCATCTAAATAAAGTATATTTTATATGTTAGTATCATTGATATTCATTAGCTTTTATTTAACTTTAGATATTTAATTTACCTTTTGATATCAGATAATCATAATATTTGAGTTTAAACTCATCACCAATAGAAACTTTACATTTAGTTTTTATATTGATTTGATCAATGATTATCGATTTATATGAATTTAATTGCATATATTTATCATTAGTGATGTTGACACGATGGGTATTAAATGATAGATATCTTTGTCTATCATTGAACCATCTTTTACATACTAAACTGAAAACTATTCTATCTACATTAGCATTTAAGTAATTAATAATCTTTGATAATAAAAGATGTGATAAATTGACTAATCTATTTGATTGATTACCAATATTACAACCAATCATTTTTTATATGTTAATGATCGACAAAATTCTATCAATGTTTCGTAAAAAATTTTGAAAATTGTAAAAAAAAAGGAATGAATTAGAATAGGTTTATTTAATGTGTAAAATTATTAGGTACACTTTATTAAAAAAAAAAGGTAGTAAAGAATGAAACAATTATTTTTTTTGAAGATCTTGAATACATTTGATTAGAATGCACCAAAACCACCACACCCATATCCACCACAACCGAATCACCAAAGATAATGTTGGTTGTTCTTCTTCTTCCAAAACCAAAACATTGTTCTTGATTGTTGGAATCACTTGATGATTGACCATTGGATGCATTGATCAAACTGTTGGAAACACTCTCCAATGAATTACCACCAACCATTGAAATAGATTCTATTGTTATTTTTAAAAGAAAAAAACATTTTGAATAAGTATTTAATAAACAAATCAAATATCCAACAAACTTTTGTACTTACTGATAAGAGTCATTTTATATTTATTACATTAATGTTGTAAAAAAGTTGAATTTGTGATTTGATACAATATTCAAGTGGATCATCATTATTTATACTCAAATTCAAGTCTATTTGACAACAAAAAAAAATGATCATATGTTCTAATTTTAGCTCTCTAAATTAAATTTTGAAAAAATTGTATATAGTTTTGGCAAAACAAGTGAAACAGACCTGATAAATTTTAATTTAAAAATCCTTATACTAGCGACGTAAAAGGATTCATTCAATTCATTCAATATAGAGAGGAAGAGATTAAATAAAATTTAAAAATAGAATATATAAATATAATTAAAAACATTTCCTCTTATTTTTAATTATTAATCTTATCATAAAATGACAGATCCAACCGGACATCCAACTGATACAACCACAACAACCACAACAACTAATGGGTCAACAACATCTATTAGTCAACCACCATCACGAACGAACTAACAATGGGCGATCTCGACAACTACAAAAATAATAATGATTCCGCCAATGAAGAACAACGAGCCACAACCCTGTTCCAGAGATCACTCCTACAAATTCCCGTCAAGACCCTTTACCAACCGAAATTTTCCAATCTACATATCTAAGTCCAAATTACCGATCTCCTCTACCATCATTACCGAACCCCTTGGATTGAAAACAATCTGTATATCTTCTTTGTTTTTGTCACACTTCAAAACCAATAGCTACTTTATTAATGTTTAATGATCTGAATCTATCGATATCAATTAATTCATCTTAATAAAATATGTTGTATATTAGTATTAATGATAAATTTACTTTTATTTAATAATTTACCATTTGATAATATATTATCATAATGATTGATATTAAATTTTAGTTCAATTTCAGTTTTTTATTGATTTGATCAATGATTATTGATTTATATGAATTTAAATGTATATGTTTATTATTGTTATTGTAAGTGATATTATTATTAAAAATATTTTGATTTTTTTTTTTCATATTTATCTGATGTATTGGTTAAAGTCACTGGTTGGCAGTTTAAACTTTGGAAGTAATTTAAGATCACCAAATTCATCGACTCCAAATACTAAAAAGAGAGAAATGATCACTAGTGATCATGTCTTTAATTGAACAATCTTTTACAAACTAAAATGAAAACTAATTCTATCTACATTATCATCTAAATAATTAATAATCTTTGATAATAAAAGATATGATAAATTGACTAATTTATTTGATTATATTTTTGAATGTGTTTATGAATAATTTATATTCTAATCCTTTTTAAAAATGTTTTTTAACAAAATCTCTTTTTTAAAATAGAATAAAGGATCCTCTCTTTCGGATTTTCTACCATTTATAACCACCAAACTTTCCTCTTATGTTTCGTTGAGCCCAGTATAATCTTGAATTTGGACAACCTGAAAAAGCTGCAGTGCAATGTCCTTCCATTCCACATGGGATATCATATTGGTCATATTGGTAATTGTGGTACATTTATTTGTTTAGTTGAATTTTAATAAGAATTGTATATTTGATTAGAGATGTTGAATTTTTTGTTTGATAAACCCTCAATTAAATTTGGTTTAAATACTTAAGATTCAATAACAATAATTAAATTGGGAAAAAATATAAGAACAAAACTCTAAAAATAGATCCTCAATTTTTTTTTGAAATGTAAAACTAGCCAAGACACTTATGTCTTTGAAACCAATCAATATCTTAAAAAAATCCAAAAACTAAATAAAAATCCATTTTACTTCCGCTTTCAAATTTTTTCACAACTTTTGTTTGTTAACTATAATGTGTAATCCTTCCCCTAAATATGAAAAATTTTTGCATATTTTTTGTGTGCATTTTGCAAAAAATATGCGTGAAACAAAAAAAGCTTATCAAAAATAAACCCAACCTTTAAAATGAAATAACACAAATCTAAAATTAGATCTTATTTAGTTTTTTAAAAGAAAAACTTTTAGAGTCTTTGAATCTATTAATAAGATTATTTTTGATCAACCATTATCAAAATTCCCCATTTTCAAATTTTCACATCACATTTCTTTGTAAAAATTTTAAAATTAGATTTTTTCCCCATTTGTAAGTTTGCAAAATTCAAAAAAGATTAGCTTCCAATTAAACAAATATAAAGCAGATAAATTAAGATATTTTTGTTTATACAATTTTTATTAAAAACAAGTCTTCAGTTGTATATATGAAGGTCTTGAACAACATTTGATTAGAATGAACCAAAACCACCACAACCACAACCACATCCACCACAACTGAATCCAGATGAACCACCAAAGACATTGAGATCACCAAAGATAATGTTGGTTGTTCTTCTTCTTCTTCAAAAACCAAAACATTGTTTTTGATTGTTGGAGTCACTTGATGATTGACCATTGGATGCATTGATCAAACTGTTGGAAACACTCTCTAAACTAAAAGCAAATAAAATAAATGAAAATAATAAATAATAATATATTAAACATTTGATAGGTCTATTAGATATTTGATAGATGCAAACTACTATAAAGTAAAATTGTTTATTCTTTTTGAAAAGCAGAAGAAAAAATAAAATAAATTTATGTTTTTTAGATTTATTTCTACTCTTGACCAAATCTCTTTGAAAAATTGATAAGATCAGCAACTTTTCTGATGATTCCATTTTTAACTTCATCATTTGGTGTATGAATGGTCCTGGAAACAGCGGGTGATTGTGGATCGTCTGCCAAATGTGTAATGGAAATAGCGTTGTTATGTTTCTGTACGTGTTGAATATCACTGATCTTAACCAACCACATAATTTCATATTCCTGGTTCGATGTTATGTTTGAGAGTAACAACAAATGATGGGTGGACGACGTCAGAATCTGAGAGGAGCTCAACACACAGTGGAAAACGTACCAACTATTCGTTGGTGGCGCACCCATCTTACTGTAGAGCAAATAGGCACCCTGCGATTTGAAGGTACTGTAGTTCTGAAGAGTTCCATCCTTTGGGAAGTAACGTGGAAGTCGACGACGTCGAATCTGCATAATCGATTTGGCAATCGATGTCTCGTTTTTCATGCCCTCCGACGTTCGAGTGGCAAATTCAAAGAGACCGACGGTTGGCTTCACGGCGACACCAATCACACCTTTTCCAACGCCTTTGAGGAATCCCTCGAAACTCTTCTCCTGAGTGACACCCTTGATTGGTTCATCGATGATTCCTGTGATTCCACGAATCAATCCTTCGCCAAGATCACGAATTCCAAACTCAATGCCTTGTTTCAGACCATTGGGTTTCTGACGGCCTGATTCCTCTCGCTCCTTGATATAGGAGTCGTCAAGCGATAGATGAACAAGACCTTTGCTAATGGTACCGGTGATCTTTGATGCCGATTCACATATTCCAAATACACTGTTATTCACCAGACTGGATGTACCCTTTGACAAACCAATGGCGAAATCCTGTGGACTCTTGACCAAACCGAGTGCCGGTTCGTGGAAGAAATCCTTGAATCCAGAACCGAGTGATTCGGCGAGACGAATTGGATTGCCTATAAAATCGAAAGAGCCAAAGATTTTGTGAACTTGTCCCATCAATTGGTAGGAGAAGTGCAGTACCATTTCATCGGTGACCTGTTTGACCGAGAGGAATGGATGTTCCCAAATGAATCCATTGAAATGCATTGGTGCACGATCGACGTTCAAGAATGGCGAGGATGATTTGATACCGAGGAGCAGATCCGAGAGTGAACGAGCACCGAGAACAGCAACCACCTCCTTTGGAAGTTTACAGCTGGTAAACGATAGATTGATTTTCAGCGGATTGATATGCAACAGTTCAAAGTAAATCATATTCTCCAACTTTGTACTTTCCACCTGGAGAATCTCCTCAGAGGTGATTGTCTTGTGCATCGTGAAATGTTGATTTAGCGAATTGAGATTGATGTTGATAAAAGAGAGTGCATTTAGAATCGATGATTCATCGATATTCAAATCAAACTCTTGCACTAAAAATGAGAAATATCTAAAGAATAGAATCTTTGGATATTTAAGTGACCTTGTTGAACTGAATTGGAAGAATGGTTTATATCCACCGCTATTATTATTATTATTAATTTTACCTGTTGTGGATGTAGTTGTGGATGTTTGTTGATTATTATTATTGTTGTTATTGTTATTTGATGAATCATCAAATGGTTTCTTTGTTCTACATAGGAATACAGGGAAATTGGTTTGATATCTTTGATCATCGATTTGAAGATCATCAAGTATGATCTGAAGATATTGATCGTTTTTGTTTTGTTTGAATTCTACATAGAGTTTATCGAATGAACAGTAAATGAATTCCTCTGGTACTTGATTCACTATTGATAGTCCAATGGATACGAGATTAACTTTTACTTCGTACTTGCCATGCTCTTCATTGCCAAGAGAGTTGGTAGATGATGTCGATGAATCCAGTGGTTTCTTTGGAAGATTATGGATGTTTATAGATGATATCGATTTCTGACGTTCTCTAACAACCAATACTCTTGTTGGTCCTTGCGCATTGATTGATACATCCAAGTCGATCTTCTCGGTTTGCATTGTCACAGGATTGTTCCACTTGACAGTAACCGTTGAATTCTCCTCGAGATTATTGAGTCGGTAGTAGTGTTTCTCGTGGCCGGGGAATTCAATGACCAATTTCTTTGGCAGAATGAAATGGTCCCAAGTGTAGGGCGTAGTCGATTGCGAGCCAAGCTTCTCCCAGTTCTCTGTCTTTTTCTGTCGAATCCACAAGGTGAATCGTGAACGATTCTCAATGCAGTAAGGGGGTAACTCGGGATTCTGCTCAGAGATGACAATCATCTTGGTGGTTATCATCTTTGTCGCTTTGACACGAATCGATATCGACAAGAAGAACTTTGGCGCTGCCGATTGCGTTGCCGTTGCGTTTATGTATTTGGCATTGATGTCGGAATCCTTGCAGTTTGGATTCAATTTTGGTTCCAGTTCTGTTCGCAATCGAACGATGATATTGCCTAGTTCATCGGGGTTGAAGAAACCCGACCACATAACATTGTTTGGCTCGCTCTGGTGTGCCATACCGACACGAATCAACTTGTCACGCTTACCCGACGGGAAGTGGAAAGGCAGTGACTGATTCGATAGAATCGTTTGACTGTTATCATAGCATTCGAATTGCTGGTAGAAAATGGTGAATGGCGTTGTATTTACAATGAGATGCTGTGGACAGAATGTAACAACTCTGGTTCGCCAGTAACGAGAGTTCGAAGGTAAGCAAGTGACGGACAATTGGAACAGCCGTTTCTCAGGAATCTTCTTCATGAGCAGCTCCATCTTTTTCTCTTCACTCGTCTTTTCCTCTTTGATGGCAATGGTTGAGCTGCTGTTGGCCGACGAGGAATTCAAAGAGAAAGGCGAAGACCATTCAGAGTTGGCGATACGCAACGAGAATCTGCCACCCACTATATTGGAATCGTTGTAGGCAAACATAAAGGGTTTCGATGGTGATGCCCAGTCAGAGTTGTACCACCTCAGCGAATCCTGTGGAAGAATCTCAACTGATCTCAGAGCGTCGCTCGATGGAATCGGTTGACCTGCAGGATTCACAGTTTGTGCTCCAATATGATGTCTAAACATCAGTGGCAATCCAGTCTGGTTGATCATCCAGAATTCACTGTAAACACTTACAACTCGACCTCCATATGCCTCCATTCTATTATCAAACGATATCAATAGTGGTAACTTATTTTGATCCAATATCTTGATTTTCTCAGTGATATTCAGATGTTCAGGGTTGTTGGCACAAGGTTCAACAACAAATGGTTGAGACCATTGGAAATCTATAGAAATTAATTAGTTTAAGATTAAGATTGTCATATTAATTTAGAAAAATAAACTTACCATAGATTTGAATTTCCATAAAGATATCGTAGGTAGGATCGAATACTGTGACTTCCAATTTTTCACCCATCGGAATAACACCTTCCAAGAATGGAGAACCAATCAACTTTTTGTTCTTTGAGTGATAGAGTCGGAAATTCAAATCACATGCCAAAACATTCTCGATAATCAATGGTGCGAATATCGATATTTCAATTTGATTCTTGTTCTTCTTGGTGTCCTTCTCGATGGAGGTGACAAGCACGAAAGGAAGTCGCGAACTATGCTTGCATATCATTCTCGAGTGAACGGTTTGCGATGTCTTTTCCTTTTGTTTTGCTTTCTCCTTTGACTTTATCATTTGGATCACTGTGATACAATCGACTTGTCCCATTGAGTAGTTGTAGTAACTCGGATTGTATGGTTTGATTCGTAATCTACCCATTGAATATAGAATGGGCAGCGGCATACTGGTGTGGGATTCAACGATCATTTCCATTGGGTCGAGTTCACGGTTGGAACCAACACTGATATTCACCATCATCGGGTTATTCATCTGATTCTTGATGATGAGATTCGAGTGGAGCGAAAGCACCTTGCTACCCTTGCGGTATGAAATGTCGTAGAGTAGCTTGACACTCTTGTACTCGGGCATTGGATGAATGATATACGTTCCGATAGTATCCATCGGTAGATTGTTTATCGGTTTGAAATTACCGTACAACTGGAACGATATCTTTCTCTCAACGTCCAAACCTTTGGAGATTGCCTTGTAGTCGGGTGGCGACAACGGTATCTCTTTGCCAATTGGAATCTCTTGTAGATCCTCTTTATCGAACCAATACCAAACGGTTTGTCCAGTTGAATTCTTAATATAATATGGATATACTTTAGTATCTTTAATAACATTCGAAGCATTTGTTAGAGTTGAGATTGAATTTGATGGTGACCCGGCAGATATCGAAGTTGAAGATAAGGTTGGAGATATTGACAAGTTTGGTGATAAAGTTGAAGTAGGAGAATTTGGTAGTGAAGACGATGAACCAGTTAAACTATTTGTTCTTTTTCTATTGTTATTGTTGTTGGTTGTTGAGGATGATGTTGTTGATGTTGTTGTAGCTGTTGTTGTAGGTTTGTTTATGTTATAATAATCATCTACTAATAGTTGATAAGTTGATAAAGAAGTATCAACAAATCCCTTGGTAACATTGATTTGAAGTGGTAGTTTCGATATGAAATCAAATATCCAACCACCCTGTTGAGAGTTGTTGGCATTGATCATGAATCCCCAAGTCTCAACAAGTGGTTCCCAGACTCCGCTGTTTCCATTGAAGTAAGATGCTTCCGTGTTAGACTCAACAGAGAATGCAATCTGATCTTTCAATGTCCACATAAAACAGTTGTTCTTCATCTTTGATACACTGATCTGAATGAGTGGGATACTCTCATCTTCGGAAACATCGTTGTGTAAAGCGAAAATACCTTTATCCAAACGGAAGGAAATCATTATCTGCCTATCAATATTGTTGTTGTTGTTCGATGTGTTTGAATCGCCAATATAAGAGATAGCTTCGTCTGCCACTTCCGATTGATCCAAACTCGAAACACTGCCACTACCACCACTATTAGATAACTGATTATTATTCGACAACGATAACTTGGATTGAACGATATTATTGGATATTAACATCATCTGTTTGAAATCGAGATACGAGAAATTAACATTGATTTGATCGACCACAATATTACTCTCTTGATTCTTTTGTGTTTGAGTCGTTTGGAAATGGAATTTAAATGGTTCAATTATCTTGACTTGATTAAACTTATTACTATTGTTGTTGTTGTTGTTATTATCATTGAACCTGTTGTTATATTGTTGATTATTATTATTCAATCTGGTTCTATAGATTTGAATGTTTTCAGCTTCGATCAATGTGACTGTTTCCACACCGAGTGCACCTTTGGTCGTGTTTTGTAGGTCTATAGATGCTCGAATGATGAGAGCGTACTCTTTCTCACCTTCGCCACTGGCACTTGCATTCGTGGGAATGGAAATGGTGGCATCACCAATGTGGAGGGAGAGTAGCGACGATCCAGATTCTATGATCTCGTCGATGCCAACGGGCGGAGCACCAAGGATCTTTGTGGTGTAACGACTCCATGCTTCGGTGGCCATGCTAATTAGCCTGGTGATAGAACTCTGCACCTCGAGCCAAGAGTGTGGAACAAACACCATATTCATACTGCCAAGTGACACTTGGAATGCAGACTGTTGAATAGGTGGTGGTTTGATTGTTCCAACGATCACCAATTGCGGTTGGCCGACCATATCGTTTTGTTCCACACCACTACTGCTTTGATCCAAACGATTCGGGTAGAGCAACATCTTGAAATGAGGATGTGTATTCTTATTGAAATCATTCAATATGATTCTGGTTATTTCCACATGGAGCGATGTCTCCATTAATTCATTGATTATCTGCATCTTCATATCGTTGACAATGAACTGTACCATTCTATCGTTATCTGCAGATCCATCTCTTCTCATAAAAGCAATAGAGAATTTACCGAGTTTATAATTTGTTATTCCTTTTTGATAGTATTTCAAATCTTCTTCTTCTTCTTCTTCTTCTTCCTCTACTTCTTTAGGTTGTTGTTCGTTATTATTATTATTATTTTGGATAGTTGAAATAGTTGAAGTTGATGGATCTGCTGCTTCATCCTCCATTATAGGATCACCTCTTATACTTGAAGATACTTCTGAAAGATTGCCATCCAAGAGTTGAATGAGACACTTTGATTCGTATTCACTTATATCCAATTGGAACTGTGAGATATCGAATGTTCGCTCCCAAGGTGGCAACTGGATTTTCTCAGTTCGCAACGACATTGGCGTCGACAAATGAATGTTCAAGTTGACATCCTTCACCATTGTTCCAAAAGTACGACCAGTTGCACTCTTAAGCATTCTCAAATCCAATCCTGACAATAGTTTAATATTATTGGCTTCAATATAAATATTTTCAATAATATATTTGACTTGTTGTTGCTGGTGTTGTTCAGGAATTGGATCTGTATCTGCCAATGTTACAGGAATAGAATCATCTTCTGGAATTATATCAACTCCAGATGATTCATTATCTTGCTGGCTTGTTGGTGATGACGATGTATTACTACTTGTAGTACTATTTTCAAATCGATTGGAAATGACAATACGACCGAGATCTACAATGAAAACTTGATGTGAAAGCGATGATATTGGAATGATAACGTATGGATTATCAATCTCCACTTCATAGAGGAAGGTAGCTCTGGCTTGTGAGATGACAGTTGCCGCTGAACTAATCGAACGTTTCAAATAGTCACGCATCGTATTGACACTGTCAAAGAAATTCTTGATTTCATCGATGAATCTATTGAGAAAAACGAATCGAATACTACTGAGGTTACACTTTAAAAAGTGAATGTTATCACGTGATTCGAATTGGAAGTGAACCAACGAAGTATTGTCAATGTCCAACAGCGATGTTGTCGAAGTTTGCAGCAGCGAAGCAGGCGACATGCTGGTACCGTCAGGAATGAAAAAGTTATCTTCCGACTCTATACCTCTACTGCCGCTTCCAACTCCAGCGGCAGTATTGACTCTTCGCTCTTTTGTTGTGAAGATGGTACGGTAGTTTCTACCCTCCAGTGTCATATCGTGGATCTTTAGCGAACCCAGCTTTCCAACGAGTGTCGATCGATTGATATAGATATCGTTTGTACAGACAAAGTCGTTGATCGATGCTTTCATCAACGGTGAATTCGTCTCTTGTGTCAGTAACACTCTGACAAATGTAACTTTAATATTGACACGCGTATAGACAACCTGTTGGATGGTACTAAACTTGGCGTCGTTCCACGAAGGCAACATGGAATCGCTTGGCTGAATGAGCTTGACATTGTCGACGACAACACGATTGTTTGCAATGCTCTCGGCAACGTGTCGTCGTTGTAGTCGTTGGAGCGTCAGAGTTTGTACACTATTGGAAAACTCGACAACACCGGCAACCGTCTTTTTGTTCAATATCAGATTGAGCTGTGAAAAGTCGATATCCAACTCCTTGTCGATCTTTTGATAGATTGGAGAATCCTGTGAGACCTGTCGCATGTTGAACTTGAGCAGATTCAACGTGCTAGGATTGGCGCTCTCAATGGTATCGAGAGTGACACGCGAATTTGTAAAAGCAAGATAGTTGCCATTTCCCGGTTGCTTCTGGAAGCAGTCTTCCACCCACAAACCCTTGATTCCCAGCGATATATTGGTATCGAAATACCGCTGATTGAAAACTCCGTCTATCATTCTCAGATAGACCAACGCCAGATTCTGAACATGCTGATCATGCTCAATACGCAGATGCAAATTGAATCGGTTCAGAGTGAATCTTGTCTCTAGGAGTACGTATTCGCTTATCTTTTGTTTATCTACTAGTGTCGACATTAACATATCCATATCATCGACTTGTGCACCACCTTCCTTAATCTTTGTTGGTTTTACTGGCGACTTTGACTTTGAAGATCTACTACCGTCCAAGTCAGACTGAGAAACCGATGTAATCATTTGGATGACACCAATGAAATTGACGTATTGCTGCGATGACAAATAGAATTCCAAGAGATCAATGTTTGCATTGAGTTTGATAGATGTCAATATATGATTGGGGATTCGACTTAGTTTCAATTGGAAATTGGCATTGAAAGGATTAGCGATATTCATACGATATTTGGCAACCTGTTCGAGATCTCGCCAATCTTGATTCTGATACGCCAGTAGAACTTGTATATTGGATAATTGGAAATTATATTCATCATAGAAATCTTCATCCCAAGATTGTTGTGTATCATCTTTGTTGTTGTTGTTGTTGTTGTTGTTGTTGTTGTTGTTGTTGTTGTTGATGTTATTTCTTATCTTTGGTTGATGATTAATAGATAGGTAACCTAAATCCAATATTAAAGTATTGGAGTCACTGTTCTCTGTGATGACTTCCGGTACCAAGATGATGGGTGCCTCCAAGTTCATGGCTAGCGATATCTTAGTGCGATCGGATATGGCCAACATCAAGCGATGATGTGTCTGTGTCTTTATATTCTGAATGGTCGATTGTGCCATCTTCCCCAAGTCCTCGAAGGTGTCCTGTGAGGAACTGTTGAACCGGAAGAAATCAATAATGGTACCAACAAACAGTGGGTAATAAACGATGCTAAGTGACTTTGACTGTATTGCAACGCTATAATCCAAAGGACTACCATTTGGAAAACTTTGGAATTGGAGATTGAATATTGATTTACAAGTTGTTGTTAAAGTATTGTTACCGTTGTTATTGTTGTTGCTGCTATTCGATTTGTTTAGACATGGTGAAATTAATTTTGGATATTTGGTGTTTGGTGTGGATTGATCGATCAACTCTAAACTATCCAATTTAATATCGAATGAAAATGAATCCTCTTTTGATCGTAACGATAGATTCAGATTGTCAAACTCCAATATCGCCAAAGATTGTTTCTTTCTCTCAAGACTTAGCGATAGTTTCAAAAGATTGACATCCAACTTTATAATATCATTGTTGTTGATTGTGTTACCACTGCCACTACCATTCTTTCCAGGAGAGTTGGAGTTAGAAGTAGGAGAACCAACACCTTTTGAATCCATCTCATTATAACCAATCGTATCGTAGATCTCATTCCAATCTTCCTTTGACAGTTTTATATCTTCTTGTAATATGGTTGTAACTTTCTTGTCTACTTTCGTCGACGTAGACGTTGAGCTACTGTTTCCACCTGTCCACCAAGATGAAAACCAACCACCTCCACCTCCACCACTTGTTGTTGAAGCAGCAGCTACTGTTTGTTGTGAAGTCTGTTGAACTGCTGTTGTCGATTGTTGTTGTTGCTGTTGTTGTTGTTGTTTCAGTTTGTTTCTATCTTCTTTCTCCATCATTTTATATGATAGATTTCTAAACAGTTGAATGTGTTCGTAGGATAGCTTCCATTCGAGTGCGTCGATTCTCGTCTTCTCTGTTGGGTGTATTGTATTGCGTTTCAATCGTTTGAACAACTTGATATACTCTTTCTTGTCACGCAGGAATTCAAAGAGGTAGTTCCAACTGTTGCGATAGCGTCTCTCGTGTATCTTGCCAACCACCGAGTTGATTGCGAATGTCCACCACTTTCTCGGTTGATCTTTCACCGTTGACGTCGGACGTTGCGATCTAAACTCAATCGATCTCTTAAACATCGAGAAACTCTCCACAATATTTGTTATATCCAGATACTGTTGATCCGATAAACTTATCTTTGTATCATCTAAATCGAGAGTAACCGTTACTCTAGGTTGTTTATCTCCACTTTTACTACTACTACTATTATTGTTGTTTCCTAATGTCCAATTCTTATTAACTATTGCTTTTAAACATGAACTTAACTTTGGTAATATATATTGTTGTTGCTGTTTAGTTTGTTGTTGTTGGTTATTAGGTTGATCAATCATTGACTTTAACTGCTCTGTTAAATCATTGAGATTACTATAGTTTAACTTTGGTGAATTTGAATTCCAATAGATGGAAAGATCACTTAGATTGATGATTTTGTGAATGATCGATGATTCGTTCTTCAAGAACGACGGTCGCCACTGGTCATCTGTCGATTCCGCCACCAACCTATTCATAGTGATACCGACTGCAAATGAACTCTACCAAAAGTAAATAACTATTAGTTTTACACCATTGTATTATGTAATCACTTTAGTATTAACTTACATTCTCTAATTTATCTTCAAATCTAATATGTACAGAATCTATATACAATTGTAGATTATCTACAACAGTTGCTAACAATCTACTACTAAATGAATTACTATTATTATCATTACTATTATTATTATTATTATTATTATCTACATTATTATTACTACTAGTTGATCTATTATTATTATTATTATTATTTGATTCAGAGAATTTCGATCTAATTAACTCTTGAAGTGCTAACTTTTGTTGTTTTTCATCTTGAAATTTCTTTCGATAGTACTGCTCATCAAAGTCATTGCATGGTTCCGCCAATACATAGATACCTTCTAATTTAATGATTGCTGGTTTATTCTTAATCTAGATTTGTAATTATTATGAATATGTTAATAATTAATTAATTATATATTGTTGTTGTAGGTTAACTAACACTTACTTGATTCCAAGGTATATATAATGATAGTTTTCTAACGACAGCTTGTTTAACAACGATACTTGGGAATAGTGTCTGTAGAGCGGTTTGCTTTATCTTGACATCATTGATGACAGCCTCACCAGAGAGTAAACTCAATTTGATATTATCTTTGGTAAGGTCATCTAGATAGTCACCCAAGTATTTACTCAAAAGTGAAGCAGCTAAAGTAGATACCATCTTTATCTAACTATCTAACTTACTATCTAACTAACTAAATAACTAACTATATTCTATCTATACAATTGTATTATTTATCTTATCTTTTCTAACTTAAAAAACTACTTTTAATATTTTATACAAATATATAAATAATTAAATAATAATAATACAATATTAAATAATCAAATAATATAATACTGAATCAGATATAGAAATATATATGTAGTGTTTAATCTATTAATAAAAAATGACAACATTACAATGAGCTGTTTTTAGAAAAATAAAATAAAAAAAAATCGAATTTAATCATGATTTGGATATTTTATTCAAAGATCTCAGACTGGTAATATTAAGTTGAATTAATATTACCTATTGATTGTACTTTAAATCTGTTACAATATTCTATTATAATATAACATTTCAAAATATTTATTTTAGATATTTTCTAAATATATTAGAATATAAATAAAAAGAATATTGAACTGTATGGTGGTAGTGACAATGATTTCAACGTACTCTCTTTATTGCAGAATTAGTGTAGCTGTCTAACTATTAAGCAACAAGCTCGCCGATGTTGTACCTTAATCGATATAGCAACTCGTTGCAACTCCTCCAAGGACATAGCTAATGATTGGTGTCAACATTATCTATATTCACGGTATCAAATATACATGAGCTTGTGTCTTATAGCTGTAACGGAGATGTTGATCGTTAAAATAGCTATCAGGTCACCTTTTGATCATTCATCGTGGTGTCATTATCCAGATTATTGATTACACGTATCAATATGATTGAAACTATCAGATTGGGTATATCTTTAAAAAGATAAAAAAAACTTTTTTAAACCCTTTGCACATGAAACTATTTTTTGAATGAGAGAGAAATTATTGCAAAAAATGTGAAAAAAAAATTTAATTGAAGGTTAGGTCAAAATTTTTTTCTAAAAAAAAAATAATTAACTTACATGTTGTTAGAATGTAAAATTCTATTTGTTAATAAATTTGATGTATTGGAACACGACTGGTCGGAATTGATATCGAACACTGAGTAACCCAAGAAGTAAGATGTTTCTAGCAGCGTTCTTATCCCAGTGGTAGAAGTGACCACAGCAGCGACAGAGTGGCCTTTTCCATTTTTTCTCTTTCTTCTCCTCCATCTTTTGAAGTACTCTTTGATATTGCACTAAAGTGATCTATAAAATTTTATAAATTAGAAAATAAATAAAAATAATAAATAAAATTTTAAATAAAATTAAAGTATACATACAAATAATAGTTGGATGATTCAGAATAGATTGAATGAATTCCAATGCACTCGTACAATTCGTTTCACAAGATTTTGTAACTGGCACCAAGAAATCTTTTTTGAAACATTTGTATCGGTCGAACGATTCTTTGGTGATTGTGGCGTCATGTTGTCGTAACGATATTAAAATAGAAGGCCCTCTCAAGGCCGAGTCTACTGTTTCCTCTGGCTTTGCAAGAAGGTACTTCTTGATGAATGATACGATCTGACCAAAACCATTCAGCTCCATAATGTGTTGACTTATCCTTTCGATATTCAACAGATTCAAACTGCATTGATTCTTCATGTGGTCTCGTACTATTTGGTTGACAATCTGGTTGAACCAGTCTCTATTCAAACTTCCAAGTCTGTTCTTTCCCAAACCATGTTCATCGAGAAATGCCAGATAATCATCTTGATAAGGTTTTCGTAGAAACTTGTAATTCTCATTCTCTATCAAAAAAGATTTTGAAACATACTTGGTGCCAGTTACAAAATCTTGTGAAACGAATTGTACGAGTGCATTGGAATCTATCTGAAAATGTCCGTTTTGATCTCATTTTCAGATAGATGTTGATTATTGGAATATTCATATTTCATATTTTAACAAACAATAAATAAAAAAAATAATAAAAAATTATTAAAAAAAAGTTTTTCACTTAGTTAAATTTTTTTTAAAAAAGAAAAGCACAGAATTTGCACCCACATTTGTGACTCAAAAAAATTTAACATATTTTAATTTTATTGAATGTTCTGCCTGATCAGAAGAAAATGGATTTTATTTTAGATAACACACTTTTTGTCTTATGATCGCTGAATATCTTGAGTAATTCGAGAGATTCTGGATATTCATCTTTAACCTTTGATTGGAATTCGTTGAGTTCATCTTTGGTGGCCTCATGAAGGTTATGCTCCAGAATATAAGCAATTGCTTTGCATTGATCGTATTCAATCAACTTAAGAATACTGTCACTATCGATTCTCCATTCACCATTATTGAATTCACTTCTGTTGATAATCATCCATTCAGCAACCTCCATGTCATCGTTGGCCAGTGCTTGTTCAACTGTGTTTTCCGGACACTCGACATCGGTGTTTTCACAGATCCATTTGATTGCTTCAAAACTTCCAGGTTGGCCAAGCAAGTTAAGGATGAGGTCCGAGGCAGAGAATTCCTCTGTTCTATTCTCACAGATCCATTTGGCTATTCCGAAATCATCAGTATAATCAAGGATCCTAGATGAACATCCTTCAGTGCGATTCTCATGCAGCCATTTCAAGACCGCCAAATGACCGAATCGAGCGGACCTGTCCATAGCATCGGTTGAACATCCTTCACTGCGATTCTCATGTAACCATTTAATTTGTTCCAAATGGCCACCCTCTGCTGCCACATCCATCGCTCTGAAAGTGCATTGTGGTTGTTCAGTACGATTCTCGACAAGCCAATTGAAAACATCCATATTACCTTTACCAATTGAGAAATCGAATGCAACACTTGAACATCCTTCACTTCGATTGGTGTGTAGGTATTTAACGATTTCAAGATTGTTATTGGATGCAGCTGAATCCATTGCTTTGTGAGTTGTCATTGCTGGGGTATTCTCTGTTAACCATTTGACCATTTCTAAATTATTGTTTTCCACCGCTATTTCAATTAAATTTAAGGGGTAAACAAGCTGTTTTGAATCGTAATTCTTTGAAATCCAGATCAACATTTCAAGATTGTTACATCTAACTGCACCTGTAATTGCAACTTGGACAGAGAAATATCTGTTGTAACTTACTTTCTGGTGAAAGAGCTTGAGCATTTCAAATTGTCCAACATTTGCTGCAAAACCATGAAGATTTCCAGAAGTGTTGTCGTACTTTGATCCAGCACCCAATAGAAATTGAACGACATGTATATGCTTGTTGCTGATTGCACCATCGTACATATTGTTTCCTTCTCTGTCTTGAGGTCTGTTTTGAATTAACCATTCAATGATGTCCACTCTTCCGACTTTGGCTGCTTCATCATATACCTTTGGTACTTTTTTGAAATCTCGGTTGTGCTGGTCGAACAACTTGGATAGATATTGAACCATCTCTAAACTCTTGGATTTCGGTGATATGACTAGTGCAGATTCATAACTCCATGGGAACTTGATAGCTGGATCCATCAGAAACTTTACCACTTCCATATGATTGTTTTCAACTGCATTTCTAAAGATCTCTTGAAACGATGAAAACTCATAGTGCTTACTGATATGCTTAGCTATTCTTCTATTGTTGATGTCGAACAACTCCCATAGGTACTTTAGATCTTCCAATCTTCCAATCTTGGCAAGATTAATGAATATCGAATCATATTGAAGAAGTGTCTCGCCATCTGAATTACGAACAAGGAAATCCTTACTCTCCTCAAAGAATCTCTTGAGAAGATCGAAATACTTGTAATTGGTCAATAAACGTGGATTTCTTCGAAAGATTCTCCAACTGAAACTAGAACCTGTTTCAAATTGATTTATCTCTTTAACTTGTCTGAATATATTTTTTTGTAAAACAACATTATTTAGAACCAACAATAATGTTTCTTTGTTCATTTTGTTTTGTAATAGAAACTAAATTTAATCTACACTTGTTCTTTGTCAAAACTTTGACTTAAATGCCCAAATGATGATTTCAAAGTAATAGAATAAAAAAATTTTTTATCAAAATATCAGAAGATTTTTTTTGGAACCAAGGACTGATTTTCACTTTGTTCAGTTCAAAGAAATAAAATAAATTCCAAAGAGTGAACAATTGTTCCCAAAGAATTAAGGGTTTGCCATGACTTCAATATTAATGAAACAACAAGCCAAAAGATTAAATTGATTGTGTGCGATCGCAAAATAAATATTTGAAAACAAATGATGCTTATAATTAAATCTGAGTCATATTACAAATATAAATATATATAATTTATTTACTCTCAATGTACATTGTTTTAGCATGATGATTAGCCTAAAACATTGATAATCACGATGATCTACTATCTCGAAAATTGATAAAAAGTTATATAGCTTTAGGTTCTCTTTAATTTCTCTCTAACTTTATCCCATTTCTTTTTGTTGTCCTGATAAGTACGTTCTAGATTCTGAAGTGTTTCCAATATCTCTGGACAAGCAGGACGTTTCTAATTTGATTGAGATATAAATATTAATTAATTAGTATATAAATAAATTAAAGAATAAAAGTTTGTTCAATAATAATTACCTCTGGATCGAAATCCCAACATGCATTGATTAAATTTACAATGCCTTCTGGACAGTTTGCTGGAATGGTAGGTCTTAAATTATGTTTGGACGTTTGAATTAGAATTTGGAAATCATATTGAATATGTTTAAATTCAGAGTAAGGTCTCTCATATTTTGCTTTCATACATCTAACAACCAATTCCCACTGTTCAATTGATTTTGTTAATAATTTAATTAGTTAATGGGATATTAAAAATAATGTAATTATATTAATACATACCAAAATAATTGCAATTGAAAAGATATCTCCTTTTTCAGTGAACTCTCCCATATATACTTCCGGTGCACAATAAGCGTAGGTACCACGTGTTTTTCTTAATGAAGACTGTGATTTGCCAGTGGCGAATCTACTCAGACCAAAGTCGGCTACTTTGATGGTCCAGTTATCGGATACCAGTAAGTTCAGTGACTTCAAGTCACGGTGGACAATGACAGGCTTCCAGTTGTGCAGACACTTGACACCTTTGACCATCTCAATGGCAAACTTCAATACCCAGTCCCACGTGAAATCCATGGTGGTGTGCATCAGATTGTAGAGGGTCTGATTGGAACAGTACTCCATGATCATACAGATCTTTGGTTGGACGACCATACCGTAGAAATAGACAACGTGTGGCGAACGCAGAGAACTCATAATCTCGAGCTCCTTCAAAAAGTCCAAGAGTTTTTGATGCTCTGGTGTGCTCTTCAAGATCTTGACGGCAACCTCTTGATTTCTCCAGGTGGCCATGTACACCTTTGCCGATGTACCTTCACCGAGTTTATTGGAGAATACAATCTCATCACCATCGATCGTCCAATTATTGAAATTGGTAAGGAATTTACGATCCAAGTCCTGTAGATAGTTGGCTGTTTGCGGATTGGAAACGGGTGACTCTGGTTGCTCAACTGGTTCATTGTTGCTATTCTCATGATGGTTGTTGAGGTTTTCTTGATCACCACCGGTATTGTTGTTATTGTTATTCAGCGATTCCATATCGATATCAAAAGAATGGTTGTTGTTATTATTATTATTATTATTATTGTTATTGCTGTTGTTCTGTAGTAGTGAATCTCCTGTTGGGCTGTTTTCGATTGATGTTGAATTCGATAGATTTCCGGAAATGATCTTTTGGAGATAGACAATAGAGTCTGTTTTGTTCTTGGAATCACTGTCGGCAGTTGCTGCTCCACTGCCAAAGATATCGTTGGAAATTCCGTTAGCAGGTGGTGTCGTGTTGCCGATCATGCCAAGATTTGCGTGCATCGCTGGATAGTGTCCACAGTTAAGACAGGCACCACCATTATCACCCTCGGGTTTATAAGCTACACAATCACAAGGTGCTTTGCAGCTACCACGTTTGTAACCAAATGCCAAACCATATGGAACATCTTCATTATTGTGGTTGTGGTTGTTGTTATTGTTATTGTTATTATTGTTGTTGATGTTATTGTTGTTGTTATTGTTTGTGGCGGTGAATTGTTGTTTGAGGACTATGCTTTCATCGACACCGGTTGACATCGACAGAGGAGAAGATGCTGACGATAGTGAAGATGCTCTTGTTTCCTTGAGGAAATGTGGTTTAATCATTGAAATTCTTGGTGAGAGAGGAGGTGATGTCACTCCAGTAAGGTGACTATGGTGATGATTTGTCGGTTGATCTTTACTGCTGCTGCCACTACTACTACTGCTACTACTGTTGTGATGACCAGAGAGATTTGGAAGTGCATTTGGACGACTGGCACTGCTGTGGTCACCAAATGGTGAAACACTAGAGTGTGGCGAGTGTGGAGTTTGCGGTGATAGTGGGAGACGTGGTGATGCCGGTGAGTTGTTTGGAAAGGGTATTGGATGTGATGATGATGATATGTCAAAAGGTGGTGATGATGAAGGTGATGGTGTAGAGGATGGCGAATGCATTGGCGATGTACCGATACCACTCCAGCTATTACTTGAAATGGGTACGGCGAGTGCTGCCGATGTCATCGTTGGTGTTTGGACAGGTCCGGAATTGGAGATGGTTGGTTGGTACATATGACAGAATCGCTTGAACGAATCCAAAGAAACGTCTTCTTTGATCATACGATATACTTTATCAAAGAGAGACCGGTCTAACTGTCGTTGCAAAGGTTGCTCCAAACAGATAAAACCCAAAGGTGATGTTGGTGAGGGTGGAACAAAGGTTGTTGTTGTTGTTGTTCCATCGGGTGTTGTATTACCATTAGTAGTATTACTATTGGTTTGACTATTATGATTATTATTATTATGATGTTGTTGTTGATATTGCTTTATACATGTTTGAATCTGATTTACTTCACCAGAATCGACTGCTAATTCCTCATCAGCAGCTGGCTGTAAGAATCGAGAAATGATTTTATTGGATTCATCTATTATGACAGATGAATCGTTTGATGTACCCAGTTGGAACAGTTCCACTTCCTCTAGGAACAAGAGATTCGAGAGTGAGTGCTCACGCTCACAGAACGCTTTAAACAGTTCGAATCCAATCTTGTCTTTCATGAGTGCTGTCAGTGACTCCTTGCTAGACGCCGGCAGGATATAGTTGGATTCGAAGCTGTACTTGTGGACACCACCGCTGGCACCACCAATTCCACCGGGACTACTACTATTGAGAGGAGTAGAAGTGGCGCTGTTCAAACTGGTGATACTCGGTACGTTGGTGGAGCTGTTTGATTTCGAGAGAAACTTTGCAATCAGCAGCTTTTTGTTCTTTCCATTGTTGTACGAGTTGCTGTTGTTGCCGCTGCTGCTGCCGCCACTGTAGTCTCTGTGTGTCACACTTCCAGTGTTGTAAGAGGATCCGAATGAACTGTCCTTTGAAGATCTGCTGTTCTCTCTATCAGAGAGTGATGAATCGCGACTGGATCTGTCGGTAAGTGGTGGCGCCAGTATGCTAGGTGTAATTTGTGGTGAGAACAGTCGTGATGACAGTGAGTCTTGATAGCTCGATGTGGTTGCCGATCTGACGCGTAGACGTCGTGCTGGAGACTCGCCAGATACCCAAATAGTGCCAGGGAATTGTGGTGCAAACAACGGTGATGAGGGTGTGGAAGTTGGAGATGTCGTGGGTGAGATCGATCGTGGTGTAAAGTCACCGCCGCCAGCCGACTCGGATGTAGTGGCATCGTCATTGAAAGACTGGTGACTTTGATTGCCTTCGCTATCGTCGTCCGACGAGTCATCGTCGCTATCATCAAACTGTTGCGATGGATCGAGGAACTTTGGCACCTTGATGGCGGGCTGGTTCTCGATGGGCACCGTCGTAGTACCGAAAAACTTGGAGAGCTTCTCGCTGCTTCGCAGTTGCGTCGTCAGCTGCTGTGGATTGGAGATGGTGGCGTGACCCGACGACTGCTTGATCGACGCGCTTCGATTGTGGCGACTCGATGCCGGCGAAGTGTAGGGATTCTCGAAATTGAGGTTGGGCAGTCCGAGGTCGGATTTCATGATGGTCGGATCCGACTTTCTCAGACGATTGGAGCCGATCGACGGTGTGCTCAAGAAGAAGGTGGGTTCGCGTGCAACCATGTCGTCGTATTTCTTGTGGTTGATGAGTCCACCGCCGCCAATACCGCCGGCAAGAGACGGCGATTTAGACGCGCCATTCGGAGAGATCTGTGGCGAGATCTTTCCGTAGTTGACACTGCCACTTCGGTCAGAGGTAGGTGTTTCCGGTTTGAATATGTTGGACCTACTGCTGGTTCGCTTGAGCTCGCGTAGTGTCTTCTCATTGAGTGTTTTCGACTTGTTGGCGTTACTGATGGCTCCTTTTGAGCTGCCACGACTACTTCCGCCACCGGACGATGATGATGATGATGATGCTGGTGGTGACAATTCGCTTGACGACAGTGGATATGGCTCTACGACAGCGTGATTCGTAAAGCTTGTGTTTACATAGAGATTTGGTTTTTTAGAGGACTTTAATGAGGTTGTCGTTGTCGTAGTTGATGTTGATGATGCCGCAAGATTATTTGAAGAGGTGGAAGTCGATGATAAAGATGATATAGATGACATTGACGATAAAGATGAAGTTGATGATGATAAATTATTATTTGACGACGACGACGACGATGATTTTGGTGATTTAGGTGACAGTGATTTAGGTGAGGTTCTCGATGATTTAGGTGAGTTATTACTACTACTTTGTTTAGGAGAAGCAGTACTACTATTATGATGGTGATGATTGTTGCTTATTGTTTTAGGTGATATACTACTACTACTATGATTACTTCTATTACTATTATTATTACTATTATGACCACTTATATTTCCATTGACATTACTGTTGTTTTTCAGTGTTTCCAATTGAGATAGATCCAAAGACAAAGACGATAAAATAGTAGTCGATGTTAAACCATTGATAGCTGGTGATGTTGTTGAAGATGATGCAGTTATTGTTGATGTTGTCGATGTAGGATTGCTTTTACTGTTGCCAGTACTATTGTTATTGTTATTGTTATTTGGACTGCTATTGCTATTGTTACTATTGCTATTGCTTAACATGATATGATCGGTCTTATTTAGAGTACTCAATGGTAGTGTTGGAACTATCAACTTTTTGTTACTACTATTTATATTGTTGTTGTTGTTGTTGTTGTTGCTATTGTTACTATTGTTACTATTGTTAAGTGTCGTCGACGTCGATACAATAGAAGTAGTATTTGTTGGTGGTGTCGGTGCTGATGTTGAAAAAGTCTCTATTGAATCTAGCAACGACAATATATCTGTTTTTGTTATTTTATCTTTACTACCACTACTACTACTATTTTCATCTTTTGTTGATTTAGATATCATAATGGATTTATAATAATCTTCATCTTCTTCCTCTATTACATTCATTTTTCAACTGTATATAATATAAGCTATCTATGTAATATATATTATTGTAGGTAGGTAGGTAGGTAAGATCTATAACTATAACTAACTTCACCAGTAGCAAAAACCTAATAGTTAACTTCTATAAGCTAAATATAATAGCTAAAGATGAAAACTGACAACCTGAACTCTAATAATCTTATCTTTATCTTTTTTTAGCAAAATCTTAATTTTGCAAACAATTTAACCTAATCTAATTCTATTTTTTTTAATTTAAAAATTAAATCATTAATATTTCTTTGCTAGCACGATAATTGATTGATATTAAAAAAAAAACAACAAAGTGCACTGGCTAATGCCAATATAAAAATATATAAATAATTTTGATATTCAAATAAAACATATATCAACATTACAATTCTTACTTATCAATTATTGTTCCGTGTATTTTTATCAAAATTAACTTTGTAATGATTATCAATGTGAGTGTTTGTGTTACTGTCAAGTTAATTAAATGTTATTGTTTTTTAAAAATATTATGAATGTTAGTTAATTAATTTGTTACTTTTGGTTGGTTATATTATAATATTATTGTAATTGCTGTTGTTGTTATTGCTAGTGCTAGTGCTACTGCTGATGATGTATATTTGCTATTGTTATGCTATTATTGTTGTCATTCATTTAACAACAACAAAAACATTATATAATATAATATAATATATTTAAAATAATAAAAATAAACAAAACCAACAAACAAACACAAAAAACAATTTAAAAAAAAAATAAAAAAAAATAAAAAAAATAAAGAAAAAAGGGGAAAAGAGAAGAGATGTGTGACTCCAACAACACTTTGATTTGAAAAAATGAATTTTTTTTATTTTTGATTTCCTTTGCTTTTGCTTTTGCTTTTTTTTTTTGCTATTATTCTTATTTATTTTTTGTTTTAAAAGGGTGTGTATGATTGTAGAGGTTTTTTGATTGTTTATTTATTTAATTATTAATATTTGAATGAATGAGATATGTGTGTGTAAGTGTGTGATTATTTTATTTATTCTATGTTGATATGAATCATATCAACTAAGTAACCAACAGACACAACCACATAACACAAAAACACAATACACACTGCCACTCCAACACAAAAAAAATTGAAAAAAAAAAAAATAAAATTAAAAAAAAGATATTAAAATCTCTAAAACTATAAGATAAAAAATATCTTTTTATTTCTTTTTTTTTGCGTTTGGTTGTTGTGTTTTTTTATTTTTAAGATACTAATTTTGTGTGAACTTATTATTTATTGTTTGATAGTATCAATCAATTCATTGATTTACTTTACTTTAAAAGAATTCTTAAATTAAATCTTGATTAACTTTGAGATTTTGATATTTTGATATTTATTTTATTAAAAAATATTTTTTTTAGAGATTAAATTAAGTAAATAGTAGATAGAATTATTTGATAAACTAGTTTTGAGAAGAGTTGTTGTTGAACAGATTATTTTATCTATCGATAGAAAGTCTTTTTATTTTATTTATTTTTTGAAGTTTTGTGGGAATTGTGGATGGCAAATAGAGAATAGAGATCATTCAGTAAGATCTAATTTAGTTTATTTTTTTTTTTAATTTTTTCAAGTGTTTGAAAGGTGAGGTGTTGTGAACTTACTGCCACAGATTGCAATTGTTATTACCTGTGGTTTGGCCAGATTTTGGAAGTGTAGAGTATAGTATTGTTGTTTGATTTTTGTTTGTTGGTTGTGGATTGATTGATTACACTGACTATGATTGATCAATCATAAAATCAAAAAAAAAAAAAAAAAAAAAAAAAAAAAGGTTGATTATCAGATTGTTTAGATTGCATAAATTGGTTGGTTGTTTGTTTGTTTGGTTGGTTAGTTGGATGTTATGTTTTTTTTATGGTTGATTGAATTTCGTGGATGTTTGACCTTTTGATTTTGATTAGATTTATTTCAAACAAACAAACAGACAAACAAACAAGCAACAAAATCAAGATAACATTTTAATATTAATATTGCTAACAATCATTGTTGTTTATAATTTTGTTAATCATAGAGGTGAGAGAAGTAACAATGACAAATGAATATCACATGAGTTCATGATTGTCATTCTACAACAATATTACTGTACATCAAAGTTATTACACAGATCGAAAACTTAATATGATAGTTGGTCAATGACTCGCTTACAAATATTTGTTCATTGGTAACCAAACAACATTTGTAAGAGATATATTATAATAATATTTTGATTGAATGGTGTTTGATTGACAGCAACTTACTTTTTTATTTTATTTTTATTTTGTTGTTTGATTAATTTCTGATGATTGATGATTTACTATAGTAATTGGATAATATAAAGTTACTTTGTAATTTATAATCTATATTTCCATTCTATTTCTATTTTATAACAAATTTGATAAATATGAATTGAAATGAATGTTCAATTTATTTTAATCATCAAAAATGGTGAGTTAGTGATCACAGTGACTGATATTGGTATAAAAGTATATAGGAAATATATAATAAATATAAATTAAAATCAAACACTAAATTCACCCATATGACCATTTATCACAAAGTGGAAGTGACAGTTCAACTACAGTGCCTATATCGTAACAAGAGTAATTATTTAATAGCTATTACTGTTCCTATTGTTATTGTTTGTTTTTGTTGCATTGGATTGTTTACACACACTCACTCACTCTCGCACAAATACACACTTGAGGGTAAATTGATAATGATGTGTTGGCGGGTGTTTGAAAAAAAAAAACAAACAACCAAAAAAGTATTTTTGAAGGTGGTGAAAAATTGAGTTAGTGTGAACACTGTATGTATCAATGATCAACGATTTAACTTAAGGATAGGGTAACAAAATTCCTTTTTTAATTGGAAAGAAAGATAGAATGAAAATAACACAAACATGTTCATACACAAGACTAATATATTTAATTTTAAAATTAAATTATCAATTGTAAATTAAATTATTACATTGTGATAATAAAAATTGGTTTAATGATTTAAAAAGGTAGTATGCAAAAAAAATAAATTTATTTATAAACAAACTAAAGTAATTATTCCTAAAAAGGTATGATGATTAAATTATTGATATTTTTAGATGGTTATAAATAAATATAAATCAATTTCCAATTGAAGTATAGAACCTATTAAAGAATCTACTTTTTTAGTAATTTTACAGAAGTTCTAATAAAAAATTAATTTCATTGAAATTGTTTTAATGTTCAATCAAACTGAATGATTTAAAAGTTTCTTGGTTTTTTTATTTATTTAATTTTACATATACCAACTTTTATATTAAAGTTGTTTATTTTCAATTCTTGGATTGTTGATTGTTTTTTTTTGTTTAAAAAAAAAGTAAACTTGTTACTTCTTTTTTTTCATATTCTTATCATATTTATCTATCTATTCTGTATCTGATTCTGATAGATTCAATTCTTCAGCCTCCATGTTGACATTGACGAAACGAGTTTGCAGTGAATTGTAAAGATTGTCGGCAACTACAGCAATTTCCTTGGTTGGTGCAGGTGCAGGAATAGTTTTCAGATGTTCTTTGGCAGCGGCCAATTCCTCTTGTGACGGTGAATTTCTCTTTCCACGACCACCAATTATGAGTGTTGCAGTGGATGGTAACAATCCATTGACTTTTGGTTGTGAAGATGAGTCTGGTGAGGTTGTAGCGCTGCTTCCTGCGCCACCAATGAGAACTGGCGAACTTGCCAATTCCTTTGGTGTACCATTGCTCTTGATGAAAGAACCACTACCGGTTGCTGGCAGCGATGGAATCGATGCTCCATCCTTGACGGATCCGGCTTGGACTTGTTGGCGCAACTCTTCGTATTTGGCACGGTAGTCTTCGGCTTGTGAACGCAGCTCATTCTCACGCTTCTTGAATGCGGATTCGGCGTTTTGGTAGGCAGCTTCTTGGTGTTTCTGTGCGGTTTGCAACTCGTGGATCTTCTTGTTGAATTTGGCGGTGGCGTCGATGTTACGCTTGCGCTCGGCGTCGAGGTCGTTCTTGGTTTTGGTTTCTTCTTGTGACGATTGTTTGAAACGGGCGGATTCCTTATCTTTGATATCTTTGTACATTTTGGCTTCTCCCGACATACTGGTGAGACGACGCTCCATATCTGCCATAGTCTCTCTGGACCACTCCAAATCCTTGTTGAGATCGGCAATCTCGTCCAACTTGATTTGGACTTGCTGACGAAGAACGTCACGCTCACGCTCCAAGTCACCGAATTGACGCTCGACATGTTTGGCAGTCTTGGACATCTCTTCGGCTTTCTTTTCGGCGCGTTCTGCCAGCTGGACTGCTTCCTGACGTTCGAGTGTTGCTTTCTGAACTTGGAGTGCCATCATTTCACGTTCACGCTGTGACGTTACCAAGTCGTCTTGCAATTGGGTGACGAGCATAGCTTGACTGGCGTGCAAGTGCTTGGCAGCTTCCTCACTGGAGACCTTCTCAGTGGTGAAACGCTCGAGTGAAGCACGTGCATCCTCTTTGATCGCTAATTTCTCACGCTCCAATGTAGCGATCATTTGGGTGAGGTGATTCTCAGTGTCGACCGACTGGACACGTTGACGCTCCAATCTCTGTTGGTAGTCGGCAATCGAAGCATTCAGCTCCTCGACGTAGTTCTCCAACTTTGACTTGTCAGCTTGACACAGGTGTAAAGTGGAAGTTAGATCGTCGTTGGAAATCTTGGCGGTGCTGAGTTGTGCGCCAGTGTCGTCGAGTCGCGCCTTCATCGAACGGAGCTGTCCGGCCATAGTCTCAATTTCGGCGTTGGCAGCGGTGATTCGCGCTTCGTAGTCTTCGTTTTGGGCAAGAGTGGCTTCACGCTCCTCTTGCATGACACGTTGCAAACGTGCGATCTCCTCGCGTAGACGCTCGATTTCAGCGGCTTGCTCCTGTGCCAACTCATTTCCACCCTCGACGTCTTTGGTGAGACGACGAATCTCCGATTGGAACTCTGAGCATTTCTCCTCGAGATCGTTTATAATGGCACGTGCTGTGAAAGGATCCAATTGTCCTGGAGAAACCTGTGCCCAACCGTGCATTGGAATCACAGTGTGACGATGTACGTATGGTGCAATCAAATCGGTGAAAACAATCTTCAAATCCCACTTTTTAAATTTGTAACCAAGACCGTAGTGCTTGAAACACGCGCCACTGAACAATACAAACTCTACCAATGGATTCTCATCGATTGTCATAACCGAAAATCTTTCTGATCCTTCTACCTTATATTTCTTACAAATATTTCCAATTGCCTAGAAAATAATAATAATATAATTAGAAAAAGAAAAAGAAATGAATATATTTCGATTCATTCTAGACTTACACTTTTAATGGTTTGATTGGAATCAACTTTAACAACATGTTTCTTTAATCCATTGAATTCTTCCAATGGTGGTAATTCAAATACAACAATAAATTCAGTTCCTAATGATTCAAGTGGTTCATCTGTTTTTTTTGCGAAAGAAAGAAAGAAATAAACATATTAATAATTTGCCAATTGATTACTAATTATATAATTATAATTATAAACTTACTCTTTAAAGGTGATTTTGATAAGATATCTTGTTTATATATTAATCTTAACTCCCATGATTCAAAAAGACTACCAAGACCATAGGTGCTCAGTGGTTCATTGTCACTCATAATAAATCCTTGTAGTGAACCAATCCAGAATCTCTTTGGATCTGGAATCTGTTGTTTCTTACATATCAAAGCAATGGTTTGAGATACTGTGAATTTCTTATTGATCTTGTATGATTTCTTCTTTGTGTCGCCAAATTCTGCTATCGTTGGCATATGGAATGTTATAATGTTTGGTGGTGATTCAGCTAAAAATAATAATTTAAAATTTTCATATTAGAATTACATTAAAATTACCAAATCGGAACAAAATGATGAAACTTTATTTATAAAAAAAAAAACTAAAATAAACAAACAAACAATTTAACAAAAAACTAGTTTAAAATTTAATATCTAAATTGTTATCACCACAGTTGGAGATTATATGCCAAACACAACGGAATATAAAAAAACAAATTGAAATGAAAAAAGATTCTTTTTTTTTTTTTTTTTTCATAGTGTGGTTGTATAGCCCCTAAAAAAAAAATATCTAGGTCCTAATCATCGATGAAAAAAATAAAAATCCAATCCATTTCCAATTCCGTTGATTGAAAAAAATCAACAAAAATTTGCAACAATAGATTTTTTGTTTAATGAAAACAGAGAATAGAAATTTATACGTACTCTTTCCAAGTTGATCTTTAAATTGATATAAAATTGAGAATAACTGTGGTTCACCTTCCCATATATCACGCTCTGATAACTTGTGCTCTGCCAGCAATCTAAAGAGTGATGGTATCTTTTGTTTATTTGCCTGTAATTACAATTAATTTTCGAAATGGTGAATTTTGAATTAGAATAAAGTTCTATAGACTTGTTCCTTTTTTTTTTTTCTTTTGTCTAATGATTACATACATTAATTTGATCTAATTGCTCTGCTGATGCACTTGCAGAGACCGATCCAATACGAATTCCACTTGATGGCTGTGGATTGGTTGGAGGTGATCGGTTTGTATTTGGAGAGGCCACTGGTGGCTGCTCTTCTTTCTTTTTATTTTTGAAAAACATTTTCCTATATATCTATATTCTAATTCTAATTCTAATTCTAATTTAATTCTATTTATCGATCTAAACAATAATAACAATTTAGTTATTTATTAGTTAGTTACTTTCTACTACTCTGGAAAAAACGAATAAAAATGTATGATGTGTGAAAAATAAAAATAAATTTTTAAAAATGTTGTGTTTTTTTTTTTTTTTGTTTTAGAGTCTGACAGGCTTTTACTTGTTGGTGAGTTTTTTGATTTATTTTAAATTTTTATACTGTGACAACAATGAAATGAAACAGTTTTTTTGTTTTTTTAATTGAAAAAAATCACAAAAAAAGCGTAGAACTGTTGGTTTGCAAAACACACTTTTTTTTTTTGATAGATAAAACAAGGATGGACGATATTTATAAATAAATTTTAATGATGTTATTTTTTATAATTTAGAAACTGTTTTAAAATGTGTACCTGATCTGATTGTGATTGTGATTTATTTGATTGATTGTTTATTTATTTGTTTTGTTTTGATTTTTTTTTTTTTTTTAAATATTACAGTTTGTTTGATCATAAATAACAACAACTATTAAACTTTAACAACTTAATAAACCTATAATAATTATTGTTGACAATATTGATTGTGTTTTTGAATAATACTTGATAATTATAGATTGATTGATATCAAATATTTTAATAATAATAATGATAATAATAACAATCAACTATTTGCGCATATTTTAAATCATACAAGATCTGCCGTGTGCACAAAATTTGATAAACTAGTAGTTTCAAATTGATTGCCGAAACGATCGCTTTTGTTGGTAGTGATTACCTACAAAACATATAATATCTATCTAATTTGTTTTAATCTGTATCTTTCAAATTTGTAACAAATTTAAATGTTTTTGGATGATTGATTTAATAATTTAGTTCACCAAAATAAAATAAAAATGTGTGTGTGTGAGTTTATTTGATTGATGATGTATTAATCATATGATGTGTTATGTTGTGTGTGTGTGTGTGTGTGTATTAAATTTAGTTTTGTTTTGTTATCATATGATAAGTATTTATGATTATTATTAATCTATATTTGTTTTGATATATACTTGATATATTTGTATTTTAAAACAAACACAACAACAAAAATGTTATTACTAAATTGGATTTGGAGTTTGGAAGTGGAGGTGTAATGTAGATCAGATGGATTGATTTATTGATTGATTGATTGATTGTCTGATGTTTGTATTTTATTACTTTAATATTATTTAATATTTTATTATTTGTATTTTATTTTATTTTATTTTATTTATTTATTATTTTTATTACAGAAAAAAGAAGAGAATTGTTAATTTTACTTTTATCTTGATAGAAAAACACGATTTTTATGTTTATGAAAGGTCTGGAGGTAATCAACACACACAACACCAATGAAAGTGCTCTTTTTTTTTTTTGATAAACAATAAAAATATATTTTTCAAATGTTGGTCACCCCACCCTTTACCACCTAAAACAAATGAGTTCTATGATTTTTTTTGTGAAAAATATAAAATAAAAAATATTGACATCATTTTTTCACATTTTTGCAGGGCACATCTACAAAAAATAAAAAATTAATCCTGAAATAAATGGGTTTTAAAAATAATTCAAATAAAATTTTGGATTTTATTCAATTTTTTTTTTTGAACCAAAAAAGATATTTTTCAAAAAACCACACACCTCACATATGATGTGATATTTATAATTAGATTTGTTTTTTTTTTTACTTTTTTTTTGTTTACTTTCTATTTTCAATGAACAAACAAAATCAATCATTTTTTTTTTCCTTTTAAAAAAGGTGTGAAGTGAATAATTTGTGTTGATCAGCATTTTTATATTTAAATAAAATGCTGGTCAGCATTTTTGTTTTGGTATGACACCTGCTAAATCAATTAAATCACAGCAGCAAATCAATCAATCAAAAAAAAATCAATCACATCATTTAATTATTTTAATGTGTTTCTTTTTCTTTTTCTTTTTTTTTTTGCTCTTTAAACAAAGTATTTTGGTTGTGTCAAATTTAATAGCTTTGTTATTTTATTGATTCCAAGACTGATGTTGCTTTAGTTGAAGATGATGATTCAGATAAACTCTTATTATCTCTTTTCACCTCACTTGCAATCCATGGTGCAACATTCATCTCTTCATCATGCAATGGTTTTGGTATGTTGGTTGTTGTTGTTTGTGTCTCGGTTTGTTGCTGAGTTGTTTCTTGTATGTCTGCGGGGGTAACTGTTGGTTTTTCAAAGTTCATATTTTCATTGTTGTTATTGCTGTTGTTTTTCGTTGCTTCGGCTAATCTATAAAACAAAATATAAGGTGTATCTTTCTGGAATTTCTTTGGAACATCTTTAATTGATTTCAAATCAATCAACTGTACATTACTGTCATTAAGCAAACACCAATCATCTTCACTAGAAAGACTCGGTTTTGCATAGGTAAAATAATGACCGTAATTCACACTTGTACCCGAATGAAATATTATTGCATATAATTGATATTTAAATTCTTGTTGTTGTTGTTTTTGTTGAGTATTGTCATTTGTATTTGCGTTTGTATTTGTTGCTAAATTAACATAATCCGAGGGAATATGTAATGTTTCTGGATAGTCAACCTAATTAATTAGTTGTAAGTTTTCAAAGTTAGTATTTATCATTGTTACTACTGGAAAAACTAAACTTACGATTGTGAAAATTTTAGAGATTGATTTCGATTGTATGTTATAGGCAAATCTCTTGAGTGAAAGTATTAGGTGTTTGGGTGGTGATCCGGATATCTGAAGTTTCCTCTCTGCATCTTGGAGTGACTCACACTTTGAGCAATGATAACGGTTGTTGGCATTGAGTAGTTCAACTGAGAAGAAATATCGAATCAATTGGTCCAACTCTACGCAATCATTGATGGTCGTTTGATTCTGTTGTTGTTGTTCCGGTGGAAATGCCAATGACAACTCAAACAACTCTTCCTTTGATATCGATTCATTATTACATTTCAAACATTTAATGGATTGTTCAATCTTTCCACCAAACATATCCGTTACAACTGTAGTTGTATTGTTATTAATAGTTGTTGCATTTGCAGTTGTTGATGTAGTTGCAATTGTAGTTGTACTTGTTGTTGATTCTCCTTTTGATTCAGGTTGTTGTGTTGTTGTTGTTGTTGATATATTATGTTTTTGTTGTAGATAGTGATTTGATTTCATTTCAAACTTTAGCATTGAATCTAGTGAGTCGAGAAGATACTTTCCAAATTCATAAGTATCGTGTTGTTCACCCGTTTGATATTCAAATGAAAGAGTCGAGAGGAATTTCGAAGGTGAGAATGCCGATCTAACTGAATACCTGAGATATCCAAACAGCAATTGAAGTTGTTTAACCATGTTTCCTCTTTTCATAACCAAATCAATTGATTCCTGTGTCAAATTAGGTGAATCCATTTCACTTAGAAAGTAATCTCTAAACTTCAATAGAAAATAAAAACATATGATAATATAGTATTGTGTAAGTAAAGTAAAGTTAATTATCTAGTTAATTAATATATATACATACTGGTATTGTCATATATAAGGATTGTAAGAATGAATTCATAAAACAAGTGTTTCCAAGATTGTAGAGACCGGATCGATCACTCAATGTTCTACCTAGTTTGGTATTCTCGTAGTGCATCGATTGCATTCCTTTCCACTCGTTGGTTTTCAGTATCATTTTGCATTCGAATTCTTTTGGTGGCTGGTTGTATGGCTGTCCCAACCGTTGTAGTCTATCGGTCAACGGTGAGTACAGCTCTGGATAGCCAGAGTAATGATTCATAAGAATCCAAGACATCTTTGTAACTCTTGTCAACAGTGATTGTAGCCTATCATGACTCTCCATCAACAACCACCAATTTGAATAGCTATCATTACAATTCTTCACTGCATACAATAACAATTGTTTCCTATCATTCATAGCAGTCAAATCCTTCACAACCTTATGAACTTTAAAGTTTATAATCTTACTACTACTTTGAGGAGGTGTAACATTAAAAACTTGCTGCTGCTGCTGCTGTTGTTGTTGCTGATGTTGTAATACCAATTTCTTCTTCTTTTCAATTAGTAATAGAATGAATTCGATAATGGCAGGAAGCAATGAAGTTATCTGGTGAAACGCATCTGGTGAGTGTTGGTAGCCGAGAAGCATGTTCTCCATGACGTCGTAGGCACTCTCGAGCAGTAGCGGACCTTGAAACATCTGTTTCAAGAGGATCGGTGAACATTCGATGGTGAGCGATACGAGCAGTCGGTTCTTCTTTACCGTTTTCATGGTGTTCAGTGTCTCCAGTATCCAAGCAGAGTTGGTAGGTGTCACCGGCAGTGTTATCAACGACCGAATGATAAGATAGAGATGCTGGTCAGAGATGCTCTTGTTCTCAATCAGCAGCGGCACGTACAGCACTATCAGATCAACCGGCGAGTGATTGAGAATGTCGGCGAGCGACGACGACACAACGATCGATTGTGTCGATGCACCGGTTGCATCTCTGGCTTGTTCGGTCAAGCAGCTCAACATAGCCAGCAGCGATCTCTCTATATACTGATGTCCATCATTCCATATGCTAAGCAGCAGCTCCACCAAACATTCCAACTGCGTATTGTATTCCGACTCGAGCTGTACTCTTTCCACCGACAACTTTGGCAGCCAATCTAAATATACATTCAAAAAGTATTCTTCACTAAAACAAAAGCATCGAATTGATAGTTGATATATTATTATTTACAATGTAATTTATAATTGTTGCAATGTTTATCTTAAAATAGTCAATATATTGAAGTTTGTTAGTGTTGTTAAAGTTTAACTTTGTTTGTTTGTTGGTTTGTTTGTTTATAACTAACTAACTAACTAATTATATTCTTACTAATATAGATAAAGATAATTTCGATTCAAATGTTATGAATACAGTTTGTAGATAACTCTTTAGTATATCTAAATTGAATTGATTATCTGATGTATGATACGATGATAGCATCACATGTCTCAGTAGAATAGTTATTTGTTCCAATAGGTATGTCGTAATAGTTTGATGATCCGATAGTATCAATGCAAAGAACAATTCAAATCTCTCCATATCCATATATAAATGATTTATAATTTCATTATTACTATTACTATTGCTATTATTATTATTATTACTGTTGTTTAAGCAATGATTAACAATGAATAGTGACCATCTACATTTATTTAAATCATTATCATATTGCAATATATTATTATCTATCAAGCTGATAACCAATGATTTCAAGTCAGTTGCAATTGTTATCTTTGACAATACAGTTGTAATCAATCTCTCTTTAACTGAATCTTCATAGCTTGATATTATAATACCATTAATTATAGTATCCATTCTTTCTTTCTCTCCAACAACCTATAAAAATTTACAAACATTAATTAAAAAAACAACATGGTGTGTCACTTTTGACATCTTATAAATTTTATAACAGTAAATGGTTAAAAATGTTTTTAATATTTTATGTGGACTATATCTGAGGTATTTAGTGAAGTTGAAGGCAATATTTTTATTTGTGATTCTGAGTTGCTCCATCGATACCAATGTTAATCGATGGAGGTATTAGTACTGATGTTACCACGCTATTGAGAGTCGGTACGATATAAAATTGTCTTCATTTTAAGGCTGTCTTTGGCTAAAAATATTAGTAAATCTAGTTATTCATTTCCTCGTACGAAGTAGGTTTTACCTTGGATCAATATTAGGTTTTGTTGAAAATGGATTTAAAACAACTCGAAAAATATGACTTCTTTAGAATATTATCATAAGATATAGATTTTACATTTTTTTCATCATATCAAATTTGGAACTGATAACTTTTGATTAATTAAGAAAAGATTGTAATTGAATGAATAAACGATAAACAAAAAGGAATTAAAAGATAAAAACAAATCAATCTCTTGGAAATTACATTAAAAAATTAAGAATTTTATTTGATTCGATTATTGTTGTTTTGTTTTGTTTGAGAACCACCTTTAAATTATCTATTTTAGTTGGTCCAAATTGATTTGGATTGAGTTTGATTGAATTAAACTCTATTAATGAATAAATCAATCGATCAGTCCGAATCGAACTATATTTGATGCTATACATTTATATTGATTGATTGATACCAACTTATTATTTCTTTTGTTGTTGTTGCATTTGGTTGAAATAAAGAAGTGGCGAATTCATAAAGTTTCCGACATCGGCTGGTGTAATGTAGATAGTGGCATTCTTCATGGCTTGTGCTTTGATCTTGGCCATCTCCAACTCAAAGAGTGCCGGATACTTTAGGTAGAGTTCACCACTGAGTTCCGATACCTTTCGTTCGGCGTCCGCTTTGACAAGGAGTGCTTCCGCTTCCTTCTGTGCAGAGGCGAGCTTGGCCTGAGCTTCGGCAATCAGTGCCTGACCACGTTGAGCAAGCGCGATGTTGTCAGTCTCTGCCTTGAGACGTGCCTCAGTTGTCTTGATGTCGTATTCCTTTGCCAAACTAGCTTGTTTGGTAGTGAATTCAGCGGATGTTACCGATTGGCCAGCCAATTTCTTGGCAATCTCCGAGTCTAGAACTTTCATTGTTTCGATTTGTAGACGTGCCAACTCGATACCGTATTCACCCAAGTCTCTAGCGAGATGAGATTTAACACGATCTTGAATGGTCTGGATTGCTTGGTCATCGGTTTGTTGACCTGGCTTGGTCTGGGTGAAGTACATCACCTCTTGGAGTGTCGACAATTGGATGGCTTTACCCATGTCGGCGAACGACACGTTCTCAATGTGGTTGATGATTCCCTCTTTGCCGAGCTTGGTAATGGCGAGTTCCGGATCGACAATCTTGAATGCGACCACCAAGACAACACCGACTCTGAGAGAATCACGTGTCTGGAAGATCTTGAGATTGATCTCGTCGGAACTGGCGTGTTTATTGTCGTTGTAAGCGGCTTGCTTGGTCTCCTTACTTGGGAACAAACAGGTTTGGAGGGCAGTCGAGATGAATCCCTCGAAATTATGAGTAGGTGAATCGATAATCACTGGTTTGCCGTCCTTTGGAGTTGGAATGATAGTCAAAATACCATTGTTATAGGTAACAGCAACCTCACCGGTATGAGGAATCAAACGCTTAATTGAACCATGACAGATATACGGTTCGGTGGCATCATAGAACATCGATGATTTATCACTCTTTGAATTCTTTGAATCCTTTTGTACCAATTTAAATTGTGCATCGACAACAACATATCTAAATATATATAATTAACAAATTAGTTAGTATTCATATTCAAGTTCAGTTCAGCCCTAGTGATTGATTTACTTACGGTTCTCTTCTTGATTCGAAAATATATGGTTGAGTTCCAATCCAAACTTTAGCTAATTTACCGGATGGAACTCTGAGAATATTGATGGTGGAGTGAGAGATGTATGGTTCGTTTTGATTCTCGAATGCACTCTCGTCGAATTGGAACGTTGGATCGATGATTACATGTGGACCTTCACCGTAGAGAACTGGTCTGTTCTTGGTGAATGCCTTGGCGTAGTGACCTGGTGGGACTTGGAGTACATGCTTACCGTAGGCACCATAGTATTTGGCAGTCTTTAAGATTGGTCCGATATACTTAATGTTAACGGTTGGATCGGCAGAGTAAACCGTACTGAAACGTTCACCACGTGGATCGAAAAGCTCAGCAATTTGATTACGATGTCCCAATACAAAATAACTAAGAGAAGCAGATTGATAATAATATTATTAATAAGATATATTTAATTAATTAATGACCATTGTTAATTTGAAACTTACGAAATATCAACTCTATCAAGTGCACGACCTAGCAATGGATTGTCGGTGAATGCAGAATTCTTGATACCTTCGTTGAAACGTTCCAAGATGATTTTCGCTTGTTGCTCGGCAGACGCATCGGCAAAGTCTGAACGAATGACAATCTGTTGTACTTTGAGGTCGTGACTAAAATGCTCGTGGTCGTGATCCGAAGAATAGGTCGATGCTTCAGTACCACCAAAACGTTTCATCGATACTTGAGATGAACTTGATTCACCCCTTGATAACTTTTTATCATTAATATCAATATGATCCATTATTATATTATTATTATTATTTAATATTATATTATTATTATTTATTTTATAAGTATTCCAATTATTTATGTACAGGAAAAAAAGTTATTTTTTATTATTATTAATATTTAATTTAGAGTGAATGTTTTTTTTGTTGAAGTTAATAATAAAAAGTTTCAAAAATATTCAAATATTTGTTATATTAATTTAATAGATATCTTTAAAAATAATTATTATTAATATTATTATTTTTAATGCTTATTTGCTAAAACTGATTCGGTTGAAAAAAATGACATTTTTCCCCTCCTTTTTATAATTTTTCCAAATATCGACAATCTTACAAAATTTAAATTTGAATTTTAGATATTTTTTTTTTTAAAAACTCAAGAACCCTGGGAGTTTTTTTTGCACGACTACTATAAATTTCATTCAAAAATGTAAAAACAAATATTTGGTGATCTTTTATTCTTTAGTTTTAAAGTGATCCCTATAATATTTATATCATCTCACTATTATTTTATTAACCAGGCTTTAAATTAACTATTTTTAACATAATAAACAACTTTAGTTTAATTAATTTTGATACTTTACAAAGTAGAATCGTAGATTTCTGATTTTAACTTTACCAGGTCCGATTGATTAAGCACACCCCACTAATTTAAGCTATCATTGTTAAATCTGAAAACTTGACACTTCTACCAGGTAATATAATTCCGATCAAGATAGAAAGAAAATAGAATCACTTTAATTTAATGATTTCCATGGATATATCATTACATCATATAAAAAATATCTTGATAGTTTCCAAGGATTATTCATAATAAGAAAATATCTATAATACTTCTAAATTCAAGATCACAAAGAAATGTTTGTTTATTGCTATCCTTTTTTTTATTTTTATGAGTCTTGAAAAAAAAAAACTAATCTATATTTTTTAATAATAAATAATAAATTTATATAATATTTTATTTATTTAACTTGATGTCTAATTAATTTCAATGCAAGATAACAGAGGAATGTAAAGAAGATTGAGAATGAAAAGATTACAGTCATATTCAAATAGAGGTTGTCAGACTTCATCTTGTATTGATCCAACAATAAGGTACCTTCAGTCAATGGACAGAAGAATTTGAAATCGGTTGGATTTGGACCAATTGGAACTGGAACTGCACCTTCGTTACCCGGACAATTGAATTTGAGATGTTCGAATTCATTGACCAAGAAGATTTCCAATGGGTACTTAACGAAATTGATATGGTACATCCAGATCCATCCCTTGGGAATGGAACCTGGTGGAATCATGAAACCTGCAAACAACGCAGTGATCGAGAGGAGTACTCCACCCATTGCATGAGCAATCTCGTCGGTTGGCAAAATCATGGCGAACAACATTGCAACCAACGCGAAATTGAGGTAGGTTGTACACGAGATGAATGCGTGGTAGAAGAATGGAGCACCGGATGAGCCAAGAGCCAATCCAGAGATAAAGTACACTGGGATGGTGTAGAGAATGGCAGAGAGGAATACCCATGGAAGATCGGTGATGATGAAGGTCAACAACCAAATCCAGATACGATACATTCCGGCGGATTGTTCACGGTAGAAGACACCACGCTCCATACTGACGATTGGAATGGAACTCATACCGGACATACCACCAAAGACGAGCGAGAAGAAAAGTAGTGATACACGATTGTAGATACCGGCTTGATCTTTGTCCATCTGGAGATACAATGTACCAAAGATGACACCGAGAATCAGAGAACGAGAGAGACGAGTACGAATATTGTCGACACGACGCACCTGAGCAAGCCATGCACGACGGAACAAAACGTGGAATTGTGTTCCAATGGTTGAAGAGTATTTTCCGTGGAATTCGGCTACTGGTGTACCGGCTGGCATTACACCTGCATCGATAGCAGCCAAGAGATTGTTGTTGAGTTGCGACTCCTTAAAGTCGTCGACCGGCTTGAAAATATGTGGCGAACCATTCAACTCTACTTGGATTTCATCTTCGGTGACATCGAGAATGAAATCAGCTGGATTCATCAATGGATCACATTGTAATCCATGCGATCCAAAGTAATCCAAAACAATGGAACTACGCTCACCAGTTGGACCGAAATATACAGTCTCACCACCCTTCTTCAACAACAGCAAATGGTCGAATTGCTTGAAGATGGAAGTCGATGGCTGATGGATTGTACAGATGATGGAACGACCAGACATGGCGATCTTCTTGATGAGATTCATTACCTTGAGCGCAGCACTAGAGTCAAGACCAGAGGTTGGCTCGTCGAGGAAGAGCAATTGTGGATCGGAAGCAAGTTCAATACCGATATTGACACGCTTACGTTGTGAGAGTGACAAACCTTGCTCACCATGTCCAATCATCTTGTTGGCAATCTTCAACAATGACAAAGTCTCCAAAATATTCTCGACGAATGCCATCTTTTCTTCCATTGGCATTGAGCTTGGAAGACGTGTCTTGGCAGAGAACTGGATAGCTTCACGAACGGTTTGAGTTGGTGGCAAAACATCGAGTTGTTCTACATAAGCAGAAGTACGAGTAAAGAACTTGGTTCTTGCAGCACCATTAATTAAAATTTCACCTTTAGTATGACCACCGGTCTTACGATCTGCTAAAACATCTAGTAATGTTGATTTTCCAGCTAGAAATAAAAAATTAGTATGAGAAATCTCGAAATTTTTTTTAATAATTATTATTTATACATACCACCTGATGGACCCATTAAAGCAAGTAACATTCCTGGTTTAACGTAACCATTGATACCATCTAAGAGTCTGAGACGTTGTTTCTTTCCATCTTTACGGATGTCGACTTCATAGGTAAGATTCTTCCATTGCATGTAACATCCGATTGGAATTTCCTTCTTGATCTTGGCGTCTTTGTTGCTCTTGACACTGATCTTGTGCTCCTTACCGGCGGCAGCAGTCTTCTTGGCACGCTTCGAGTTACGACGGTCAGCTTCAGCGTTGGCAGCACGCGAATCGTAGTGAACGACACGCAAGAAGTAGTACATCATGCAACTCCAGATAATGGCAAATCCAAAAACGATGGCAAGATCGACCCATTTGAACCAATTGTTGTCTTGCATACCGAGACGTTCAATGAATTGACTACCGTCGGTGAACGGACACACTTGGTGACCGTTGAACGAAGCATTGGCAATAAAAGCGGGTGGAACCATTTCACTGTCGGAGCATCCATAGTGACGACCATAATGTTCATTGGTCATCAAACCTTCGAATGAATAGTGAATTGGTGAGATCCAGTAGAGCCAGATCCACCAGTTTGGAATCGATGGACGAGCAATCATGAATCCGGCAAACAATATCATCGGCGCCAAAATGGCTGGAGCAATGACGGAAGCGATTGTGGCATTCGCAGAGAATGCTGACACCATCTTAAAGTAGGACTGTGACGAGAGATCCGATGCCAACACCATCAGGAGGAAGTAAATGAATTTTCCAGCGTTTCCTTGTAGTCCACACATCCAGTAGACAAGTGTGGAGAAAATCACAGTTTCCAGCGTTGAGATGGGCAGCTCTGAGAAGATCAGCGAAAGGAAGAATGCAAAAGTTCGATAGTATTTACCATCTTTCTGCACGTAAAACACCGCCCTCTGTTCAAACAGCACTGTAATGGCACCGAAACCACCGAAAATGACAAAGAGAAGAGCAAAGAAAATTAGACCAGATCTGTTGTTACCGTCGGTCTGCGAGGAACCGAGCTGATAATAAAGAGAACCAAGAATGAGACCCATAATAATGGATTTGATGATACGCACACGAACAACGACTGGATTGGAAATGAGCATTTTGAAAGCACGAAGCGAGGTGAGATGAATTTGATAATAAAGTGAAGTTGGATAACGTGGCAAATCTGAGCTGTCTTTGAAATAGATTGGATCGACTTGATTGGTTTCCAAGTCGTGAACGACTTGTTTGTAGATTTCAGAGTTTTTGTAGGCGTTGACAAAGTCGGCGGTTCCTCTTAAGGGAGGCTGTCCTTCACCTTCGTAGTAGAGCTCGGGCTCGTCTACGATCTCCTGGAAGAACTCTGCTGGATTGTGGTGACTTGGTAACTTGAATCCAAGTCCCTCGAAATAGGAGATTGCTGAATTCATTGGACCGAAATAGGCCATCTGTCCTTCGGAGAGAATCATAAGGAAATCAAAGAGTTTGGTGATTTCAACACCTGGCTGGAGTAGTGCAATCAGACAAGAGATATTCTCGGTGGCTACAACCTCCTTGATGTGCTTCATCAACTCGAGTGAGGTAGAGGAGTCGAGACCGGTGGTTGGCTCGTCCATCAAATAGAGTAGTGAATCCTTGACCATTTCAACACCGATGGTGACACGCTTCTTTTGTCCACCGGAAATTCCACGAAGGAATTCATTTCCGACGACGGTGTCGGCTTGTGCAGTCAGACCGAGAGTCTTGAGGATGTGATCGACACGCTCGTTCTTCTGATCCTCAGTGGTACCCGGTCTCATTTGGAGATCGGCACTGAATTTAAATGTTTCACGAACTGTAAATGGTGCCATATGTTGGTCGTCCTGTACGACGTACGATACATCATAGTGATGTGTATCGTCGTTTGCTTGCTTTCCATTGAATAATAAACTTCCAGACAGACGTTCTTGATGAGTCTGTGCGGCCAATGCTTTAAATACCGATGTTTTACCACAACCAGGTGATCCAAGCATCAATACCATTGATCCAGGCTATTTATAATAATAATAAAAAAAGTATAGAAAATTGATTAAACTATTTTTAGTATAATTATCATTTTGTTTGCAACCAAATAAATTATTTTTACCTTTAAAAAGAAATTTAAATCTTCTAATATATTTTTCTCGTTCTTTTTCTTTGCAGAACCAACTGTCGATGTTAAATTCTTGGCGGTAACATACATTCCGGTTCTTGGAGGTGCAACATCTCCTTTATGTGTATCGGATGGTGTTATCTCAACCATGTCAACTCCATCTGTTAATGAATCTGGAGGAGCCATTTTTCTAAAAATATATTTATATAGTAACTATATTAAAAATAATAAATCTGAAAATATAATAATTATTGAAAAGATGTTATTTTAATTTCAAATTTGGTGAATATTAATATCAATTGATGTTTTAATGTAATGTTCAAATTATTTTGAGAAATTTGATTTGTTTGAGTGTTTATGTGTGGGTGATATGGGCAAATCGTGCAGATATGTAATCAAAAAAAAAAAAAAAAAAACAACAAAAGATATGGACTACAAAAATTTTAACACTAAAAATAAAAATGGATAGATAATTATGATTATGATCAAAAATTGAATAACTACAAATTATAAGATCAAAATGAACTAACAATAGATCTTATACACAAAATAAACAATGTGTTTGTGGAGTATTATATATAAAAAAAAAAAGTGATTGTGTTATATTATTATTATTATTATAAAAATAATATGTATATATATAAATATTATTAGTATTAGAAGTTTCTTTATATATTTATATCTAAAACTAAAATAAACTTTATGTTTTAAATAGAAATCGATTAAAAATATGATCGTTTTAAAGTAAAGGAAGAGCCTCACTGCTAATAAATGAATGATTGATTTAAAATTTATTTATGATTTCATATTGTTTACATATTGTTGTAATAATGGTCATAATTGTCTTTTTCCATTCGAGCACCATCATGATGGTTTTGATTCAGAAGCAAAGATCATAGAGATGTGATGATATATTGAAAAAACACATTTTAAAATAAAACAAAACCCTACCCCACACCCGCACAACAACCATCAACCGATATATTAAAAGAACTTGAGAGAGATTGGCTCAGTCTGCGCATAAACACTGTCACTCATTGTTTTGTTTTACTGAGTCAGCCAGCGCACTTAATAAAAAAACTCATACAACACTATTTCATTTCAGCTGAAAATGAACGCATAATAATAGCGCGACTCTTTCCAACACACCCTCACAGCAACAACTCACCTAACAGTGAGCAACAATTGTTGTGACACGGTTTATTTAAAAATAATTTAGCTCACAACAAGTGCGACATTATAATGCCAATTTATTTTTATAAATTTCCATAAAAAGGGTAGAAGATGATTCTTCTTTCTCAGTAAAAATGATGTATCATTGATTTGGATGGGTTATTTTTAATTAGTTTTTTTTTTTGTTTTAAAATTAAAAAAATTAAAAATAGTTTTGGTCAAAAATCGATCTACACCCACTCATTTGCTAACCCCAAAATTGATGATTGTAAATTTTTCTTAAAAAACCATATTTTCAGATTAGTTTTTTTTTTTTTAAATTTAATTTAATTAATTTTTTTGACATTTTTTCACCACCTGATACACAATGATTTCATAATGGTGTGTTTTTGGGGATATTCACAAAGTTAATACTTGACACTCTGTGCTTTGCTTGTTTAGGGTGATTGTAGTTTTTGTTAGGTGTGATGTCTAATAAAGATGAAAAATTGTCAACCATCTTATTACTTATTAATTATTAATTGATGTGAGTTTGCGTGGCAATAATAATAAACACACAATACAATAATAACATTATTATTCTTTAAATTAATTTAATAAATAATAATTATGTTATTATTGTTAAATTACCACTCCGTTTGTTATCATAGTGGTTAAGGTTATAATAGATCATCATAAGTTAATATTTAACATTATGATCATATGTAATCATAATGTTGTAAATTGATGAAGTAATTCACATGTTTTAGTTATTTTTAATAACACACACTGTGTTTATTGGGTTTGTTTTAGATTTGAATCAATTTGCAAAATAAAATAAAAATTGGTCATCTGTGTGTTTGTGTGTGTGATCCACCAAATAGAATGTATTCTAATCAACCAATATGGATAATGATCATTGCCAATAATGTTATATTCTATTTGAATAGTTCTATGTTCTATCTATATATATATATGTAACTGAAAAAGTTATAGAGGTTGTGCTTCATCTTCACCTTCACTTTTATCTTCTATAATCAAAATAAAAAGCATATACAATTAAACACACACATACACAAAGAAGTTTGATATATTAAACACAATCAATATTTAGTATATTATAATTAGATTATTGAAAGTTTGTAATATTTCGACATAACGACACATCATATGATGATCTATCGAATGAATTAACACTAAGAAGTTCAATTCTTTAAAGTTCTAAATATATTTAGAACAACTGATAATTAATATATTAATTATTTTTAACTTTAATTTTATCTCATCTTAACCTAATTATAATCAAAAATATTATTATTATCATTTGCATACAAGTCAATTCATCAATATCTTTTGATTACAAAAGCAATGAATATTAGTCTTTTTTTGAAGTCCAAAATTATGAGTCAAAGCTATATAAAACTAAATCGGGTGCAAAGTTTAGAACAAATTCATTTTGATTCTTTAAATTACTGATATTTTTGCAGATAAATGATTAATCGATGAATAGATGGATGATAAATTAATACCACACATTAATGTTATATTAGTCTGAACTGAGAAAATGTTTTTTCTTTTTTTTTTCGCAGTCAACCACACTGAAATAAAACGAAAAATACAAAATTTGTATTTTTTAACGGATAATCTTACATTTGTTTCTAGTAACATTGCAATTCAACAAATTAATATAATATATATATTGGTTTGAAGAGAGAGATGAAGTTATCAACTAGTTTAGATTATATTAGTATTGGTGGTAATTCAAATGGTGATTGTATAGATTGGGGTAGAAACAATATAGTTGCGTACGGTGCACAAAACTTTGTCGCATTGCTCTGCCCTATTCAATCGACTGTCATTGCAACACTGCCAGGTCACAAAGATCGTGTCAATCATGTCAAGTGGATACCATCCATCATCGGTACATCCGAGGAATCTGAATTGATATCTGCATCGTCCGACAGTACTCTTATTCATTGGAAAAAGAATGAATCAACAGGAATCGTAAGTAAATACAACAACAACAATAAATAACAACAACAATATACAATATAAATTCGTTCAGCGTTGATTTACTAATATTATTGATAATAATGTTATGTTATTGATATTATGTTATTATGTTAGTATGAAATTTATGAAGTATTGAAATCACATACCGATAGTGTTACTTCATGTTCGATCGTTAGATTCCCAGATAATTCTTTGATGTTGTGTTCGACATCCGCTGATAATACAGTAAAGATTTGGATTCGTGAGAGTGTTGCCGATGCGAAATGGAGTGTTATTCAATCGATAGAGTTTAAACCGAGAATGATGGAGTGTTGCGCACTCTCTTTCTTGCCAAACACAAAGAATATACCGGTATTGGCACTGGGTGGTGTCGAGCCAAAGATTCATGTGTTTGTGCAACACAAGGACGGTGTTTCCGCCGACTACGAGAAGGCATCGAATGTGCCATTCAGAAAGATCGTCGCACTGCAAGGTCATCAGGATTGGGTGCGTTGTTTGTCGTTCTGCTCGATCCCACAGGACAACGAGTTGCTGCTGGCGTCGTCGTCACAGGACTACAAGATTCGTCTCTGGAAATTCAGACATCAAACCACACAGGAACAGGAAACCGGTAAGCAATCAAAGGAGAAGACTGCTTCCGATGTGCTGTTGGCACTGGAGCAGACTTCGCTCTCCACTAAAGGACATCGTTTCAATGTCGATCAGCACAAGATGATTGTGCAGCTCGAGTCGGTGTTGTCCGGGCACGAAGATTGGGTATACTCTATTAATTGGATGCCGGCAGCACTCGATGCCGACACCAATCAGCCGGTGTTCCAAGAGATGTGTATCATTTCCGCGTCGATGGACAAGACCATGATTATTTGGCGACCAGAGAAGAACTCTGGTATCTGGATGGACGACGTGCGTGTCGGTGACATGGGTGGTAATATTTTGGGTCTGTACAGTGGTGTTTTCTCGCCAGACGGTGAGTACATTCTCTCTCACGGATACAACGGTGCATTCCATCTCTGGAAGAACCCATCCGTTCAATACGGTCATTGGGAGCCACAGATCATTCCAAGCGGTCATTTCGCACCAGTCCAAGATTTAATGTGGAGTCCAGATTTCAACTATTTCATTTCTTCAAGGTAATTGTTTAGCTTTTTTAATTGCACAAAATGTTGTTATAGTATATCTAACAAGTGTTGTTTTTAATTAATAATATTATAGTACTGATAGAACATTAAGATTATTTGGAGAATGGAAAAGAGATGGAGAAGATGGAAAGGAATTAAAGTCGTGGCATGAGATTGCACGTCCACAGATTCACGGTTACGATTTGGAATGCTTTTCTTTTATTTTCGGTAAAAATCATGCAGTTGTTTCCGGCGCAGAGGAGAAGATTCTCAGAGTTTTCTTTGGATCACAAAATTTTGTAGATACACTTTCCAATATCAGTCGTGTCAAGTATGAGAACGACGGTCAACAAAGACCGATGGCTGCAAATCAACCATCGTTGGGTCTATCGAATAAACCTTTCTTCTCAGCGGAACAATCAGAGAGTCAATCAGATCAACCGGCAGAGTTTACAATGACCGGAGAAGACAACGAAGCTTTGGGAGAGGGTGGATTTGAGGAACCGGTCTTCTTTAATCCAGAGGTGCTTGACAAGCCACCATTCGAAGAACATCTTTTACAATCGTCACTCTGGCCAGAGATTCAAAAGCTATATGGTCATGGTAATGAGATTATCGCAGTTGCCTGTAGTTACGATGGAAAATACCTTGCTTCCACCTGCAGAGCATCGTCAGCTGATCAAGCAAACATTAGAATTTGGAATGTCGCCAATTGGAAAGAGGTTGCCGTGTTGAAGGGTCACACTCTAACCATTGTGCAATTGGCATTCTCACATGACAACAAGTATCTTTTGGGTGTAAGCAGAGATCGTATGTGGTCACTCTGGGAGAGAACAGACAATCCAAACGAACCATACATTAAAGTTACAGCAGCACCAAAGTCACACGGTAGAATCGTTTGGGGATGTTCGTGGACACACGACGACAAGTACTTTGCCACCGGTTCCAGAGATAAAGCGGTAAAGATTTGGACAAACACCAAAGAGAAAGGATGGGCATTGGCTTCGACGCTGCCAACATTCACCGCCGGTATCACAACAGTGGAGTTTGCACCAAAGTTGGCAAATGAGAAGTGCCATCTATTGGCGGTTGGTGATGAAGAAGGAAAGATTACCATTTGGAAAGGTGAAGACACCACTGACGGTTCACCAATTCAGTGGAGCTTGATTGAAACAATTCCATCTCATTTATCACATATTTCAGATGTCCGTAGAATTCGATGGAAGAAATTGACAGACAACTCTTTTAATGTAGCAACTTGCAGTACCGATCATTCTGTAAGAATTTTCACAATTACAATCAATGAATAAATTATAATTATTTGTAATTATTTAATTATTGCAAAAAACAAAACACTTTCTATTTCTAGAAATATATAGTTTAAAATTAAACTATATATTTAATTTTATCGCTTTTTTTTTTTATTTTGATATTTCATGTGATTCGGTCAGTACAATCTTTTGATAGTTATGTGATTTCATGATAAACGATGGCTTTAAAAATGTTACACTTGGGTATTTAGCTTTGATAATATCAAATAATCTATCCCAATTCTTATCGGTAATAATGAATTTTGTTGATTCTGTAGGTTGTATATTAAGAGTACTAAATAATAAATAGAAATATTAGTTGTTTTGCTATAGATGTGTATAAGATATTTAAACAAGACATACCCTTTATAAGCAATTATATATCTCTTTACTTGATTCTTTATATTTTCATCTTTCAAACTTAAATAGAAATTGATTCCATCAAAGAATGTTGGTAATGGATCGATAATATCTGTAATAAAAAGATTTAGATAAAGATTAGCAAATGTTTAGTTTGACATAAAGAGTTGATTTGGAGTTGACTTGACTTACATTCTTTTCCCTTTACAATTACAGCATCTACTTTCTTTTCTTTTGCTTTGGGAGGAGATGTTGAAATTGTAGTGGTATTATTATTAGTAGTGGTTGTAGTTGTTGTTGATTTTGCTTTCAAATCATTATTGTTTGTTGATGGTGTAGTTTTTGTTGTTGATGTTTCTGTTGTTAATGCTGATTTCGATTTCGATTTATTTGCTCCATTGGAAGGAGCAAAGAACTCTGGTTTAATATCTTCATCTTCATCGGTATCGAAATCTTCGGTCTTGGGTGGTGGTGATTTGTCTGACGTTGGTGCTAAACTAACAATCTTATTGAGTTCTGCTTTAATTTGTTCGTGTGAGATCTCTTGTGTTCCGAAATCAAACAGTAGATTGTTATCGAATACTGTCTCCTCATCTTTTGGCATATATTCAATGTCTGCCTGTTTCTTGTGATTCTTTCCATTGCTCTCAGTGCGATTGTGATGTTTGTGCTTAGGTTTCTTTGTGGAGCTTGACAGTTGTTTGATCATAGCATCGTTCGAACCGTACTCTCTCTTTAAAAATCCAAGTCCATCCTTCAATAAATCGTCGATATCTTCCTTCTCACGCTTCTTGTTCAGTCTTCTCTCACTCCATGGGTCGTCGTCATCCGAGTTCTCGTCGTCACCATCTGCATCGTTGTCGTCGTCGTCGGCTGAATCATCGACATCGCCAGTATCAATGAAATCATCGTTGAGATCGTATTCATTTGGTAATCCATCGTCTTCATCTTCAGAGTCGGTAGGATCGTTTGGATCGGTTGATTTACTCTTTTTCTTCTTTCCGCCCTTCTTCTTCTTGCCAGAGCTGGTACTAATACTCTTACCCACTGATTTCGAAGTTGATTGTTGTTGTTTGTTCTTTGAATCTTGCTTTGGGAATGTCTTGGTTACAGCGAATGATTTGATTGCCAGTCTTGTCTTTTGTTTGTAACACTCATCGATCCATTCCGGTGCAACAATCGACCCATCGCATGCATCCGCTTTGGGAGTACCAATATAAGGTGAAATCAAATGAGTTGCACCCTTACACCAATCCGGCTTATAATCGGCACCCATCTCCAAAGCTTTAACTCTCAACTCTCCTTTTCTAGGATTAACAATTCCACCTATTACAATTACAACTCCTTTCTATAAATTATAGATATTGAAAAGGTCACAATATTAGTTTTACTTTCTACTACTAATGTTTAATAATTAATAAATAACTTACCAATATAAGACCAAATGGAGTAATATATTTAGATTCTTTTGGCTCCACTACAATTGTATGAACGTTGTCATCCTCATCGGTATGTCCATCTTCCTCTTCTGTATCTTCATCTTTTGGTTCAACAAGTTTAGGTTTACTTGTTTCTTTTGGTTTTTTCGATGATGATGATGATGGTGTATCTATATCCATCTTGTGATGATGATGATTATCGTCTTTGTTTGTTGCAACTTTATTAAATTCCTCTTCCAACTCTGACGGTTTCTTTACGACAATACATTTGCCAGGTAGAATATTGGTCAATATCGATTTAGATTTCGAATTTGAAAATGTTAAACTTCCTGAACGATTGAGTTTTTTGTTGCTGGAATCCAAAATGGTCTTTGAACTATTGAGTTTTGTCGGTGTCGTTTCAATGTCGGTCATCGATGTATCGAGATCTGTAGCACTGCTATCCAACTGACCCGGTGAATTTAAGACATTGCTTGAAGAGATCGACAGTTTCCCCTGAGGCACAGGGAAATTCTCGCCTGCCAGCGGTACTGGTGTGGTTGCCAGCACATCTTCTTTCTCGACTTTAGTCTCTGGTTTTCCGTAGAACTTGATACTTGCAATTCCGATATTGGTCTTGATGAACGGTTGCTTGCAGATCACCCGCACCTTTTCCCACCGTCTATTCGCGGTCATCGATGTTATCTTTGATCCTTCGAATCTCATTGATCTCGATCTATTTGTATTATCTTTACTATCACTCGCTGCCATAAATGTTGTTAATTGTACCATTACCTTTTGTTTAAAAAAAAAAATCGATGCAATATTGTTAATAACTTTATATATATATATATATACACTCCAAGATTAAATGGTTTTGACTTACTTGATATTCATTTGTTTCCCAAGTTGAATAACCAACTAATACCTCGATGAAAGAACAACCGGCATTGGTAATATCGATCGCCTTAATATATCTTGGTTCACTGAATTGATATTCGATAACCGCTAGGTCGGTGAGTTCAGCAGTTTGCCAAACTCTATAGGTGTCACCAAGCAGTGTGTTGTTTGCTTTATGAACTTCACCTTCACTCGAACAATAGGTTACAGAAGCATCCAACTCTACACAATTATTTGGTGGTTTACTACCATCCATTATGTTTATCATATCTATATTTACTAACTATCTAAATCTACTTAAAATTAAACTAAAAACTAACAACTTAAAAACTAAACAAAAAAAAAACTATAGCTAAAATAAATAATAATATCACAAAAAGTTTAAATTGTTTTAATTTTAATGCCTCATTTCATTTTTGATCTTTTTTTTTTTGATTTTTCTTGTAAAAAATCTTTTTTTTTTTATTTTAAAAGTTTTTCATATTTGTGTGTGAGGATGATAATGATGTGTGATAAATATTGAATTGTTTGTATATATATAAGTTTTTATTGTTTTGTCTTTAAATCATTGATACATTTCAATGCCTCTGAGATATGGTTGGTTGCTTTGAACAATGATGAGTACTCACATGCAATCTTTCCATTTTGATCGATGATAAAAGTGGAACGACCTGGAAGGAATAGCAACTCCTTTCCAACACCATACTTGTGTGCAATCTCGTTTTTCTTGTCTGTGATCAAAGTGAATGGTAATTTATATTTGGAAGTGAACTTTTGGTGTGATTCAGAAGAGTCTGAGCTAACTCCGACAACCTAATAATAACAACAACATAACATTTAATGTTAATATTGCAATAGTAATAATAATAATAATGATGATAATAGATTATGTTTACTTACTGATGCACCAGCTTGAACAAACTCTTCATATTTATCACGGAATTCACATGCCTCTGCAGTGCAACCAGGTGTGTTGTCCTTTGGGTAGAAATAGAGTACCAGTATCTTACCCTTGAATTGGGCGAGATCGACGTGGTTTCCATCCTTGTCGGTGGAACTAAACTCTGGGGCGTCATCTCCAATCTTTAATTTTGTCATTTTCTTTGTTTGTTGACTGCTACTTGAATATAAATTGAATGCTATAATAGTTAAAACTAAGAACACTATCGATAAAATATATAAATTCATTCGAATATAATTGACCTACTATATAATTAAAATAAATAAATAAATTATTAAATTAAATTAATATTAATTTTTTTTTACTTTTTACTAATACTATAATATATAGTATTACTATAACTATAATAGCATTAGTAATATCTAAAAATGTGTGTGTGTGTGTGGTTGTGTGAAGTTGTCGTCATAAGTATAAAAAAAAGACAAAAAAAAAAAACAAAAAAGATAGTATTTTTATTTATAATTAATTTACCTACCTTTGATAATTAAAAGATTGAATGTTTTAAAATTTAAAATATTTATAAGTAATATATTAAGTAAATAAATAAATAAATAAAATATATATACAATTTGTATGAAAAGAAATAAAATAGAATTAAATTAATTAATTAATAATACAAAAATAGTGTGAACACGACAAGACAAAAGTGTCAACAAAAAAAATGATTTTTTTGCAAACAAAAATTATTTTTATTTTTTATTTTATTTTATTTTGGTCGATGTTGTCATCTTTTCAAAGGGTTTCTTTCAGGTTTATTCTTGTTTGGAATCACACTGATATAGAATGATTCAATTCTTTAATAATCACATCAACACATTTCATCTTAACCAATATAGATCTGACATTATAACAACAACAACAACAATAACAACAATCAAACCAACAGAAGATATCTTCAATTATATTCTTACAGATTTCAAGAAAATAATCTGATTGGCGTTATAAACCTTAATATAATATTAATATTTATAGCGTTGTTAATACTTTTGTATTTAGAGTAGAGGTTAAATGATTTTCCTAAGAATTTGATTGTAATCATTATAACATCATCTTAATTATCACGACATATAAAGATCCAATTTGCCAAGTTAAGTCTTTTATTTATTTTTGCTATTAACTTCTTTTAAAATACTACACTAAATTTAAAATAAATAGATTGAAATTATTTCGATTGATTAAGTGATATCCTATTTAGTGTTATTCTTTCGAAAAACAAGTTTTAAAGTACATACGTCCAATTAAGATTTATTAATTGGTACAAAATCAATTATCATAAATAGATGTTATTATTTTCTTTAGCCAATTCTTCTTTGAGATTACCAACAGCTTGGTGGGTGAACTTGTATTTCTTGCAATTCTGTACTTGACCTGTCATGATGGACAATCCTAAATGATCACTTTCTTTAGTTGTACGATAAATGTAAAAGAATTTTTGGCACGATACGCTTCACCATTAATATATTAATATATACGATAGCATTAAACAATTTCGTGATATTTCTTAGCCAACCTTACTGTAAAGTATGCTTAAACATTGATTTGATATAAACTCCTGTTTGAATGGATCAAATAATATAAATGTGATTTTTTTATTATATAACCAAGGTCATCCCAAAAGAAGAAGTAAACGAGAATTTGGAAAGAAATGTGATATAGGTCCTTCATAAAATTTGTCAAACTAAAATTTACCGAAATATAAGTCTGGTTAAATCAATTCCCCTATCCCAGTATAAACCTACAGAACCACCAAAGGGGTCAAGATATCGCCAAGATGGACTTTGTAGCAAAAATTATGACCTGTGTACCAAAAGTCCCGGACATAGCGCTCCATGTAGCAAGAGATGACTGTACTTTAGAATTCATCAAAGCTGAATGTAATTAAAATAGAGTTCCCAGCTACGCACAAGGGAGACTCTGCTCAAATCTATAGATTATTAATACAACTCTTTCAATGGTAAAAAAAAAATGTATTTGAAATCAAAATAAAAATCAATTTATTGTTATGAAGAACTTAAAAAAAAAAAAGCTATTTGTATTGATTTTGGAGAATATAATTAGATTTTAAACTAATTAAAAAAATCAAACATTGTTTAAGAAAAAAATAAAATATTTATATATTTATATTTGATATAAATATTCTTATTTAATATTTTATTTCTTTTTAGGTTTTTACACAATAATATTGTACAAAAAAATGAAATTGTTTTTAATTCCTTTTTGCACTCATATTCCAGGGTTCCGGAAACCAGACATTATTTGTTAATTAAATTGAAGAGATCCTTGTTACGGGATGGGAATATCATCATTAATTAAAGATTTTAAATGTGGAAATTATATCAATTTTTACATGAAAAACAAAAATTGATCAAAATTAAAAACTGTTTTTGCTAAAAATTAATTTTAATTTAATTTAATTTTTTTCTTCGAAATCCAATTGGTAAATATTTATTAATTTTCTTTTTTTTAAGACTTCTTCATACTGTATTACAAATAAAAATGAATATCAATAAAGATGATGATGTCAGAAAACAATTGTTTTTATCTATAATAAAGAATAAGGTTACTAGAGTTAAAGTCAGTAAATATATCAATTTAATTCATAGACAGTTGTATCCTTTGAAACGAAGATATGTTTGGAGTGAACTTGAAGAGGTAACCTCTATTGAAACGCTTGGAAAACTCAGAGTGTTCTCGTTGATCTATAAGCAATTCGAGAAATCAGAGGAACTCTACAATCGTCTTGATTGGGGTACAGTCATATCGGGTCGTCCCTTGGCAACCAACGAAACGAAACCATCGGACTTGGTTACCTCAACACCCAGTACATCAACAAGAAAGAGATCGACATCAACTAAATATGCTGATTTCATAAGTAGTACAACATCCAAAAGAAAGAATAAGAAGAATAATAATAATAATGAACAACAACATCAACAACAACAACAATTACAAGAAAATCAAACTATATCTGTAGTTAAAAGACATCAATTTATGAGTTATTCAAAACTTAAATATGCAATAAGGTTAGCGGTTGAATCAGATAATTTGGATTTATTAAAGTTTGTTTGGACTCGATATGCATTTGGAAAAGATCATTACAGTGAAAAATATAGTTTTATTGGTAATTTCCTGCTGTCTATTGCCAAATACGATCGTTTAGAACTATTAAAGTATGCTTTGGAGGCAAAGATTCTTGGAATCTACGAGTTGGAGCCGAAAATCGATTACTTTCTAGAGAAGGCCGCTATCAAAGTAATCAAATACCTCAATGCAAACTACAGATTTCTGCTCGCTAGAAAACCATTGTATTACATGGCCAAGAGTGGTGATATTGAATTCATCAAATCGTTGAAACTGACCGCTGCCAGTAGACTCAAGGCGATCTATCATGCCGCTGTTGGTGGTCAGGTCGAGATGCTCGAATATCTCTTTGACGAGACTGGCTACGACGAGGAGTTGGCAATAGATTCACTGTTTAAAATACTGGAGGAGCTGCAAAAGACTGGACATCTCGGTGCATTCCGATATCTATGTGAACGATACAATTTGGATTTGCGTCCACACTCTTCTAAACTGGTGAGACTGTTCCAGCCGTGGTCCGTCCAAATTCACGTTCAAGAGTATGTAAGGGAGCGAATTGCCAGCTTCAATCGGGCAGAGGGATTGCCAACCAATGATTTTGCTGTCTACTCTGGATACTACAATCGACCCGTTAATATCATGTTGTCCGACGAACAGAAGGAGGCAGCACAAATCAAAGATATGATTTCGAGAACTACCGATCTCGAGCATTTCATCTATCTCTATGGATTGTATGGAAAATCGGTCACTTTGAACTTGGAGTCATGTGATTATCCACGTGAGATCTTCCAGTATCTCTATGATCAAACCGCAGTTCCAAAGATGAAGCGACAAATGCCAGTCGATATGATCAACAGAGGATGGGATGTAATAGAGTTTCTGTTTGATCGACATCCAGAGTTCTCCATTTACAATCTCTATCGAATGACGATTCTCTACAATCACGTATCGCTGATGCGAAAATACCGTTCAAAGTATCCCGATCAAAAGGGAAAAGGTTTTACCAGCTACATTGAAGAGAGTGGCTCATACGAGATGACAAAGTATTTGAATGAAACCACACCAAACGAAGTGTGTACCTACGGAATGCATTACGCAGCGGCTCACAATGACTTGGACTCTTTGCTTTACTTATATTTCCACAGAGAAGAAGGCTTCCAAATGAAAGGTTTGAGAAGACGTGCACGTGTCTATACACCTGATATACAATATTTCCTCAAATATATTTATGGACATGAACCAAATGAAGAAGAAGAGGAAGATGAGGAAAAAGAGGAAGAGAAAGAAGATGATTATTATGACGACGTTTGTAAAGATGTTAAAAGTGAGATATTGGAGCATTCTGAACATATTAAAAAGAAACAAAGAAATAAATAAATATTGTTTAGTTTTGTATAGTAAAGTGTATTTATATTGATGAAGACTTCTAAATTTACAACATTAATACAGATTAGTTGAAACATGATTAAAGAGATGTTGAGACATAGATTTGAATTGCAACTGGTATTAAAAAGAACATCAAATAAAGACCAGGAGGGATGTTCTACACATGCGATTTTAACCACTAATATAATTGGTTTTGTGGATAATTGTTTTAGTGTATTTTAGTATGTTTAAAAAATTTATTTTGAAGCTTAAAATTCATCCAATTCCTCTTTGGTGTAGTGGTAACACATTAGTCTCTCACACTGATACCCCGGGTTCGATTCCCGGAAGGGGAGTATCTATTACTTATAAATACCCGTAATACCCGTAATGCGCGCATGTACACCATTAATAAAATTTTCACTTTTTTTGTGATTTAGCCCAAGCCTCTTTGGCCAAGTTGGTCCATTAGTAAGCCTTAGAGGACTTGGGTCGTGGGATCGATCCCGGGTTTTTACAAAAAATTTTCCCGACTTGAAAGGAGCGCGCCACGTACTAATCTAGTATTCAATACTATCTTGGACCCCATGAAGTTGACACCGACAGTAACTAGCAGGCTTATCATAGGTGAACACCGAGTGGTTTACACACGTACCCGCTTAGAATTCTAAGTGGCTTAAATACTCAGTCTGCCAAACCAAATCAATGGGAACATCATCCCTTTCTCAAAATGATGGCCACCTCAGCCGGCCTGTGGCTGAACTGCTCCAACAATAAATAAATAAAAACACGAACTGTAGGGTAATATCAAGCTCTACACCTTGACTATCAGTAATGGTAGTACAAGGATAATTTTAAAAAAAAAAAAAAAAAAAAAAATTTTTTTGTGATTTGTGACTGATTTCTCCAACCAATCTATTATATCCGACTTCGATATCCACAGAAACATTCTAAAATTAATAAACAACACTCCAACTCCAGCCAACTAATCAAGTAAATGAAATTAACTCTCTTCCCAACCTGCCAACTAATTAATTAAATCAACCACCAACTAAAAAGAAAAAAATAGACTACGAAAAAAACTTGATGGTAAATCCATCCTTTTAATACAACTTTTAATAAAACATGTATACCTCTTTAGTTATTATAAAAAAAAATGATTTGTGACTGCGCGACACAAAAAAGTGGTTCTTATAGTGTGCTGAGAATCATGTAGATTGGTGTAAAATTGTTTGATTCTTCTGGCGAGATCGATATTATGGTCTGAGATATCTTTCGAGCCTACGCTGGCAAATGATAACAATCACCCTCTAAAATATCATTTGCATTTACATTCCTAATATATCCAGGTTGAAAGTGAGTTGACCAATGAAAAATCGAAATAAATAAAATTTAATTAAATTTTTCATTCTTTTTACTTTTTTTGGTATGTTAAAAACAATGATATTTTGTAGGGAATCATTTACACCTCAGACGGGATAGAGGATAGGTATCCATCAGTAGGTCATACTATTCACATTGGTATTCGCTCTTTGGTATGTGAGAGTGAACAGATACCAGTACTTAATGGATATAGCAGCGATCAACAATCGAGAAAAGACACATTCATTAATGATTTAATAGCTAATCATACGCCTTGTCAACGTAGATAGAAGCCATCAAATCATGGAATGTGGCGATGGAAATTTAATAGTTAGAATCTAGAAATGGTAAAGTTCATACAACAATTCTTTTAGGATCGGATAATCGTACGACGTGGATCAAATACATCTTTTTAAGGATAAATCAAGGATGAAAGGAGACAGGTGGAATATTAATCAAAATTACAAACGATCAATTGAGCGGTACAACCCTCCTTCTCCAATTTTAAATACCTCTCTCGTAGCTATAAGCTACTTTTCAATTTCTTTAAATAAAACATGTATACCACATTAGTTATATTAAAAAAAAGGAATCCATTTCCAGTATCAGTAACTTACAATCCAAACTTAACCAGTAACCAATCATATGTCAGCCAACTATTATTTCCTCTTCTTCATTTCTTCATTTTCAATTAACCAATTCAATCATTTGTATTCTCATCAACTTAATAATCTATAAAATAACAATGTCTAAAATAATTATAATAATAATCAAAATAGCAATCAATTCGTAGAATTAAGGAAAAGCAAAAACAGTAAAAAAAAAAAAAAGAAAAATTTGATTATTATCAAACCATCAAATTTTTCTTGTTACAGTGATACTAGTAACTGTATTCGCAGAAATGGTAAAAGATTTGTTTATTGGTTTGTGATCTTAAATAGTTTTGTATTGAATAGTCGGTTAGGCACTGTGAATTAATCTTCTTTGCGGATCGTGGTTTTGTTATGTGTTTTGAATCAACAGAGGGGTAAATAATATATATTCACCATCTTTTTGTTTTGTTTCTCTAATTTATAAATTAAAATGTCATCATCAAGAACAAAAGTCCTTAAAAAATCAATTATTAGATATATCTCATGAAAACTTTGAACCGGCTGATAAGTGGAATATTGAATCTCCCAAGTGGTGACCATTATTATGAATCTATTGGTTTCATCAACAAATCTTTAACCAAAATTCACTGTAAAATCATATCCTTAAAATGAATTTTAATTTATTTTGGTAATACTTTCAGTTGTAAATATTAGTCTTTATTTAAAGAAACAAAAAAATAAACAATAAAAAAGTTTGATTTGAATTTAGTTCCTTTTATTGATATTTTCTTTAGAAATATGAAAATTGTACTCTGATTTATGCAGTCCAAACTTTGAGAGTAGTTGAGCCGATATTAGTGACTCTAAGGTACACTCCACCAAATGATCTACTGAAGTTTGCATCTTGGTGTGGTGCAAGATCATTATCCTCATCAGGGGATCCTCCAGCTTGAATACGTACTCTACCTGGTCTTCCATCAAGATTTTGTACATGCACTTGAGTTGAACGAAGGCCAAGCCCACGTCGGGATTTTATCTTTACTCTGTCCAGGTCTTTTTTCTTTGTTAGTCTATTATCTTTGTAAATTTTAATAGAAAAAATTATTTATACAAACGAGAGGTTCCACGGTCCAGCCATATTGTTAAGAATGTGTTTAGTTTAGAAAAAAAGTATTAATGAAATATTTGATATGATAAAAAGAATGATAAAATTTTCTATTTATATTGTTTTTTGTTTTTTCCTCAAAACAGTTCAAAATTTTAATTAGAATAATATCTATTGAAATTCCAGAAACATATTCATTTTATGATTAATATAAAAAAGAAACCCCTTTTTTTCCCTCAACTTTCAAATATAATCCTAAATGGTATCAAACCATATACTGTATATTTCAAATTGTAAAAATAAAATAAAAATTGATTCGTTATTCTTACATCATCTTTTTTATATATCTAATCTACGGATTTGAAATAGTTTTATTTAATCAAGTTATTTAGGTTTTAACTCCCAATTATCAATATTAAAAACAAAAAAATCTCTTGGATTACAAACTGACTATTTAGATAATCGAAAAAATGAGTTAATATTTTCCAATATCTTGGATGACTATAAAAACAATATATTAATAAACCAGATTTTTTTTTAATTGGATCAGATTCAAACCTAAATATTATTCCCTCACTTAAATGAATTTTTTAAAATCAGATTATAATAACAATTCCTCCAATATATATTCTATTATATCTCATTTATCATTGAGCCACTACATGTGAAGATAATTAATCCACCCTTTTTACAATTTTTAAATATAGTTAAAAAATGAAATTATTAATATCTTTTTTCTTCAAGTTATATTATTTTATAAAAATCATCTTCTGTTCAACCACCAATTATGAGAATTTTTTCATTCAATTCGATAATTGTGTGTATTGATTATTTTAAAATGAAAATTTGTTTTTTTTTATTAACAACATTGGATCTAAAACCATTTTAATATTTGTCTTTAAAACTTTAGAGAATCAATGGTATGTTGTTATTAATATATCAAAATAAATACAAAAATTGATATTAATTTAAAAAGTTATATTTTCAAGATCTCTACACTGGACAAGTGTAATAAAATCACAAATCATATTAAAAATTAAAAATTATTTCTTCCAAGTTGATCCCACTATAATCATTTATCATTATTTTATTTTGGATCCAAAGAATTATTTTATTTTTTTATTTTATAACTCGTTTAATGTGTAAAAAATATGAATATTTTTTTAATACTAATTATTTTATCCAAATTTTGAGTGAGGTAGCACCTATATTGTAGACTCTGAGGTATTTTCCATAAAAACATCTACTAAAGGTAGACTTCTATTTAATATATATTATCCATTTTTAACAAAACTAAAATAACATGATCTAAATTATGAAATATTTCCTAAAAAGAATTTTGAAATCATTTCACTAATACCAAAACCAATTTTACATATCCATGAATATCTGATTCAGATGCCCATTCAAACTTTCCATCTAGAGTCTGATTCCAGAGAGCGGAAGAACAGTTGGGTCTTTTTTCGTCGTGCTCCACACATGAGAATTTCGATTCGACAAAGATAGCTTCGGTGTGTGATGAAGTTGATTGTGACGAATATCAACATTGTTCGGCGAGAGCTGGGAGAGCAGAATTAGTTATTCTTTGTCGGATCTAAGTATGAAAACAATGTCAGTATTATATAACTATAGCTGGGATTCAATACATAGTATTACATACCGTTCAGTTTGATGTATCTTTGAAATTATAATTTTTTTATTTATAATGTCGGAGTCGCAGCAAAGTTCTTTTTCTTCTACCACGACCACTACCACCACTAATCAAACAATTGGTCATCACTCTAATTATCGTACTAAAGGTAAGTCTTACACTGACAAAGGTTGACAATAACTGATACTCTTATGAATGTTATGATCAAAACAAAATAGACCCACAATATTGGACTATAGACGATACTACTACTTGGTTGAGTGACTTCAAGATTGGTTTCTCTCCATCAATTAATGAGAATTTCGAAAGATTCGAGTGCATAGGATCTCATCTGGTTGACCTACCATTAGAGTCGTTCAGAAACGAGTCTCCACTCTTTGGCGAACGTTTCTATTATAAATTGTGCCAATTGATTGATTAATGGTGGTAGAGGTCGTGGTAGAAGTTAGACTTTCCTGTGACTTGGACCTATATATAAAAAAATTTTCAAATTTATTTATTGTTTAAATTAATACTTTAAAGAAATAAAGTTGGAATGATCCAAATTTTTGTTTAAATATTGAACATTCTTGCAATATGATAATAATCATGTTCCTCTCAACTTGTTTAACTTCTTGTTATTTTCTAAATTTAAAAAATAAATTAATTTGAATAAAGAAAGATATCTGTCACTGTAGTTTTAAATAGAATACTTTCAAAAACCCACACATTAACTCTTTGCATATGTTAAAAACAATGATATTTTGCAATAAAAGAAAAAAAAATAAAAAATTTAATTAAATTTTATTTCGATTTTTCATTGCAACCAACTACAGAATTAATTTGCAAAACAGGAGCATTGCTGTAAGTTGTATGTGATATACAAAAACATCAAGTCAAAGCATAGGGGCGAATATCTGTAAGAGCTAGAATGTATGAAGTATGAGTAAACACTTTACTGATGATGAAGAAAGAAAGAGATAGGTAGATTGTGAGGCAAAAAATGAGAGTTTACTTACAATATACGAAGCATTTAAAAAGAATGAGGATCATAGGTGTTCGAATGAATTAGTATCAGTTTCACATATAACTACTTTAAAGAAATACAATGAATAACTCTCATCTTATACTTTTAATCAACAAACTAACACTACCAAAGTTTAAATAATGTTAGTTCAGAATTACAAAGAAATCTCGAAATAAATACAACTTTTACTCCATATACAAAATTGAAGAAATAAAGATAGAAAAATGAGGTAGGTTTTTTGAACCAGCTCATAGTATCAAGGATATTGATTGTAGTGTCTTCTATAAAGAAGAATCTTAAGCTATTAAAGATTGATTGTGAATCTAACAATTTTAAAATCTAATATCTCTCTTTTTTGATAACATTATTTTTTATTTACATCAGTATTAATAATTTAATTTTGAGCTCTACCATCGACACCAAACATGAACTTTCTTTGTTCTTCAGTTGGTGGAGCCATTGGTTTCTTCTTTCTTTCTTCCTCCTCAAAGGTCTCCCACTCGACAACAGATGGGATAGCCTTGATACGTGCAATGTATTGATAGACATTTGGGAACTCTTGAGCAGTCAAGTCTGGTACGAATCCAATAATACGAGCCCATGGGTAGATAGCGATATCACTGATAGAGTAGGTATCACCTGCAACAAACTTTCTGGTTTTAAGTGTATTGTCCAAGACATGGAACAATCTTCTCAACTCGTTACCAAAACGTTGAATTGAATATGGGTACTTATCAGTAGCATAATTTGTGAAATGATACCAATTTCCAAAGATTGGTCCAATGTTTGCCTATTAAAATAAAAGAAGATAAAAAAAAAACAAAGAATAGTATGTTAGATTATAAACTTTTATACAAAATATTATTGTTTATATATATCTTACCATTTGCCAGAATAACCAATTCATTACTTCAGTGTAGGCTCTGATATCTTTGTCTGCATCTGGTACCAATCTACCTTTGGCATACTTGTTGGCCAAGTACAAAAGGATGTTACCAGATTCGAATACGTTGATTGGTTCACCTTCGACATCATGGTCGACAATGACTGGCAACTTGGAGTTTGGATTGATCTTTACAAACTCTGCTTTGTATTGTTGACCATTTCTCCAGTCTACTTCATGATAGGTGAAAGGAATCTTCAATTCCTTGAGTAACAATTGTACTTTGACGACATTTGGACTACCACAACCATAAAGTTCCAACTTTGCTGACATGTTTTAATTATATTATTTTTAAATTAAAGAAATAAATAAAATTAATATTTTTTTTTGTTTTTGTTTTGTTTTTAATTTGTTAATGAATGAATGTTGTTTTTTTTTAATTTAATCTGTCTCCTATTTATATTAAACTGTTTGTTTTTACTAAAAATTAAATTGAATCTTCGATTTTTTTAATTTTCTTCTGAAGTCATGTTCTGGAAAGGAAGGAGGGTTAAAAAAATTATTTTTATCAAATCAAGCAATTTTTTTTTTTCAATTTTTAAAATAGGTTTGTCTATGCTTGCAAAGATTGTAGAACCAGTTATGGTGTAATGGATTATTTAGTTTTCATTTTCACTTTTCAAATTTGAACCGTCAGAATCAATTCTGTTCTGTGGAAAAACATTATTCTCGTAAATAATCTTGTCTATTTTAAAAATCATCATTGCGTATTTTTTTTAAAGCTTCATTATAATAGATAAACTGAAATAATGGTAACATTTTTCATGAAAGATCAAGTAAATTTCACTTAATATTTATATTGTAGAAGGATAGAATATTCAATAATGTTGGTGATAGTCGACAATAATTATTGTGGCATAATTTTACCAAGAGAGATATGAGCTGGCAATATTTAGATAAGATCTAAATATTTTTTGATGAATTATATGATTTTATTTTATATTGTAAATTTTATTTTATTTTATTTTTTTTATTGTTTATTCGAATTTCTAATCTTGTCCAAATCTAATTTTTTACCACGATATTTTGATGCGGCATCTAATGAACCCTTACGATAGAAAAAGTCTTCGGTATCCTCGACGTAGAAGAGACGGAAAGTTTGTGTACAAACACGGCATTCCAAGCCGGTTTCGTTGATTGTCTCTTGCATTGCTTCTTCGATGGTCTTCTTTGGAATGTTACGCATGAGGAACACCTTGTGGACGCGTGGATCAATGTTGGAATCCAACTGACTAAAGTCGTTGACATACTGCTTGGCGCGCTCCAAGTCTGATTCGGCGTTGGCCATCATCTTTTCAGACTCGGCAATGGCATTCTCTGCGTTCTTGAGCATTGCCGGTGAGGTTGGGTCGAGCAGTTGAATGGTGAATCCACCTACCGGGTTCTTGGTCTCGAACTCAAAGAGGAAGATACGGTCGTCCTTGAGTACTTCGATCACCTTGGATTGATAGAGTGTATCTGTCCAACCGTTTGGTTGTTTCACCTCCAGTGTGAAGAGATACAACAACTTCAAGCAGTTCTCACTGGAGAGCAGCGCTTGTAGTTGTCGGGTGAGCTGATTGATAAGTTTGTCCAGTGTAAAGACAATGTATGAGTTGACACCCAAGTACGAACGGCAACTATCTTCGTAGGTGGATTGATCGATGTTGTTGGCTATCAGATCCATTAGACACTTGAGGAATCGGTTGTATCGCTCTTGTTCGCTCAACTCTGATTCAGAGGCGCTGACATCTTCGCTGGCGTCCATCGATTCGTTGTTCTGGTCACCGTTCTGGTTGATGTTTCTAAAGAATCTGGTGACATTTGGTTTCGATGTCCAGTGTGCCTTCTTGGCTGCATCGGCCAACTCCAACGACTTGAAAAGACGTTCATACAGAATCTGGTAGATTCTCAAAAATATATAGAAAGTATTGTTTCCAAAGAACACTCTCTTCTCTTTGTCAGAGACTGATTTTGGTTGAATAACCTTGAATGGTACATTGCCATTGGCATCAATATTGTTATTATTGCTATTGACATCCTTCATCTCCACATCTTCTTTCTTATCGTCACTGCTACTGCTACCATTTGATTCTTTCAACTTTTCTTCATGAGTAGTTGTAGTTGTTGTTGTTGATGTTGTTGTTGGTTTTGAATTTGAAGAGGTGGTTGGCTTTTGTTGATCTTCTTTCAAATAAAAGAATGAAAGTAAAAAGAAATTCAAAAAGTTTTCAATCTTCTCGAGATCCTGTTTGTTTTGAACAATCTTTTCCGCTGCGAAACAAATGAGACTGGAGATGTCGGAACACACCTTGTAGTCGGGCATCGAGTAGAGCAAGTGGTAGGGTGGTGGCTTGGAAACCGGTGTCTTGGAGCGACGCTTGCTTATCAGCTCGTCGGTCTCCTTGATCTTTTCTGTGTACTTTTGACGGATCTCTGCCAGCAAAACCTTGGGAGTGAGTGCTTTCTTCTCGGATTGCTTAAAGTAGGTGCTCTGGTAGTCGAGTGAACGATAGTGATTCTTCTCGGTCGTCTCCTTCCAGACTTTGTTCCACTCGCGCTTCGCTTTGGTCCATTCCTGGTCCTTTTGCTTCAGTCGTTTAATAATGATCGGGAGGGCAGCCAGTGGATTCTGGTACATCAGGGTAACCATCTCGACACCTCTATTGCCATACAAACGCTCTATGGATCTATGATGAAGAACATTGAGAGTTGGCAATCTAAAGTGTTGTCTCTCCGACTCATTGAGATCGATCAGCGACTTATAGAGTGGATCCAATACCCTGATAGTAGAAGCATTCAACTCGATCACCAAGTCCAACTCGAATCTCTCATCCTCACACTTATAGAGAATCTCCTCAAACTGATTCTTTCTTTGACTCTTGAAACCATAGTCTTCGGAACCAGTTGGGAAAGATACCCAAACATCGTTCAACACCGATGCACTCAACTCTGTTCTACCTGTACATTTTGGAATTGGATACTTTATAAAAAAAATAAAAAAAAGAATTAGAACTATTTCCAATTTGATAGATAACTGTTTGCAATTGCAATAACTTACATTCTTTGGTAATGCTCTATAGGATGGACCTAATCTTTTACAGGTTGTAAAATCAGTGTCTGGTTGTGCGATGGATGGCGAGAGTGCATACTCTTGTCGTTCTAGTTGCTCGAGTGACTGCTCATCAACTCCGATAAACTGTTTGAACCATTCGAACAATGCAGTTTGTCTTGGTATCAAGATGTCTTTGGCTAGCAATACCAACTCTGTCTTTGTGATGATGTCCTGACTGAACAGATTGATACACTTTAGGAACTCGTTGTAGAGTTTGTTGCTGGCGACACCTGTACGCACCTTTAGGAAGAATTCAACTTCCTCATTGGAAGCATCTTGGCCAACGCCACGCTCGTAGTCAGACTCTGGCTTGCGACGCTTGTTACGCTTGTCTTTCTCCTTGTCGAGTGGCGACATGTTGACACCGCTTGGACTGGGCACTGGAATCTTCATCTCTGGATGCTGCATCATCACTCCGCTCTTGTCGTACTTGTCGCCGAGGACCGACATTGGCTCCATCTGCTGTTGCTCTGGCAATGACATACGCTGCTGTTGAGGTGGCAACTGCTGTGGCTGTGGTGGCACTGGCTTGCCTGGAGGGTAGCCTTGTTGCTGCATTTGTTGCTGTTGTTGTCGTTGCTGACGATTCTGTTGCTTGGGAGGACGTGACGATTGAACAATCATTGGTTGGGTGGTAGTTGGTTGTCCACCCATCGCCATGTTTTGCTGCTGCTGCATCATCTGTTGTTGAGACTGTGGAGTTTGCACTTGAAGTGGCGATGGTTGACCACCGAGTGGTTGCTGATTTTGCTGGGTATTGTCTGGCAAGAATTGCACAAACTCTGCCAACAAGTCGGAGTGCGACTTGAACAACTCTGAGACTTGATCGTAGACCTCACGAATCTGATGATCACCATGCTGGTACTTTTGGAGTACATTCAAAAACTGCTTGTAAACCATTGGTTGCGATTCGAAACGATCCTTAATTTTCTTTACATATTTTCTGGCATGATCCAAATCGTTTTGCTTGCGTTGTTCACGTGCTTGACTTGCTGCTGCCACCTGTTGTTGTTGCTGTTGTTGCTGCGCTTGTTGCTGTTGTAACTGTTGCTGCTGCGCTTGTTGTTGTTGTCTCAAGAGGAACTGCTGTTGTTGCTGTTGCTGTTGTTGTTGCTGCAACTGTTGCTGTTGTAATTGTTGTTGCTGCGCTTGTTGTAACTGTTGTTGCTGCGCTTGTTGTTGTTGTTGCAATAAGTGTTGTTGTTGTTGATTCTGTGGTGCAGGGTAACCGTGTTGTTGATTGATTTGCTGTTGAGTTGGTGATGGAACAGAGAATGAAGGTGGTCTATCATCATCTGCCATCTCAATTCTATATCCAGGTGGCAAGAACGTATTGAAACCCAAAATTAAATGACGATGACCCTTAAATAACTCTGTAACTCTCTGAATAACACCTGGTGTATCAATACTAAATTAAAAAAAAAAATAATGTGTTAGAAAATAAATTCAATCTTTTTTAAATTTTAAAAAAAAAAAAAACATACTTGTGTGCCTTTAAATCTTTCATAATATCAAGGAATTGATTGTAAATCTTTGGTTGTTTAGAGAATTGTAGCTTAACTTGTTCCAAAAATTGGAATGCATTATCAAACTGAGCTTGTCTGAGTGGTTGTTGTTGTGTTGATTGAGCCGTTTGCTGTTGAGCTGCTGCTTGTTGTTGTTGTGCCGCTGCTTGAGCCGCTGCTTGTTGCTGAGCTGCTGCTTGCTGTTGTTGTGCTGCTGCTTGTTGTTGTTGCTGCTGTTGTGCTTGTTGCTGTTGTGTAGATTGTTGTTGTTGAGATGGTGATGGTATCGATGGCAAACCATAGCCTGAACGAATGGGTGTTTGTTGTTGTTGTTGTTGTTGTGAGGATTGAGGAGTTTGTTGTTGTTGCTTTACAGAGGGAGTCGGGTTGGTGAGATTGTTGATACTGGCGAGGTTGCTGCCACCGGTTGGCGAAGTTTGGTGCATGTGAGTCGGTGGCGACAACACGTAGTTGTGATACTGATGGATCGATCCCGGATGGTGAATGTGTGGCTGTGACTGGCGCGACATGTTGCCGAGTTCAGAGTGAATCGGTGGCAGTGTGGTTTGGTGTGGTGGCGACGACGGTGAGTGTGTAGGTGGACTGAAATGATGGTGAGTCTGCATCGAACCAAAGCCATGTGATCCGATGGGTGGCAATCCGTCGTCTTCGAGCTTTGGCGATATACGCTTGGCGGCCGAGACGAATTTCATTTCGTTGTCGCGGTCCGAAACCGGCGAGAATGGCGACGGTAGTCGCTCGCGTTCGATACGATCCATTCCGCTGCCGACACCGCCACGGTCACGTTCTCGCTCCATTCTGTCGCGTTCGCGATCACGATCACGCTCTCTCTCCCTCTCCCTCTCCCTCTCTTTGTCGCGATCGGACGCGTTGGTTGGCGAGGTCGGGGTGGGCAGTGTGAACATCGATGTCATCTTGGGCAGCGTGGTACCACTCATTCCGCCGGGTGGCGAGGCATTGGCTGTCGGTGGAGTTGGCGACGTCAGCTGAGCGATCGATGTAGGCGAACTTGTGTTGGTGTTGCTGCTGTTGCTGCTGCTGTTGCTGGTGGTGTTGGTGTTTACTGGCGATGGTGGTTGATCAGAGGTTTCTTCATCGCGTGACCTCTTCATAATACGTTGTAAATCTATTTTTGTGTGCTTATTTGTGATCTAAGAGTTTTCCGTTTGCTAATCTGGTGATCTTGAGTTTTAGTGATAATCAAAAAATCGGGACTGATTGATTATTACCTAAACACAAAACAAAGAGTGAACAAACAAAAAACAATAAAATAAAAAAAAATATATTTTTTGAAAATGAAAAAATAAAAAAAATAAAATGAAACTTTTTGAAATTAAAAAAAAAAAAAAAATGTTTGTTGGTTTGCAAAAATTCAAATTTGAATTACACAACCACACGCACAGAACACACTTCTTGTTTAACTGATTTTTTGATTTGATAGCTATTCAAACAAAAAAAAATAATAACAATTATATAATAATAATAAATGTGATTGATGATGATGATGATGATGTGAGATAGAAAACAAACTACAATATTAATAATAAAAGTGATGAATCACTTTAATTGATTATTATCTATATTATCTTAATCTAATTTTTCTATTCGAATTTCTAATATTATGATATAAAAAAATGTTTACTTTAAAATAGTAAGAGTAGAGTTATTATTGTTTGTTACTGTTATTGCTGATCTAATAAATTAGAATAAATAAAATAAAATAAAATAAAATATAGATAGATTAAAGTTATAAAAGTAAAACTAAAATTTAAATATAGTTACAAAAAAGAAAATAAAGTTGGTTGCAAAAATTCTCCGATTTTATAATCGACAATGTTTGTTTTTAAAATTAAATACCAACAAAAAATATAATTTTTTGAAGATTGATGATAAGTGTGTTTTTTTTTTTTTTTCATTTTTGAAACCCCCAGTTAGTTCAAGTTTAATAATTCATTTTTTATTTTTTATATTTTTTGTAATACGGGTGTCTTAAAGATAATTTAATTGTATTACTTTCTTTACAATTTTCAAAGTATCTCCTAATTTTGATTTGAATCAACCTTTTTTATATTGTTCTTAACAAGTTCTTTAAACTATCAAAACAATATTTTAATGAAAAAAGAAATTAATTTTCATATTATTATAACTTTTTATATATATATATTATTATATGATATATCAATAGATAGATAGTCTAGTTATCTATCTGTCTAATATCTATTTGTTAAATAAAAAAAAAATTTGTTTTTTTAAAAAAATTACTAATTATTTGGTGAGTTTGGGTGGTTTGTGTGTTCTGCAGAATTTGAAATTGATTTGCTGATAGACAATATATATATATATCGTAAATGATAGATCTTGACAATGATATTTTAAATTGCCTTGAATGTATAACAGAACGTACTTCTTTTCATTCTGTTCCACAAAATTTAATTGGATTCGATGAATCTATTACGTAAGTTAAAAACTACTACTACCACCTATTCGACAGTATATCTACAACAAACAACAGACACAAGCAAACAAACAAAACACAAATACAAATACAACCACTACTTTAATATATATATATACATTGTTTATTCAAACACCAACAGTCAGGTCAAGTCATTTTACAATTAAAGTTAAGTTGACAAAAAACCGACCATACATAATATATCTTCATTGTCAATAACATTATCTATTTATAATCTCAATTTAAATTAATCGATATTGTGTACTTAACTTTTAAATTATAAAATTAATAGATATTTAAATAATATATTGAATGATTCAGTTCAGGAGAAAAAGAGTAATATCGTTCTGGTGACTGGTGCCAGTTCGAGTGGTAAGACAACACTGGTCAAACGGTGTCTGAGTATGCTGGAGGATGGCAGTCACACTTTGGTTTGGCTAAAGGGTATGATACACGCCAAGGACGTGTTGGCACTGAAAGAGATCATCAGGGCACTCGATCTCGCCAAGCCGATACAGCAAGCGCTGGGATTGAGTGGCGGCGCACCGAGCACCGCTGTCAACCGACTGACCACACCCGAGATGACAGAGTGCATCAAAATAGCGCTGGGTTCGAAGCGTGGTGAGGACACAGTGAATCAACGATTCTCCGCGATACCAAACCATTCGAAACCACTCATCGTCGTGATGGACGACTTTGAACTGATGGTGAGTCGTCAGCAGAAGAAGCAGAACCTACTCTACAACCTGCTCGATCTGTCACACGACAAAACGGTTTCTCTCACACTGGTGGCAATCACATCGCAACAAGAGATACAAAACAGCCTGGAGAAACGTTTAAAGTCTCGTTTCTCACAGAGTAGAGTCAAAGTACCACAACTATCATGTAACTATTGCTATATAGCAAAAATATAGCAAAATATAATCAAGTCAACTCAAAGCTATCAATAACTAACTAAATGTTTGTTTGTTTATTTATATTTAAATTTATAGTTGAGCAAATGATGTGTGTATTTAAAAGTATTGTAACGATACCGGAAACTACCGACTATTCGAAAGAATGGAATGTAAAAATCAATGAACTGTTTGAAGATCAAGAATTGATAGAGAATCTTAATGATTATTTCGATATAAATCAAAGTTTTCCAAATCTTTTTAAATTAATAGTAATTATTAGTAACACATTATATACTTGCTATATTACTAACTAACTTCCAATCCAATTTTGATTCTAATAGATTCAAAGTTTATATAATATAGATAATGATAGTAGATTTTTAACAAAGCCAATGATATTGGAGAGTATCAAACAGAGTAAGAGAACTTGGTTACACGATACTCTGATGTCTCTTACTGTGTTGGAGTTTACGATTCTCGCTTGTATCTTGTCGATCTCAAAGAAACGAAAGGAATATCCATCCACCATATCGTTCTTGCAGCTCTACGAACTCGAGTATCGACAACTGTCAAATTCGATCTACAGGATATCGGAATCCTTGGGAAAGCTATCGTGTCTCGCTGGAATTCAAACTCTATTGAAATACCGACTGATCAAACAAGAAGGTACCAACTTTGGTGAGTTCATTCAGTTCCGTCTAACACTTATCGATTTCCAAGAGTGTGAAACAGTGGTTAAATCTAGATCAGATTGTCCAAACTCACTAAAGAACTATATTTGCTCATGGTTACAATAACACCAAAGCCAAACAACCAACAACTTCTAACTAATAGAAATAATACTAATGTACAAAGTAAAGTGTGTTGCTCATTGGATGTTCAACACAACACATTCTGAAAAAACAAAAAATAAAACTGAATTGATTTTATTTATTCTTTTAAACAATAAAAACATGAATATCATTGAAACATAATAACATAGTGTTGATCAAGTAACTTAATGAATATCAAATACGAAGTATTTATGTTTTTTTTTATATTTGTCTGGCTGGTAAACCAAACATTCACAAACAAAACTCTATATTATTTTCTTTCAATAAGGACAAAATTATTAATCTGGTGTATGCATTGTAAAGTAATTAAATTATATCACATTTGCATTACATGGTTTTCTGACCAGTAATAACATCAAGATTACTTTTTTCGATTGATGATTTTCTGTTGGTGGAAAAAAAAAAATCACATTTTTTTGTGAAAATTATATTGAATTTTCTCTTTGAGTGTGGTGTGGTTTATGAAAATTGGCGAAACATCAGTTTGTATTTATTAAACAAAACATTATAATAATTTATATGTATATATAAAGAAGGTTTGAGACAGTGTTGTGTTATTTTTACAACATTTACAATCATCAGAGTACAAATCACTTTTTTTAAAAAAAGAAAAATTTAAAGTAAAGTTTTGCAAAAGAGAGAGAAACAACATCTCAACAACAAAACAACAACAATAATAATAGTAGTGAAAATACATACAACAAACACAACATCAACATCAACATCACATCAACACTATATTTAAATTTTATTTATTTAATTATTTATTTATTTAATTCGCCGCTATTTTAAAAGTAATAACTCTTTATTTATATATTTTAAAAGTAATAATTAATTATTTATTTATTTTATAACATTAATAATAATAATTCATAGCTCGGTATTGAAAAGAAATAAAGAAATTATTGAAAGATCAAGATTCGTTTAAACGTAAGTGAAAACTTTCATTTCTCATTGATTTAAAAGATATTTTATATGAATCAATGCATCCTATTGATTCAAAATTTTTATGTTTGCAAAGTTTAATATTTTTGTGCATTAATTTTTTCAAAACTAAAGATTATTTATTTATAAATATAAAACCAAACTAACTCTTTTACATTAATGTCTTTAGATTAGAATCAAGTTTTATTTATTATTTGTGTATATAGTATTATAATAATAATATAACCCATTCTCCAAGAATAGAATTGTAGTATTTCTAAATAAAATAATATTAGATAGTATACTTTAAAAGATGTCAGATCAACAAACATCGGATGAATATGATGATATCAGTCTAAAGATATTGGTCGTTGGCAAATTGGCGTGTGGCAAGACTTCGATCATTCAGAGATTCTGTCACGATGAATTTCAATCTAAATATAAACCAACTGTATGTCAGTTCAAAGATTGAGAGAGAGTGTTTTTCAAATCTATAAATACAAATATATATACAATATATCTAACCTTTTGTTGTTGTTATTATTTTCAATAGATTGGTGTAGATTTTCATACAAAAGAAATGGAAGTGATGAATATTAAAGTGATTTTACAGCTGTGGGATATTGCAGGTCAAGAGCGTTTCGGACACATGACAAGAGTATATTTTCAGAATGCCGACGGAGCGTTGGTGGTGTTTGACGCCACGCGAGTAGCAACGTTCCACGGCGCCAAGGAGTGGAAAGACGATATCGACGACTGCTTCTCAAAGGATGCACTACCCACTGTACTACTAGCAAACAAGAGCGATTTACCACAGACAACAATCCCCGACGACATCGAAGAATTCTGCGAGCAGAATGGATTCCTGAATTGTTTCAAGACCTCGGCCAAAGACGGAACCGGTATCACAGAGGCTCTCACAGATTTAGTCACCAAAATTTTAAAGAATCACATGGAATCAGTAAAGAAGGCTCCAGAGGAGCAAGGTTTTAAACTGACCGACAAAGTGCCAAGTCAACAAGGAGAACCAACAAAGAAATGTCAGTGCTAACATCAACAATAACAATAATAGTAATAATAATAATAACATTTATTTAAACTAAAAACTAAAAAACAAAAACAAAAAAATAATAAAACTAAAAAAATTTAAAAAATATATATTTCTTACTTTAATATTATTAATATATGTATGATATGAGTATAAGTATAAAAGTATAATATTAAATAATTAATGTTTATTCTTTTCTTTTATTTTAGTTAAAGATTAACTTTACAAAAATATTGGCGCCATTTATGATTTTTACATTAAAGAATAAATTTAATATTCTATTTATTCTGTTTTGTTAAAGTTTAAGTTTGCATTCATAATCAATAAGTATTTATTTTTGACAGTTATATAACTACAAAAAGAATGTTTATGAGTACTGTACTCTATCTTGTTGTTGTTGTTTATCAAACAATCATCACTCTTAGAATAAATGAATAAAAGAATAAAAATAAGTTTTCACTAATCTTTCAATGTAAGGTCAACATTTTTATAGTTAACAAATAAATAGTAACTGAATAAAAATACTATCTCTTTCATACATGTCGAATTAATTAACTTAATAATAAGCAATTTTACCAATTGTTTTGTTGTTATAAAATTGTTTGTTTGTTTGTCATTGCATTGTGTTGTGTAGTTGTGTTAAGTTTTTTTACCACAATCCACAAACAAAACAAAAAAGATCTTTTTTTTAAAAATTCATCGGTAGCCAATCAGACTGCGCCCGATATTTACAAATATTTTTTTTTATGAGATTCAAAAATCAGATTGAGATTTTAATGAAAGTGTGTTGCATTGATATTTATGTTTGTCTTTTTTTGTTTTAGATGAAGGGATAAATTCTTTCATTCCTTATGGTCAATTCTATCCTGAACAGTTTAAGTTGCAAATTTTAAATTTTTTTTCAATTTTATAAATTGTTTTTATAAAAACAACATGAGGGAAAAAACATCATTCATTTTTACTTTTTACTTAAAATATATAATATAATTTGTAACATTACCTTTTTGTTAAAATCATCAATTGAAAAAACAATATTTTTTTATTTAAAAATAGAAAAATCACACATTTGACCACCTGGCAAACTCTGCTTCCTTCTAAATTCATACAATACTTATTCTTCTATTAATAAGATCAGCCTTCACACTTTCTTTTAAAAGCAACAACTCGCTCGCTCCACACACGTCGTCATCAAGAAAACTACAAATTGATCAACAATCGATTGTTGTGTGTGAAAAACTAAAAAAACTTAAAAAAAGAGAACAGATAACAAATAATTAAAAAACAAAAAAAATAAAAAATAATGGGTTTGTCATATCACACAACCTATTATTTGATTTGTGAAGCTTGTATCTTACTGCTGACACTCATTGCCTGTATTATTACATTTATTTGTGGATATGTTCATTTCAAAAAAGAGAGTTATCCAAAGAAAGACTGTGTGAGACACGCTTTCTATTGGACGTTCCTCTGCTTCTGGATGGCCTGTCCACTGTTTATTTGGGTTTCCGTTGGTTTCAATGGAATTCCTTGGTACGGTGGAGCCATCCTCATGACATTCCTCTGGTTGACCGGTTTCTTCACCATCATGAAACAAGTGCCAACCTATCGTAAACCAGAGCACAGTGGATTCATTTTCCGTTACATCACATCGGTCTACGCTGGAATTAAGGCTCTCAAATGGTATTGGATTACACTTGCAGTTATTGGATTTACTGCTGTCGCTTTTATTATGTGTGTTTTCACTTTTAATTTATGTGTTGCATTATATCCATTTGTAAGTATAAAATATTTATAGTATTCATAATAATAAGAATAAGAATTCTATATATCTAATTTTTTTTTTTTTTCAACAGAGAGTAACATCACAAATTTCAAGACAAATTGATGGTGTTAGTTGTCCAAGTGGAAAAGTTTGTAATTTTATTTTGACAGTTCCACAGGATTTGAGAGTATCGATGATTGTCAACTATCAGAGTAACGACTTACCAGTTAGATCGTTTGCTTTGTTGGATACCGTTTCACATGGCTCAAGTTTGAGTTCAAAGACCATCCCAGTTGCAGATTTTATCAATCCATATGCAAATACTATCAATTCCACATTTTTCAAGATGGACAACATCGTCGAAGAGGATCGTTATGTCCACTGGGCCGACTTGCTTGGATTGATACCAGGTACCACCTATTATGTTTCCGTCGGTTACGAAGCTAATGGAAATATTTATTTGTTTGAGGAGCGTAAGTTTAGAACTGCGCCAGGCGACAGTAGCACCGCTGTCACTTATATTACTGGTGGTGACATGGCTGTCTCCGAAGTCGGAAACGACCTCTCCAAGCATGCCGCCGAAACCGAGCCGCTGTTCGCCATGGTCGGAGGTGACTTGGCATACGACGACGGTTTCTGTAGTTGCTATCGTGTCTGGGACAATTGGTTCGACAAGTGGAATCAATATCTCCAAACACCGACCGGATACACCGTTCCATTGATCGGTGGAATCGGTAACCACGAATCGTCTGGCTGGAAATCAAAGGCATCGGATGTTCAATTCTACACTAGATATTTGGCATTCCAAACCGGTCTCCAATCGATGGATCCACTTCAACGTCCAACCTACCACTCGCACGCAATCACCGCCGACATTTTCATTGTTGTCTTGGACAGCTGGGTAGTCACACCGATCTCCGATCAAAATCAATTCCTCGAGAGCGCACTCTCTAGTTCCGCTGCCAAATTCAAGTTTGGAATCTATCATATCGCTGTCTATCCATCGACCTACGTCAAGGCAGACTATGAAATCACGATTTCTGCGCGTGACAACTGGTCGCCAATCTTTGATCGTTACAATCTCACCGTTGCCTACGAGAATCACTACCATCTCTACAAGAGATCGAAGCCACTGCTGGGTGGAGAGGAGAATCCACTCGGAACCGTCTACATGGGTGACGGTGCTTGGGGTGCAACCACCATTCTCAAAGTCAAAGACTATGACTATATCGAGGTCGCTCACAAACTTCCACATATGATTAGAACCATTATTACACCGACCTCCAATACCATTCAAGTCGACACTATTGGACAGGACGGTGATTTCATCGATCATTGGAATAGAACTGTTTAGAAATAATTAATATATTAACAATAAAGTTGTTGTTAAACAAAAAAAGATAAAATAAATAAACATATCTAATTCTCAATAAAATAGTTATAACAATATATTCTGACAGTATAGATCTTTCTTTTTTCAAAATGAATATAGTTTTAGTTAGTTATAAATTATAATCCAGTGAATCCAGGTAATTCTTTGGCTTTAGAACTTTTAGATAGTTTCATTGATTTGTCAACTAGCTCTTCGAATGGAAGGTCGCAATCCGATTGGAGTTCACCTCTAAAGAAGTTTGCCCAACGGAATTCTGCGTAGGGAACCATCGACTTTTTGAATCCACCTTGAATCTTTACAAGTGCTGCAACACTTCTCCAGATGTCGTCTTTCAAATCTTTGATGTGACTTGGAATCTCGTGGTGTGGCAGCGGTCCGTTTCCATTGTGATCGTAGGGATGCACCCAACGTTCTTCCTCCATCTTCTCCCAAAACTCTTGCATTGTCTGTTTGTCTGTCAAGTCGGAAACCACCTTTACAAAACACTTTGGATCGCCTGACACCTTTCCATCGAAATCCTTATCGTATTTACTGAAATCTAAATCTTCAAAGAATTCTCCTTTTAATTCATATAATGCACTGTTTTTATATAAGATTAGATATCAAGATATCAAGATGGTATCCATTTATAAATTAGCTAGTTAGTTATGATTATCTATATCCTATATTCTTAATATGATTTGTTGTTTAAATACATTACCGACATAGATGATGATTATCAATTAAATATATATCGTTTTGTTTTAAGATTACGGGTGCAGGATGACCATAGAGAAACTCAATTACTTTATCAGCACCTTTCTCTTCTTTCAATGTCTTTAGTTCATTTACTTTGCGTTGTACATGCTTCATACCAGCAGCGCATTGAGTAGGTCTCAATCTATCAATCTCATAACAAAGTACTCTATTCAATCTACTTCCCATCATTATCATAACTATAACTTTAAACTATATATAAAATATATAAACTATTTATTAGGTTTAGAAATTTAATTATTAATACAAATATAAATAATAATAAAAACAGGTAATAACACTATTTAATCTTTTGTTGTTGTTTTTCGTTCAACCAAAAGTTTAATTAAAATACTGTCGAACAAAAATTTTAATTTAAATTGTATTTGTGTTTTTTTCTCAATAATATCTAATATTATTGTTGTATTTCAATCTATTGATCAAACCTACAAATTTATATCTTTTAAATGTTATTTTATCTTTTAATAATAATAATAATAAAGATCGACTAAAGTTGTATGTTCTACAATGATCAATTTAATGAACATTTCTGTAATAGATAACCAGAAATAGAGCAAGAAGATTTATTTACTTTTTTTGGTGTGAGATGAAATAGATTATGGTAAAAGTTATTTGGTTGTTATAATCAATAAAGGACAAGACATCGTATACGATAAATACCTTTAGATTGTACTTTTTATGTTTTTTATTTATTTATATATGTTTATGAGGTTACATTATGACTTTTGAAAGTTTAGTAGTTATTCTTGCATTGTGGACATTGAGCAGAATTACCGCTTGGTGGAGCAGCACCAGTTATCAATGAACGTGAGCAACCCTTGCACAATTTGGCACCACATTTACGGCATGACTTTGAATCAGAAGTACCACAACCTGAGGAGAACTATATTATTAAAAAAAAAAGAGTAATTGAAACAACAATAAGTTAGGTAAGTATGTATTTTGATCAGAATGGAGTAGGTTTTTTTTTTTTAAAAAATATTTACTTTGCACATTGTTATTTATATTTATTGTATTTAAAAAGAAGAAGTGTATTTTTTGTAATGATATGACTTTGGAGTGCAATCTTTAAATAGTATAGCTTTTCCTAGATTCTTGTCAACTTTGCCCAGTCCAAAGCAATTTATTGTTAAATAACATAGAATAGCTTGAATTCAATTTCGAAAATATCTGTTTAAATAACTCGGTTCTCATATGTTAATATCAAAGACCAAATGGTAATAAGCAAAGTTTATGACAACTTTGATAAAATTTTGTAAATTTCAGTGATTCAATGAAATCATTAAGTTGGTAAAAATAAAAAAAAATCTTGGACAAGGTCGTTTCATTTTTTGTGGAACCTCATTATAGATCTGATCTCATTTATTTTGTAATTTACTAAATTTCAATTGCAATAGATTATTTAATCTGACGTCACTCGTTAAGTTAAATCATTAATAAGACTTTCCAAGAAATTTTTTATATTAATATTTATTTTTTTGACTTAATCTTTAAAATTTATATTTAAATATTATATAAATAAAAAATAAAGATCAAACAATTTTTTTGAAGGATCCTTAAATAAAGATTTAACAAATCGTTGAAATAAAATAAAATAATATTATATTTTTTATTAATTTTTAATTTAATGTTTTTAAAAAAGTACCGTCTTTGAGAGATTCAGTCTTAATGATTCCCCCTTCAAGTGACCTCGTAAGGAACAAAGCATTTTTATTGTCCAATATTCGAATTTCGATTTCGTGTAATCTAAATGTATTTATAAATATTCTTTTTACGAGTGGTGAAGATTGTTGTTGATTATTATTATTAGGATCGAATAGTTGATTTAAAATCTTATATCCAGAAGAAACCATTTCCAAAGTCTTTGGTAATGGATGAATGTAGTTGTCTGGAAGTGAAATATTTTTTACAGTACTGGGAAGTATTGATACAATAGGATGGTCAAATATCTTTCCAAAGTCTACAGATTCCAATCCCTCAGGTAGGACTCCTTCTCCAATCGGAAGACTATAACTCTGACCAAGATTTAGATGTTTCAATCCTCTTGGAAGAACATCTTTTTCGATCATTTGGTTATAGTTGAATCCAAAGATTAAAGATTTTAATGACAAAGGTAATACACCAACTTCAAATTTGTGCTGATAACTGAATCCAAACGCTAAATGTGTAATGGTTTGCGATAGTTGATTCTTAGTGATCGGTTCATTGAATTTCTTTCCAAAATCAATAGAAATAACTGATTTGACTATTTGTTTTATATCTAAAGTTGGTCTATCGTAGTGGAGGTGTGTTGTCCCCGTTGGGTTACACACTGGTTCTTGCTCACCAATAGCATATCGAAGGTGCAAAAGTGATTTCGGTAGTACCGATAGCTGATTGAAAGTATTCCCAAACTCTAGATATGTGATGTTTTTTGGAAGGCTAGTGGTTGGTTGATTATATTCATTTCCGAAATGAAGTCTTTTTAAACCACATGGGATAACACCACGTCCCGGAATTTGATTGACATTCCAATGCAAATATTTAACAGTTTTTGGAATTAAACCTGGTTTAATAACCTCTGTACAACTAGAATGAATAGTTAAATGTGTACAGTTCTCTGGTATTTTGCTATATTTATTTTTATAAATACATGTGACTTTTTTGATCATTATAAAACATATTAATTAACAAACTGTTTATAGATATTGTTTTTTATTGATTTTAATACTTACTATTACATTTTCCGAATGAAAGAGTGTCGAAAAGATTGGTTTTAAAAGAATTCAATCTAAATTTTGATTTTAATATATAGAATTCTTTAGGGTGAAGGTTGTTACGTGTGAAGAACAATATTTTTGAAGATTTAATAAATAGTTGTTTAGAAGATAAAACAAAACAAATTCTGTCAAAATCAGATACTACATTTCTAAGAATTTTAATTAAAATTGTATTTGATAAAGATAAAATATCAATTTTATTTTCGTTGTTATATAATATTTCGATATCTTTGTCTAAAGGAGACATTGAAGTTAAAGGTGAACTGGAATGTGATGATGTTGAGATTGATGGGCTTGATGGGGAAGGAGACGGAGAAAAAATTGGAGATGAAGATTGGGAAGATATCAATATTGATGGATTAGATTCTTCCATTTTTAAATTTTAATTTTTACAAATAAATAATGATAAAAAAACTCTGGAAATCTAAATAAATAAATCTAAATAAATAAAATAAAATAAAATAAAATAAATAAATAAATAAATAAAAATTAATATTTAATAAAGTAATAAATACATCTATGTTTTAATACAATAATTGTATTTCTATCAATAATTAATTTCATATTTGTGAAGGTTAAGTTTGTATTTTTATTTTATTATTTTTATTTTATTATTTATTTTTTTTAAAAAGACTGTTCTAAAAAAGTTTAATAAACCAAAGGCTTTCACCATTGAATACCCTATATATTAAATTGAATAAATTCGTATTTTACTGTGTCAAAACATGCCAAATAAAAAAAAAATTACAAATTTGGTGAAGGATTTTTTGATTCATCGTCTTTGGTAAAAATAAAAAATTAAACCACATCATTGTTGTTGTTTTGCCATTGGAGGAACAACAAAACTAGTTTTAACCTCTATCTCATTTTCAAAAAGAACCTTGAAAAAACAACGATCAACAAGAAAGTGTGATTCTAAGATCCAGCACTTAAAAATAACCATCAATAATTATTAGTTGGTTCATTTATTTTATCGAATTTTTTTATCATGAATGATGAAGAAAAAAAATATTAAGTTGTTTCTCACAAACAAACTTTAAAAATTCTAACGGTCACATAAAAAAAAACTTCACTATGAGCGACAATCATCCGCACATTGAGTTTATAACTTTAAAATTTCCAACGGGCAACAAACAACAAAAACATTAACATTCATTTTGTAGACAACAATGTTGAATGACGATAGTACTTCAAAAAATGATGCTTCGATATTTATTGAGTTCTTTTCTTATTTGAATTTGTTGTTTTTTTAATATTTATTTTTATTCTTTTTATTAACAAATTTGATAAAGAAAAATATTTTATTTAAAAATAAATAAAATTAAAATTCTTTCTAATAAAGATACAAGGACAAAAAAGGTTTCATTATTTGTATAAAAAATTACAATACTAGTATCCATATGGTCGACCAAGTTTAAAAATATAAAAATATGAATCCTTTAAAAAAAATAAAATAAATTTATGAAAAGAGGAATGGTTTTAATAATAAGTTAACCTACAAAATAAAATTTGATTATTATTATTTATTCTAAGTAGTAATATCAGTATTTGACTTATTAGATACAACACAAATACATGTATTGTATGAGAAGACAATTTTATTTGAAAATTTGAAAAAAAAAAAAAATATCAAAAAACCTGAACTTGTTTTTTTTTTTTTTCAAAAATTCATTTAATAAAATTGTTTATTTATTTTTGATTAACTTGTATTATTCGATCAGATTGCAAATATTATATTAGTTAGATTAGAATTTGATTAGATTTGTATAGATAGATTAGTAGTGATTATTGTAAAAACAAAATAAAAATGAATGTCGACAGAGAGAAAGAGACAACCACAACTGAAGACGAAGATATTTGGGGACAAATCCTAAGAGAATCTTCAAATAAAACAAACTATTTCGAAACAAAGAATGTTATTATGTTGGGTAAGTGTGTGTGGTAGATTAGATTAGACTGTTAACAAAACTATAGTTGATATATAGTTTATTCTAGAACAAAGAGAGGAGCTATTAGATCTAACCAACTTTACTTTTTGTTTATCTATCTATATAAATAATAATAATAGGTGATCCAAATGCAGGATCAACATCATTACTATCAAAGTTTCAACCGATATCAGATGTCGAGAAACTACGTGGAATCGCATTGAGTTATACATTTGTCGATGTCTACGAGGACGATAGCAGTGAAGAACCGATTGGACGTACAAACTTCTGGACGTTGGAGGGTGAAACATCACACAACGACCTATTAAAGTTTGCACTCACCGCCAACAACATTGCACAATCGATGATTGTCATTGCATTAGATTTCTCACAACCATGGAATATCGTTGATTCATTAAAAGTATGATAATAACAAATATTATTACAAACAAACAACATATACATAGATATTAAACAATATTAACATATGTATTTTTATTTCTATTTATTATTATTATTATTATTATTATTATTATTATTATTATTATTATTATTATTATTATTAGAAATGGTTAGCTATTTTAGAAACACATATCAAATCTATTACACCACAGAATGAGAAGAGAGAGTCGTTGAAAGACAAAGTACTGATCAAGTGGCATCAGTACGTCGAACCAGCACAACCAAATTCATCATCGATATTGAGTGCATCACAAAAGAAAAAGAGAAAGCAAGTGGTAACACCTATCGAAGATACATCTGTACTTCCACCACTCAGTGAGAACATCCTCATCAGTAACTTGGGTTTACCTATCTTGGTTGTTTGTTGCAAGGTAATTACATAACAACATATAACATAACAACATTTAACAAAACACAGTAATATAAACTTACTAATTACTATTCTTATAATCAAATACAGAGTGACTCTGTTGTAATGTTAGAAAAAGATTTCGATTATAAAGATGAATTGTTTGATTACATTCAACAATATCTAAGAAGAATTTGTTTACAATGTAAGTAAAAATATCAATATAATAGTTTAGTTTTGTTTAGTTTAATTTTTTAACTAATATGTAAACTGTTTTTGTTGTAATAACTTATTATTAGATGGAGCAGGATTGATTTATACTTCAGCAAGAAAGGATATCAATTGTGATGTTGCATTGGAATATATTGAAAATCAGTTGTTTGGATTCGAGTTGAAATCGAGAACACAATTGCTAGAGAAAGATCAAATCTTTATTCCATCGGGTTGGGACTCGCTGGCAAAGATCACAATGGATTTCGAGAACCAGAAAGTTTGTAAAGATGCCGAAGAACTCTATGAGAATGTTGTAAAAAAACCAAATATTATTAAACAGAGAGAACAGAATCAATCTGCTACAATCATTGCTGATGACGATCAAGTAAGTTAGTTATTAGTCTTTTAAAACTAGTTTTATTAATATTAACATACTTATGTTTATGCTTATGTTTAGGAATTTTTATTAAAGATAAAGAATAATTTGGATCAAGAAGTACCAGAGGCACCAAGTGGAAGTGGAGGTAGTGCTGCCGGCGGCGATGTCAGTAAACAAGAGAAACCAAAGGTTGTGGAGACTGGTTCACCAAGTCCATTGCGTTCGAGTACCGGTGCCACTGGATCGAATTCACCATCGACTGCACCGTCGGCAGAGAAGGCTGTGTTGACCAGTTTCTTCACTAGCTTGATCTCCAAGGACAGACCAAACAAAACCGGTACTTCCTCTAAAGACTTGAAGGCATCACTGACATCGCCAACAAACAGTTCCATCAGACAGGATGCTCAAAAACAATTAGAGAAAATGAAAAAGTAATAATAGAATAATAATAATAATAATATTGTTAAAGTCGTTCATTATTATTACTTTTTTTTTTTTTTAACATATAGTATAATAATATGATATATATATAAATAATAACAGCAAAACAGCAAATAACTAAAAATTAAACAATCTCAATTACACCAGTTATAACAATTATTATGATAATGAATAACCTAAAATAAAACAAAACACAACATAACTTATAATAGATATATATTAAACCTGTTATTATTTTGTAATAGGAGAATGAATAAATGATGAGTAGTATCAAATTAAACAAAATGAGAAACAAAATCTTTGCGTATTGAATTGCGAAATCTAACAGTTTAGTTTTAAACATTTTAAATTTGCAATTAAAGTATACAGAGCTGGATAATAAGAAATTATGATATATATAACATATCTTCTTATTTTTCATCAATAGTATTTAAACTGTAAATCAAACGATTTTTAATTAATTAAATTATAAAACACTGATGTATGGGAGATTAAACTTTTGCCTATTCCCACAAACACAAATGATTTTATAATTTATTTTTTGATATACTAACCATACTGTTTGTTTTAAATTTCAAAAAAATATACCATATTAAAATGAATAAGAATCAAAATTATGTGGATCCCACATATTTATTGGCAGAGATAGGATCTTCTCTCAATCGTTTTGCTATGACGTGGAACATCTTGTTTTTCCAATAAAATACTTTGTAAATGGAGACAACATAAATGCCGAGATGTTACTGTAAAAATGTGAAAGTTAAATCATTTATTTTTTGAATCATCGATATATACCTTTTTTAAGTTTTTTAGTCTGTAAAGACCTTTAACACACCGTAATATTATTTTATTATTTTAATTTTAAAATAAAATTTAGTTGATTTGGATATTAATTTAAGATTCTATATTTCAAGATACTATTTCACTGATTTGGAAAGATTGAACATATTAGTTTGTTCAAAAAACAAATTTTATAAACTATTGTATAATTTTATTAAGGAATAAATAAGTTCTACTTTTAAGAAAATAATTTTACTTGTTTCTCTTCAACAGTGGAAGTAATTAATCAACATTTTTTATCCACCTACAATATTGAAATTGGCAACAAACTAATCTTTGAAAATATTTAATTTGTAACTATTGGAGTTGTCTCTTTATTTATTGGCGTGTTGAATTTATTTTGGTTTCATATATATTACACTATTTTTTGGGCTAATAAGTTGAAAATATAAAAACTTTTAAGTAAAAAAAACAACAAAAAAAAACAAAAAACAAATAATTTCAGCTAGTCCAAAGAAAATATATCTCAGACATAGATAGCTATGTAGCCTACAGTTTTTTAATAATATTGGTATAAAGAAACCCGATTTGATTGATATTTGAACTGTTTCTATCATTTAAACCTATGAACTTGGTATTTGATAAATTTTTGAATAAATAATAAAAAAAACTATAGATTTAATTTTTAAACTATAAAAAAAATTGATTCTCCTGACTACTATTTTATTTTTATCTTATTGTAAACATTGTCATAATATATAAATAACAAATGTTGGTTTGTTTTTACTTAATATATAAGAAAAATAAAACAAAAAAACCTTTGTTTAGTATTTTAAAGAATGAGATAAATATCTATTATGACAAAGTAATAAATTTTATCTTTTTTTTTTTTTTTTTATATAAAATCTATAAAAACATTTCTAAAAATGGTGTATTTGCACAATCAGTTACAAAATTTTTTATAAAACCGATATTAAATGAAAATAATTGTAAAAATTATAAAAATATTGAGATTATCAAGAATAAGTTAAGGCGATATGTTTGTAATAATCAATGATGAAAATATATTCACTTTTTGTGGAGGAGTGTTCATTGTCCAATCAAAATTTTATGTTGGAAAATGGAATTTTTATTTTTACCAATAGATGAGTAAATTTTCAAAAACAACATTTTGATATTTATGTTTTTTAGACAAAATCAACAAAGAGATAGGTAGGACATGTCGAAAGTAAAAAAACTGAATCAATCAATCAAATCTAATCTACACTGATAAACTAAATTTTAAATGTAGTTTTTTGTTAAGTTTATTTTTTACAAGTGGTAATTTGGTTTTATGTATGTCATGGGTGATAGTGGTGGGGTATGTGGAATATCTTAACAAGTTGGGGGTGTTAGATTATGATCCTTACAAAAAAAAATAGAGTGTGATTGGTGAATGAGTGTAATAAAATTAAATACATGTTACCAATGAAGTGAGTAATTCAGTTGAAATTTTATAGTTGGAAATCATATCGAAATCGTTAACAGTAAATAATTTGTTTAACAATTAATCAAAAATATCAATTAAACTATAAAGTTAGAATTATTTTATTAAAATAAAGAATCTTTGCGTTCTTCCTAAAATTTTATTAAAAAAAAAACAAATTCCTATTGCACAATTAATAGAAATCAACTAACTAAAAAGAAACTTTCACAAACTATTACATTAATATAATATTAAATTTAATTTTCTTTTAATTTAATTTAGATTTGGCTTTGGCTTTTTTAATCCTTCTGGATATTCCAATGATTATTTAAGAAAAATTTGTTTTAATTTGATCAACTATTTGTTTTTTATTCATTATAAATAATCACCTGTAAAATTATCTATATTTAATTATTATCTAGTTAGTTTTGTTTCATATTTAAATTTATTAATTTACTATTTATTTATAAATAAAAACTCGATCGTCACATTATATACACTTAATCGTTCCATATTTTTAATTTAATTTTTAAAACAATTAAAAATGGGGTTTAAACAATCAACTTTAATAATTTTGATGGTTGTCACTCTATTTATTTTTAGTATTGAAAGTCTTCAATCTGAAATTAGAGAACATCATAGAATGAATCATCCAGAGTTATTTAAAAAATCCTCTCAAATAAAGTTTGACAGACAATTACCCCTAAAACATCAACCCAATCAAAGTTCAATCAAATATAAGATAGATCGAGATAGATTTGTTAATAATTTATTAAGAAAAATGAGTATCACAGAGAAAATTGGACAAATGACTCAAGTAAGTATATTAATTAGTCATGTTTACTTATTAAATATTCTAAATAAACAATATTTATTAAATTTATTATTTTCTAAATTTTAAATTAATATATATAGTTGGATATAGGTACAATTACAAAACCAAATTCAGCTAGTTTGAACTATACTCAACTCGATTACCTGACTAAAACCTTCAATATTGGAAGTTTCCTAAACTCACCTGTATCTCAAGGTACAGTTGATAATGGAACCATTTATACTTTGAACACCACCACCTGGATGAATTTAATCAAAGATATACAGACCTATTCAATCAAGAACAGTCCAAATAAAATCCCAATGATTTATGGTCTTGATTCGGTACATGGTGCTAATTACATTCATAAAGGAACACTTTTCCCACATGTAAGTATAAAAAACTATAATCTAAAAATAATTTTAAAGAAAATAAATATTAATAAAAACATTTTAAAAAATATAAATAATTATTTTAGAATACTGGTTTAGCAGCTACTTTTAATCCTGCTTTAGCAACAAAAGTTGGAAGTGTTACTGCAAAGGATACAACAGCTGTTGGAATTCCATGGATTTTCGCACCAGTTTTAGATCTTGGAATCAATCCATTGTGGTCACGTATCTATGAGACATTTGGTGAAGATCCACATGTTGCTGCAACAATGGGTTCTGCAGTGATTCGTGGTCTCCAAGGTAACCAAGATCCATTCAACGGACATATTGAATCGCCATATGGAGTTGGAAGTGCCAAACACTTCTTTGGTTACTCCAATCCAAAGTCTGGAAAAGATAGAACACCAGCTTGGATTCCAGAGATCATGATGAGACGTTATTTCCTGCCATCGTTCGCTGCCGGTGTCAACGAAGGTATCGGTACTGTGATGGTGAACTCTGGTGAGATTAACGGTAGACCGATGCACGCCACTCGTAAATACCTCACCGATTTGCTTCAGGATGAGTTGGAGTTTGAAGGTGTCATCGTAACCGACTGGGAGGATATCATTAAGTTGTGTTATTTCCACCATATTGCCAGTAACCCTTATGAAGCTATTAGTATTGCGCTAGATGCCGGTATAGATATGTCGATGGTTCCCTCCGATACCAGTTTCCCAACTTACCTTAGAGAGATGGTGTTAGCAGGTATCGTACCAGAACACCGTTTGGATCGTTCGGTCCGAAAGATTCTCAATCTCAAATACTCTCTCGGTCTTTTCAAGAATCCATTCCCAGATCCCAACAACCCATATCTTAAAACAGTTGGAAGCGCTGAAGACAGAGCATTGGCAGCATCGATTGTTGAGGAATCCATTGTTCTCTTGCAAAATCATAACAACACTCTTCCACTCTCCAAAACCATCGGTAGTATCTTGGTAACTGGTCCATCAGCAAACAATCTAACAAATTTAAATGGTGGTTGGTCTATTCATTGGCAAGTAAGTTAACTTTATAAATACTATTTATTTTTACATTTCATTAACTAACAGCTTATATTTTTAAGGGTGCACTTAATGATTCTGAATTCCCATTTGGAACAACAATCTTGAAAGGATTTAAGCAAACACTTAACAATACTCAGGTCAAGGTAGAATACAAAGTTGGTGCAATGTTTGGAAGCTCTAATGAACCATTGTTGAAAGAAGCAGCCGATGCATCTTCAACTGCAGATGCAACCATTGTCGTCATTGGAGAACTTCCAGAGGCAGAGACTCCGGGTGATATCAATGACTTGACAATGGATCCATCCAACACTGCGCTGCTCGAGGCAATCTTGGACAACGCCAAAGGACCAGTCATTTTGGTGATTGTCGAATCACGTCCACGTGTTATCGATCCAAAGCTCGTTGCCCGTTGCTCTGCTGTATTGATGGCATTCCTTCCAGGTTCAGAGGGTGGAAAACCAATTGCCGACATCGTATTTGGCAATGTCAATCCATCGGGACGTATGCCACTGACCTACCCGGCCTACACCGGTGACATTGGTGTCACCTACTTCCACAAATTCTCAGAGTCACTCGCTACTTCGCCGCTCTTTGAATTCGGTCAAGGTCTGAGCTATACCGTCTTCAACTACAAGCTGGTGAGCTGCTCCGCCGACAACACTGGTGGAAATAACTACACCGCCAGCCTAGGCGACCACATCGACATCGTCGTGGAGATCACCAACAACGGAACGGTTGGCGGCAAGCACACAGTCATGCTCTTCCTCACCGACGTCTACGCCGAGATCACCCCGGAAGTCAAGATGTTGAAACACTTTTACAAAGTCGATCTCGAGCCTGGAAATTCGACCTTTGTCAAATTCCGTTTGGCACTCGCCGACTTTTCATACATCTCTGAAGATCTAATGGTAACCATTGATTCCGGTCTATTCCAAATCGCAATTGGCACCATTCAAATGAATCTCATTTTAGAATAAATAAAATAAATAAAATAAAAATATATATTATTTTCAAAATTTTAAAAGAATATAAAGATACTAAAATTATTTAATTTTTAAGATTTATTTACAAGTATTTATATTAAAAATAGAGATTATTTTATCTGTTTAGAAATTTCTGAATCAACAATCTAAAAAAAAAAAATATATTTATTTAAAAAAAAATTCAAAAATTTAAATTTTTTCTAAGAAATTAAGGCGCCAAAAACAAATGAAAAACAACAAATTTATTTATCTTTTTTATTTATTTATTTTTATTAAAGTTTTTTTTTTATTATTCAAAATACATATAATTTAATCTTTATTATATATACCTATTAAACTATTAAAAAAGTAATAAGATATCTAAAACAACAAAAATATATATAGTTAAACACCATTAAAAATGATGACAGATATGAATAATAATGTTGGTTCAACAACTACAACAGAAAACAATTATAATAGACCATGTTTACCTGCAACGTTAGCTCAACTATTTCAAATGACAAACTACGATGATAAATCACCAGACTATGCAGAGATTGTTGCTCACGTCTTGAACAAACCAGTGTATAAAGAATCTACTTACGTCAGTAACAACTCTGATACAAACAGCAATCCAACAAAGAAATACAATGCCTTGGTTACAGTCTCTGATCATACATTATCAAAACAAAACCTCACTCACACTCTTCCCTATCAAGCAGTCGATCAATTCCAGTAAGTTAATATTTACTTTTGAACTTAACTAACTAACTAACTGACATTAACAATCATTGATTTTATTAATTACTAATTTTTCCTTTCATGCATTGTAATTATCGATTATAGACAAAACACCTATTACAGATTCATCATTAGAATAACATCAAAGAAAACTGATAACGGAGCAACCAATTACTATTGGGCGATTCAACATTTCCGAACCGTCGAACCCGATTACATTACATATCATATCTTAAGAACTATTACAGCACACCAACGTTTGGGTAATCCAGAATTAACAGCTGTAAGTAATTAAGTAATTGTGCAGCTGCACTTAAAATTAATTAACTATCACTCGCTCGTCTTGAATACTAATTTTAACTTTATCGACGATAATGAAAACAGGTGCTTCGTTTGATGACTGACAACGGCAATGTTCTAACTCCAACATCTTATGAACTTTTAGTGAACAAAATAGGAGCTGATAATCTCAAGTATGTATAACATAACTTTCTAATGAAATACAATCTAAAAGCAATGCTTAAACAAACATTTATTAACATCTTTCTTCCTTCCTTCATTCAATGAAAAACCAAATTATTATTAGTATCGTTTTGGCAACATTGATCAATTCAGACTATGTAGTCAAAGCTCAACCAGGTGAAACCGATATTTTGTATTCAATAAAATTACAATAGAAGTAATGAATAAATAAATAAACAGTTAGTAGTTAAACTACTGTTTTGGTTTTAAACAAAACAAAATAATATATTATATGTTATAACCTTTAGTTAAACTTTTGTTTTTATTTTTAATAATAATAATAATCCTATTTACATTTATTTATTTATTTTGTTTAATGATATCTTTTCTTTTATCAATCAATTGATTTATTTTATTCATATGAAGACGATATTTGTATTGCTTTCTTTTCGTCGATGAGTGGAACGGTCAAGAAGTAATCACGTATCACTGTGTTGGACGGAATGTCATAGAGTACCTGTTGGTATTGATGCAATTGGAATACGACTTCAGCAATCTTTCTCTGTTTGTAAAAGTTGACGAGTTCACCGATCCTCGATGGATTACCATCCTCTATAAAGGTAAGATCCTTCAAATAGGTGCCCAAGAATGGAATACAAGGTGGTTGAACTGTTGTCATTATATGTCGAAGCGATATATAGTTCTTCAATGGTGTAACTATCTTTTGTAAATATTCAAAACTATTCATTGTATCTTTTGATAGTTTCTATAATAATAATATTGTAGTTATATATATATTAGTTTATCTTTTTCTACATCTTATATAATGAATATTACTTACACTCCAAGTCTTTTTCCATTTTGAAATAATAGATGAATCTAAACCATATATAATAGCTGCTACACTCATAAAGTTATTTAATTCAAAACAATTCTATTATTATGTTAAGTTGTAATGTAATGTAATGAGTTAGTATAATTATATATATTAACAGTGTTGTTAAGGTATTTAAATACTTACTTGTGCAATTGCAATTAAATGTGTTATAATAGATGCTCTATGCTTAGATGATTTACCTTGAATGGCTTCGTGTATAACAAATTGACTGATTCTATTGAAGTGTTCTGTCGACAGTTGAATGTTTGGTGCTTTCTTCTTTGTCCAACGTTGTCCGAGGAACTCTCTCTTGTCGATCTTTGCAAAGTAAGTGTGATTCAAAGTAGTTAGAGTCTGTGCAATTTCAATACTGGTATAGTTCAACAGTGAAATAGTAGGTGTCGTAGTAGCTGTTGGTATAATAACAGAGAGTGCATTCAATCTAGATTCAATTGGCTAATATTATTATAATAGAGAAAAAAAAAAAAACAAACAAATATTTATAAATGTTTGTTAGTTAAATAGTTAAGATTAGATATAATAAGAAAAGATAAGAGTTATTACTCTATAATAAAACATACAGTTTCTCTTTGTTTTTCATATTCTTTCTTAACAGAGTTTAATAGTGTATTGTTTGAATGTGATTTCATCCAATCTTCTAGCTTGACAGAGAGTGAACTAGGATGATGATCTGCAGGATCGATAATCTGTTGGATAGGATCATTCTCGAAATCGTAGAAATGATTAACAATCCAAGATGTCAGAATATTTAAGACTCTACCCTTGACAGCTGGCATCCTTTCGTACTTCTCAGCCAGTAGATCCATCAAAGAGAGTGGTGTAGTGAAAGCTCTAAAAGTAAGTAAGAATACATTACTAAAGTTTGGATCTATTATTATTATTATTATTATTATTATTATAGTTAGTATTTATCTTATCTTTGTTTTAGTTTGTTTGATCAACAACAACACATACCTGAAATATTATGATGAGTTAACTTTTCAACAAGTTGAGGTAATGAACCACCCATAATCTGTGGATTACCGAATTCATTGCTCGAACAATTGAGTATCTCTACTGGGTCGACAAACTGGAAGTTCTGATTCATACGCTCAAGAAGTACTTGATACTTGGATGAAGACAGACCTAGGAGATCGACATCGTTGTTGTTGTGTTGTCTCTTTGATGAGGAGCTGTTTTGTACTAGTTCTTTGAGTACCAAGAATAGACGTGGTACATTCTGTAGTGGCGCCAAGAATAGACTCTTGATATCCATGTCGGTAACCAACGATTGGTTCAGTTTGATACCGAAATTCTGTGAGCGTTTCTCGCACTCCTTGAGGAGCGATATCAGCTTCTCACTTCGCTTCTTGGCGTTGAACAGCGTCATACACAAACTATTGTAGTTGTCACTGTAGGGAATGTACACCCGGAAGCTAGAGATGATAGATTCATCGAGGAAGATATCTCCGAGGATCATTGTATCGACGTCCCAATTCTCCATGCGACTGTCGAGCTTCGCCAGGAATGTCTGGGTTGTCTTGATCAACAGATTCAAATCGCAAAAGATACCACCGACTTCCTCCTCCGAGATGGAAGAGTCGTCAGTGTGCATATTGGATATGGTATTCAAACCGAATATACCTCTGATGGTTGCAATGCTTGTTGTTCTCGAACGAATAGTTCCAGTGCCATTGGCAGTGAGTAAACTAGGCGATGAAATCGATCCACTATGTACAATGCTATTCGATCGCTCTATTGGTTGTCCACCACCACCGCCATTCATTGCCCCAAGATTTGACGTGCTTACCGATTGTGAATTTCCAGTGCTATCACTCCTAGAATGTCCACCGCTGTTATTGTTGTTATTGTTGCTGTGATTACCACCGTTGTGTGCTTGTAATTGTAGTAGTGATGTTACATATGGATCGCTTGGCGACGATATCATCAACATCGATTTATAATAGATCTTTGAGAGTATATTCAGCTGTCTGAGATAGTTTCTCTGCATTTTAATGAGGTTGAGAGCCACCCTTGTCTTGGGATTGTCATCGACCAACGCAACACTATGATACTCTCCAGCCTGGATGTGTAGAACATATTCATTCTCTGCCAATCCTATTCCTGCATCTACACCGACACTATCGTTATGCCAGAGTTGTTTCACCACTCCAGGAATATTGCCCTGTTCCGACGCCGGAACAACACGTCCCAGTTGTCCAGATTTATTTCGACCGAGGGTGATTACCTCGCCGTTGTCCGTCAAGCAAATCAAATGAAAATTACCCATCGCTATCGAACGAACACTATTTCCAGCGAGGAGATGGTGAATTGCCGTTGGTTTTCCACTGACTTCCCAGAGGAATACCTCACCCAACTGTGTCAGCGCAGCAGTCAACCACTCTCCACAAGCGATCGCTCTAATTGCACCTCCACCTCCACAACCTCCACCCTCTGCATCCGATTCAGTATAATTATGAATAGGTACAATAGTTGGAACTGTTTGAATCTTTCCAAATTTATCACATTGTCCCCAGGAATATAATTTTCCAGATTCTATAATTTTTTAAAAAAAGTATAATATAATTTAGAAATATTTCTTAGAGTATATATATATGAATGAAATATTATAATAATAATTACCTGTATAACAAACAGAATGTGTACTTGAACAAGAAACAAGTGATACTAATTCCGATTTCAATTTAGCGACACGAGTTGGCGAACGTCTTATACCGGTATCACCAAGTCCTAATTCTCCATGTTCATTTATTCCCCACATATATAATTCTCCCCATTCTATATAGAAAATATTAATTTGTTAATTAGTTAAATTATTATCTCCAATTGGTTATGTTATTATTGTTTTGGAAATGATTATTACCATTGATTGCAGCTGTATGCTTTACACCAGTTGCTATTTGTTTTATACACTTCAATTCGACTTGTCTTGGAATATTGGAGTGTACATCAAGTCCAATACCGAGTTGTCCATGTGAATTAGAACCCCAAGTCCAAATGTTTCCTGCCTCTGTGAGTAGTACTATGTGATAGTTACCTATGGATACCTGTTTAATTCGTGATCCAGGTGTTGGAACGCCATGATAGAGGAAATCCAGTGGAATACGCATTGGCGTTGAAATGGGTGGTCGCTGCTCACCCTCTGGACCAGCACCAATCGGTCCACCAACAACTATACTCTGTGCCAGACTCATAGTTCTATGAATGTTATTTTCATTTTCATGATTACTTTCTACCTCTACTTTTGTTACTGTTTCTACCTCTACTTCTGTATGCGCTTCTTCTGTTGGTGTGGAAGTGGACGTTGTTGCAGCGTTGCTCTCCTCAATGCGAAGTGTTGGTAGTGGTTGTGGTGGCGATGACGATGAGGGCGGTGCAACCATTGGCACCGATTGACTGAGATTCATCGTTCTTCGCGGTGATGATTCCAACGATGAGTTATTGGAGGCTGGCGGTGAAAGTGAGTGTGGACTGGCAGTGTCTGAAGAGGTTGCAGCTGCAACCGACAGCTTTCTGAAATCCGGTGTCGACACTGAGAATGTATCGATAGCCGATTGCAATGAATTACCACCACTTCCACCTCCTCCCAACATACTGTTTTGTGACAGTCCAAGAAATAGTGATGTCAAATTCTTTGGATCTTGACAAACACCTGACATATACATTTCTTCATCATCTATTTGAGTTTAAAAAAAATAATATGGTAAGATTTTCTAATTTGAAAATTAAGTTAAACAATATAAATTTAATTACCTGTGATGAAAACAGTGTGATAAGATCCACATGCTATCTTTTTTATACGTTTCTTTGTTTTGGTGAAATGATCTATTTTGGTTGGTACTGCAGATTCCTCTAGCACACCATGTCCCAGAGCACCATTGATACCAAGTCCAAAACTATAAACTGACATTCAAAAAGAAAGAGAGTGATTTGAATGAACTAATCTAATATAGTATATATATCTATCTATCTATCTATCTTTTATTCAATTTTCAAATCTTTTTAACTATACTATATATATTATTTATTTATATATTTCTGTTTAAATATAAAATATTATTATTGAATTAAATATTATTGTTTGACTTTCTCTGATTGATTGATTGATTGATTTAAATAAATGTTGTTGTGTTTTACTGTTGTTATATTTTTAGAACAAACTTTTTTGATGAATCGAAATTATATATGTTTTTGCAATTATTTTTTTTTTTTTGAAATTTGCTAATTTAATTTGGGTTGGTTAAATGAAATCGGCAAGGCATACACAATTTGTTTAAAAGAAATTACAACATGACAATAATATTGATTTGTGGGGGAAGTTTAAGCTTTTGATTTATAAAAACTATGATTTATGCAAATTAAAATTTTAGCTGTTAAAAAGTTTAAGAATTTGATTTTGTTTTTTTTTTTTTTTTAATTGTTTTTAATAATCTTTGTTATTTTTTTAATATTGATTGATAATACTATAGTAATTAATTAATTGATTTGATTGGTAACTTATTGTTATTGGTCTTTTAAATTTGATTTACCCAATCATTATCTAAACAACAACAATTATATAATTATATAAATAAATAATACTATTATTGAAAGGTGACAACTGTTGTTATTGTTATTATTATTCAATTAATTAAATTTAATTAAAAAGTTTTTTTCTTAATTTTTAATTTAAATTTTAAATATATTATATTATATAATTACTATAATAGGGATGTTATACTTATATTCTTCACCTTTAAATTATGATGATGTTAAAAAAAACACAAGTAAGTACTATTGTTATTTTTTAATCTTTTTTTTTTTTAATTTATTTCTTCTGATTATCAAACACACTTATATATATATATAATCATTTTAAAATGAGTGGCTTGTGTGTGTTAGCCATACCACACTACCTTTATATCGATATCGTACACGTCGACTATTGATATGTTTTATGATTGTGTGAAGTGTTAAAGATGAACATTGATTTTGATGGTGTCAAGTAAACTGATGTGTATGTCGAACAAAATTGAAATGGGGGGTGACGATCGTGGTAGGTACGGATATATATCATACATCTATTTTTATTTTCATTCTTAATACATTTAATAAATATTTATATTTTCTTTCTCACTTGAATTCAAAGAGAAATTCAAAAAATAGAATAAATATTACCACTAATGTGATTTTAAATGAAATATTATTATAGTTGTAACTTTTTTTTAATTTGTTAAATTAACATCATTGCTTTTGATACCATCTCAAATACGAATTACTATATGGTTAGGTTATCAAATATATTTAAGGAATGATTTATGAAAGATATATCTTGATTTTAATTAATTCAAGTTTAATGTTTTTTGTTTTTCGCTAATTAATTAATTAATTAATATGTACTCATATATTTAATCTTACATAAATATGAAACAATAAATAATATAAATAGTTAGAATGAATAGTAATTTTAATAAAGATGCATCTAACCAGTATAACTATCAACAATTGGAATCAAAACAATTCGATGAGATCATTGAGGTGATGAAGAGGTATCAACTTAGATACACAGATCAAATGTCAAAGGAAGAGATGATCAGCGTGATCTTAAACTATCAGACAACATACAGTGCACTTTCAAAGACATTGAACAAACAACAACAGCAACAACAACAATATAAACATAGTCATATCGCCATCAATGTAGATATTGGTTTTAAATCACTACCTACAATCTTAAAACAACGAATTCTCAAGGATATCTGGAGGGAAGTGCGTAGACCAATGCTATACATCAGGAAATTCCAATACGACACTCAATATCCTTGGCTTCTTTCATTGGCTCTGGTATCGAAGGAATTCTTTCAATTGGTATCGCTTCATCTATTCACCAAGATCGATCTTGCTTTCAACCGTGGATACACACTGAGCCTATCGGTAGTCAAAGATAAGATATTGAAAAACAGCTACAACGTTATGAAGAATATAACGGTGCTCTCGCTGCGAGCATTGTCGTTCTTGCTCATAAGCAGGAAGATTGCAATGACAGACACCAACACCGACAACTCCTCGGTAGTAGCGAACGAGTTCCACGCGATTTTCAGAGGCATCAGGAAGCTCTATCTATTCAACGCTCCAAACGGTAGCGTTCAACTGCACAAACAACACTACGACTTCATAGTGAATATGGCCAATCTCGAACATCTTTCACTTCAGGACATCTTTATTCCGAGCGGCGAAGTGTTTCAATGGCTGCGAGACATCAGTGGCTTGACATCACTCGATCTCTCACGCGCCGATATACGACCGCAATCGTTATTTCAGCTCTCTATGCTCTCAGCTGAGAGCATTCAACATCTCCAACTGCCAGACCTGAATAGAAACGATCTAATCGTTTTAGAAAAACCAGCGAAATCATTTCAATTCAAATCGATCGCTATTGGATTGAACGAACTACCAATGCTATCGATACTAACCACTCACTTGACGAAACTGGTGATAACTTTCATCGACTCGAAACCAATCAGGAGAATCAATCTCAGCCAACTTTTAGCTTTTCTGAAATCATCAGACTGTAAAATTAAACACTTTGGTATAGAAAAAGATGTTTTCCTCAGACAATGTCTAACAGGCAACAATACCATTGATACTGTAGAGCTAGATGTATCTACGTGTATCTCTACGATTCTATCTTTTATCAATATAAAGCGAGTTATATTCATTCCTAAATTAGATTATTTTAAACATGTGCATACTCAAGTCAACGGTTACAAACCAACTGGATTTGCAATGGTGAAATCAAGAAAATACTACAATAGGAAATCAACTCAACACGAAGACTTGCGAGTATTTGGCAAGAGAATCTATAATATCAACGAACAACAAAAAAATTCAAAGAAAATAGAATCATCATTTCCATACTATCTATTTTTAAATTACAAAAGTTAATTATTAATAAAATAGAAATACAGTAAATATAAAATAGGATTATTTATTTATTGATCATTTCCATTCAATGGAAAGAACATATTTTATAAACTCTTTATTATTGTTTTTCTTGATTGATGCCATTTGAAAGATACAATGTTGAAAGTGTATTTTGAACTGCGGTGTAAAATAATTGAGTTTCGATGGGTCGAAACTGGTATAGGTAATGAGTTGTCTCAGGTTTCTCCTACATTGTTGGATGCATGTCAATTGATTTCCAAAACATTGTTCTGTTCCTTTGAGAAATCTGATTGTTTCTATTGTCGGACACTTTGGAATTGTTTCCTTTAGCCAATTTGCAACTGTTTGATTATATTCTATAGCTAGATAATTGACTCTGCAATGCGGTGTCATAACAAGGAACTCATAGAGATCATCGTAGCAGTCGGAATGCATTGTTGTATTGTAGATGATTAACTTGGTCAGATTCTCTGTGAAGAAACCGCTTGGTAATTGAAATATTTTCGAATTGTTTAATATTGACAATGATATTCCAATTGTATGGAATTTATTTGGTTGTGGAAATTTGAAAAATGTTGAATTGGGGAATGGTTTCTTTGGTAATTTTATAGAATGAATGTTTTTTTGGATTATTAATTGTTGTTGTTGCGGTTTGTAATTAAAATGTGTTGTACTTAAATCGATGGCTGTCAAACTTGGAATTGCCAGTTGAATACTGTTTAGAAGTGAAATACTACTATCTTCTACTGTTACTGTTCCAAACGGTTGATTTATATCTATGTAAACATCTTTCAATGCCAATGACTCTAACATTGTCATAAACGTAACTATGGTATTGATTCCATTTTTATTAATATGGTGACCCCTCAGTGTAAGATACCGGACCCGTCCAAACAACAATAGCAATTGCTGTTGTTGGGTATCATCGATGATGAAGATTGTTGTCTCTCGAATGAAATAGTTAAACAATTCAGTATCGATAGTCAGAGTTTCAATATGCTTAAATATCGATAACCGATTGGTGATAGCATGCTTGATCGCCGAGACAGTCCTAGAAAGAGCAGCATTGTAACCTCCACCACCACCACCCAATGAATTAGTACTCTCGACTTGCAATCGCTGTTTTGTAAATAAACAATTCGAAGTGAATACAAAGAATCGTTTCGATAGCAATGTAAACACTGGCAGTACTGTTTGATAGAATTGTAACTTTGTCGTTACCAGCAGGTATTGACTCTGCCATAACTCTGTAAGAATTCTTTGAATCAAAGTGATTGGTAATACCACCAACAATACTTCTTCTTCAACATTATCATTACTATTATTGTTATTACTACTAATGATAATCATGTATATTAATTTGGTTTAAAAAAAATAAAAAAATAATAATAATAATAACAAATATTTGTTTAATCTAAACTAAATAATAAATAAATTTCCTTTTTTATTTTATTATTTTTTTGATTAATATTTCCTTTTAAATTATTTGATTGATGATCAGAATCAATTCAAATCTAGTGATAATAATTATTACTTCTTTTTTGGTTTTTTTTTTTTAAAAACTTGTCTTTTGGTTTTTGTTTTTTTTTTAAGAATTTTTTTAGATTAAAAATTGATCCTCAATTTTGATATTTTTGATTATTATATTAATTTTTGTTGATTATTGTTATTTTTGATTTATTATTATTAATTATTATTTGTAGATATATTATATTATTATAGCAGCAATGAGTCAACAACAACTTGGTCAGATTTTAACAGAGACTGCATCACTCAGCGATCATAAAGTGAAGAGTGAGAAGTACAAGGCTCTCTTGGCACAACTCATCGAATCAAAAGATGTAGAAAATATTAGAGTTTTTATTACACATGGTAATTATATATTAAACTAATCTACTTACTTTTGCTATGTATATTAATTTATATTATATTTTTTAAACATATGATATGTATTTAGTTACCGATGAAACAACACCATTGGTTATCTCTAGATCTATTCTATCATCGTTGACTCAATCACTAAAGACATTGGGATTCGATCCACAGATGAATCTGTCAAACTACGTGTTGGAGCGTATTCAAGACAGAGTGGTAGCTTTCGAGGAACAAGTATCAGACATTCGTTACAATCTTGCTAAACTCTACGAGAGACAAGAGAACTGGAGAGAAGCTGCCAAGTGTCTCATGGCAATTCCATTAGATAGTAGTCAAAGGTATCGTAGCGTAACTCGTTTTTTAATCAAACTTTAGTTACTTAATGTTGTTTATAACAATATATATATTAATATATTATATTATTCTTATAGAGTTATCTCACCAGAATATAAAGTAAAGATCTATGTAAAGATTGCTAGATTGTTCTTGGAGGAAGAGGAATCCGTACAAGCAGAGACATATATCAACAGAGCATCGGACTCTATCCATCAAGTCAAGAAACAAAAATTGATTTTAGCACACAAGGTATATAAAAGGAATGAGTTTTTTTGAATGTTTTTATTAACAATGATGATGATGCTATTTGCTATTATTAAAATATAGACATGCTTTGCTAGAATTATGGATTATAAACGTATGTTTTTGAAGGCAGCCAACAAATATTATGAATTGTCTACTATTCTTCCAAGTGAAGGTGATCGTTCGATGGCATTGGTATGTGCTATCATCTGTGCCATTCTCGACAAAGCCGGTCCACAAAGATCACGTATGTTGGCTACACTCTATAAAGATGAAAGAAGTTCACAATCCGAAGCAACAAAGATTGTCTATCCAATTTTAGAAAAGATGTATGTACATACACTTTTATTTATTATAATATATTTATTAACTATAATTATAATGTGATGATTATGATGATGATGATAGGTTCTTTGAAAGAGTATTGAGAAAGACAGAGGTTACTAAATTTGCTGAATTGTTGAAACCACATCAAATGGCTTTGTTGTCGGACGGTGGTACTGTGTTGGACAAGGCTGTCATTGAGCACAATCTTCTCTCGGCCAGTAAGATCTATAATAATATTACATTCGACGAGTTGGGTGCTCTTTTGGAGATTCCTTCGGACAAGGCAGAGAAAGTCGCAGCCAAGATGATGCAAGAGGAAAGAATGACTGGCTCGATCGATCAGATCGATCGTCTCATCGAATTCGAGACAGTCAGCGACTGCTTCCAACAATGGGATCAAAACATTGAGAATCTATGTCTTCACATGAACTCAATCATTGAGAATATCTCAAAGAAACATATTGATTTTGTAGTTTAAAAAAGTAAAAGAAAAAAAAAAAAAAGAAAAAAACAAAAAAGAAATAATAATAATAATTAATAATAAGGCAATTCAATCATAACAACACCCAATCCCTTTTTGACACTATAATAATATATTATATTATACATTACATATTAAAAATGTTAAAAAAAAATGAATGAATTAATAAATTATAAAATAACCTTATATATTTAATTGACACTTTTGACATCTTTTCCCCAGTTCACCTTCACACCACACCACTCATATCTATCACCTCATTTCACTTAACTTCACTTCGTTGTCACTAAAAATATCAAACCAATCAATCCAATTCTTTTATTGAAAAAAAATCAACAACAACGAACAACAAATTAAAAAAAGTTAGACTTAATATAATTAATAATATCTGGAAAGATTTATTTTCTTTTATCACACTTTTGAAAAAAATCCTGAATTCCTTTAAATTTTGTGAATGTCTTAGTTTATTTAATATTTATTGTTTTTTTCACTCTTTTTAATAAAATAAAATAATAAAAAAACATTTACAAGATTATCAGATTTTTAAATTTATCGATCTATTCAATCTATAGATTATGATAAAAAAACAAATCGGAAGATTTTGTTTTGAATCAACACTTGTTTCTCAATTCCTTTAATTTTTGTGAATGCATTAAATTTAGCACATTTTTTTATGTACAAAGTGGAACTCATTTTGAATCTCTAAATTCCAATGTTCAAAGATCAATGATTCCAGTTACTTAGTACTAAATTGAAAATCAAATTAACGTGTCAACATTCCAAATCAAACAGACCCTGTTAAAAATCAATCAGAAAACCAGGGCTTTAAAAATGTGGTAAACATATGATAATATGATGTTTCATCAGTGAAAGAGAAAGAGCCATGTCACTGTCCATAATTAGAACGACTATTTTCTAGTCCAATCTATAGGTTCTGTTTTTAGAAACAATTCAATGAAATCATTCGTTTTTTAAATAAATCAACACGATCGTTTAAATACGATTTTTTTTTTTCGTTTCACTTTTAAATGATCAAAAACACACCTTGTGACCTTTCCCCTACCTCTTGTACCAACATACCTACACAGATAGATCCCAATTCCAAAACATTTCGAAAAAAAAAATAAACTCAAAACTAAATTTAACAAAAGAAATTAATTAAAAAAATAGTTTTTTTCTAACCATACCTTGTCCTTTTGTAGACCATATTGTTAAAATATTATTATAAAAAAAACTGAAAAACTGGAGGTTATTTTTCAATTCAAAAAAAGATGACTTTTTGATGGTATGCTAAGATCTGAAGGTACACCAATTTTTTTGTGCTTTTTCGAAAAAAAAGATGTGTTAATTGTTTATTTTTTTTTGACCTGTATCAAATGTCATCGTAAAAAAAGAGTGAATAGTGGGTGTAATTTTATCTTAATTAGTAACCTATATATTCTACAATACTTGCCACTATCATAGCATATCTATTTATTATTTTGGTGTTGTTGTGTGCTGTCACTTTCACATTTTTGACATTTGTGGCGGCGATTTCAGTAGGTGCCAAAGGGGTACAGCGACTAGTTCTAGATCAACAAAAATCTTAAAAGTGCGTGGGCACTTTCTTTGTTAACAATATGTTACAGTCGTTGTTGTTGCTGTTTCTCATATTCACACAATTCTCATATTCACCTAATATTTAATCGTTCAATTAAAGAAACAAGGGTTTTCATTATTTTATTTTATCAAATTTAAATATTAAACCGATCAAACAACATTGTTTTTCGTATTTGATCACCAAAAACCTTGCTTTTTTGAACCTTCAAGGTTTTCTTATCGAAATTCTCTGGTAAGAAGTGGTGTTAGCAAACATCTTGAACACTCGCAAACACCCCCTAAATTTCAGATGTACCTGAAATCAATCCATAGAATAGAACAACCAAACACTAAAACATCATCACCAACACACCAAGAATAGGTTTTTTTTTGAGCAAAGCAAAAAAAATACAATCATATTTTTCGATCGCCAACTATAAAAAGCTGGAACAATTGTACAGTTCCATTCATATTCAATAACCTATAGCATTATAACATTACATACTTATAATATTACTTTACTATCTATTTGTTCCCACCTTTTTTGTTATTAATAAATAATAATATTAATTTTTACTTTTTTTTTATTAATATATCTCCAGACTATTTATTGTACAATTATATAAATTAAATTAGATAACTAAATAATAATATTGGAAAGAAAAAGAAAACAAAATGTTTTTGAAATTAATTTCTGTATTATTAATTGTATCGTTGGCATACGTTGCCAATGGTCAACAAAGTGCACCACTCACTGTCTCTGCACGTTCCGGTGTGTTCACTGGTATCTACTTCAATAGCACTCGTGCTTTCTTGGGTGTTCCATATGCCAAGCCACCAGTAGGATCCCTCCGTTTCGAGCAACCGCAGCCACGTGACTACATTTTTGGTACCTACCAAGCCACCACCCACGCTCCATCCTGTTGGCAATCCGGTAAGCCAGCCGGTTACGTCTACAGCGAAGATTGTTTGTACATGGACATCTACACTCCAAAGGGTTACAGCAGAAACAGCATGCCAGTTCTTGTCTTTATTCACGGAGGACGTTACTGGACTGGTGCCGCCACCGACTTCCCAGGTGACAAGCTCGCTGCCATCCAAAAGGCCGTTGTAGTCATCATCCAATATCGTTTGAATGTTTTCGGTTTCCAACCATTCTCAGACTCCAATAACAATCTCGGTCTCCAAGATCAACAACTCGCTCTCCGATTCGTCCGTGATAACATCCGTGCTTTCGGAGGTGATCCATCTCAAGTTACCATCTTTGGTGAGTCTGCTGGAGGTTCCTCAGTTTTGCACCACACCATCATCCCATCGTCTTTCAGTCTCTACAACAATGCCATCATCCAATCTGCATGGCAATGGTACATTCCAACCGTTGCTCAAGGTCGTACCAAGATGGCTTCATGGGCTGCCACCAAGGGTTGTGACGGTACCACCGACATCATCACCTGTTTGAAGACAAAGAATGCCACTGACATCACTCCAACCGCTGGTCAATCCGACTTTTTCGTTCCAATGGTCGATGGTAAATTGATCACCTCACTGCCACTCAAGGCAATCAAGGAGAAGCGTTACAACTACGATGCCACCATCATGATGGGTCACAACTACGACGAAGGAAACTTCATGGCTTACTCACGTCTCGGTTGGGTCCCACCCAACGTAACTGTCACCGACGCCACCTACAACACCTCAATCGCCAAGTACCTCAACGTCTACTTCAACTCCTCCCAGGTCACCGACATCATGAACCTCTACGCTCCAGTCGCCGCCCAACTCGGAAACTGGTATGGTGGTGCCGAATTCTTTGGAGACTACTACATTGTCTGTGGTTCCATTTTGGCTTCACAATACTTCAAGGCCGACAGAGTCGAAGCCTACTACTATCTCTTCAACTACTCCTCACCAAATTACCCAGCCAACGAATGGTTCTTGGCTGCCTCACATGGAAATGAGTTGCCATACATCTTCTTCCAAGATATCTACACCCCATATCCATTCGCCAATAGCGACAACCTCCTTGCCTCGAGAATGTCAAGTGCCTGGGTCGATTTCGCCGATAACGACTCTCCAAGATCACCATTATCAGATTGGCCAACTAATTACCCACAAGCCATGTACTACGGTCCAAATGCATCCGATTTCAAGGCCACCAAACCATACACCAAGGATATCTGTGAGAATTGGAGACAATACTTTGAAGCCTATTAAATTAATTGGATTCATATAGTATTTATAAAATATATAGTAATAAAAAAGCGCAAAAAACATTTTTTTTTTTATAACAAACAAAAAAAAATAACCTTCTTTTAAAATTTATTTATTCATTTATTAAATTAAGTATTTTTAAAAAAAAAAAGAAAACTCTTCAAAATATTATTATTATTTGTATCAGTATAACAAAATAAGTAATTGATTATTTTAAAACTATTCTCTTTACTTTTTTTTATTCTTTTAAAATTTGTTTATACCCACTTTTTAAGCAAATTGTACAATCCAAAATATCTAGTTTAAAGATTTTTTTTTTTTTGGAATCAAATCAATCCCGATTCCTATGATTTTTTTTTATTTAATCAACTATCACTAAGTTGAACATGATACAAAGCCCTTTACCATTTGTAGATTGACATGATGATATTAAATACTTTATGTGGGTATCCAAAGACAACAATAATTACAAATATTTTTTAAATCAAATAACAATTTGTAAAGGTAAACCAAATAAATAAAATTAAATAAAATAAATTGAAATTGAGATAAAACAATAAATCATTTAAAGAAATCTCAAAAATCTGATTAAATATTGTGATTGAGTGCAACCGATACCCTGTTTTTCAGCAAATATTATTCATATTATTTCGATAAAAGTATTTTTTTTTTTTTTAAAACCCTATTTTTGACTTTAAAATTTTGACGATTTTTTGAATAGGGGGGTATTGTATGATTGTGCTACACAATGTAACACAGTTTAATACAAATCAATTTATAAAAAAAAACAAAACAAAACAATAAAAAAAAAAACTAAAAATTAATAAATTAACTGTTAAAAAAAAAAAAAAAACAACAAGTAAATATAGGCTCTATACACCAATGACACTACTTAGTAAAATCAAAAACGGTATAATTAATGTATTTAGGTGTCTCAGTTTTCCAGTCTTTGTAACATTGTTACTATTTGAGAAACTACATCAATATCTCATCAAACAACATTTAGAAATGTCCAAACATATCAGCTTTTCATCTCAAAACATAGAGTGAGTATTACTACTATCTGCCTTAGAATAAATAATCACACATCATTATTAGTATAATATTACTTTTTTAGTTTTGTTTGTTCATTCATTTTTCATTTTTTGTTTATTTACACTTTTAATCATAATATATCATAATAAATCATATGATTGTTTGCAATATTTATTATATAAAATAGTCGAGCTTTTTTGTTTGTTTGTAAAAATTTATAAAAAATCTAGATATTCAAAACTAATTTTTAAAATTTTATCTTTTTTTTGTTTTTTTAAAAAATAACTTAACAAATAAAAACAAACAGAGAACAATATGAAATTAAAGAGAGTGGAGATTTATTGAATGAAAAAGGTCAGTTGCAGGTAAAGGGATGGTCACGTCAACCACTGTTGACATACAATCCAAAGGGATTGTCAAAGTTTAGAAGAGCTTACCGTCTGAAGGAGTGGAACTACTACTCGGTGGGTACTGACCGTTTCTACTTTGCGGTGGCTGCAATCGATTTGGGTTACGTCACAAACTATCAGACTTTTTTCATTGACTTTACAAACGACGGCAAAGCTCTGATGGACGAGATTACAGCGTCGTCGCTCACCAAGGGTCTAGGACTGCCAAAAGACAGTTGCCACGTCGGTAGTCACATCTCTTACAATTCCAAAAACTTTTCGATTCATTTCGATGTCGGTGATTGTCCAGATTCGAGCAACAACAGCAGCAGCAGCAATCTATCAGACAGCCAGAACAACAAAAATACTTTAATTCACTCTATAAAGATAACTAGTAACAAGATGAAATTGCAAGCTGACATTAAATTTAATTTGTCGCCGAATCGCGAGTCGGTATGCTTGGCAACTCCGATCGGAAAGAGCAACTTCTACTACAACAGAAAGACCAATTTGATTCCGGTGACGGGCAGTTTGATTATCGATGGAAAAGAGTGGCTTGGACCCTATCAGTTGCAAGATGCTTTCGGTATTATGGATTGGGGTCGCGGCATATGGGACTACAATAGCTTCTGGCTGTGGGGAACCTGCTGGGGAAGAACACGTGACGGTCGTCCCATCGGTTTGAATCTTGGCGAAGGCTTTGGAGATCTCTCGACACACACTGAGAATGCCATCAACTTGGACGGTGTCATTCACAAGCTCGGACACATCGAGTTCCACTACAACAAAGAGGATCTCAAGCAGCCGTGGAAATTCGTTTGCAAACACGGCAGATTCGGTGAGAGTCCGCTCGAGTTCACACCACTCAAAATCAAATATGAGCGCAACAACTTTGGTTTGGTCATGTCTAGCTTCCACCAGATTATAGGTCGTATCAAAGGTGAAGTACTTTTGGATTCAGGCGAACGTGTAGAGATTGATATTTTCGGGTTTGTAGAATTACATTCTGCTCGATGGTGATAAATATTTTAATAGGTCAATAGAATAATAATTGTATAAAAAAAAAAAAACATCTTATAATAATTTTTGAAAATGTATAAATTTTTTTTAAAATAAATTTGCAACCACTTGCACAACAATTTTTTTTTTCAAGAAACGAGAAGGAAAATTTCTTGCAATCGTGACTGGGTGTTATATACATATAGGATGGATAATTATCTTTATTGTAAATAATAATAAATAGCTTAACTTTTTTTGTTTTTTTTTTCTTTTAAAAAAAACAATTGGTAATTCATTGGAGAGTGTTTCCGACAGTTTGATCAATGCATCGAATGGTCAATCATCAAGTGACTCCAACAATCAAAAACAATGTTTTGGTTTTGGAAGAAGAAGAAGAACAACCAACATTATCTTTGGTGATCTCAATGTCTTTGGTGGTGGTTCATCTGGATTCGGTTGTGATGGATGTGGTTGTTCAGGTGGATTCTAATCATACGTTCAAGTTCTTAATAAACAATAGGTTGATTCTTTTCAAAAAACTAATAGTTTATTATCTTAATACCTATTTTCAATTGACTTCTTTCAAAAAAATGATTTCATATAGTTTAGCAAAAACAATTATTCGAAATTAGTGGAAAAAAATAGTTTAGTCGAAAAAAATGATTTTTTTTTTTCCTTAAATAATACAAAATTTTGTTAACTCTGAATTTTGTCGATCATTTAACAGCTTAAAAATAAGAAAATGGTTGATCATAGTAATAACGATAATCAATCAAATAAATTAGTCAATTTATCACATATTTTATTATCAAAGATTGTTAGTTATTTAGATGAGAATGTAGATAGAATAGTGTTCAGTTTAGTTTGTAAAAGATGGTTCAATGAAAGACAAAGATATCTATCATTTAATACCTATCATATCAAAATCATTAATAAAATCAATAATAAATTTATTGATTTAAATTCATATAAATCGATAATCGTTGATCAAATCAACAGTAAAACAAAATGTAAAGTTGCAGTTGGTTTGGGTCATATCAGATATTATGATCATCTGATACCAAAAGGTAAATATAGGTAAATAAAAGTTAATATATCAACGATACTTACATCAAAAATTATTTTATTTAGAGGAATTAGTTGATATCGATAGATTAAGAACATTAAATATTGATAAAGTAGTTCTTTGTTTTGAGCAATTCAATATTGGTTTTGGAAGACAGTGTAATGAAAAAAACAAAGAGTATATAAAGAATCTCTATCGATTAATATCCGATTTAAATATATCAAAGTTTAAGAAGATTCAATCATTTTCAGCATTGCCAATGAATATTACATCGCTAACGCTATCACACTTCTTTTTGTTTGAAGGAGAGTTGGAACCTGGAGATCTTCCACCAAATTTGAAAACACTCAAGTTTAATCGAAAATTTAATCAGCCAATCAAAACAGGAGTTCTTCCAAACACATTGGTTAAATTGAATTTCAACGAGTCATTCAATCAACCTCTCGAACCAGGAGTATTACCTTCATCTTTGAAGATTCTCAAATTCAAGAGAAAAGATCAAACTTTAAAAGTATTACGTTTGAATTTGAATCCCTTGAAAGATTCCACTTTCCAACAAGATATTAAAGTTGGAACATTTCCACCACAACTCGAAGAACTTGAATTCTCTGGACACAACTCAACTATCGAAGATGGAGCATTACCTCAGACTCTTAGAATACTACGAAATGCACCAACATCATGGTTACCCACAAATCAAAACACTTCCAAATCTCAAGACATTATCAATCAGTGGTGATACACTAGATTCTCAAATCGACTTGAGTTGTCTTCCAACTTCACTCACAAGATTGGAAATATTCGCACCTGTCACATTGGTCAATGTAATGCCACCAACAATCAGATATCTGGACGTGGAGTGTTGTGATTTCGAATTCGATATTATATTCAAAGATCGATCGCTATATCAATTTGATTATCTGAAGTTAAATCGAGACCAAATAGCATCTCTTGATGGATTTAAGATCAAAGAATTAGAACTAAGTATGTCATACGAGGCTGATAAATTCAATATTCCAATTGGTGTTGAAACACTCTCTGTTCCATTCATATCTACATTTCTACATAAAATGAAGATACCAAGTTCAGTAAGAAAGTTGATTATTTCCAATGAGATAGATTGTATCGATGATCTTCAGAAACAATATGACTTTACATGTGGAGGTTCCATTCAAGAATTGGTCATAATCTGCAATGAATCATCATATGCTGAGAGAATTGCAGATCAGTTTCAATCAATTATCTCTCCTCCAAATACTTTAATCAAACTCACCGATCTTGGAAAGGAAATCTGGATTCGAATGATTGACAATCAATATTACATTGTTTACTGTCAATCACAAATCATGACAGCTATTGTTCATAAATCACAACTTCACAAATACCTGCTATACTGTATTACTGCATATCTAGAGTATTAACCTCAACAAATAAAAATATTAAATTATTCTTATTAATAATACAAATTAACTTTGTAATTTCAATTTTTAAAAATGAATTGTTTAATTATATGATCAACAATTTTTAACAAGATGATTTTACAATTAATGTTAATCATCATTCTTTCATTCTGTTTAGCTGTTTATGTATATAAAATGACATACACTATTATTTAATAGTTAGAAAAGTAAATGAACAACTTGTGAATAACAAAAAAAAAAGTATAGAATATCCTGATATGTGATTATAAATAATCGTAACAAAGAAACAGATGACATTTTCTATTTTTATTCAAGTGTTAGTTTTAATCGATAGTATTCAATCTATTTGTAATAATAATAAAAAATGATATAAAAGTACCATTTCTGTGTTTGTCAGCTAAAATAAGTAAATCTAATCAAATTTCATTTTTTGTCAAATGTTTGTTTTAGTTTATAGTCTAGAGTTTGAGTATAAATATTGATGATCAATTGAATATTTTTCAAACATCAAATACAAACTTTTTAAACAGTAAAGTAATAAATACAAATGACTCTTATCAGTATGTATACTACAATATTATCTTTATTGTAAATAAAAATAATAATAAATAACTAATTTTTACTTTGTTTCTTTTAAAAACAACAATAGAATCTATTTCAATGATTGGTGGTGGTAATTCATTGGAGAGTGTCTCCAACAGTTTGATCAATGCATCAAATGGTCAATCATCAAGTGACTCCAACAATCAAGAACAATGTTTTGGTTTTGGAAGAAGAAGAAGAACAACCAACATTATCTTTGGTGATCACAATGTCTTTGGTGGTGGTTCATCTGGATTCGGTTGTGATGGATGTGGTTGTGGTTGTTTTGGTGCATTCTAATCAAATGAGTTCATGATCGTCTTAAACAGATTGTTTTTTTGATAATAAAGTTAAAAAACAATTTATTTAGGAACTCTAAGTGGGAATTTTGTCGATCATTGAAAAAAATTTAACAAATTATAATAAAATGAATAGTTGAAATAATGATAATTACATAAACATTATAAGTAATATTGATCATCAATCAAATAAATTAGTCAATTCCCTGGTACTATCAGCTCAGATTCCACCGATTATCTCTCCTCCAAATACTTTAATTGAACTCACCTATCTTCGAAATGAAAAGATCGGGATTCGAATGATTGACAATCATTGTTTACTTTCAAACACCCATCATCATAGCTATTGTCAATAAATCACAACTTCATATATACTTGCTATTGTATTACTGAATATCGAAAGTTGCTACGAGAATTATTTTAGTTATCAAAAAAATTTTAACAAAAAAAAAGGTTTATTTCATTTTTTCAATTTGTACAATGGGAAATAGGTTGTTTCGAAATAATTGGCAAAGAATTTCATACCTGAAGCTGTTGGCGTGGTCGTTGCTATCTGGTTCTTTTCGATAAAGCATCGATAGAGCATGTTACGACAAATACTATCCATCAATTTCGTTGCAATTCCTTGTCTGAGTTTAGATTTCAAAGTCCAAATACGATTGACTCCACATTTAATGCTGGTTGGATTGTCTTCGCACTGGATGGTATGATCGTTGGTATCGCTATTCTCTTTGATACGATATCCTCTTGTGACGTTCTCAGCTGCTGCAAAACCAATCACTCGACTGTCGGCATCCAGATATAAAAAGAACTTCTCCTCTATCTCATCGCTGGCAGAGTCTTCACCGTTTCCAGGATCAAAGTAACCCAGCTCCTTATTAACCATGGCCTTGACCGATTCCAACTTGTTCCTAAGTAATGTGTTCTCCTCATCGCTCGATACCAAAATAATTCCTTCATCATTAGAGAATGAATTTAAAATCTTTGCTGAAGATCTCCAATTCTAGAAAAAAAACAAATTGAATTGAAATTTTAATATTAATTTAAAAATAATTGTATATAACTAATAATAAAGCAATTTACCTTGATTGTAATCTTTTGAGATTGTGATTGCTCATTACAATGTTTGGAATGTGTTCTCTCATCCTCCGAACTTCCTTTAAAGTAGATCATCTTACACTTTGGACACATGGTCTGTCCGAATTTCTTTGGACCTGCATTTATAAAACTCTGTTCCAATTCGTCTTGGGTGGACTCCATGTACATTGTAGAAGACGGTTGTTTCTTCTTCTTTGGTGTCGATACTCCACTGCCGACCTTTGTATCGATAAAATTAAGTGGTGAAACTGTAAATTTCTTGTGAGAAGCACCTTTCCAATCCCAATCTCTCGATACGCCCACCAAGTTCTTATTCTTTCTTGGTGTTGTAATTAAAGAATCCAAAATTGAAGTTGAATTAAACGGTGATGAATCATCATCTTCTTTATCTTTATTATTATTATTATTATTATTATTATTATTATTATTATTATTATTATTATTATTATTATTATCTTTATTACTGTTATTTGATTTATTTATTATTTCCGATTCTTCTGTGGTAGATGATGTCGATGATGATGTGAATTGTAATTTTATTGGTTTTTCAGATTTTGATGAAGAATTAACTTTTGTTGTTAATTGTAAAGTTGTTTGTTTAAGTTGTTTCTTTGGTTTAGCTGGTGAGAGTGCAAGCGATTTAATTAAACTAGAATGTGCTGTATCATGTTGTAGTTTTGTTTTCTTTGTATCTACTTGCTTGTTGTTACTATCTGAATTATTATCATTGTTATCGTTATTATTTTTATCTAATTTAAAAAGATCAACGATAGATCTTTTAAAACCAATTTCCTTAGTTGGTGAAACTTGTGATACTAACAATGTCATAAATTAATTAATGATTAAATTAAAATATTATTTTGAATAATTAAATATTTAAAATACTTTATATTGATTGTTTATGATACTGCTCTCCCTCTCTTTTTTGAAAAAATCACCTTTTTTTTCAACGGATATAAAAATTCAAATTTTTGAATTATTCCCACTAAAATTTTTTTGATAATCACGATTACCAACAATCACCCACCACCATATGATAATTGACATATATATATATATAAGAGAAGAGTAACATTTATTGAATGAAAATAGAAATTTAATATAGCTTTGTTCGAGAGAAGCGATTGAACAAGCCCTGTATCAAATCGGTTTCGTGCCAAGTTAGCGACATTTTCTATTTTTATTCAAGTGTTAGTTTTAATCGATAGTATTCAATCTATTTGTATTAATAATAAAAAATGATATAAAAGTACCATTTCTGTGTTTGTCAGCTAAAATAAGTAAATCTAATCAAATTTCATTTTTTGTCAAATGTTTGTTTTAGTTTATAGTCTAGAGTTTGAGTATAAATATTGATGATCAATTGAATATTTTTCAAACATCAAATACAAACTTTTTAAACAGTAAAGTAATAAATACAAATGACTCTTATCAGTATGTATACTACAATATTATCCTTATTGTAAATAAAATTAATAAATAACTAATTTTTACTATGTTTCTGTTAAAAACAACAATAGAATCTATTTCAATGATTGGTGGTGGTAATTCATTGGAGAGTGTTGCCAACAGTTTGATCAATGCATCAAATGGTCAATCATCAAGTGACTCCAACAATCAAGAACAATGTTTTGGTTTTGGAAGAAGAAGAAGAACAACCAACATTATCTTTGGTGATCTCAATGTCTTTGGTGGTGGTTCATCTGGATTCGGTTGTGATGGATGTGGTTGTGGTTGTTTTTGGTGCATTCTAATCATATCACCATAACACAATTTGTTTCATTCTTTACACCTCTTTTAAAAATATATGTTGAAAAAAATGTTTAATTATTAAAATAAACCTTTTGAATATTCTTTTAAATGAATCAATCAATATGTTTTGAAAATGTCAAACGATGATCTTGTTTGATAATCTTAGTTACATTAATTTGTAGTTACATTTGAAGTTTTCATTTATTTCTTTACTTGATAATATATATGATAATGATAAATAAATAAAAATTAATCTTTCAAACTTCTATTTTTTTAATAATAATTAAACTTTTCTTTTTATTTGAATTAATTTGTATTTTTTGTCAACGATTTCCCAGGATAAATTTTCAGCCTATAGATTTTTTTTTAAAAAATCCCACCTCAATGAAATTTGAAAATCACTGTGAAAATCGAAAAATTAATACCTTTTTATTATCGGGCATCTTTCATTTTTAACCTTTAACTTTGCATGGTAGTAATAAAAAACAAAAACCATTTTATTTATTCATATTATTAATATTTTTAATAAAACCTACAGAAAATCAAACAAGTTTTTACAAATATTTCAAAGAGTTGTGTGTGTTGTGTTGTGTTTGTTTCTTTCTCTTTATTTATTACGATAACATTATTGCATTGTTTATTTATATTATCACTTTTAGATCTTTCGATAATATAATATAGATAAGATAATATATAATTTGTAAATTTTTATTTATTTATTTATTTATATATACTTAGATTAATTAGTTTTAATTTTAGTTTAGTTTAGATAGTTTAGTTTTGTAAAGTTATGTTTTATTGATTTTCTTTGATTAGAATTTAAGTTCTAGTAAAGTTAGTTAGTTATAGATATAGATAACCTATAAAGAAAAACAACGAATCATATCATAGAAAAAAATGATGGAGAAAACAATTGAGTTCCTCGAGAACATGGATTTAAATCCAAAGTTCAAAGAGGAGAAGAAGGGAAGTAGGAATCCTCTGGCAGGTATTATAATGATTATCTACTTCCCGCTGCTCATTTTATACTTGTACTATACTATTCAACCGCAATACGGATCGCTGCCATCGTGCTGTGCGTGCGCATCCATCTATACACCCGTCGATTCCTGGGTGTTCCAAGCTGCCAACCAGACTTGTTCGAACGATCCAACCTGTAGAGCATTCGTACAGTCTCAATTAGCAATCAATTGTGATGCGTAACTATCAGTATTTTCATTATTAAGAATATAGCTAAAAACTAACTCATATATATTAGTGCACTACAATATCGACCAATTCCAGATTATAATTTATCAGTTAATATTGCACAGATCGGATGTGTCGGATTGAAACCTGGTGATACATGTGATCATAGTTGTTTGGATGTTTCCAATAGATGGATTAACAACTTGGACTATACCTATCAAGACAATCAAGATCAAGCCAAGATTCGTTGTCCTCTTCGTGTTGGAGCATGTGACTTCAAAGCTGTATATACCGATGAAGAGACGTATGTTTAATAGTTATTTATTTGTATATTGTAATATTAGATATTAATCGATTGTCAATTTGATTGATTTTGTTTAGTACACCTCATGCAGTTTGTAGATATCCAGAGATGAGTGGTATACTGACAAGAGTTGGTGCTGGACTTGGTTTGTTGAATGGAATGCTTATCACACTCAGATTGATGCTCAGAACCTGTTGGAATAGAATAGGAACAAAAGGAGATGCACCTGGAACTATCAACGACTATTGGAAAGGTTTGGCAATTGGTTTGGTATTCAACTACTTTGGTGTTATGTACCTAACAATGGCACATGGTATAAACAAAAGATTTAGATATGGTGGTCAATTAGCAATTGGTTTTTTAATTATATTTTTAAAGGTAAATTGAAATAGATTGGTTTAGGTTAGTTTATATTAATGTGTATTTTAAATAGTCACCATTTGTAGTTTATTTAATTGTAATATTTTCACAATATTGGACACCGATGTGTATTCTCTTGTTGTTGGGATGTGGTGGTGTATCGATATTGATAAGGACAACCTATAATCTGTTGAATTTGGAAATCTATTCGAGAAATTGTGTTGTCATCTCTCAGGATGTCGAGGAGTACGACTACGAAGAACAGAACATACAGTATATCCCGCCCGATAGAATTAAACCAGTGATATATTCAAAGTGGCGACATTTCTTCTTGGGTTTCGTTTTGAATATATTCGCACTCTACCCACTGATGAAACATAATATCAAGCGATACAGTGGTATGAAAGCAGGATTCTATTGTTCGGTAAGCTTGATGAGCATCGCCTTAATCTGGACTGTTCTATTCTCACTCGATCTTTGGCAGTATTTCGCATTCAATTTCCCATTCCCTCTGAGCCAGGCTGCTCGATCTAATTTCCATCCAGCCAACAATGGCACCGACAGTGGAAGTGGCAGTGGCAGCACTGACAGTCAAGTTGGAGCCAGCAGTACGAGTAGCGATAATAACAATGAATTTCAATCGTCGAATCGCATACTTTATCGTACCTCATTGTTACAATCGGCTTATTTCGCGGTTTGTTGGTCGCTCTCCATGGTTATTTGTTTCCACTTTGCGCTGTTTATAAAGTATCTACCCGAGAGGAGATCGATTTTACCGTCATTCTTGAAGCGTCCACAGGGCACAAGAATCGACTATCGTATGGGATTTGTAGCAAGTGTCATCCCATTGGCATTCACTTATTTCTGTTTCTTCTACTTTGAGTTCACACCGTATGTCAGCCATAACCTGCCAAAGACGCCAAGTGAATGTTCGTTCCCGGGTTGGACACTGGTCATACCCGGTTCCGGTATTATTCCCTCGCTTGCATTCTTTTTGTTTGGCTATACCGAACGCTTCAAATATGGATCGCTCTCTGCCATTGGTACTTCACTGATTCTCTTTTGTCTTGGAACGTCGGTACTTCTCTTCAACTATTGTCTGGGTCCAAACCAGGACTACTACTATCCATGGTCTTGGCTGGTCGGTTTGGTTGGTACATTCATTTTGATCTACGGCGCAATTAGACCCAATCAAATATATATACTCGACAAAAAGAATCATCACCAAGACGATTTCCACGAAGAAGAAAGACTTTTAAAAAATAAATCATTCAAAGATTAATTCTTCACTCCCTCCAAATATAAAGATTGGTTTTTTTTGCATGAAGAAAACATATTGATTTCTTTATTTTCTACAATTATCACAAACTTTATAGATTTCTTTTGCAGTGAAACTGTTATTCATTTACTTTCTTAGTACTTTTAATACTTGTGAATGAGTTCAATCTAATTTAATATTAATTTATAGATTTCTTTTATTTCAGCATTGTGAGATGTCAATGATTGACAAAATTTTATCTGTTTTTTGGAATAAAAAAAATTGGCTTAATACAACAAACTTAACTGTTAACCCCTTTCGCCTAACAAGTGCTCACTAAATTGCATTTTTTAGACCAACCAGAGTAATATTTAAATATTAAAATAAATAGGGGTTAATACCAAGTTTCTTTTTTTTGAAATATTCAAGTAAAATAATTATTAGATCATCCTATAAAACAGTTGACTGTGAACAACTATCTGTGAATACAACCCGTTATGAAAAAGATTCTATCAAAGTTTAGTCTTGAATCATAAAGTCTTAACAAAGTAGTACCTTTGATCTGTAGATAAACCAAAGTAGTGTTCCACTTTAACTTTTATGTGGGTAATGTTTGGACTAATTGTCAAGATCGGTAAAAGTCCTCATAACAGAAAATACATTCTCGATTTTAATTCCAATAAATTTGAATTGACTGAATATTCTTTTTTACATAAATTATTTATAAGTGAATATGGTTATTTTTATTCTTACAAAGATAAACTATTCAATATCGGTATAAACTAATGCAGTACAGCAAGTATTTGTGAAGTTGTGATTTATGGACAATAGCTGTGATGATGGGTTGACAATAAACAAGGTAATATTGATTGTCAATCATTCGAATCCAGATCTTTTCATTTCGAAGATCGGTGAATTCAATTAAAGTATTTGGAGGAAAGATCATTGATGTAATATGAGCTGAAATTTTCTTAGAATATATTGATTCATTACATGTTATGATCAATTGTTGAATTGAACCTCCACATGAAAAGTCATTATGTTTCTGATTATCTAAACCTTGGGAAATAATCAACTTTTTCACTGAACTTGGTAACTCCTTGTCATATAGACATTTCGATGTGAGTTCAAGTGAAAGTGTTTCAATGCCAAATGGAATCTTTACTATATTATCAACTGATCTGTATGGCTTCCTATGTAGTTCCAATTCTTTGATTTTAAATCCATCAAGAGATGCTATTTGGTTTAGTCTTAGCCTGAGATAATCAAATTGATATAGCGATCTATCTTTGAATATACGATCGAAACGATAAACACAATTGTACACGTCCAAATATCTGATTGTTGGTGGCATTACATTGGTCAATTTGATATCTGCGAATATTTCCAATCTTGTGAGTGAAGTTGGAAGACAACCGAGATCAAAATGAGAATCTAGTGTATAACTACTGATTGATAATGTCTTGAGATTTGGAAGTGTTTTGATTTGTGGTAACCATGATGTTGGTGCATATCGTAGTATTCTAAGAGTCTGAGGTAAAGCTCCATCTTCGATAGTTGAATAATGTCCAGAGAATTCAAGTTCTTCGAGTTGTGGTGGAAATGTTCCAACTTTAATTTTTTGTTGGAAAGATGACCCCTTGAAAGATTTGAATTTTAGAATCTTCAAAGATGAAGGTAATACTCCTGGTTTGAGAGGTTGATTGAATGACTCGTTGAGTTTCAATTTAACCAATGTGTTTGGAAGAACTCCTACACTGATTGCTTGATTAAATTGTCGATCAAACTTGAGTGTTTTCAGATTTGGTGGAAGACATCCAGGTTTTAACTTCTCTTTAAGCGAATTGTAGAATGATAACGATGTAATATTCATTGGTAATCTTGAAAATGTTTGAACCATCTTTAACTTTGATATATTTAAATCGGATATCATTTGATAAAGATTCTTAATCTTCTCATTGTTGTCGTCATTCTCTTCGTAACCAATAACTACTTTATCAATGTTTAATGTTCTTAATCTATCGATATCAACTAATTCATCTAAATATAATAATTTTTATGTAAGTATCATTGTTAACTATTTATTAGAATATGATATTTTATTACCTATTGATAATATATAATCATAATAGTTTATCTTAAATTCATTACCAACAACAACTTTACATTTTGTTTTTCTGTTGATTTGATCAATGATTATTGATTTATATGAATTTAAATGTATATAATTATTATTGTTTTTAAGAATGATGCTGGCATGATTGGTATTAAAAGATAGATATCTATGTCTTTCATTGAACCATTTTTTACAAACTAAATTGAAAACAATTCTATCTACATTATCATCTAAATAATTAATAATCTTTAATAATAAATGATGTGAAAAGTTGACTAATTTATTTGATTGATTATCATCAATATTACAACTTATCATTTTATTTTTTAAAAAAATTGATCACTTTTTTCGTCAAATCAAAATCCTTTTTTTTTTTTTTTAAGGGATGATTTTTATTTTACAAAAAGATATGAGAATTATCTATATTTTATTTTATTTTGATGTCCGATTATTACTCCAAATATACATCGTCATTGAATTCTCGATTTTCATACGTACAGTATAAAATGCAGTTGTAAAGTTGTGATTTATGGACAATAGCTGTGATGATGAGTGATTGACAGTAAACAATGTAATATTGATTGTCAATCATTCGAATCCAGATCTTTTCTTTTCCAAGATCGGTGAGTTCGATGAAAGTTTTTGGAGGAGAGATAATTGATTGAAACTGAACTGCTATTATCTGAGAGTATAGTGATTCATTGCAGATTATGACCAATCTTTGAATAGAACCTCCTCTTCTACCTGTCATGTCATATTGTTTCTGAAGATTATCGACGCAATCTATCTCTTTGGAAATAATCATCTTTTCTGAACTTGGTAACTCCTTGTCATATATACATCTCGATTTGTATTGAACAGAAAGTGTTTCAATACTAAATGGAATATCCAATGTATCAGACTGGTAGTATCCCATCATTTCTAGTTTTAATTCTTTGATTTTCAATCCATCAAGAGATGCTACATCGTCTGGATTTAACTTCAGATAATCAAATTGATATAGCGTTCGATCTTTGAATATAATATCGAATTCGAAATCACAACACTCCACGTCCAGATATCTGATTGTTGGTGGCATTACATTGACCAATGTGACAGGTGCGAATATTTCCAATCTTGTGAGTGAAGTTGGAAGATAACTCAAGTCGATTTGAGAATCTAGTGAGTTATAACTGATCGATAATGTCTTGAGATTTGGAAGTGTTTTGATTTGTGGTAACCATGATGTTGGTGCATATTCAAGTATTCTAAGAGTCTGAGGTAAAGCTCCATCTTCGATAGTTAAATAATGTCCAGAGAATTCAAGTTCTTCGAGTTGTGGTGGAAATGTTCCAACTTTAATATCTTGTTGGAAAGTGGAATCTTTGAATTTTAGAATCTTCAAAGATGAAGGTAATACTCCTGGTTCGAGAGGTTGATTGAATGACTCGTTGAAATTCAATTTAACCAATGTGTTTGGAAGAACTCCTGCTTTGATTGCTTGATAAAATTGTCGATCAAACTTAAGTGTTTTCAAATTTGGTGGAAGACATCCAGGTTCTAAATCCTCTCGAAACAAACAGTGGAATGATAACGATGTAATATTCATTGGCAATGCTGAAAATGATTGAACCTTCTTTAACTTTGATATATTCAAATCGGATACCAATCGATAAAGATTCTTTATATTCCCTTTGTTTTCATCATTGTGCTCAAAACCAATAACTACTTTATCAATATTTAATGTTCTCAATCTATCGATATCAACTAATTCATCTAAATAAAATAATTTTAGATGTAAGTATCATTGATATATACTATTATTTATCTTAATAAATTTAATTTACCTTTTGATATCATATAATCATAATAATTTATATCAATCTCATCACCAACAACAACTTTACATTTAGTTTTTCTATTGATTTGATCAATGATTATCGATTTATATGAATTTAAAGGTATATATTTATTATTATTATCATTAATGATTTTGATATGATTGGTATTAAATGATAGATATCTTTGTCTTTCATTGAACAATCTTTTACAAACTAAACTGAACACTATTCTATCTACATTATCATCTAAATAACTAACAATCTTTGATAATAAAAGATGTGATAAATTAATTAATCTATTAGATTGATTATCGTTATTATTACAACTAATCATTTTATTTATACACCAATCATCGTTAAATTTACATTAATATATCAGTCTTACTAAAAAAAAAACAAAAATTGCAAAAAAAAAAACTTGATCTTTTTAACACAGTTCCTAATTTTTAAGAATTATTTATTAAAGATCTTAATATTTGGCTTGTTGACATATTTTTTAACATCCTAACTGTGATATATCAAAGAAAGGTTCATATTCTTCATAGGATCTAACTGTAAAGTTTGAAAATTGATATTCTCCTCTATACCAAGTATCATACTTTTATTTATTTTTTTTTAGTTAGTTAATTAGAAATGAAAAAATTGATTTATTAGTTTACTTACTAATACTGGTAATCTTGGTTCGTCGTGACTCACTGCATATTCACCTTTTTCTTTACCTTTCTTGACAATGAATAGATCTGAATTGATTCCGTTGATTGTTGTTGTTTTCTCAAAGATGACATCGGTAGTTGGGAAGCTCCACAGTGTAAAGTCACCACCTAATGATTCATTCCAACAAAAACCTAAGTATCTATAGAAAACAAGACCGGTTTCATAGAAATAGATACTGTTCTCTGTTCTAACTCTCTGATATTCAGCATCGAAATAGTATTCCTCTGAGCCATTGACATATGCTGAGAATGATGTTGGAAAAGTTGGAAGTGTTGGTGTTGATTGTGAATTAACAAAAAATATAAATACCCCAACAATTATTGTCAATACAAATAAATATTTATTTAACATGTTTGTTCTTTGATTTCAAAAATATATTATAAATTGTAAAATCTAATTAGTAATTCCAAATCAACTTTATTTAGATAAATATCTTTAATAAAAATTCAAATAACAATAGATATTTATTTGTTTGATAATATCTCACAATTGATTTTTCTACAAAAAAAAAAATTAGTTTGCAAAAAATTATCAAGTTTTTTTGTTGTTAGTTAATTCCAATAACAGTTAAATCACTTGTCATTTAATACTCGCTTTGTTGATTGTACTGATCCTAGGATCATGTGAACTAGTTCACATGAAAATCGACCTTTTCTATCCAAAATGTTTGGAAAAACAAAATAGTCGATTTGTCGATCATTATTGTTCAAAAATAAAATGGTTGATCGTATTTATAATAAGAACGATAATCAATCAAATAAATTAGTAAATTTATCACATTTTATTATCAAAGGTTGTTAATATATATGCGAGAAAAAAATTAATTTCAACTGTATCATAACCATGAAAACTTTTAATTGATGTATTAACCAATTAATCAATCTATTTGTAAGAAAGAAGTTTCAACATAACCAATTAAATTTCATTTGTTATGAAATGCTTGTTTACTTTTATAGTCACCAAAGATAATGTTGGTTGTTCTTCTTCTTCCAAAACCAAAACATAGTTCTTGATTGTTGGAATCACTTGATGATTGACTATTGGATGCATTGATCAAACTGTTGGCAAGCAAAAAGATTCTATTGTTGTTTTTAAAAGAAACACAATTTTTTTTTTATATTTGGTGCGATTTATTATTTTCATTTCTTTATTCTTTTTACTCTATATGTTTAGTTTACGATTATTTGTTAATAATAAAGTTATAAATAATAATAGTAATAATGAAAGAGATTTATCTTTTCAAGATTTATTTAAAACAGAGAATAAAGATGATAGAATAGTTTCGATATTAATGTCGACTTTTGTTTGTGATTGGAATTGGTTGGCGAAACAATTAAGTATTGTCATTGATGATTGTTATGATCATGATCATCTACCACTTTGTCAGGTAGCTATCAACTATGATCGGTCAAAGGGTACCAATTCAGGTAGATCGGAGCAAGAGATTGGCAATCCTTTCTTGGATGGTTCACAAACGATCAGTCTTAAACTGTCAGAAAACAAGTCACTTCCCATTGATATCATTCATCCACCGTTACTAGTAAGTCAAATCGGAATACTTCATTCAAAGATAATACTATTGGAGTATCAACAAATCATTAGAGTTGTAATATCATCTTCCAATCTAACCGGGTCCGACTGGGAAGTTCTTGGACAAACAATATTCATAGTAGACATTCCAAGAATAAAGAAGAATAACATAGACAATATTAACGATAACAAAGATCAATTTAAATATGAATTGGTTGATATTCTATCATCACTTGGTTTCACTGATGATCATATAGTGAATGCTTTGGATCAATTCGACTTTTCAATGATACACCAACATGGCATTCATATCGTTTCATCTATTCCAGGTGTATATAGTCATAATAAGTACGGTCTATCTAAATTGGCATCGTTGGCATCGGAGTATCAATCTACGAGTAAAGCTACAGCCGTATATCAGAGTAGCGCAATCGGTATGACATCTAGAGAATGGCTGAGTAGTTTCAAAGCTGCAATAGGAACCGATAATCTTACACTGCCTTTCCCTACACTTAATACAATCGATGAGATGATAACCTATAATCCTCTGGGCGCAACCGAGAGTGTAACCATTCGTTATCATGACAAAGATCTATTGCTATCGAATAAAATGCTATCGAAATTACAATACAACAACGAGCGTGATCCCAAGGTTGACAACTCCATCACTAACTTAAGTTCACATCCACCACTTCATTCTAAAGTATTGATAACAGACCGATGGATCTATCATGGAAGTCACAACTTTACAGAAGCATCATGGGGATCGATATCGAAAAGACAATCAACAATCAAAATATCAAACTTTGAAACTGGAGTATTCATTCCCACCGCTCTTTTTACAGGAGAATCCATTCAATCTATGCTAAGATTCAAAGTAGAAACACCTCTCTATGACTTTGATGACATTCCATGGCAAATGAACAAGCACTATAATATACTTTTTAATAACATTCATCAAGATAATCTAGATAATAACAATAACAATAATCAAGATAGCAATAATAGTTTAAATTATCATTGGAATCAATTCAAGAAAGAACAACAATTGTTGTTTAAATTTAATAAATAAAAAAGAGAAGAATGTGAAAATAAATTTATTAATTTTATATACAACTAAAAATGGTGGTTTGAATAAGATTATTCATTTTAGTATGTTGATTTTGGTGGATTTTCTAGTGCTTCTTCAAGTCTGGCACGGATTTGTACCATTGTAGGACGTTTCTTTGCGGAATGACTTAGACATTCTTTGATAAGAGAACTCAGACTGGAGTGTACGGAGCTTGGAATCTTTGGTTTGATTTTCTTTTCGTAGACTGTACGCACCAGTTCAACGATCGTTTGGATTTCGGGGTATGGTTCTTCACCTGTAACCATCTCGTACATCATCATTCCAAAGCTGTATACATCAGCAGCCGAAGTATAGACTTCTCCCGAGAGACACTCTGGAGCTTCCCATTTCGGTGTACCGGCAACCGCCGTCATGTTGACGTTCGACACGATTCTACTCAGTCCGAAATCACCTACCTTTGCGAAATCATGTTTATCCACTAGAATATTGGCAGCTTTGATATCACGATGAATCATATCGATCGAATGCAGGTAGTCAAGACCGCGAGCAACCGACAGTGCATGTCGCACAATGGTCGAGTAGGAAAGTGGATGACTCTTCTTGATGACATCCAGCAGTGTACCCTTGTGCATGATCTCCGTGACGATCATAAAGGTGGATTCCGCATTTCTCGGGATGATACAAGCACCTTCGAGTTTGAGAAGATTCGGATGGTTGATCAAACCCATGATCGCCACCTCCTTCAAGAAGTCCTCCAAACGGAATGAATACGATCCCTCATTGAATATCTTGACCGCTACTTCCTTGCCATTCCACTGCGCCTTGTTAACACGCGCCAATGCACCTGCTCCCAAGAACTCGCCAATCACCAAATCGGTCTCCTCGATCTTGGTATGCGAGAATACCTGTCCCAGCTTACAAAGTTCCAAAATCGTACTCAAACCACCACGATTCTTTATATCTGCTAAACAATCAACTAAAATAACAACAAAAAGATGTTAATTGTTACTTGTACAAGCATGAAGAATGATATATATTGTTGTTGTCACTTACATGATGCTTTTGCTAAATGTATTAGGATTTGAGCAGATTGAGCACGAAGTATATCAGCACCGGATATTGTAATCTTTGAATTGGCTTTCTCCATGAGATCGATGAACATTTGAACACCAAACATAGCAATGAATTCCTGTTTTGATTTCACAGAGAGGTCATCGCATGCATTCGCTAAAAACATACAATAATATGGTGCGAATATGAATATCTCATCTTTAATACATGTATCCATTAATATCTTTAATAGATCCTTATTCTTTTGAAATAATTCATCTTTTAATTTATCTATATATATTATAGAGTTAAAAAAATAGTTAATTTTTAATTATTGTTGTGAATGGTTGATCGACCATTATTTTTACATACATATTTTAACAAGTGGTGCAATAGTTTTGAAAACTTCACAACGATAGGTCTTAAATGTACATGTCATCGTTGTTTGAAGTAATACATTAACTAAATAATTGATTGACTCTATTGGCTTCTCTTTTAGACTGGATCTTGTTTCAGCGAGAATCGTAGTTAGATAGGCAATGGTCATCTCATCTCCACAAGTAGATAGAATTGGAATCAAATGATAGTTTCCTTGAATGATATCACCTGATAGTTTATCTATTTGATTTGAACATAATATTAATTAATTAATAAACAGATACATAAGATCATCATTTTTGATTTGATTGCTTGTTTCTACTATACTACTATACTTACTTAATGGTGTAATAATAGTTATACTTGTATTAAGTGAAGTATCATTATTATTCGATGTTGATGATATATTATCAGCGCTTTTATCTAGATCTGATTTCTTTGTTGGCGTTGTTGCTGGTGTTGTATTGGTAGAGTTGGCTGGTGTTGGTGCTGTAGTAGTTTGTTCATTCGCTCCATTTGGTTCATTGATAGAGAAGAACTCGAGATTCTTCTTTGAGAATATACCCATTAGACCACCTAAACTAAATGTAGATGGTGAAGGTGATGATTTATCTGGTGTACTACTCGAAGTTGCTGTAGCTGCAGCAGTCGGTTGTTGTTGTTGTTGTACCACTGGTTTCTGAGGTAGTAAAGCAAATAATTTACTTTGTTGTGACATAAACTGTTTGATATTATTTAATAAATCTATAAATAAAGATAGATATTAATTAGTATATAATATAGATATAGAATGTTAATAAATTATAATTACCTTTTTCACTTGACAATGAAGGAGAACTACATATATTTAGTAACTTTGAAGAGATATTAAATATATGTTTGATAAATTTAATAATATACTCTGTTGTTAAGAGTGGTTGTGTTGTAGTAGTAGTTGTTGTTGTTGTTGTTGTTTCATTATTTGTATTTGCTTTTGTTGAACTGTTAATTCTCTGAATGAAATTAGCTGCGACTGTGAGTCGTTTAATGGTGATGTTGAGCAGCTGTTTGAATAGAACTTTGCAGAGTTTATCACAGACATCGCTGGTGTGGTCGAACAATGCCAGTTCACGATCTTGACTCTCGATGAACTGTTGAATCTGTCGGTCTTTCAACTTCATATATTCTTTACAATGTTCGATGTTGTTTGCCACCAGTGGATTGACTTGTTGTTGTTGTTGTTGTTGTGATTGAATCGTTGTTGTTGTTGTTGTATTATTACTATTACTCTTTGCAATGAGAATATCTACCTGTGCAGCTTCTTTGAATAGCTTTATCCTCTTACGCAGAGCGTCTTTCAGTGAGTTGATATTGGCGGTGATCGACTCGAGTAGTTGTATTGAACTTTCGAGTGCTCTTGGCATGACAAAAGACGAACGGAACAAATGATATACGAAATCCAATGTTGATTTATCGAGATGTTGTCGCTTCGATAACAAAGAGGAGTTGGCCAACGCTTTGTTTTTCTCTTGCTCTGCAATGTTGAACTTATTGATATTGTCAATGGTAGATTGCTTTTGAATGGTAAACGGTTGATTCCTAGGACGTGACGGTACTGAACTATTTGGTCCTGGTGGTGATGGTGATGTAGTTGTTGTTGTTGTAGTTGTTGAGTTTGTTGCATTTGTTGAGTTTGTTGTCGTTGTAGATGTGGCTGTTAATTTAGATGAACCAATGGTAGTACTATTCATTTTGATTGTACCATTTGGATTGGTAACCACTCCTCTTGAAGACGGTCTTAACGTTCCTTTAATTTGCTGTTGTATGATGTTCGCCGATTGCTGTTGCTGACTGACCAATATCGAGTTATTGTACGATTCTATCTTGTTTATCAATTGGATGAACTGCTCTTGAACGGCGTGGAATCGAGTGTTCAGGAAATAGAGTTCGAATGGTTTGTCCTTTTTGAATGCAGAGACAATGTCGCATATGTAGTGAACGAGGAACGAGGGTATCGAGTTGAAGTCGGTGATTGGCTTGGTGAAGAGTTTGAGGTTGGCAACGATCGGGTCGATGTTGAACCGCTGGATGTTGTTGGTATCCTCGGTGGCTTCCACCTCGATGCAGAACGGAATCAACTTGTTCAACTCGCGTTCGTCGCGTGTCGTCGACGCGGTCGAAGTGCTGGTGATCAAGTTGTTGTTGTTCTCTGCACCGCCCGGGTTGATGTGTTGCTGGTGGACGTGATGATTGAGAGTCGATCGTGTTTCCGGGTCGGTAAGGAGTCGGTAGATCATCTTCTCCATGATGTTGCAATGCATGACCAGTGACGACAGCGGTAGGAATGTCGCCGACTCAATATCGGGAACGACAATCATAAAGTTTGGACTGACAATGCCTGACGAGTGCATCATATTGCCAGGCGTCGAACTAGCGCCACTCGGTAGCATAGCATTCAACGGTAACTCCCATTTCGAAATGAACATAATCAGCGCAATGAAGAACTTTTCTTCATTCTCAATTCTATTTTTCAGATAAGATGATGTTATAACTCCAAATGATTGTTTACTTGTTAAATTTAGTTGTACTTGTTGTACTTGTTGTTGTTGTTGATTATTGGGTGATGGTGAAGATGATGATGATGATGATATCGATGGTACCGACTGAGATAGTGAAGATGATTGCGATTGTTGAATCAATTGTGAAGTTAGATTGTTTCCAACGGTTGGCGGACTGAATTGCATCTGAGAGCTGACAGTGGAAGGTGTAGAAACAGGTGATTTTGATTCACTTATTGGTGAGGTTGGTGTTGGTGTTATCGACAAACTATTCAGTGAATATTGATTGTCACGACTGGATTTAGTTGATTTTAAAAATGCCGGTCTTGCATCACCAGTATTATTAGTAGGAGTTGTTGTAGCAGTAGTAGTAGTAGTAGTATTATTCGTACTATTACCATCTGTTGGCGAGGTCATCAATGAACTTGATTCCTGTACAGACATTGCACCAAGATATGGACGTGATATCGGGAAGTCATCGTCGGAACCGACCACTTTTTTCCAATCGTCCAACATCTTTTTCAACTCTTCATTCTGTACTAATTTCTCAACTTGTTGTTGCTGTTGTTGTTGTTGATCAGATGTTGTCGAAGTTGTAGATGTTGTCGATGTTGTTATTGAATTAAGTTGTTGATTTTGATTTATATAACGAATGGCAACACCGTTTCTCCAGAAATCTTGATGAACCGATTGATCTTGTGCAAAGTGGAACGAACCGATTCCATTGGCTTTGCCGTTCTGCCATTTGCCAGAGTAGTAGTTGCGCTTCGCCAAATACTGTGGTAGCGTCAGTTCCATCATGGTGTTCTCTACGGTATCGAATGTCTCATTGATACGCGACACCGTACTGTACGACGGGTTGTTTGCAATCACCGGTGTATGCTCCAAGTGTGCACCCTTATAGGGTGATACCAAACTCTGAATAGTCAAAGTAGGTGGTATCACACCGACACTACTTGCACTACTATTATTTCTAATGTTGTTGATACTGTTATTTTCATATCTATGTCTATATCCATCATTGATAACCAATGAACCTTCACCAAATTTTTGATCATTCTTCCAATTTCCCAAGTAGGTACTGGTTGAATATAGAAATACACCGTAACCCTCTTTATACATCGATTCATTCACCTGTCCATAATAAAATCCATAATTCGAATGAATCTATAATAATCAAAATAACAATATTAATTATTAACTGTAATAATAAACAACATATATATATATATATATATACATACTTGATAATGATTTGGTAAATCTGTATTTTGTTTTACAATAACATCATATAGATATGTTGATGGTCTAATTACTTCGAAATTCATTTTATATACATATATGTATTTAAACTATCTATCTACTATTTATCTATTATTTATATTTATATGACTAACTTTACTGTTTGTTAATTATTCTCTTCCTATATATTTACAAATCAATCATTCATTGTAATGAATTACTCTATTTTATCTCTCTCTCTATTCTATTCTCTCTTTGTTTTATGTTTATTTTTATTTTTAGTTTTTTTTTTTTTTTTGCCTGAATTATATTGTTAAGTTTTAAATGTACTGTAACTTAATCTTATCTTAATCTTTCTTGATCTTAAAGAATATTAATATTATTTTTTTTAACTTGTTTGGTTTTGTAAATATAAATTATAGTGTAAAATAATTGGTGATTGATTTAATATTATTAAATAATATTATATATATATATGGGTGTGAGTGTGTGTTGTGGTTATTTATATATTTGCTTAATAATGCATCAACAACAATGTAATTTTTTGATTGATCAATCACATGGTAACAAAATAATTTTTGCAAATTTTTATTTTTTTTATTTTTTAATAAATTGATAGTTTTTTTTTTTTACATTTTTTAATTACTTTTTTTTTAAAGTTTTTTTTATTGTAGTATATTAGTGATACTAATATATTCATCAAATAATCATATTTATCTATACTATGGTTTATTATTACTTGATGGAATCTATGATTGAACAAACAAACACTATGGGAGTAAAGTAACCCCCTTCCATCTCTTTATTTTTTTTATTACTTCTCCCCATAGAATTCAATTTATCTCAACTATTAAGATTGACAAAAATGTCGATGATGTGTGAACTTTAAATAATAATAACTATTAGTTCAAAATATAAAACTATTTTTTTTTTTTTAAATTGATACAAAATCAACAATAATAATTATAATGATATCTATTTTTTTTTAAGATACCTAAATAATAAATGATTTGGACTAGTTGAATTAATAGTCAATTATATGTTTATGATATTATATTTTTTTTAAAACCAATAAATTTATTTTATTAATGCTCCTTATCTTTAAAATATTTATCCCAATAAATGTAAAATAGGTAGGTAATTGATGGTTAACAACCAGAGTTAACTGTTTGATTTAAGAAACTGATAGTGAAAAAATTGCCTTGTGATTGACCATACATCACAGAGGAATTGGGAGTGCAAGTCAAATTGAAGACGTAGCCAGAGTCACCTGGAAGAATCCATACTGGGTGAAATACGAATTTGCCGTATGGATAGATTCTAAAACAACTTTCATAGCAACTGGTGATAGGTTTGGTAAATGGCTGAGAAGTTCCACCATTAACACACTTATTGTCATCGGCACTCCTCACCGGGAAATTATCGATGTTTGTTATGAAATTTAAATTTGGGGAAGTCCCAATTGGATATCCAGTGATCCTTTGACGAGTGTAATAAACTTGACCTGTTTTCATGACAGCTGTCATCTGTATTGTATGATCTTCAAAATCCATATATTTTGCCAATTGCTGAATACAATCACCACTCTGTACCAAAGAGCAAGATAGAATATTTAATAATAAAATTAAAAAGATTGATTGTTTTGACATTTTTTTATTATTAAAATATTTATTTATAATAAAAGAAATAGAAAGTTAAAAGTTAAATGGGGATTTTAATGATTAAAGTAAAAAAAATAATGAAATTGTAGTTTTTATAAGTTAGGATTATAAAAACTTCATTAAATATTTAAAATATACAATATTCATGTTAATTTTATTTAATTTATACTTATTGGTTTATCAATCTCTTTAAAGATACTTGAGGGAGTGGAAAGTATTTTAAAAAATAGAATTCTTTACAATAATTTGTGAATGTTCATTTTAATTTGAGGCAAACCTTCCTTTTAATCTTATTTTTTGTAACAAAAATAAAATTATGTATATAATTAATAGAGTCGCTTAATGCAAGATAACATGTGTTTTTTTATCACGATTCGAAAAAAAATGAATAGAGATATCAACAATAGATAATAAAAATAAAATTGAAAAATATCAAATTTTCATTCTAACTGTTTCAACAATCAATCAAGGTTGAACAAACACTTTTTAGAACATATGTTCAACACTCTTTAAATATTTTAAAACCACAACCATTCTCACTTGACTCAAATCCCCTTTTTATACATATTTGTACTGAAATAAATATATCAAAGTGGTTGATTCTCTTAAAATATTTTATTTTATTATTAATATAATTTATTTATTTTATTTATTTTTTAAAAGACTATGTTTGAATTATGAAATAGATAATACCTGTCATATGAAAAGATTTCTGATTTACACAATGTTAAATTCCTTATTGGAAATATATCACTTTTGAATAATCAACCATTTTGATGGATAAAAACTAGTTTTTTTTCAGATACTTGGAATAATAAAAAAGATCAATGGTTGTCGAGTTTTTTTTTAACAAAATAATTTATTTATTTAACAAGTTTATTATATATATTAGATCTAGTTACTTTCTAATGTGATGATAAAGGTTCTAACATCCATTGGGGAAACGGTGATTGTGAAATCATCGGTGATTCCGGTGGTCTTGGTAGATTCAACTTCGGTGGCAGTCTTCCAAACGAGACGGTTAACGCTAGACAATTTCATTGTCGCTGAGAGATTCATTTCAGTGACTGAGGTGATGGTGAAGAACGAGAACAAATTGGAGAGGTCGACAGTAACCGGTTGAGTGTTGACAGTGTCTTGACCGTCGATTGCATAGATATTCTGGAGACGCAAGATCACAGAGGGGTCGGAGCTGTCCAACCATTGAAGTGTGTGCAAACGGATGCCTTCGGGCAAGTCGAAATTCAATGGCGAGTAGCTACCTTGGTATTGGCTGTTCCAAACGTTGTTCGATTGTTGAGTGGTTGTGAACATTGGGTAGAGTGGGTGTGCGTGCTCGAGTGCACGTGGACGGTAGTATTGCTGGGCGGCGTTGCCAATTGGGTGGAAAACAATCTTAGTCGTTGTGATGATCTGAGTGGATTCGTTCATTGGCTCACCGACACCACGACCGTCGTCCATCAGAGTACGACGATGCAACATCATTTCGAGCTCACCGTTACCGAGCGATGCACACGAACGTGAACGATCGGTCAAGAATGTGAGTTGCAGTTGTTGCTCGGTGTCTTGGATGTAGGTGATGGCGTTCAATGGCACGTAGTTACCGGCGACCGGCTGGACATTGACGTACTCCCATGAGAAACGATAGTCGATGATACGTTGCACCATTTCCATACCGTTGGAATCGGAATACCAGGTGTTGTTGGTGTTGAGAGAAGTGTTGAAACGGGTGATCACCTCCTTACCGAGACCGTCGGCAATGTCGATGGGACCAACGGTTTCTTCAACCTCCAAGTAGTCAACGTTGGTGTAGAGACGGAACACCTGAATCATGTTTTCATTCCAGAAACGAGTTAGAGTTTGAACTTGTGGACCTTGGACCAATGAAACCTGTGGGTTGGAAGTGAGGAATTGGTGGGCGTCGGCACCGATTGGACGGAAAATGTAGGCACCGTCACATTGGGTCGAGGAGTTGTCACCGACCGATGGTGAGTAGAAGAGATACTCTTGAGTGATGTTGATGAATGCACCAGAGGTAACGTTGGTAATTGAGAGGAGAGCACCAGAAACACTGTCGAAACGCACGGAAATGAATGGATTCGATAAGACGGTTTCATAGAGTTGTGCAGACTTTGCGATCTTCTTGGCTTCTGAGATTTCGTTGTTCTCGGTGTTGGACGATGGTGAAACGATGTATGTGTTGTATCCCATTGGTGGAACGTGGGCTGTGAAAGATACCCAGGTAGTTCCGTCCAATTCCAAGGTGGTTTGCGATGGCACAGTACCGGAGCTAGTGGAAACAGAGACGGTTGAGATTGGGATTGGGAAACGAACGTATTCATCACGTGTCCATGAGAGTGAGTTGTAGAGAACGATTGGGACTGAGGTTCCGTAGGCGAGCAAATCTAAAACTGGACAGGCAGACTCGTTCAAGAGTGGACAGAAAAGAATGCTTGGGGTTGGGGCAGTAGCTGGCGAGGATTGGGTGAGGAGTTGGGAGACAACACTGTCGAGGGCGTCGTAGGTAGAGTATTGTCCGATCGAGAGACGCTCGGCATAGTCGTAGGCGACGTGTTGTTGTTCGGTACCGGCGACGGCATCGTGATGTTGGGCGACACCCAAAGCTTCACGGAGAACACCGACGTTGTTGTATTCCGACTGTTGGACAGATGGAATGGCGTCCGATGAAGTGACCAAAAGTTGTTCGGCGACATGGAGCAATGCGTTCGATTGACGGACATAACCCTTGAGAGCTGGACGACTGACAAAGTAACCGGTCCAATAGGAATATTGGTTGTCGGCGTATGGGAACAAGTCGTCGGTCTTTACTTGCCAGGTGAGTCCTGCAGCGTTGACAGCGTCGATGTAAATCGATGGAGTGGAATAGAGAACGTTGATACCGTATTGTGGGTTGGCGTTGATGTATTCGAGAAGCTTATCGATGTTCTTAAAGTACATGTTGGCATTCATGTATTGGAAGTCACAACCGAATGGAATCAAAACATTGTTGGTACGGTAGTGAGTGGAGTACTCTTGAGCAACAGCAATGAATGCTTCGGCTCTCTCTTGGATATTGTAGTTGAATAAGTTTGGATCGTCTTGAATGGGATCATCTCCACCCTCAAAGTTAAATCCCCATGGAGTGCAATACATAGCTCTCAAAACACTGGTGAATACTTGATATTCTGGAGTACTCTTTGATCCTCTCCACATAAATTCCATTTGTTTATTTGCTAATCTAGTATCCTGCGGAAAAAAGTAATTTTTTTTGGTCAGTTTCCAGTTTTTTTTTTTTCAGGAAGTTTTGTTAAATTTAAAATACACTTACAATATCTTGATAATCCATACGGCCAATAATAAAGGCATCGAATCCAATATTACCGAAAATGGTAGCTTGAGTGTTGGAGTGTCCGAACGGGTCGATGTGCCAACCAATCTTTGGGGTGACACCAAAGTGTTCGTTTAGGAATTGATGTCCGAGGGTCATCTGATCGATGATGTCGTCGTAGTAGGTGGCAGCTTCGTCGTTCATACACCAACCACCGTTGATAAATTCGAGTTGACCGCTGTGGACCAATTGAGTGACAGCCTTTTGGGTCTCTTCGGTTTGTTCACGCCACCATCTCATGAAGAATGCAATCTCCACATAGATAAACTTTCTGTTTGGATTCTGGAGCAATCCAGCCACTACACTATCAATTGTATATTGTACACCTGCAAATTGAATCGACATATTAGCACCATAATAATATTCATCTACAGTTTTTAACCATCCAACATCCTAATATTTAATGAAAAATAAAATTAATAATAAAAATTGAAATTTCAATTTCCAAGTTAGTCAGCTGATTGAATTAAGGAATATGGAAATAATGAAGGATATTTACGTCATGAGTATGTGCTACAATGTGAACATTCAATGTATTGGAACCCATTGGAGCAATATATGGTTTATTTATTTTGTTTTTCTTTGCTGCATTGGCTGTGATTGCAAGTGTTGCCACCAGCATCAACAATGCAAATGTTATAATTTTCATTTTATATATATATACTATTGATTAATTATATATATGGATAAAATAATATATGTATTTATGATTTTTCACAATTGAATAGAATTGAATCTTTCTAAAATGACCAAATCCTATCTAAATTAGTAAAAAAAAAAAACAAATCAATAAAAAAAGAAATTGTTATTGATTATTATTTTTATGAAGAGAACTATATTAAATTTTATTTTTTATTGTTGTGTGTACTTACATACCCAATTTATTTATTTAAATGGTTTTTGATTTAGGGGTTTTTAATTTCACCACACACAAAAAACATCATTTCGATGGTGATCATCATTTTTTTTTTTTTTTATCTTTTAGGAGTTTTGCAATTTCTGCAATTGAAAATACCTAGCTCCTTGTGTAAGTGGCTGGGGGTGCCAAACTATTTGTAGGAGTTCCACCGTTTTTTTACATTTTTTTAATTGCGGCATTAAAGAAAAAAAAATCAAAAACTGTTTTTTTTTGTGATATTTTTTTTTTTTATAAATTTGATCTCTATTGGGAAAAAAACAAATTATCTTCTTTTTATTGTAAATTTCATTTGCTTCAAAACCGGACTTTAAATAAAAACACAAAAAAAGAAAAAAGATGGTATTTTTGTAATTGAGACAGAGTTTATAGTTAAGGAATTTCGTCACCTTTAGAGTTTGTTTACTCCTACAATTTGTTGTGAAAGAGTAGAGTTTACGACGCCACTCCACTCTTGCGCTACACTTTAGAAATTGTTCTGATCGGTCCGCAACACCTCTTTCGTTGCCAAAATCTAAAGACATTTCATCGGCCGTAACTTGCAAAACCACCAGGTAATAATTCAATACCTTTTCGATCTTTAAAAAGCGAAATAATGTGTGTTTGTTTCTTCAACAACCCACCTGGTATTAGGTTAACCAGAGGTCAGGTCAATCAATTCGATGCGATTTTTTTATAAGAACAATAATTATTATTAAGCTTTAAAAATAATAATCTTTTTTTTTGTTTTTGATTTTGATAGTTTTGATAAAAATGGGAACACCGAAGATTTTACAACCTAAAGAGTAAAAAATGCGAATCTAAATTATCTTGAAATATAGATATGATAATTGTAGATAGATTATCTTTTTATTTTCAATTATCAATATTATATCTTATCCTATATGCATTTGAGAATGCAAGTTGACAAGTCTGTGCTGTAGATACATAAATTGATCAATGTTGTGTTATGTTAACATTAACTTTGCAAACTTAACATATAAATATAAATATAAATAATAAAAATAAAGTAAAGATAACCAGATATACATAGACGAGAGAGTACTCTTCTCTGGGTGTTGAAATTTACAAAAAAAGAAAAAAAAACTTTTAAAAAAAAAAAACTAAAATTAAATTTCATTTTTGTGTGATTGTTGTGTTTGTGTGATGCCCTAACTAGTTATTATTACACCTGGTCAGCTTATTTGTTTATTTAAAAATTATTATAAATGTGCAGTAGTAATGTTTTTATTTAAAAATAAAACAAAAATTTAAAATATAAACAAAAAAATATAAAAAACCAAACCACCAATTTACATAGTTATCAATCATCACGCAGTTTCTTAGCACTATTATCAAACTATCAAAGCAACACCCAATCAAAATCAACTTTAATTTTATTTGTATTCTGAAATAAAAATAATAAAAACATAAAGAATAAAACAGATAAAGTTTGATCAAATTATATATAAAGATTTAAGAATGGATAATTGGAGAAAGATTAGTATTACACCTGTTTTAAATGCGAATGGTAATAATCAATCACCTAATAGATCATCTCCACAACAAAATTCAACGGATGAAGCAACAGATTCAGTACCTAAACCATTAAGAGTATGAATTCTAAAAACAAAACAAAACAAAGCATAACAAAGAATAACAAAAGAAATGTAGTTGACTAATATTGATATAATGTTGTTGTTGTTGTTGTTATTTACATGTTTAGTATCAAATACCAGATAATGATTTCTATAGCTATTTAATAGGTACATGGAAGAGAAATTTAGAGTGGAAGGAATTTGGTGGATTGTTTCCACACATCAGAACTAGTAATACGGTGGTGATGATCGAGGAATACAGAGGATACGACAACGATCCGAGTGCACGTCACTTGAAATGGAGTTTCGGAAAGAGTCTAGAGAAGAGTGAACTGCGATTCGGTTACTCAATGAAGTGTGTACAGGCGCCAAAGAACACAGAGACCTACCTCGAGTGGACCTACATCGGAACGGTTTGTCACGGTAAATACCTACCGTCGACCAACGTCGCAGTACTCAACTTTTTCCAACCACAATCAACCGTTTTAGTTACCTACAGAGTTATAGATGAGAATAGTAAGTAGATAGCTAGTTTATCTTTGTTTTATTGTAATTCATTGCATGAAAACACACTAACCACCAATTCATTCATTCATTCATTTTTTAGCAATGTCAGTTTGTGTAGTCGAAGTCGATAAGAAACAAACACCATCCATACAATATGGAAATATGTATAAGATAGATCCTAATTTATATAATGAATCAAAATAATAATAATAATCATAATAATAATCATAATACAAAGAATAGTAATATTTAATTGCGTAAACAACAGATAACAAAGACAAACAAACAACATAACAGAACAGAACAGATATCTTTTTACTTTAAGTAACATAAATTATCATAACATAACAATACAATCAACCAACTACAGCATGTATCAAACTCAACTTGACCAACAAATCAAATCAAATCAACCAAATTGGGTAAACCAAAGCAAAAAAAAAAACAAAAAGTTAAATCATTTTCATACCAACCAGAATTGATTAAATCATTATAGATTCTTGAGAATGGTATTGGATTTTTCTTTATTTATTTAAAAATTACAATAGAAATAACAGTCTTATTTAATTTTGTAATCCAAAAAAAACCTCCAACCTAATAAACCAATCGTTTTATTAATTCCAATACCTATTTTAGTAGTTACTCATTCAAAAAAAAAGGTTAATTTTTGTTATTTGGTTTTAGTAATTCAATTAATTTAAAAAACTACTAAAAAAGGTTAAAAAACTTTTAAAAATCATAGTTAGTTAGATTTTATAGTTTATATTAATAATTCTTTTTTTCCAAACATAATCAAACTTTAAAGTATACTTTTTTCTCTTTCTATTTTTTTCTATTAAAAAAAACAAACAACTTTAAAGTTGATATTAAAAAAAACAAACAACTTTAGTATGTTTGTAAAAATGGTGTTGTTGTTCCTTGTCAATAAGATAAATAAAGCTATCTAGATGTTAGTAATTGTACATTCATCATTCATCATTGTTTTTGTTTCAACATCAACCTGGTAAATTGGTCGAAAATTGTGTGTTTAATATCATCTATTTAAATATTCTCAAAGTTTAATAGTTGATTTCCTCTACTATTTACTCTTTATTTTGTTTGTTTTGTTTTTGTTTTTTTTGTTTTTTTTTTTACAATTATATAACTGATGATGATGAAGGAGTAACAATACTAAATTAAGTAATCTTAAAACACTATCGAAAGTTGTGTTGTATACAACATGTGTTAAGTGGTACCAATCTATCTATGCATTCCTATATTCTGTTTTTGTTTTTTAGTGTTAAGTGTGTGAGTTAAATTGATTTTTGTTGTGTTTCTATTTAAGATTGGAAATACTTTTTCAACTTTTAAATTAATTATTTTAAATTTGTTACAATCTAATTCATTGTAGGCTGTTCCACACAAAAAAATTAAACAAACACAAACATAGAAAATCAAATAAAATGTGAGAATTTCAATTAACACTTTTAAAAAGTTTTTTTTAACAAAGTGTGTGGTGTAGAGATGTTTTAATGTTTGATATTGTACATGTATATATGGAATGTTTGCCTCTCTGATCCATTTTAATCACAATTGTTTGTTAAACATTGAAATTCTAATTAATTTAACTTTGAATATATTCACCCTCCCCACACTCTCTATCAAACTATCCTTCTGACTTTAAAATCACTAATGTTTTTTTTTTTTTTTTGTATTATTTCGAGATATCATATGTGATTGACGATCATACCATGCCACAACATACTATATTATACCAATATATAATACATGCAATATTAATTTTTTACAATTAACAATAGCTATCCAAAACTATAAATACTCAAGTTTCAAATTCAATTCAACATTCACATCATCTTTAAATAATTCCACTTATTTAGTTTTCTTCCTTCTTACAAACACAATTTTCAAAAAACAAACAATGTTTAAACAATCGATTTATTTAATTTTATTATTAAATATTTTTTCATCTACAATGCTAGTGCAAGCCGATTGTACTCAACAATTGGCAAGCTACTTTAACTTTAATAGTCATTTGCTACAGATGACAGCTGTCATGAGAAACGGCCAGGTATTTTACACTCGTCAAACTATAACACCATTCAATGTTGGACCGAATATTTTAATGTTGACCAATGGAAATTCCTTCGATGTATTGTGCTCCGATAACAATAAGTGTGTCAATGGTGCCTCCCAAACATTTTCCACTAAAATCAACAGTTTCTTTGATGCCAAAGGAATCAATATTTACCCAAACGGACAAGTTAATCTATACCCACTCTGGAGGATTCCAGCCGACCCAGTCTACAGATTCAACTTGACATGCTCACCAACTTCCAATGTGTTCTATGGATTCGCCCAAGAAAATTATTTCGCTTTCAGTTTTGTAAATGGAACAACTGTTGGATCATCATGTTAAAAAACAAAATAGCTTAAATTTAATAATTATTAATATTGCCGATAAAAATTTAAGATGTTGGATAAGCATAGTCAACTTATTAAATTCATTTTTTAATAAAATATAATGTATATAGTTTTTTTTCTTTACTTTTTTAGTTTTATCATTCTTATTTGAACAAATTGAAAAAACAATTTGTTTTGAAAGAATCGAATTAAATTTAGTGCAGTTTTTGAAATCCCAATGAGATATTAAATAATCTATTTAAATAGCTATTAAATTCATAGGTCTTAATAAAGTTTTGAAATTCATTCTCTTAAAATAATTATTTTTTTATTTTAAATTAAATTTAATATTGAATTTAGCAAGCTGATTTAACACAGGGAAGATCGACAAAACTGAAAAAGAAAAAATTTCCTTGAGATTCGCCATAGTATACATCTGAAGTTGGGGAGCATGTCAAATTGAAATAGTAAGTTTTATCACCATCTAGACTCCAGAGTGGACTGATTGAAACTCTACCGTCTGGATATATCAGGATTCCTTTGGCATCATAGAAACTAGTCATACCACTGGTAAAAGGTTGGGTAGTTCCATTGATACACAAATTCTTGTCAGCAAACAAAACACCCCAAGGATCACCATTAGTTAGATATCCCGGAAAAGCTGACCATTTATAATGAGAAACAACTTGGACATTATAAAAAACTTTTCCATTTCTCATTATAGCTGTCATTTGTAATCTAGGAATATTTGGAGTGAGAAAGTATTTAGCCAAGAATTTTGTGCAATCTCCTTGAACAAAAGTGAATGATAGAATATTTATTAATAAAATTAAAATTAAAATTTGTTTTAACATTGTTTTTTATAGAAAAAATAGTATTAAAATAATAAAGATATTTATAAATTCTAAAATATGAAATGATTTGAAAATAAAAAAACCAAGAATTTATAGGTAAATGGATTATTTTTTTTAAAATATAATTTAATTAATTTTTTGATAGAAATATAATGTTAAAATAAATTTAGTATTACTAAATTTAATATTATAATATATTAGTAAGTATGATCCTCTATCATTTTTATACTTTTAAAAAAAGTTGGATTTTTAGAGGATATATAATGATAGCAATTGGTAATGTTTAGATTTGAGGCAAACTTCAATGTTGTCTCTGATAACAACTTTAATCAAACACACACGATCACAAATTTTTTTTTTGTTAAAAATAAAAAAAATGGGAATGATAATATTTATTTATAAATTGATATCATTTTTGAATTATAAATTATTTATTTACGTTTTTATTATTATATTTTATTTTATTTTCCAAGTTGTGCTTTTAATGTACTGTTTTCAACTTCCAATTTAGTGGCCCAATCCATGATCTCATCTTGATCCTTCTGTAGTGAACTGTATTTGATTTTCAGCTCGGCCAATTCACTCTCGACCTTGGCCAACACCAAATTGTTAACGTTGGACGGTGAAGTTGGAACCGGTGGTGAAGACGATGACTTCTTGACGATCTCTTCCTTTGACAAGATCAACTGCTGATTGTCAGCTTTGAGTGTTTGAATCAAATGATGTTGATCGTTCACCTGTTTCTCGAAACTCTTCAACTTGGCATCGTAATCGACATTCTCTTGTCTCAATCTCATCAATTCAAAGATATCGACATTGGAATCGTTCGATGCCATACTATTATTATTTTGACTACTCTGAGCTAATTGTAATTGTTCATTTTGTTGTTTTTCTTGTTGTAGTTGTTGATTTAATAACCACTTTAATATTTAAACAATATATATTATTATTAATAATCAAATGAATATTTTTAACCTTATTGTAACTTACAATTTGATTTGATAATTCCTCTAATTTATCATCTTTTTCAAGTATTAAATCTTCAAGTTTTGACATTGCCTCTGAAAGAATTCTATTTTCTTTATCTTTTTCTTCGATTAACATTTGTAATTCATTGATAAGCTGTGTGTTTTCTTGGTTTTGGTTGTTGATCTCTGTAGTTGGCTGTTGTTGTTGTACTGGTGTGACTGTGACTGGTTCTGGTTGAGCAACAACAGCAGGGGCAGTGGGTGTTGGAATTGATACTACTGGTGGTAAAGGTGATTGATTGCCTGGAGTTGATAGTTTTTGTTGTTGTTGTTGTTGCTGATGTTGTAGTTCCATTTCTTCAATCTTTTTCTTTAATAATGCATTTTCACTATTTTTAGAAAACCAAATTAATAACCTATATTCCAATCTATCTAATATTACCTTTTAAGCTACTTACTTTTCTAAGTGTTGTTGTTGTTCTTTACTTATATGTGGAACTGCAGGTGATGAAGATGGTGGAGAAGATGCTGTATTTGGAGATGTAACACTTTGTGCTGAAGATGGTCTAGTTCCAGGTCTTGGTTTATTCATATTGGTACCCAATAATCTAACCTTATCTAGATATTGGAACAAACAAATTAATTATTTCTATTGATAATTAACAAAAAGCTTGTTGATTTATAATGTATATACATACCACAAATATCTTTGAAAAAGATTGTATAATCGAAATCAAAGAGTTGAATAGAAATTTTATCGAGTGCCGTTTGGAATGGTTCTTCACCTTGTTCTGCGTGTGTGAATTGATCGGTCTTTCTGAGAGTGTCCATCTTCTCTTTGAAGCTGTTCAGTCCGATACGATGGTTGATGATCGAGCTGAGGTTATTGCGATCGGCAATGTTGTTCTCGTCGAGATTCAGCATGAGTTGTGCCAACACCGCTGTGAACAAACCTTGGATGTGGACCTGTAGCGAGTTGGCAGCGGTCGATGTAATCGGTTGGAGAATCGACTCCACAATGAAAGAGAGATGTGATCCGTTCTTGAAGAACTCGGTGACCACTCTCGGTGACTTGTCCAACCAAATCGAGAGAATCTTTAGCAATGCAATCTTTATTAGTGGATCGATATCCTGTTGTTTCTTTGTGGCGAGTAGAGCAGCCATAAGTTTTTGGAAGAGAGTTAGAGGTTGTTGTTCGCCACTGCCAGCTGTAGCTGTTGACTTGGGAATCTCAACCACTGCTTTTAACATCTGTTCTTTTGCATGAGTGGAATCTCTCAGTGTATAAATGATAACCATAGATGAATACCAGAATCCATTGATGTCGATTCTCATGTTGGCAAGTAGTGAGGCGGTGTTAGCTGTTGGACTGGCTGGAGATGGAGTAGACGATTGTGTTGTTGACATCTCCCACGAGAAGAGTGCTCTCACCAGGTGTTGTCCAATCGAGAGATCGTCGTCGCCAGGTGCAGGCGGTGTTATTGTTGAGGCAAGCGCCATCTGTGCCTCCTCGTTTCCAGTGAGGTAGCACTTGAAGACGTGAGCAGCCGATTGCTTCTCTATCAGATCCTTCGAATGAAGCAACACCAACGTTAGCTTGAGAAGTGCAGATTGCGATTGTCCGTTCAACTCTGACTTGATAGAGACGGCCGAGAACTCTGCAATATTCTCTGGATTCATATTGATTATCTCACCGAGCGTGTACAACGCCTTACTACGAATGAATTGCGACGACATCTTTCCAAGACCGAGTCTAATAATGAGATTCATCATACTGCAATGACTGATTTGCTGTTGGTTGGCTGGTGTCGAGAGATTGTTACGCTCGACCAACGACAATATCAAATCCAGCGTCGACATAATAATACTAAACTTATTGTCCGATAATATCCACATATCAGTATTCTGAACCTGTAATAGAGGTGCCAATTTTGGAATACATCCCATCTCCCTAAAGAAATTCTAGAATTAAAATAACAAGTTGGTTAAAAAACTAATTAGTTTTCATTCCTTTTTTTTTTGTTTTGAGAGGTGTCTCCTTATTTCAGGAAATTTTGTGGCGCGCCAACACAATTCCAACTCCCGCCGGTAACTGAGTTAGCCCCTCACGGAAACTGAATTTTTTATAGCGCCAACATCAAACTACTTCCCGGCAACTGAGTTGCCAACATGACATCCTGATAATATTATTGTTTTGTTTTGTTTACTTACTTGATTTAATACATTTCCTTTTAATAGATTGTTTAATATGGTTATACAATCGTTGACGACGATACCACCTTCGGATTGACCTTCGATACGTATGATGTCTTGTAGGATTTCGAATCCACCGTCGAACGCTATGATCTTTTGAATTTCCTGGTTGGATTTGGTGAGGTCTGTCAATACTAGCAGTGCTTCGTTTCTAATGACTTCACGAGAGTCTTTGAGTAGTCCCATGATGCTGGTCACCGACATCGGACACGCCAAAATAGATTCTTGAACACTCTCGAATCGATTGGTCAACAGTGTCTTTAGGAAAGTACAAACACTATATCTTACGTAATGATCGGATGTCAAATTCAAAACATTGAAAATTACCGCGAAATTACTCTTATCATTTATAAACAACTCTGTATTATGTATTTGTATAATATTATCATCTTTCTATAAAATGAGTTGTTAACATAATAATTATTAGTTTTCATTATGTGAAATGAATGATTTTCGTCGTGTGAGTGGAAACTGAAATTTTTATATAGCGCCACCACTCCAGGTTTCCAAGTATTTGTATAAACTCCAATTTGTTGTTGGTTGTAATGATTATTATGATGACGATTGAATTGAATGAATTTGTGCAGACTTACTTACAGGATTACACAATATTATGGAAGTTAATAACTCTATTGATTCTCTTAGTAGTTCGATGTTGTTGGAGTTTGCTTGCATTAGTTTGGTGATGAGTGGTATTCTTGAACCTACTGCTTGGTACATGTGTTTACCCAACGATGTCAATTGTGATATGGCATGTTGTTTGTCGTCTACAGACAGTTGATCGTTGGCAATACGATCCAACAGTGTATCGGCCGATACCTCTGATTCTTGTTGACGTGATCTACCATCCAATCCACCTGCTGCAGCTGCTCTATTCAATAATCCACCAAGCCACTGACTCATAATAATAATAATAACAATATATTTATAATGATAATAATAATTAAAATATCTATTTATATTTATTTACAAAAACAAAAAACTAGATTAATGAATTAATGAATGAATGATATTATTATGTATTTTAAAATAGTAATATGATATGATGAAGTTGTAATGTCATGTCACTTCAAAAACAAATTCAATTAATGATGTTTTTTATTTTTTATTTATTTTTATTTATTTTTTTATTTTTGTTTTTTTTTTTTTTTTTGTGATGTGTTGTTTTTTTTTGTCTGCATACTCCAAAACAAAATTGACTATCATTTAATAAGGGTTAATAATTTAAAAAAAGAGAAAATTTATATATTTATAAATTTATATTCTCTTTTTCTTTTATTTTATTACTTATTTGTTATTGTATGTTATTTATAGTAGGAGGATATCAATAGTTGTTAGTTTAGTAAAGTCTAGTAAGGTTTCGTGTGAAAAAGTTAGTTTTATCATATTGGTTTCTGATTGGTTGATTTTTGGTTGATGATCATCGTCTTTGTGTGTTGTGAACAGCATCTATGATATTATCATATTTCTGATAGTAGAGTAGAGTAGCAGAACTTAATCAGAATCGAATAGAACAGATTACTTAGGAGTATAGATAGATAGATAGATCAATATGTTTGTTAGTCATCATCACCACCATCTTCTTTGAAAAGACAGTGGAGTAGTGACAACCAAATTAACAACAACCAACAACAACAATCAAGATAAAACTAAAACTACAACATTAAACTTGACTTGAATAACAAATTACAACTACAACTTTCATAGAATAGAATAGATTACTAACAGATATGTTTTTTTTTTTTGGAAAACTTCATTTATTTAGATTGAAATAACAGATAATTACTAAGAGAATTCAATAAAGCAGTCAATATAGTTCATCGGTATGTAATTTAATCTTTATTTGCAAAGCAATCTATCTATATATCCAGTTTGAATAGAATATAGAAAAGAGAACTTCATCACCCACATCATCATAATCATTTAGAAATATAAAATATTCTATACTCAGTAATAATCAATCATTAGATATAATTATTAGATTTCATATCATATCATAGGATAGCCATCTAATCGTAAGATTATATGTGTTTTATTTTTGTCTTTCTCAACTAAAAAAAGCATCACTTCAAAACTTTTTTTTTTTTGTCTTGGCAAAAAATTTTGATGATATTTTTTTTTTTTGATTTTTTTTTCTCTTGATTGATCATTTAAATTAATTAGTTTAAGAGTGGAGTGAGTTAGTTTGTGCACTAAATATTCTAAATTAATTAATTTAAGAAAAGATTAATGTAAATAAGATATTTTGCTATTTATATAATTTATTTTTTTGTTTTTTTTTGTTTTTAATATTTTGAAGATTCAAATTCAGATTTATTTATTAACATCTTGTATACTTAAACTTCTTACACATCAATATATATATATTTATAGTTTAGTAGTCGTAGAGTGGATCATTCATTGTGAAACAACAATCGACAACACATCAGAATTCGATCTATATGTCATCACAGTCAAACAAGAACAACAACAGCAAACAAGATCAAAATGACTCTCTAAACAACACTTCTTCACCAGTAAGAAGCGTATCAAATAGCAGCGGAAACTATGGTCCTCAACATCCTCAACAAATGAACGGAGGTATGTATAAATATATAATATATCAATAGTCATAATCATTATCATCAGTAATCCATTAGTATTAAAAGATGTGGAACATTCATTCATTCATTCATCATCATCATTCATCAGTAATCATCCCATCGACAAAAGAACTCAATTCTACATTCTTCTGGATTGAAGTTTTAAGTTTTGAAGTTGTTTTTTGAAATTCAATGTTTAATTCGGAACATCACATCACATCCACCAATCATCTTGCAAAATCAAGCAAATCAACATATTTAATGATTGGTAATTAATTTTGGTTGTTATTATTATTTTCATATTATTTTATTTTTGTCTTGTGAAGGTTAAATAGCGAGTTCTCCAGACACACCATCTCAATATAAATTGACACCCACCACACACAACAAAACACAACACACCTTTTGTAAAACTATCTATCATTTCATATCATCATATTCGCAAATACTGCTATCTATCAAACACCAATCATCAGCAGCATAAAATCAACAACCATTTTCTGATTCTATGATTTTTCTTTTATTTCATTAATTTTTTTAAAACACAATTTATTTTTTTATGAAAAAACAAAACAACATCAAAAAAATTGTTTTGCAAATTTAAATTTAATTTAATTTTATTAATTTATTAATTTTTTTAAAACACAATTAATTATTTAAATAAAAATAGGAAATTATAAAAGGTAATGTATCAAATTTGTCAAAACCATTTTCATTTTTGAATTTTTCATAAATCAAAACAAAACAAAGCAACAAACAGCAGCAACAACAGCAGTAGCAGCAGCATATAATAATATTTATTTTAGCATATTTCTTAATTAATTAATTGGATTGATTCAATTTCAACGATATAAAATATACATTTGATGATAAATAATCAGAAACAACAACAAAAAGATATTAATAATAATAAGGATAATAAAGATAGTTTGATAAATTATAAACAATCTACTAATATTCAAGTTAATAATAATAGATATAACAATAACAATCAATACCATCATCCACATAACCAGTATCAACAACAACAACAGCAACAGGGTTATCAACAGAGACCACAGATTCCTTCACCTCAACAACAACAACCACCACAACAACAACAGGTAAATCCAGGTCTCTTACATCAACAACAACAGATTCCACCACAACAACAACAATATCAACACAAGGGTCCAAAGGGAGGACAACAACAACAACAACAACAGCAACAACAACAACAACAGATCCCTCAACAGATTCCTTCACCAGTCCAGAATACACAACAACAACCAGTCCCACAGCAGAACTTGTCCCAGCAGTCGCCTTCATCGCCAAACCAACCACTCCAACACAGTAAGAAACAGTCACATCACCCTCAACAACAACAACAACAACAGCAGCAACAACAACAACAACAACAACATCCACACATATCTTCACCTCATCAACAGAGACCGCCAATATATGTGCCACAAAACGCAAGCGGTCCACAAATAGCATCTCCTAACCCTCCACATTTCCCCATTACACATACAGACACTTCTATCTTACCAGGTAACAGCGTCCCACCAAGAACTCACTCTGCTCCACCCACTTTGAATCAAGAGAATGTACCAGGTCCAAAGTATATGCCCGTGAAATCTGGTATGGTTGGTCCATACGGTGTAAGTAGATAACCCATATAAACATCATTCAATCAATCAATCAATCAATCAATCAATCAATCAATCAATCAATCAATTCAAAAACAAATCTGTTTAACCATTATCAATTATTTATAGGCACCACCACCTCAATATCAACATCCCCCACACAGAAGATATGAACAAGTATACCAACCACAACAAGTTCCATACTATCAACCACCATACTTTCCACAGTATGTTCCAGAGTTCTATCATACTCCACAACCACCAATGGTTACCTCTCAGCCAAAGAAGGTGTTGCAGATTGTAGATCCAAACACTCAGACTACCATCAATACTTCGCCACCAAAGTCACACACCCCACCTTCGTCCGCTCCAGTCACACCGGTCACTACTCCAACTGTCTCTACTCCAACGACAACAACACCTACATCAGCGGCAGCAGCAGCAGCATCGTCAACAACAACCACTACTGCTCCTGTGAGCAGCAGCAGCAACAACAATGCTCCAGCACCAGTTGTTTCGACTCCACCTGCTTTCAGTGCCGGTAACGCTCATGCAAGAAAGAGAGACAAGAAGCAGGCAGCAGCACAAGCAGCAGCACAGGCAACAGCACAACAAACAGAGCAATCCACAACCTCTGCCTCTGGTTCGTCCACACCTTCCGCTCCGGCTGCCGCCGCTACTCCCACCACTGGTGCCACCACCGACGACAAAGCAACACCCGCCTCTGAATCAACGGTATCTGCTTCACCAAGCAAATCCGTAGAGGACAAATCAACAGCTGACAAGACTGCCGAACAACAGCAGCAAATTGCCACACCAGCTGCCGTCGAACAGCACAAAGACGACGACACCAAGTCCGATGTCAAAGCTTCAGAGTCACACAGTTTGTCAACAGGACTCGAGAATCTTTCGCTCAAGGAAAGCAACAGTGAGGAGAATCCAACCACACCAAGAAAACAACAGCAAGCCGAAGAAAAGGAGGAAGGCGAATTGTCTCCAGCCAAGAATGCCGCTGACCAGCAGCAGTCGACTAACTCTCCAGCACCAGTAGAAGAGGAAGAAGAATGGGAAAAGAAAGTCAACGATATACCAGCACCAACATCTTCATCGTCGTCGTACAACTTGAGTAGCAGCAACAACGCATTGCATCAATCGATTCTCTCATCGAGTGGAACCAATCCATTTGCTGCGAAACCATCGGGTGTCATTCGTTACTCGAACGACGAGATGATCAAGTATCGTCCATCACACATCGAACCACGTCCAGAACTCAAGGATTTGGGTGTAGATTCATCAAAGTCGCATCAAGGTGGCGCTGGTGGTCAACAAGGTCAACAGGGTCAACAGAACAAGATGAAGGGACCCGGCGGATTCTTCCAACAGCCACAGAACAAGATGATGGCAAAGAATCAACCGATGTACGCGCAAAAGAATATGGGTGGATATCCACAGCAACAGCAACCGCAGTTCAACAAGTACCAGAACTACCACCAACAGATGCAACAACAGATTCAACCACAGGCACCGCCACAGAACATCTTGCCGGTCAGCGAGAATCGTTGGCAACGTACCAAACTCGACAGTCTCTCCGACACACAGATCCATCTCAGAAAAGCCAAGTTCATTCTCAACAGAATGGCACCGGAGAAGTTTGACCAGCTCTCTCTCAACCTCTTGGAGCTCGGCATCATCAAGAACACCGAGGTTTTCATTGGTGTCATCTCTATGATCTTTGAGAAGGCTATCACCGAAGCCAAGTACGTCACTATGTATACCGATCTCTGCAAGAAGATCTTTACTTTCGAGCGTGAAGAGAAGGAGCGTGAGAAGAAGGAGCAATATCCAGATCCAGCTTCACTCACCAAGGAGATCGAAGACCAGTTCAAGCCGAAATTCAGAGCACTTCTACTCCAGACCTGTCAGGAGGAATACGAAAAGGTTCAAAAGAGTTTTGAAACGATTCACGAAGTTCCCGAGGATCTCCCGGCAGCCGAGAAGGCCGACTTTGAGGAGAAGCAGTTTGTGCAGCGTAAGAAGGTGTTTGGTCTCATCAAGTTCATCGCAGAGTTGTTCAAGCAAGATATGCTCAGTGAGAAGATTATCCACGGTATTTTGGTCGCGCTCATGGGTGAGCTCAACAAGCCACAGGAGATCAAGTTGGAGTGCTTCTGCAAGCTGATGGCGCCAATCGGTTACAAGATCGTCTCAAAGACTGGCGCAGAGGAATACATGAAAGCCTACTCACTGCGTATGGAGCTGCTCATCTCTACATCCAACCTTTCACAACGTATTAAATTCTTGATACAGAACGTCCTTGATCTAAAGAATAACGGTTGGAAAGAGAAGGAGACCGAAGCACCAAAGCCAAAGGAGGAGAAGGCCGCCGAAGAAGACAGAAAGACCAGTCTCGGTGTCAAGAACGTCACTGGCAAGAACATGTTCACCATGCCATCGAACTTCTCCAAGGGATTCCCAGGCAAGCCAGGTGCAACATCGATGATGATGAAGCCCAAGCCAGGCATCCAAGGTGGAATGATGGGTGGTCCAATGGGAGGTGCCACCGGTCCAAACAAATTCGGTATCAACCAACCATCGACCATTGCCAAGTCGCCAATCAACTCGCCATCGCCAATGCACTACGGATCACAAGGAGCGTCGCCATCGATCTCCTCTTCAATGTCCAACAACAAACAAGACAAATCTGGCTGGACCGATTCCATCAGCCAATCGATCAACGATTCAATCAATGAATATCTCTCAATTGATGATGTCACAGAGTTTATGGAGTGTGTCAAAGAATACGCACCTTCCGTCGATCTCCACCCACATGTAATTTCCAGCATACTGACATCCGCAACCGATTCAAAATCCGCACTGAATAAGTTATCCGATCTCTTGATTCAATTGTACCAAGAGAAATTCTTTACAAGCAACGCAATCAGTAGTGGGTAAGTTTAATATATATATTTCTAAACAACTTAATATTTCAATAATGTTATTAATATTTTGTTAATTTCCAATAATCATTTGTTAGATTTGAAAAATTCTCAAATGCTTTAATCGATTTGTTTGAGGATAGACCAACAGCTACAGAGCCAACTGGAAAGATTATTTTCAGATTATACGACAAATCTATACTTTCATTGCAAACCGTTGCAAAAGTACTCGCAGCTCAGGTACCATCTTGTGGTCCCCACATTGGAAAGATTTTGATGAATTTCATTTTGGAATCTGAAGACGTTGAAAAGACTGCTCAAGCATTCAAAGAGAAATCAATAGATATTACAAGCTTTTTCGAGACTGGAAAAGATCGAAAGTCAATCTACGACTCATTTATCAAGCACGATGAAGAATTATCTGCCTTTTTGGACAAGTTGAACTTCAAGCCATAAGCCAATGATAGTTTCAAAAGAAAAAAAAAAAAAAAACAAAACAAAAACAAACCAAAAAAAAAACAATTCCCAACAATCAAATCATTTTCACCTTTCGCCCCAAACATTCAACATCAACAAAATAAATCCTGCCAATCATATTCACAACACCATCAACCACCTTACACCCTTTTTTTAAACCAAAAAAAAAGAATTCTCAATATTAAAAACCCAATCCAAACAATAAATTATATATACATTTTTGAAAAAACTTTTCTTTTATCCTTTGTTTGAAGCTTATATAATGTATAAAATTATGTATACCTATGTCTTGATTTGCTTTTTAAAGAAATGTTCAAACATAGACATTGATATCTACTAAATAATAATCAATCCCATTTTTTTTTTCCAACAGTTAGAGTTGATGATTTAAAGATTGTCTTTTGTTATCTTAATGATATTATTATAGGTCTAACATTTCGACACTTTTAAATTAAAATGAAGTTATAACTTTTTATAATTTCATTTTATTTTTTTCACCGATTTTTTAGCCAATCGAAATTCATTCATATTTTAAACTTTTAAATAAATATTTTTTTTTTGCAAATTTGTTTAAATATTTGGTTTTGAAGGGTTTAATTTATTTGGTTTTGCATGGGTTTAAATAAATTTTAATCTCACTTTTTTATAAATATTATTATAATAAAATAATGTCATCAATAAATAAGAAAGCTGTAGTTATAGATAATGGATCTGGTTTCACTAAAGTAGGATTCTCAGGCGGTAATGCACCACACACTATAATGCCAACGATTGTAGGTCGATCGAAATACTCTAATGATACATACGTTGGAAATGAAGCACAGCTCAAACGAGATATTCTAAACTTGAGCAATCCAATGCAATACGGTTATATCAACAACTGGGATAGTATGCAAAAGATATGGAATCATACATTCGCCGATATTCTCAAAGTGGAGCCAGAGGAACAACCGGTTCTCTTGACAGAGCCACCTCAGAATCCAAAGGGAAACCGTGAAAAGTTGGCTCAGATAATGTTTGAATCATTCAAAACACCGGCGTTGTATTTATCGGTTCAACAGGTGTTGGCGTTATACTCCAGTGGCCACAACACCGGACTTGTAATGGATAGTGGTGACGGTGTAACCTATACCGTTCCAGTGTATGAGGGTACGCCTGTTTCCAATAAAATTGTTCGTCAAGAATATGGAGGTCGCCATCTCACTAATTACATGTCACAGCTATTGTCAGACTCTGGAGTTACATTTGAGAACAACATTGTCAAGGAACAGGTTGCTCGTGACATCAAAGAGAAATTAAGTTTTGTTTCAATGGATTTCCAGAATGAAGATATGGAAGATAAATCATATACTATGCCCGATGGACAAATAATAGGTATCAAGCACCAGCGTTCCATTTGTCCAGAAGCATTGTTTGATCCATCGATGTTGGATGTTCCATTCCAAGGCATTCACCAAACCATACACAAATCCTATATGGCATGTGACATTGATATTCGTGGTGAAATATCTAATACAATCATGCTGTCAGGTGGCAACACAATGTTCCCCGGAATCAAAGAACGTTTATCTAAGGAGCTGACAAATCTCTCTACTGTCAAAAGTATCAAAGTGATGGCACTACCAGAACGTCAAAATGCTGTATGGATTGGAGGTTCCATAATGGCTTCTCTATCGACCTTCCAATCAATGTGGATCACAAAAGAGGAATATTTAGAAAGTGGTGCATCTGTTCTCCAAAGATTATTCTAAAACCAATCTTTTTTTTCGATTTAATCAATTATCAAGATTATGAATAAAAGAAAATAGTTGTTGTAATAATATTATATTTATATACAAAGTAGTCTAGTAAAATAAATACAAAATCAATTTACTTTAAATATTTGATTATAATACAATTTAAATATTTAAAATTTCAAATGAAATTTTGTTCGAAAATGAAATCTTCAACGAGAAGGCAAATTTCAAGCGATCGAGACTACACCCAGAATTGAGGGTGTAATGTTCTTTTTAATTTTCAAATTAAGAGACAACATTTGTGGATCAAAATATAATGACAAATCCAATTTTTTATAAGTTACCACATACATTATTAGCAAAGATTGTCAGTTTTATCGAGTTAAATATAGATAGGATTGCTTTTACTTTGGTTTGTAAAGGTTGGTTCGACAATAGAGAAAAATATCTTGTTTTACACACAAAACAATTCATTAGTTTCGATGCTGAATACAATAACACCTTTTTAAAATCATATAATAAATTTATAATACAGTCAAATAACTCTGCACACTATAACTCAATATGTGTAACATCGATTTCTCAACCAAAACACGCTCTTCATAGATACCTATTTCATAAAAACAATAATAATAATGAAGTTAATAACAACAGCAGCAACAGCAACAATTATAGCAATATTGATAAAGGTGGTTTAATAGCTTTTAAAGATCAGGTAGAACATCTTTATTTTACAGATCACTACAGAGAACATATTGACGATGGTTTTATGAGATCAGTCGGACTATCCAATATTACAACGATCTATTTCAGTAAACTTTTTAATCAACCTATTCAACCAAACTTCTTTCCTCGAACCATAGAGAAGTTGGTTTTCGGTGAGAAGTTCAATCAACCATTGACAGTAGGGTGCTTTCCTGTTGGACTTAAAACTCTAGAGTTTGGCAAGGATTTCAATCAGCTGATAGATACAAGTGGTATTCTCCCTGACAATTTGGAATCTATTATATTTGGGGCTGGTCTTACAAGGTTATCATTGAAAGGACTGCCACCGAAACTCAAACTTCTTAGATTCTCACAGTCGGATCTCGGTCATTATACATCGATTGTTGATTATCATCAAGACAACTCTCTTGAATCACTGGTGAGATTAGAGAACCTACCAGATAACCACGCATCAAAGATCAAATGGATAAATTTCAAGTCATTACAATACTTTAGTATGAGTTATTGTGCAGGGGAAATGATTATGGGCTACGTCAAAGAAAGTGTCGCTTTTCCTTTGACCATAACGACATTGGATTTACGAATGTGTTCAACGACGATGATATTTAACGTGGATAGCTCAATTGTATTACCACCGAATCTAAAGAAGTTATTTTTACCACGAGGTTGGACTTACAGCCTGAAGATCTTGGCATTTCCAGATGGCTTGACAATGTTGCATATGGGTTACTCTTACAACCTACCACTAAAATCCAAGTATTTCCCTCAATCACTCAAAAAACTAGAGATACCATTCATGTTCAATCAAAAACTCAACGAAAAGTCATTACCTCGCCACTTGGAATCTATTACTTTCGGAGAGAATTTCAACCAGAAATTAAAACCAAAAGTAATACCTAAAACAGTGAGAAAGTTGACATTCAATTGCTCATTCGAGAAATATCCACTTTTATCATCTGCTTTTCCGCCCGGTCTAACAAAGCTATCATTCAACCCCAATGCTCCACTCAAAGTAAAGCCAGGCGTCATTGTTGAATCTGTCAACATATTGACTTTTAGAGATTGCTTTTTCGCGAAACAAATCAAATCGATTCCACAAACTGTACAAACCATCATTCTTTACCATAAAAATAAAACATACTACTTGAAGCGCATATCACCCAGCAATTACCTGCTACTCATTGAATTAAAATCTGTGATAGAAAGTGGTGGAATTGTAGATGATACATTCATATTTAAATAAAAATAACAAAAATAATAAGCTTCAACGTTTTTTTAAATTTATTTTCATTGATTTTACATCTAAAAATTGTGTCATTACTTTTTAAAAAATTTTAGTTTTTTTTTATTAGAATAGTGGTGCAGTTATTTGTTATAATAATATATAATGTTTGATCAAACAAACCAATGTATAAAGATGAAATAAAACTAAGTAATTCTATATTATTAAAGTTGGTAGAGACAATCATCATAAGTTTTTCACATCTCAATACCGGGAATAATAGTAATAGTAGTAGTAGTAGTATTCCAACAAGATGGGATGTTTTAGAGATGCTAAATCATCTAATATCACCATTGAAATGTTTACAATGTGAACCTTACAACAATAATAATAGTAATAATCATTCATCATTAGATATTTATTGTTTTAAAATTATATTATCATCAAGAGATTATAATCAATTCAATGATAGATTGTTATCGAATTCAAATATAACATTTAAAGGATCAAAGAATAGATATCAATTTACTTTGAAAGAAAGAGTATCATCAACAACAACAACAACAGCAACAACTAAAAAGACAACAACAACAACAAGAACAGTTTCAATATCTAATTTACCGACAGCTTGGTTTACAATCGATAGCTGTAGACCAAGTGAACGTGGATATCCATCTACAGCAACAATTGAACAAACCTTTTCATACTTTGGTGTGATAGACAACATTGAAATCATTGTGGAGTCAGAACAACAACATCTTAGAGCTATGATCATTGTTAATAATAATAATAATAATATCCAACAAGAGGATCTAGATATAGATGATTCGACTTTAGATACATTGTTATACTTTCAAGTGGTGATTGGATTTCAAAGTATTGATAGTTCAGTCAGTTGCTATGAAACGCTAAGTAACTATACGATGTTCAATGTTAGGAATGGCGAGAATTACGTTGTTGCTCCACATCCGGTGGAGATAAACTATCATGACGATTCGTTCTTCTCAGAGGTGGCGATGAGAAGACGACGATTTCAACGCGAACAGATTCATTTGAACTTGAAGCTTCGACTGGAAGCAAAACAGAAAGAGAAGGAGAGACGAGCGGCCAATGAGGAAGCGGCGAGACTGCGGAAGAGAGAAGAACACGAGAAACGACAGAGAGAACGACTTAGGCGAGAACTAGAGGAAAAAGAGCGGAGAGCAAGAGAAGAAGAGTTAGAGAATCGAAAGTTACTCGAGAAACTTCTACGCAGAGAAGCAAAAGAGAGACAACGTCAAGAAGAATTGGAAAATAAAAGATTGCAACAACTTGAAGAAGCAGAACAACAACTTCAGCAACAAAAACAAGTAGAGTTGGAATTGTTAGAAAAGATAGCTATTAAACAACAAATCGAAAGAGAACAACAACAACAACAACAACAGGTAGAAGAAGAAATAAGAGTTATAGATGAAGATAAAGATAAAAGCTTGACAATCAAAGAACAATCTATTATTAGATTAAATCAACTTAGAGAATGGTTAAAGAAAGCTCAAGATTTGTATTATGATAATTTAATGGAGAAACAATCGCATGTTTATAAATATAGTTGTCCAAATCAATTCCTCATGGAATGGCAACTACCGACCAATCAAAAACAATATCAATATTATATCGATAGGGAATCACAACTTCTTAGCAATCATACCGACAATCAAACCATTCATATTCCTTGTAAAGCAATACCTACCGATGCATATTTAAAGAAATGGTCAACAAATAAGCAACAACATACAGACAACAAAGAGTAACCCAAAAGTTTTTATAACAATATTTTTATCTAGAAGAAATAAAAATAAAAACTCAAGTATTTATTCTAATAGAATCGTCAAAACATAGAGAGATAATCAACAAAACAACAATGAAAATCGTATTAAATTTAATTATTAAATAAAACTGAGTTGCCGCCCACGGAAAATGAAAATTAATATGAGTGGTAACTGAGTTACCTGTGGAACTAAGAGAGTGAAAGTAATAAAAATATTTATTATTTCATATGAAATAAAGAGATAGAGAAATGAAAGTAATTGCATTTTATACTATTTATTATAACTTAAATAATTGTATAATTAATTTTGTTAGATATATTAATTTTATTTTTATTCTATGAATAAACAAATTCTTTTTAAGACCAGAAAAAAATTAGTAAAGTGTGATCACTCAAAATAATTTTTTTTCTCACACCGAGTTTTCATCCTTGATCGATCAAATCTGTAGCGTCGTCCTCCTGGAGCCGTGGAAACTTCTTAAGAAGTTGATGTCTTGCAAAGGTATTGTATTCATGATGCATCTGTTGTATATATTCTAGTACAGATGCATCATGAATACAATACCTTTTAGTAAAATAGTTTCTTTTGTAGGGTCCAATGTAACCAGGTACTAGCTTCTTACTATCTGTGATCATCTCTAAAACTCCATTAGCAATATTGTTTCTACTTCCTCTCCCTTCTCGAAAGAGTCATCTTTACGGTTCTTGTTGTAATATTTAGCTTGTCGCACTTGAGATGATAAGATATTATCTCTAGCTATCTGTGTATAATTTGAGATCAATTCTCTTATCTCCATATCTTTGATGTTGTTGATGTTGATAATGTTGGATGGTGTTGTTGGTTCGAAACCAAAGTTGAGTTCAAATGGGGAAAGGCCAGTAGAAGCTTGCTTGGCTGAATTGATCGCAAACTCCACTGCCGGTAAGTGCTCGTCCCATGTCTCCTTCACCACCTCTTGATGTTTTGAAAGGATTAACTTGAGAGTACGGTTGTACCTCTCTGTCTGACCGTCAGTTTGTGGTCTGTTCGGTGTAGACATCTTTAATCTAGTTTGTAGTAATGCCATGAGTCCACACATCTGAAGTAAACTTTGAATCACGGTCAGAGACGATTGTAGATAGTAACCTATGATAACGGAATACATACTTAAAAAACAATTTGGCAGTCTCCACGGCTGTAATCTCTGTAGTACACAGACACAAATGAACCATCTTGCTTAATCTATCCACTACTACTAAAACATTGTCATAACCATTCTTGGAGGTTGGTAATTTCATGAAATCCATGCCTATCTCCATCCAGTTACGAGTTGGAATTTCCAATGATGTTAGATAACCTTTCGCTTTATCTTTGGTAACTCGTTGACAAATATCACAACTACCAATGAACTTGGTTATTATTTGATACATGTTGGCAAAATAATAGTTTTGACGGACTGGTACTAGAGAATCCGTCAAAACTATTATTTTGCCAACATGTATCAAAATAACCAAGTTCATTGGTAGTTGTCTTTGTGATTCCAAGATGTCCCGCAATGTAACCACTGTGATTCTCTTCTAGTATTTTCGTTATGTGTTCCTTATCAACAAGAATTAGTCTTCTTGGTGATCTGGTTCTATCAAATATTTCAAACCATCTTGTGTGATAAAGTTGAGATTGCTGTTTCGTTCCATATTCACAATAATTTCGTTGTTGATGTATGAATCTACAATCTGTTGAATAAAGTCTTCATCCCACTTCAGCGCAAATCTTGGATCTCTAGACAGAGCATCTCCTGCTGTGTTCTCTACACCGGGTATGTATTCGAATCTGATATCGAAATCACAAAGGTTCTCTGTCTTCGTGACAAGTCTTCCCTGGTCTCCCACGTGATGAGATTCTTATGGTCTGTCTTTACAGTAATTGACTGATCACTAAGATAATGTTTGAACTTATCAAGAATGTGTATTGTTGATAGCAACTCCTTGTCAGTTGTACTGTAACCTTTCTCCCTATTGTCATCTTCTACTTTCGTATATCACTGGATGCCACTCTCCATCTTCGTCTTGTTATGATATGCAAATACGCCGATGAAGTGGAACCCATCATACCAAGAAATCTCTGCATTTCTGTTGTATTGTTTGGTTCAGGGAACCAAACTCAAATAAAAAAAATAATAAGAATGAATTATCTGGTTCCGGTAACAGTTCTTCTTGGCTATGGATCGCATGGCATGGCACAAGTAAAAAATTGAAAACTGAAAAAAAAAAAAAAGAATTACTGATAAAATCAAAAATCATTTATGATATTCATACATATTCAATTTGATAAAAGTAATTAACTTTAATATGATGACATCAAATATTTTTAATATAATATAGTAGATAATATTATCTTTAAAGGATTAATTAGTAAGAAAGAGAGAAAGAGATTGAACAATTTATAAGTAATTTTAATAAATAATATAGTTAAGTTAGTCTATTACTTGAAATCAATTTAATTAGTGGTGGTAGTGTTGATCTTTTTAAATTCTTTATTATTTGTATATATTTGAACAAATATATTAATAATGAATGGGTTTAGTGAGTAGTTGTTGTTGTTGTTATTATTAATGATGTTTTTGTTGATCTTGTTGTGTTTGTTGTCACAATTTGTTTGGTTTACTCTTTAGTCATCTTCCTCTGGAGAATTCTTATCATGATGCACGTGTTTCTTACCATGATGTATTTTCTTTAAAGCTGCTAGAACATCTTGATAATCGACATCGTCAACATCATCATAAAAGTCATCGGTAATCTCAAAAGTTCTATCATCTTCTTCTCCATAAACATAATTGTCATCAAAGTAGAAATTGTATGATAATGGTGTACCACTACCCTCTATAATCGGATCATCACCACTACCAATTGGATGAACGATAAGATGTGATAAAATGAAACCACAATCACCAGAGGCAATAAGCTTGAATGTACAAAGTGCATCCTTTGGTAGATTGTAGTACTCATTTATATTATCATATCTAATGACATGGAGTGCCTTTGATGAGGTAAGTGTTGAATGGTGAATTCTATAGTCAGTTGGTTCGCTACTCTGGTGTCTAACTCCATTGATATAAAACTCTAGAGTCATAACACACTTATCATTCTTGGTTCCATCGGATGTTGCTCTTGGTCTGATTTTGACACGGAGTGACTTGTACTTACCGGTGTACTTTACGTGATAGTTGATGTAAGCACCCTTGGCAAGCTTGACAAGATTCAAAGTATCGGAATTCATTGTATGGAATTGACAGTTATCAGAGTCGTTATATAACTGGGCATCGATAGGGACAGCAGCTTCATCAGTGATCTCAGTGAATCCTCTCCATTTAAGGGACTTGGGAATGAATGCAACTAACATGGCATCAAGTTGATTATCGAATCCATTGGTCATACAATTTCCAAAACCAAAAACATATCCAACTTTGTGACCTGCCAACTCTAATTTATATTGGGTGGCTCTACCGTCATGATTTCCAAAGGTTACACCATCGATATTCATATTGAATGGAACGATTTCCGAACCAACCCACAACGATTCCAATGGTTTATCAGCATTGTAATCTTTGGTTTTGACAAGGAAACCACTTTGATTACCAACTCTATTACCAAATTCTAGATCCATCTCCTTATCACCAGCTTTTAGAGTTCTTCTTGCCGATGATTGGATACTAGTAACTCTTGCACCACACCAACCATTCATTCCAGCGAATTCACCACGGTAATAATGTTTATCATAGAGATGACCATGAATCTCATCAATTGATGCATGTAAGAATTCCTCTCCTGGTGGATATTTATCATATTTTGGTTTTAATGAATTAACATCACCACATATTCTAGAATATAAATATCTAACATCTAAAAAATAATTAATAACATATTATATTAGTTTATATTTTTAATTCCATTATTTTGTTTTAATCACTTACTGTCTTGAGTTCCACCCATGGGCAAATTACGTACATCCATTGACCACCACATATTTACGAAATCAAATACATTGTTCTTCATAAAACTCTCATACTTTAACAATCTATTGTAATTATTGGTTTCATAGAGCATTTTTAGATTGTCCCCTTCCATTTTGTTTTTGATCTGATCATAACCTTCTTGGTAGAATTTAACACAGTGCTTTGTGTAGGTCTCAGTTAGATCGGTCAATCTTTTCTTGTGAATATTACATTGAGATGAATCATATCCCAATTGATGATGATAAGAGATGATTTGGGAGACTAATGCGATATGACTTGTAGCAATAAGTACATAATAAACCATCTCGGATATCTCATGACCATCTTTACTAGCCTCCTCTATGTAAACTGAAAAGTTTTCATCGATGGACTCGAATGAACTACGAAGTGTTTCGGTTGTAGACTTATCACCATGCGCCTGAAGCCAAGATTGGACATTCTGATTATGGAGAGACATAACATTGCAAATACCTTGGTAACGTGATTTCAATGAATCCAAGTCATATTCTTCAATCTTTTGTCTAACCTCCTGGTCAATGAATTTCTTGAACTGCTCAGCAATGTCAACCTTTGAACTACTAAAAGCAGACCAAATAATATCCATTAAAGATGATAGTAGACCTCCAATATATGGAATACAGCTAACACCAGTCAAAACAACACTCTTAATCATATTAATTGCATTAACACCGTCACCATTAATTAAATTAATAATCTCTTGTTTTGAACCTTTTAATAATGAATCCAATATTTTTGTACCTTTTTCAACACGACCTAATAAATGTAAGAGAATAAGAGAATAAGAATAAGAATTTATTGTTAGCTATTTATAAAAAATACCTACCTCCAATAACTTTAGTAAAATCGTTTGGTGGATCCTTCTTATCAGCTGGACCAGTATCTTCACTTTTTTTTGGTTTCTTGTCATCATCATATTTCTTGGATGAATGTTGAGTCTTACTTAATGGTTTGGGTTCTAATGAATTCATTTTGTTTGTTTTAAATATATAATTATACAACTAACTATTATTTAAAGAAAATAATTTTTTAAATTTATAAATACAAACAAAATCCACTCTATAAATACTTTTTCTTATCTGACACACTCTCTTTTAAAAAAGCCATTTTTATATAATATTAAAAATTTAAATTATTTCTATTTGTAAATTGGTCACTTCTTTATCTCGTCAACTCATTCAAGATATTTAATTAATTAATTTATTTGTTTTTTGCAATCACCAAAATTTTTTTCTTTACAATTTTTTCATATTTTTTGGGTAGCCCTTTTAAAAACGGTTTGTTGTTTGAATTCAACTAAAGGTATCTCAAATAAAATGTGTTTGTTCAATTATTTGATTGGTGTGTGTATTTAATTTTAATTTAATATTTTATTTTTATAATAATATTTTTTAATTTCTTTGTTTCTTATGTGACTTGAAACCACCTCTACCACCTCTACCACCTCTATCACCTCTGAAACCACCTCTACTACCACCATTCTTTGCCTTTGCCTTGAAATCTCTAATTCTACCAAATTATTTTTGTTCTTCTTCACCTTCCAAGATTGCGAGCTCTGGAACTTTACCACCGATCGCTTTCTTCTCTGTTGTCATTGATTCGAGTGCACGCTTTGCAGACTCGGCAGTCTTATCTGTTTAAAAATATTGAATATGATATGAACAGACGTTAAGTATTGGTTGAACAATGTGTGTCTTTAAATATATACATAACAAAATTTTAGTAATTTTTATTTTTCTTCTTTGTTTTTCAGCTGATTGGTAATTTAGTAGCTCTGTTGTGTGGCTCCAAGAGGATGTCTGTGTTTGGACCCTTTGGAACGATCAGTGTTGGATTCTGTGATGGTTTCGACTTGAAATAGCCATTCTTTATATGTTTGAAGTTGATTGTTGATTGGAGTTGTGGCATCTGATAGAGTTCCTTCAAGTAATTAAACAGATTTGGATAGTCTTGAATTCTCTTCAAATTACACTTAAATCCATTATAATAAGCTGCATCGAATCTAACCAATGTTGGAAACAATCTTACATCTGCCTCTGTAAATCTATCACCCAACAAATATCTATTGGTATCCAATCTCTTCTCCAATAATTCTAATGTATTAAATAGTTTATCAAATGCAATATCATCTATAATGTGTGTGTTTGTTAGTTATATTGTATATTTAACTAAAAAAGTTATGAATGAGATACTTTACATCCTTCTTGTGTGGGTGCGAATCCACATTTGTAGACACCGTTGTTGATGTTCTCATAGATGAGTTCATTGATTTTATCAATCTCTGACTCTAGGTCTGAGGGCAACAAGTTCAGTTGTGGATTGTTGGAGAATGCATTGAACTCTGAGTTTAGCATTCTGATGATTTCCGACGATTCGTTGTTTACGATGACCGACTTCTTCTTGTCCCATAGGATTGGCACCGAGTAGCGACCTTGGTAGTTGGCGTCGGACAACTTGTAGAGCTCCGGTATGTTCTTGGCGTGATTGATACTATCTTCAGTGGTCAACTCGTCAAACTCTGGGTTGAATGGCCAACCTTCTTTCTCATCCAATCTCGGCTCGGTAATACTGACACTGATCACATGCTCCAAACCCTTTAGTTTTCTAACGATCAAGACACGATTGACCCATGGACATGTGTAGTTTGCATACAAATGATAACGATCTAATTCAGGTGGGAATTGATCACTACCAACTTTAACCCAGTTTCTCAATTTCGATGCCTCTCTATTGAATTCTTTTTTGTTATCTGTTGTTGTATTTGTTGTCATTTTAAAACTATAATATTTATTATGATTATACTGATTATTTTGATTTAAAAGTTGTAAAAAAAGTGTATTATTATTATTAATATTATAATTATTTAGTTTATTATAATTATTATTTAAATTTCGGATGAATGAATTCAACATTTTTCATCATTATTTATATTAAACATTTCACATCTTTGCAAACAATTATTTGTGTGTTCAAAAAAAAAATAAAAATTTTATTTTTTTTAATGATAGTGGTTGTGGTTATTTTTCACAATTTAATATGAATTGTTCTAGAATGCTTAAAAAAAGATAACATCATTTTTTAATAACTTTTTTTGGTTGAAATTAAAAGATGCAACAGACTTTTAATTGCTTGTAGAATGGAATATGGATTTAAAGATGGTTTATTTCATAACAACATATACTTAAAGTATGATGTTATTACTAAATTTGAATATTTAAAAATAGTAGAATCTATCTTCTGTTTTATCTTACTTTGTAGAATATACAAACAATGTCATCATGAAAATAAACTGAACTTTAAAAAGTAATAACGTGATTCTTTGATTATGAATGAATATATGTTATGATTTTATTATTTTAAATAAAGGACCCAAAATATCATATGATTTAGTTATAATTTAGAGATTCAGATATCATAGTTATTATTTTTGATTTCCTCTCTTTTGGGCTTGTAAACGAGATCTGAGAAATCAGCTGAGGAACCGTGGTAGACAAATGAATTGCCGGTGCGAAGTGAGTTGGAAACCTCGTCTGCTTTGAATCCTTTGTAACCGTTGAAGGTGTATTCATAGGCGAGACGTGCAACCGATCGTTGCAGTGGGAACGAATCCTCGGCGGCCAGCTTTACGAATTCCTCGACTGGGTACCATTTGCACTTGGCGATCTCCGAGGGATCCATATTGATCTCTGACGACAGTGCACGCAGCGCACAAACAAAATAGATATCACCACGATCGAATGCGTAGTTGTGGAGCTGTCGGAAACCGAGAACCGATACAAACTCGGCGTGAACACCGGTCTCTTCAAAGACTTCACGCACCGCTGTCTTACAGATGTCTTCTCCGGCATCTAACGCACCACCTGGAATCTTCCACTTGTCTGGACGTTGCTTCTCTGTGATCAACAGGATTTCATTCTTCTCATTGATAACCAATCCACCGCATCCAATGAAATGTGAAGTGTAATCCGGAAGTTTATTGGCATCGTTCTCTGGCAGCCATCTTGTCAACATAATATAATCTTTTTGGCAATGATGGAATGAAAATCCTGACTAATAAATTTGATTGTAATTAGAACTATTTCCACTTTCCAATTTAATGAATAAAATAAGTTACTGCAACTTACTTCAACTAAAATAGATATAAATTTAGATTGTGCTTGTGGAATCTTTATCCAGATACCTCTACGTTGGTTATCTACCCAATACTTAAGTGAAGCGTCAAGATACTTTTTGAAGGTGAGTTCGTCGGTTGGGTATTGGTGGAAATCCTCTACGGTGATACCATCGAAAATATCGGGTACACCCTTCAAGACACCGGCAATCGAGTGTGTGTGGAATCGTTCCCAATCACCCATTTTCGAATCCGGCAATAATCTCTGTGTGGTTGTTGGTGGTACTGAATTAGGTGATGTATTCATAATTGCTTTTTTAAGATTTATATTATTACTGCTACTACTTTTGTTACTATCAGTCGAATAATAATATTTATTATTAAATAATGAAAATGAATTATTATTATCACTTATATTGTTTATAAATAGATGACTATTATTATTATTATTATTAATATTAAATTTATTAATATGCAATGATGATGATAAAGATGATGATCTTGAAATTGATATTAAAGAATCAAAAGAAGAGGAAATAGAAGATGTGGTTTGATTATTTAGTTGATCGATATTTAATGAAATATTGCTAGTTCTTTGAATTTCTTTATTGAATTTTATAAAAGTAGTACTACTATTTCTATATATGTTAGTGCTTAGCGTTGTTGTTGATGTTTTTGTGAAGATACGAGTCAACATATCATATGAACTTGAAATTCCCACAAAACACTACTAATACCTCGATATATAATATATGATTGTAATTTTGTTGATTATTATTAATCTTGAGGGGTTAATAATCGTTGAGTGGGGTCGTTTAAATTAATTCATACAAAATTCCAAAAAAATTAAGATAAAATAATTCATAGAATGAACAATGATAGTGGTTGTGAATGTTTTTCACAAATTTTTTTTTTCTAAGTTATCACTATAGAGATTAATATTATAAAAATAAAATAAAATATCAAACCTTGTTTGATTTTAATAAAAACTAGATAAATAGAAAGCATTTTTATAGCAGATTTAGAATATAAAGTTTGTTTTATTCTTTACTTGGTAAAACGAGTTTTCCAATCTGCATCGGAGTTCGGAGCAAGCTACAACGAACCCGAGATCAAAGAATACAGAGACAATTATATTTATCAATGTTATGAAAGATTTAATCAAATTCTCAAAGATCTTCAATTGAAATTTATATGAGAAAGCTGAATTTCTATCGATTTCTTGAATAGTGGATATAAGTTGGTATCTTTCACTTTGCTAATCTTTTTAAAGATTGTCGCTGAGTCGATATAATAACTTGACCACCTTAGTTAGAAATATTGACTTGTGGGCACTTTTTTTATTCTAAAGTGGTGCATTTAAAATATATAGTTTTATAGTGTGCCTACCCTATAATGCCGGATTGGTCTGTATCAAATAAGTTAGTAAAAAATTAATTGAATAATGTATACTAGACTTTATTGAGTGACACCAGATGGGAGTCTTCATCTTTTACATTCGGTAATACAAGAATAATTTGTCGTAGGCATACAAAACTATCTTATATGTTGAACATAAATTAATGAAATACGAAATATATTTAAGAAGTAAATAAAATTTATATTAATAAAATTATATGTGCATACCTTTATTGGACTATTCTCTTGATTAAAAATACAAATAAAATCTAGAAAGATCACATTCTTTGTATGAATTGACCTTTGTATAATAGAATGAATTAGTTAAGTACTTTTACAACTACACAACTTCTATATAGGAACTTATACTTACAATGAGCTAAAACATAATATAAAACAAAATTTACTACTACCAAATCAATTTTAAAATTGAACAAAGAGATTAATTATTTTTTTTTTTTTAATTTTTTAATCTCCAGGCTATCTATTTTCTTTTTTGATAGTTTTGATAGACAGCTATCTATTGAAATTTAAAGATATAGAGAAGAGTGTTTTCGATACACTAACAAAACTTAATCAACAAAGAATCGAGAATTAAATTCATTAAACTTTTGAACCTACGTCCCAAGACCACCAAGTTGTCACAACATCCCAAAGCAAAGCCGGTAAAGCAAAAGGCAGATACTTGAAATCGAAATGTTGGATTTTAAGTAGTGAGAATGAATACTTCATTTTTAGTGAACGATCAAGTAGAATCATCATTGGGAATCTAGTTCAACAAAAGAAAATTGAAGTAATTCGAAGTAATGTTCAACAAGAGTTTATCTATGATTTATGACGAAGATTTCGAGATTGGTCGACATTACAATACTATTATAATAGATAAGATTAAAATTGAAATCAGGTCTATCGAGATAAATGAAGGAATGTGGACCAATACCGAAATCTTCGTTTTAAACCAAATAGTATGCTGATGGATGGATTTCGATTGGGAGTGGAGCTTTAAGAAAATGTTGAATAAAGATTTTAGTTATAGTTATATTTAATATTTAAAAGTATATATTTATTAATTAAATGAAACTCTCTTTGAGTTGGCAGATTTCTTTGTCTTCTTATTGCTGTTGGTCATTGGTACATCGTCTTCCAAACCCAATGCTTTCTTCTCCTTAAGATCTGAAATCATTTGAATCTTTCTTTGATGTTTCGATTCCTTTCTGTTCTCTCTTTCAAATTCTCTGACCTCTTCTTGTTTCTGTTTGATTTGTTCCTTTTGAATCTTTTGTTGTGCTTGTTCCTCTTGTTGTCTTGCAATGACATCGATCAAAGCTTTAGTTGATTCATTCTAATAATAATAATAATAATAATAATAATAATAATAATAATAATAATAATAATAATAATAATAATAATAATAATAATAGATCGATACATTGAATTGAATTGAATTACATTTTAAATTAATAAACAATATCTTATATTTCTAAATAAATAAACAAATAAACTTACATCAATGAAATTATTCTTCTTTGGTGCTGATTCTGATTGTTTCTTTTCTACTTTTTGTTTCTTTGTGGTGGTGGCTGTTGATTTCTTTGGAGTTGTCTTTGTTGATTTTGATTCGGTTGTCTTTCTCTTCTTACTGATTTCTTTTTGTTTGCTGTCTTGTTTCTCAACCTTTTCAGCCTCGATACTCTTTAATACTTCTTTTTGATCGGTAATTACTGGAATGAAAACAGTCAATACATCACGATCCAAAGAAGCTTCTGATTTCTCTGCATCCACTTGAATATTTGAAATAAAAGGTACACTATATATAAATTAAAGTTATAATTATTAGTATCAAAGTTGAATGCAACAACAAAGAGTTGAGACGTTACTTTAAAAGATATTTCTTTGTATGTTTAAGAGTGTCCATTTTGAAGTGAGTGTTGGTTGGTTCGACGTTGATGTGCTTGTGTGGGATCTTGTGGAGTTGTACAACTATTTTCATTGAGTGATGAGTTTGGTTGTATACCATGCTGTAGGGTGGTTCGACTGGTGTCATTGGAATTGGCTTAGCTGGTTCTGCTGCTTTCTCTACAACTGGTTCAACTGCAGCTTTCTTTGTGGCTGCCTTCTTCTTTGATACCTTCTTATCTTCTGGTGGTGCTACTACAGTCTCAGTAGTTGTCTTCTTTGCAGCGGCAGCAGTAGTCTTCTTCTTTGGTTCTTCAACAACTGGAACTGGAGCTGGAGTTGGTTCTTCGACTACTTTAGCTGACTTCTTGGCAGCGGCAGTCTTCTTCTTTGGTTCCTCAACAACTGGAACTGGAGCTGGAGTTGGTTCTTCAACAACTTTGGCAGATTTCTTGGCAGCAGTCTTCTTCTTTGGTTCTTCAACAACTGGAACTGGAACTGGAGTTGGTTCTTCGACTACTTTAGCTGACTTCTTGGCAGCGGCAGTCTTCTTCTTTGGTTCTTCAATAACTGGAACTGGAGCTGGAGTTGGTTCTTCTACAACCTTGGCTGACTTCTTGGCGGCAGTCTTCTTCTTTGGTTCTTCAACAACTGGTGCTGGAGCTGGAGTTGATTCTTCTACAACCTTGGCTGACTTCTTGGCGGCAGTCTTCTTCTTTGGCTCCTCAACAACTGGAGCTGGAGTTGGCTCTTCTTCGACAACCTTTGATGACTTCTTGGTTGCAGTTACCTTTGCTTTGGCAACAGTAACCTCTTCCTGTACTTTTGATGGAGCAGCTTTCTTTGAAGCTACTGCTTTAGTCTTGATAACTTTGACCTCCTCGGCAACTGGTTCCTCAGCTACTACCTTCTTAGCAGCAGCAGATTTTGTTGTAGTTGTCTTTTTAGTTGTTCCTACCATTTCTTTTTTAAAATTTATTGATCAGGTGCTAATAACTAATAATAAATATAAAAATAATAAATAAATTATCAAAACAACACACAATCCATCCTTTCGCTTCGTTCGTTATTTTTTTCAAAAAAGTTTTTTTCATTATTTTTTTATTTTTTTATTTTTTTCTTTTTTTATTTTGATTTATTTTTTTTAAAATTACAATCATTAAAGATGTCATTGCAAAAGATATAGATCGTAAACATGATTGATTAATCATTAGTAATTATACACAACAAAACTAATAAGAGAATTAGTAAGTCAAAAATATGATGTTTCAAGACTTAGTTGTTTGGTTAGAGTGAATTTTTATTTGTTGTTCTTTTTTTATATCTTTAGTTAAATTTTACTAAAATTAGAATATTTAATTAAATTAAGATTTATTTAATCATTTTATACCAAAAATGTATGAAAATAAAAGATTTTTTTCTAGAATAAAATTTTTTTGGTACAAAAGAATCATTGATGGTATCACCCTCTATCCCATTCCATCATTTCTTTTTTTTTTTTTAATTAATTGCAAAATTTAATTACCGACAGAGAGAGATCATAAACCATCATGATTTACATTTAATAAGTTTATTAAGTTAATAGCTATAGTAATAATAATAATAATATCTTAGTAATGGATCAATATTTATTGAAAACAAATATTACAACATTTTTAAAAGATCAACAATCTAATGTCAATATATCAAAAGATGTTGTCGATCTAATTGGAGGTTTGATTAATAATCAACAACCTGCTTACTATAATAGCGATGACCAATATTACATCTATACAGTTCCAAAGTTGGGTGATGGTGGAACTTGCAGTCTCAAACACGAAACTGAAATATTCGATTTAACCACAGTAGTAGGTCAACGTAGTGAACAACTATCTTCACTTATTTCAAGATTATATCAAGTAAGTATAGTATATTTATATATATATTTAATTAATTATTATTATTATTAACAACAGTTTTAAAAACAAAGATAACAAAAGCAATTCAAAAACTTACAGATGTAGACTGGATTGGTATTTACAAAGTTTATCAAGTAAATGGTGAAAAATGGTAAGATCTTACTTTAACAACTGATTATTAGGTTAATGTTAAGTTTGTTATTAATATTTATATTTTATTTATTTGTTTAGTTTAACAAAATTAGCATATCAAGGTGAAATAAGTAGACCTTTGTTCCCTTTGAATTCCTACTGGGAGACCATCAGTAATAATTCATTTGTTGGAATCAATGGAAAAGGAAAGATCATTCAATCGTTGGAGAGTTACGATGGTCCATACTACAATTGTTCCGATAAAGTAAAGTCGGAACTATGTATCCCAATTTTCGATAGACAACTCGACCAAGTTATTGGTATCATTGACGCCGAGTCATGGAAAGACACTCATTTCAACGATAAAAATATATTGGAACTTTCACAACTAGCCGTTGATCTCTCAACTCTATTATCAGATCCATTATTATTAAATAAATAGAAATTAGAAAATAAAACTAAAACAAACCTTGGATGGCTAGCGAGTTAAATTAAATTAATTAATATATCTTTTACATTTTATTAGTGTTTCAGTTTGTTGTATTTCTTGGAATATTTTGTTTGGTGGTATGACACAACTTACGCCAGGACGGTAGAATTTGAATTTGACGAGTGTCGTGTTTTGTTTGTTGATTAGTTGACGGGTGAGTCGGTCGATCACCGATTTCGGGTCGATAAACACCATGATGCCTACTCTGGTGAGTCTCGACTGTGCGATTGCGCCGAGAAGTCCATCGAGTTTACCGAATGTCGTAGGACCAATGAATGATTGTAGCCATTCCAAACGATATTGGTTCGAAGGATCGACCGATGCCTTTTCTCTAATGATATCGATCGTGTTTTCCAGACTATTGATATTCCAAAGATATAACCGGGTCAACATCGGAAACAGCAAGAATGGATTCTTTGTTATCGATAGATGTGAATCTGTATCAACATAGAATCGTAATCTATTCAATCTGTGATTAACAATGTTGTTGTTATTGTAATTTTTCGATGAGGGTGACGATGAAAAAGGTACTTGTATAACATTGGAAATGGTAAGACCAGCTCTTTTAATTGAACAATCTGCATTGCCAAATAATCGGTATGCGAATGTCTCGCATATGGTGTTGCTGATTTCCAGGTCGAGCAGTGACTTGTTGTCGAGAAGATAGTCGAGCAGTGCAATGTTGGAGTCGACGTTGGCACCGCTGTTTCCATAGATAAACTTGACGAGATGTTGCATCTTACGAAGATGCACAAACAATTGATTGTCACCCTGATTCTCAATGTTGATAGCGAATTCATTGAGTTGCATGCAATAGGTTGCTATGGTGTCAGTCACCTCATTGCGCGTCTCCACCGTCACACGTTTCAAGTCGAGCGATATCGATCGCAGTCCAACGGCATGATGCATTCGAATACACCTAATGATAGCTCCACTATTATAATTGTTATCGATATTATCTTTGTGATCGGTTAGCAATGTCAATGAAGATAAAGGTGGAACCAACGATAACAATCCAACAAACGAGTCAATATTTAAAATGTTATCGATTTCTAATTCTATTTTGCATAGTTGTTGTTGTTGTTGTTGATCTGTATCTTGAATATCTTGTGCTTGTTGCTTTGTTTCTTTCAATTGTTCGTTTAGTGTTATCATTGATTTCGATATCTCTTCGAAATGAGTGTATTCATATAGACATAGACGAATGGATTTCGACGAGCTGAGCAGAGTTGTTGAGATGGTTGGTAGTGATTCGCTGCCGACAAGCGATATGCAGATTTTAGAGTAATGTGCAATACAAAGTCTATTATTGATATGTAATTGATAGTCTTCGATATTTCTACTGTACATCGATATCGCAAGTCTAGGATAATGATTCTCTATCGAGGCCAACATATTGAACCAACTATGATTCACCAACAACAATGATAACTTCCATTTTAACTGATAAAAACATAACCAACAATAATATAATATCTTTTTTTGTAATATTAATGGTAATATTATACTATTATTATTAATAATACTATTCATTTTAGCAACCAAAAGAAATTAACCAAAAGTTATCAACAACAATTCTTTTAAACGTGTGTCTATTAGAATGATCAAAGTTGGTCCAGATTTACAAAAACTAAATTTTTCAAGAATTAAAATAAATTAATATTAGAATACAGTGAAATCTCAAGATTTTTTTTTAATTAATTTAATATTTTAATTAAATTAGATCTTAATATATTTTTATTTAATTTATTTTATTTTAAAATAATGAAAAACAATAAATTAAACAAATTAATACAACTTTTTAAATATAAGGTTCTAGAAGGTTGATTAATATTTTTATGAAAAAACCTTCGATCTAACCATTCGAAATCATAAAATATTATAAAGTTATTTATAAATCGAATTTTTTTACTACTTAAAGGATATTTTAAAAACATTAATTTCCTTTTTGGTTATTTTTCTTGTTTTTCATTTTTATAAAATGAAAAATGAAATTTCCGATTCTTTATTTGGGTTTTGAAAGATTTCCTTTTTAATAACAATGAAAAGAAAAAAAGAAAATTTATATATTTTTATTTTATTTAGTATTTCAATTATAACTGATTTCAAAAGAAATAAATAGAAGCAAAGAAGGTGAGAAGACTCTATATTTAATCAAATAATAGCAAATTTATATTTCATCTAATCTTATCTATTTATATTAAAATCAACTTAAATAGTATATATATAAATAAACAATCTAGAATCAAAAGAATAGAAATGGAAGGATATCAAGATGAAGAAATTGATTTAGTTCAATGGCTACGAGAGAATAAAGGAAGAAACATGTATTATTCCCAAGATAGAGATAAAAAGAAATCTCATAAATCTAGAGAGAAAAGTCAAACTCAAGAGAAGGAATCGGCTGATAAACCTACTAAGCATCATCATCACCATTCCAAACTATCAAGACTGTTTCATAGATCAGAAAAATAAATCTAGATATAATATCATTCCTTTAGAAATAAATAACCAATAAAAATAAATAATATGGAGTTCTTAGATAGAGAATTATCATTTATGCCAATTTTAAATAAAATTCAAATAAAAAATTATCTTTCCGATTTATATTATATAACTTTCATCAGGAGTCTATTTATTCCTTTTATTTAAATTCCGAATTTTACAATATCGAAATGATATTAGAATATTTTTTTAGTTTACTTCTTGTACTAACAGATTTTTAAAAAAATTTCTCAAAATTTTAGTACAAGATAAAATAGTAATTTAAAGATTAATATTGAAGATTTATTAAAAATTATGAGTTGAGGATACCAACAAATATTGAAAAATCAATAATGAAATACAAAGAGTAGTTTATGAGAATTCATTTTTTATTAAGAATATATTTTATATGATATATAAAAATAGTTTTGGATATTGGGTAGGATCTTTATTTTGAACTATTTAATTAGAATCCACCTAAACCAAAACCACCACATCCACCACAGCCACAACCACATCCACCACAACCGAATCCACTTCCACCAAAGACATTGAGATCACCAAAGATAATGTTTGTTGTTCTTCTTCTTCCAAAACCAAAACATTGTTCTTGATTGTCGGAATCACTTGATGATTGACCTTTGGATGCATTGATCAAACTGTTGGAAATACTCTCCAATGAATTACGACCACCAATCATTGAAATAGATTCTGAAAATATGTTTTTGTTTAAAAAGTTAATTGACTTTGATTGATATTTTTAATATTTACTAGAAATTTTACTTACTAATAAGAGTCATTTTAAATATGTAAAATTGTTAAAATATAATATTTTGAAGGATGTATTTTAATGATTTGAAAAATATTTAATTGATCGTCAATATTTATACTCATCTTGTTATAATTATTTTAATTTATTTAAAATTAAAAATTTTTAGAAATTTGACAAAAATAAAAAATAGATTGATGACAATCATTGTTATTCAAAAAATTGGTATACTATCTCAGTAATTAATTAATAAACCCATAGATTTATAAATTTTTTTGGAAAAAATAGACTAAAGTGTTTGAAGCTCCTGAATCTCCAAAACCATATAAAAAATAAAAATAAAATTGTTTTTTGAAAACAAAAATATTACCAAAATTAGAAAAGTTGTCAAAAATGTATAGAAGCTCAGACCAACAGTTCTTTCTATTATTAAATAAAAATAGTTATAAATATTAAGTTATCAAATATAATTATAACTTTTAAATATAGATAAATATTTAAAAAATGGTAAGAAAACTAAATCAAATAATAATTTTTTAAGAATAAATTATTTTTTAATTAATTGTTCATTTAAAAATAAAAAAAGGATATATTTAAACAGGTAAAGGCAAAAATACAAGGTGCCACACATTCTCCAGGTCAAAATAAGTATCCGGCACCACCTACTGGACAACAACCACAACAACAACAACACCAACAACAACAACCTTATAAAGCTGGAGATGTATACTATCCACAACAACAACATCAGCAACAACAACCACACCAACAATATCAAATGAGTCAACAATATCCACCTCAACAACAGCAACCACAACAACAACAACCAAACCAATTCAACCAAAATAGCGGATATCCAACACCACCAACTACACCACAACAATTCCAACATCAGCAACCACAACAACAACAACAAAAGCAATTTAATCAAAATAATGGATATCCAACACCACCAACTACACCACAGAACAACCTTTATCCAACCCCACCATCGACACCAATAGCTTACAACAATCCAAGTGGTGATGCCTATTTTAATCCGAAACAACAACAACAACAACAACAACAACAATTACAAGTACCGAATAGACCAGTTTCAGGACGATTATCTACCAGTCCAATTCCACCGATTGCAGGTCCAGTTCCATCGCCACAGATGAATGCATTCCACGGTCAGCTAAACAATGAACAATCGATGGTATCTCCTTCAGAGATTAGAACTAGTGACTGTCGTATGGTTGTCCAAAACGATGGAAATCTTGTCATCTACAAATGTGGTAATCACGTAATGTGGTCTTCCAATACCTGTTTCATGGGTAACGGTCCATATAAACTAACAATGCATTCCGATGGAAATCTAACACTATGCGATTCAACCAATTCTATATCTTGGTCGGTAAGTTATCTCTTACAATACTAAAACTATATTAAAAAATATATTTATATTAACAAACATATTAATAAAAATAGAGTAATACAGTTAGTAAAGGAGTAGCACCATTCACTTGTAAACTGAATGAAAATGGATCATTCAATATAGTAGATTCCACAGGAAATATAACATTTAATTCTCATCCTTATATGAAACCAAAACCTCCACAACAACAGCAGCTGCAACAACAACAACAACAACAACAACAACAACAACAACAACAACAACAACAACAACAACAACAATATCCAGTTCCTCCACAACAAAATATTCCGCAACAACAAACTGTTGTTCAACCAATTCCAATACCGAATCCACCAGTTCATAAAGCAGCACCACAACCACAACAGCAGCAACAACAACAACAACATGGAAATAATCAAAGTTATTCATTGTTGTTGGCTATGGTGAATCAAGAAAGAGCCAAGATGGGACTGCAAGCGATGCATCCTGATGAACCGTTACAGTTGGCAGCACAGGCACACTCTGATTACCAAGCACAAATCCATCAGATGACACACGACGATCCAAGAGGTGGACTGGCAGAGCGATTCCAAGCATTCGGAGGTACCTACAACTATTACGCTGAGAACGTATTCGCAGGACCAAGAAGTGAACGCGAAGCAATGGAAGGCTGGATGAAAAGTCCTGGTCACAGAGCAAACATCCTAAATCCACAACTCAATAGATTCGGTGGTGCTGTCACTGTTGGTTCTGACGGTATGTCTTATTGGACACAAACTTTTGGTTCAAAATAAATAAAATCAAACAATATTACAAAAATCAAAACAAAAAATAAAATTAAAAAAAAAACAAACATCCTTTTTAAAAAAAAAAAATTTAAATTTTGGCGGTTTCTTTTTTTAAAAATTTTTTTTTTAATAATAACTTCAAACACACACAATTCAAAATCATTTTTCCAAGTATTTATAATTTTTTATTAAACAAACATATATTTATTATTATTATTATTATTTATATAATTAAAAAATATAGTTTTATAGTTTTTATAAAAGTTCTTCATTTTTTTATATTTTAATATATAGTTTATAAAATAATTATGAAGAGATTTACACCTGCGGGAACAAATAATAATTTGAAGAAATCAAAACCTGCACCACAGCAACAAGCTTATAGAGGTGGTGGCGGTGGAGATGACGATGACGATGACTTTGAAGAGGATGAAGAGGATGATGACGATGATATCTTTGATGAGGAGGATGATATTGATAATCAAGATGATGATGCAATGGATGAAGGTGGTGTTGGTGCAGATGGTGCTGACGCAGCAGCAGACGATGAAATGCAAGTCGATGACGATACACAGCAACTTCAATTTTGGTCACGTCGACCAGTACCCCCTATTCACTGTGAGACTCAATCGTTTGTCTTCCAGCAACTCGAGGTAGACTATGCCGAGTTGAAGGAGCCACTCGCTGGAATGCCAGGTCCACCCACTGGACCCGTTCCAATCGTCCGTCTATTCGGTGCAACGCGTAACGGTAACAGTGTTCTCTGTAAGGTCCACGGTTTCCTCCCATACTTTTTCATCTCATGTCCCAACGGATTCACTCAAGCAGATTGTAGTTTATTCTTGAAATTATTAAATGTAACTATAACTATAATTACAACTTTATATAATTGTAACAAACTTCACTTTACTAACTTAATATTTATGTATAATATTAGAAAAAAATGTTGGAAAGTACAACAAATAATCATACAGATCAAATTGTGTTGGCAATTGATATCGAAAAGAAAAAGTCGATTCTTGGATATAATCCGGCACCACCTACTGATTATATAAGAATTACATTGGCAATGCCAAGATATGTACCAAAGTGTCGTGATGTCTTGGAGAATGGATTAAAGTATCAATTTGCTTTGCCAAATCAACCACCTAGACTCTACCAAACATTTGAATCCGACATTCCATTCGCTCTACGTTTCCTCATTGACAAACAGATTCCAGGTTGCAGTTGGATCGAACTACCAGCCAACTCCTACAGAAAATCAGAAACATCATTATCAACCTGTCAAATTGAAATCGATACTTCGTAAGTTTGATTATTACAATTGTTTTTGTTGTTGTTTAAACTAATTATTATATATTACTATATATAGTGTTGAAACATTGACTGTACATCAAATTGCTCCGGGATGGGATGATATCGCACCGTTTAGAATATTGTCATTCGATATTGAGTGTGCCGGTAGAAAGGGTGTCTTCCCAGAGCCAAAGAAAGATCCGGTCATTCAGATTGCCAATGTCGTAAAGATTCAGGGTGAGAAGGAGCCGGTCATTAGAAACGTGTTTACTCTGAAGAGTTGTTCCAGTATTGTCGGTGCACACGTCATTTCCTATGAGAATGAAGCGCAGTTGCTCAAAGAATGGAAGAAGTTCATTACAAAGATCGATCCCGACATTATCATTGGTTACAACATTGCCAATTTCGATTTGCCCTATCTGATCGAGCGTGCTCGTGCACTGAAAATCGGTGAATTCGCCTACCTGGGTCGTATCAAAACGACGATCTCCAAGATTAAAGACTCGCGTTTCTCATCGCAGAATCTTGGTACGCGTGAATCGAAAGAGATTTCGATGCCCGGTCGTACTCAGTTTGATATTATGCAAGCGATTCAGCGTGATCACAAACTGAGTTCCTATTCTTTGAACAATGTGTCGGCACACTTCCTCAAGGAGCAAAAGGAGGACGTTCACTTCTCGATTATCACTGACCTCCAGAATGGAACGGATGACGATCGTCGTCGTCTTGCGGTGTATTGTCTCAAAGATGCGATGTTGCCGTTGAAGCTATTGGACAAACTGATGTTGATCATCAACTACTCTGAGATGGCAAGAGTCACCGGTGTCCCAATGAGTTATCTGCTTGGTCGTGGTGAATCGATCAAGGTACTCAGTCAACTCTACCGTAAGGCAATGCTGGAGGATCTGATTCTTCCCACGCAAAAGGTGACCGGTAAGGGTGACAAATTCAAGGGTGCCGTGGTCATTGAACCGACTCCCGGTTTCTACGACACTCCGATTGCCACTCTGGATTTCACCAGTTTGTATCCCTCGATTATGATGGCTCACAATCTCTGTTACTCTACACTGATCACCCAGGACTACATTAAAACACTGCCCAACACCGAGTACACTGTCACACCGTCTGGCGATGCTTTCATCTTGCCAAACATCAAGAAAGGACTGCTGCCTCGTATTCTCGAGGAACTTCTCACCGCAAGAAAGAAAGCCAAGGAAGAACTCAAAGTGGAAACCGATCCATTCAAGAAAGCTGTACTCGACGGTCGTCAGCTCGCACTGAAAATCTCTGCCAACTCTGTATACGGTTTCACCGGTGCACGTGTCGGTAAACTTCCATGTATTGAAATCTCTAGAAGTGTAACAGCTTTTGGTAGAGAAATGTTATATAAAACAAGAGATGTAAGTTTTTATAGTTATAATAACCATATTAGTCTAATCTAATCTAATGTTTGTTTTGTTTTTTTTAAAATACAAAGTTTGTAGAAGCTAAATATACAATTGCAAATGGATATTCACATGATGCTAAAATTATTTATGGTGATACTGATTCTGTAATGGTAAAGTTTGGTGTTTCCACTGTCGAAGAAGCAATGGATTTGGGTAGACACGCATCTAAAGAAGTAACAAAGATTTTCATTCGTCCCATCAATTTGGATTTCGAAAAGGTTTACTATCCATATCTCCTTATGGCCAAGAAGAAATACGCTGGTTTATTCTGGACAAAACCAGATAAATTTGATAAGATGGATGTAAAAGGTTTAGAGGTAAATATTTTAATTCATATTCATATTTATTTAATTTTTTATTTATTCATTTATTTAATCATGATTATATATATCAATATAGAATATTCGTAGAGATACATGTTTATTGGTTAGAAATGTAGTTTCCAATATTTTAAAGATGATTCTAATTGATAAAGATATTAAGAAAGCTGAAGAGTAAGTAATTTTAATTAAATTATTTTATTATTAGACATATAAAGATTATTAATAATTTTAATATTATTATTTAGATATACAAAGAGTGTAATTAGTGATTTATTACAAAATAGATTGGATTTATCGATGTTGGTAATTACAAAGGCTTTGTCAAAGAGTGAATACAAAGGTAGAGTTATTCACAATGAGTTGGCACAAAAGATGAGAGCGAGAAATCCAGCGACCGCTCCCAATCTTGGAGATCGTGTTCCCTATGTCATTACTCAAGGTATCAAGAATGCACCGATCTACGAGAAGGCCGAAGATCCACTCTACGTTCTCGAGAAGAATCTGCTGTTGGACACCAAGTACTACTGTGACAAACAGTTGAAAGCACCGCTGCTTCGTATTTTCGAACCGTTGCTTCCACATCCCGAGAGTATTTTCACCGGTGACCATACTCGTACCATTGCAACACAGACGCTACCGAGTAGTTTCGGCAATGGATTCTTTGGAAACATCGAAAAGAAACGTGTCTGTATGAACTGTCCGAATGAATTGACACCGGAGGAATCGACCGTCTGCAAGAACTGTCGACACAAAGAAGCGGAACACTATCAGAATACACTGGAGACAGTGACAACGCTGGAAAACAAATTCTCCAGTGCCTGGACTCAGTGTCAGAGATGCTCAGGAAGTTTGCATCAACCGGTACTCTGCTCCAATCGTGATTGTCCAATCTTCTACATGAGAACCAAAGTACAAAAGGACTTAACCGAGGCAAGAAAAACCTTGGAAAGATTCAATGCTGATTGGTAGATAAATAAAAAGATCTATCAAAATCAATAAATAAATTACATTTTTTACAATAAAAAAAAAAAACTAAAAAGGATATTTTTGGGTTATCTGCAATGATCTCACACTTTATCAAGATATAATTTAATTAATCAACTGATATTATAATTATTATAATAATCATGTGAATTCAAATTCAAATTCGATTGTTTAATTGATTACAAGTAATAATGTCAGATACAGATAAAACAATATTAGATTTATCATATTATATATTAAAATATATATTATCATTTGATTATATAGATAATTTAGATAAAGTATGCTTTAGTTTAGCATGTCGACGTTTATTTAATGAAAGAGAACAGTATCTCACATTGAATGTAACAACAAAGTGTGATGAAATCGATCAAACACCTTCATTGAAATCATACACCAATATCATTAATAAATCAATAACTAAGATAAAACATAGAGAGACATTGACAATATCATCAAAGATTAATGAATATCAACTTTCATTAGTTAATCATGGTAAATAATTTTGATATTCTAGATATTATTACGTTACTAATACAAAATCTGTTAATATTAAAAAAAATATACAAACAATATAGTATTTGTTGAAGATGATTTCTTTATTGATGACAATATCAAAGTAGTAAGTGTTGTCATTGAATCTCAAAACTTCAATTTAGAAAAGATAGGTTCAAAGTTATATAGTTCAAACGCAGAAGAGTTGAATCTATCTTTTTGTCCATTAAATCACCCTATTCATACGAGAATGTTGCCTTGTAATCTGGTAAAGTTGGATTTCGGTTCAGCGTTTGACCAACTACTGGAGCCCTTTATGCTGCCCAGATCACTAAGGAAACTGCAATTCGGATCTTATGTATTTGGCAACTTTAATCAACCATTGCTGCCTGGGACTCTCCCTGAAGGATTAGAATCGTTAGTGTTAAGTCGTGCATTCAACCATCCTCTACCACCAGGAGTACTTCCTCAGTCGCTAGTTTCAATTATCTTTGGAAATAACTTTGATCACGATTATGATAGGATTTCATTTCCACCGAAATTGAAACACCTCAAGCTCGGAATCAAACAAACCTACTATCCGAGTAATCTTCCTGTTGGTCTAGAATCATTGGTTCTCGCTACCTCTGGTTATTCATTAGGCACAATACCATATGCCTTTAGTGAAACACCAGTACTTTCAACCATTAAGAATCTGCCGTACTCCAATGCCAGAGATATTCCACCGAGTGTCAGAGTAATTAGTTTTTCCAGTAGAGACTTCTCACAGCATTTGGTTGTACCAGGATCGATATCCAACAGTATCACCACGTTGGATCTAGGTTCGTTGGAACTTAAGTTAGACAGACCTGGCATTATACCTACGAGTGTTACCAGACTGTATTTCGGAGAGTACAATCACCCACTTTCACCTGGTATCATACCAAATGGAGTCAAATATTTAAATCTTGGGCTGTTGTTCAATCACACTTTGAAACCCAATGATATTCCAAACACAGTTGAAGAACTCATCTTTAGTACCGTTTACAGCGAAGAAATTGAACCGAATGTTCTACCATCAAGTATCAAGACTATGTATATCAACGAGAAATACACTTTCCCTTTTAAACCAATGGTATTACCATCAGAATTACAATCACTTAGAATCGGTGAGTTGTATAAATATCCTCTCGCTGACATTATTCTACCAACCACTTTAACAAAACTATGCCTTGATCCCTACTACAAATGCAAAATCAGTCAAGAAGCAGTGCAAAATCCTTTAGAGATTACATTGGGAAAATATTATTTTAGAAGCAACAAGCTTATAGATTTACCATCAAAGATACACACAATCAATATACACGAAGGTAAAAAGATAAGACGAATTGATGACAATCAATTTATATCAGATTTTTAATATTTAATAAAAAGATATTTTTAGAAAATATTTATTATATGCATTTTTGTTGATTCCCAAAATATTAATTTGGTATTATTCTTAAAGTGATTTCTGATTAAATTAAGTTGTTCCCTACTAACACAGGCCAGACTGAATGTCTTTATTGTTGTCAGACAGGATGTTAAAGTATTTGAAATTAAAAGAGGTGTTGAGAATAAGACCGACTGCACCAATGGGATTGAACAGATCAAACAATGAAGATACTGAAATCTGCGGTTATTTCATTCCAAAAGAGGTAGGATATGATAACTATTAACTCAATAATATTAATCATTTCTTTATTTTACTAACATTTAATAATTATTAGACACAATTATTAATGAATATCTATTCGGTTCATCACAATCCAAAGTATTGGCCAAATCCAGAGCAATTCAATCCCGATAGATTCTTGGAGCCAGAAAATGTGAACAATCATGAAACTTGGATTCCATTTGGTGTTGGTCCAAGAAATTGTGTTTCAATTTTTTCAAAGAATTTGATATTAATTCTCAAGTGAAGATCGTATGTAACAAATCGAGTGATGAAAGGAGCGGTATTTACTGTAATAATCGAAATATATCGGTGTTGCGAATGGTAGCATTACAGATTTGGCATGAATTGAATCATGGGTTGAATTTGCTCAACTTGAATATCTTTTTTATGAACACACTTTAACTACAGTTTCCTGACATTGTTGAATATTACACCCAACTCAATAGAATTACAAGCTAATTTGTAGTTGATTTCATTGAAGATTTCAATTGTAAGTGTTAAATGACTGATATTCTTGAGTACTGAGTTGTCTGGTTTTATTGGAATATGAATGTTGTAACTTGACTGTTGCCAGGTAGGATGCTCAAATATTTGAAGCCAATTAGGGAGTGTGGAAGTTTCAACTTTCTCAGAGAACTTGATATTAAACAGAGTCAGAGTCTGATTAATCAGACCTGATTGATATCAGCATAAAAAAACTTGAGATGAGGATATTTCGATTCCACCACTGAATTGTCATCTCTATTCTCGGAAACATTGTAGATCCTCACTGCGGTGTTGACTATTCTAAAATTTCGACTGTACTTTGATTTGATGTGTGCGAATCCAGTGGCTTGTTTACCCACTCCCAACTTATACTGATGCATATTGTCACTATTGTAGTGGGTGAAAATGAATCGTTTGATCGATGGTGACTTTGATACAAAATAGAAAGTTTGCTCCAGACTAAACTGGATATCGATTGTGTCGATTAATTGATTTTTGTTGAGCACTCGTGTCAGCCATTCGTACTTGCCGTCTGTGAAGAGAGTGCGAATTCTACAATCGGGTGAACACAACAGTTCCTCGAACTTGACAGCAATCGATCCAAATACATTGTGTATAATCAGTTTGGTTAAATGCGTTAGGTGACTGCTTAACATTTGAATTTGTAACTCTTTGATATTTCCCATTCCAAACGTGGTGATTTGATGTTGATCAGAAAGTATACTCTGGTATCTATTGGTTACTCCCAAAGGTAGTTTCAACTTCTTGATGGAGTTCGATATAAGATCCGATGTGAAGCTCATGTCATTGTCGATTTGAGAGGAGGAAAGATCGAGTGAAGTCAGGTGTGGCAATGTTTTTATCGTTTGAAATGCATCTTGATAAAAGAATAACTGATAGAGTAACAATGATTCGAGATTCGGCATATATCGTACGATCGATTTGCATTGTTGTGTTCTTAATGAATTATCTTTATTATTCCCATAGTTGTTGCACCGTGTGTACATACAGAAACGTCTGACATTATTGAATATCATTCCCAATTCAATAGCACCCGACACAGTATTCTTGGTTATTACATTGAACACTCTAGTTGACAATGTGAGATTACAGATGTTCTTTAGAGTGCAATATGGATTCAGAACACTGCTTCTGAGTTTCATTGCTAAAATGATGGAATCGTTATATGTCTCTTGGGAATTAGGTTGGATTGTGAATCGAGTGAACAACGATGATATCAACTTGAATATCTCTTTGGAAACGCTAGCAATAGAGAGCAGCCATCGGTAGTTCTTAAGTAGTTGCATTTGATCAAAGTTCAAATGCAATCTGGTCTCGTGGTACCAGAGATCACGAATGATTCGATAGATGATCAATGTTGGCAATCGATACTCAACAGTTCCACGATGATACTTTTCGATTGAGTTGTTTGTAACTAACTTTGATTTCAAATCAATAAGATGTTCTTGATGTTGAATGATCGCAAAGATAAGCATATCTTTTCTAATACCACTATGTTTTAATGAGTATTTAACCATTATTTCTACCAATTCATCTCTTTTTAGCTTCTTCAGTTCATCTTTATTATAAAATTGTTGTTTATCTAATATCTCTTTTGTTGTCATCTTAATCTATGATAATTTTAAATAAAAAAAAATAACAAAATGATTGTCTAAATTTTTCTTTTCGGTCGTTTCCTTCTCAAAACGAATTTAGTTCCCAACAACTTTCCCTTTGGCAATATTAAAAAAAAAAAAGAAAAATTATAAATAATAGAAAAAATAGGGTTCTTATGATTGAAAAATTTAAAGGAAACAACCGAAAACACTCCTATTCAATTTAGGGTTACAGGCAAGAGCTAGTTTTGGATAAAAATGATCATATGTCATAATCATCAGACTTAGAGCAATTAAAATCGAAGTCAACAATCATCAATATTTGAATTGGTATAGTTAGGGATTGTATTTCCTCAAATCCCATAACTACGTAGATAGTTTAACTTAGATATACCTTTAACTATTTATAATCTATATCTTCACAATACTTTAATTTAAAGCCTTCTCATATATCATCTACATCCTCTCATCATCTACAATAGTGATAGTTTTAACAAAATAACCAAAGTTTTATTTTGGCCGTGACCACGAAATAAACTATTGAACATAACTTAAAAATTTAAGATTGGGATAGTCTGATTCTATTGCTTGGTTGTCATCGGTATTCTCTGACACATTATAGATCTTCTTGGCGTACTTCATAACGGCTCCAACTGAAAATAATGTACCGGGGTTCTTTCTATATTTCGATTTGATGTGAATGTAACCTGTAGGTTGAAATATGCGCGAGTATGCATTAGATTGTTCACGGTGTTCGTGAAATATGAAACGATTTATCGATGATGATTTCGATGCCACACAGAATGTTTCCTTGAGATTTTCACCAACATCGATGGTCTCAATCGATTGATTTACGGGCAACACACGATGCAACAACATTTGAAATCTATCTCTACAATCAAAGTAGAGAGTGCGTACATTGCACTTTGGTGAACACAATAGTTCCTCTAACTTTGATTCTGCATTGCCGTTTATCTTCCACAAAATGAGTTTAGTGATATTCTTAAAGTTACTACCGATCATATTAATCTGCTCCAAACTAATATAGGCCAGACTGAACGTTGTAACTTGACTGTCGCTAGGCAATATGCTCAAGAATGAACGGCTAAAAGGAGAGTGTGGAAGTTTCAACTTTCTCAAAGAACTCGATATTAAATCAGAACTGTAGCTAAATTTTTGAATATCGGTATGTAGTAGATCGAGCGAAGTCAGCAGTGGTATTTGTTGTATCAGCTGAAATATCTTGGGTTTGTCAATGGTAGCATTACAGATTTGAAGTGACTCAAGATTTGGCATGAATTGAATCATCGATTTAATTTGCTGAACTTGAATATCTTTGTTATTAACGCAGATTAACTTTAGTTTCCTGACATTGTTGAATATTACACCCAATTCGATGGATGTACTTTTCGATTTATTGTTGATTTCCTTGAAGATCTCCATTGAAAGTGTTAAATGACTGATATTCTTGACCACTGAAAGTGGATTTAAATAATGACTCTTGATCTCCTTTGCAAGAACATCTGGCATTCGATGAGACTCATAGATTTGATATGTACTAATAAGTTCAAATCGAGTGAACAACGATGATATCAACTTGAATAACTCTTTGGAAACCAAGCCAATAGAGAGCAGCCATCGGTAGTTTCTACAAAGATGGAGAGTGTTCAAATTTAAGTTGATATCGTCATGCCAGAGATCACGAATGATTCGATAGATGATCAATGTTGGCAATCGATATTCAACAGTTCCACGATGATATTGTTCGATTGAATTGTCTGTTACTAACTTTGATTTCAATTCATCTCGATGTTCTTGATGTTTAATGATCGCATCTACAAGCATATCTTTCTTTAAACCACTATGTTTTAATGAGTATTTAACCATTATTTCTACCAACTCTGTTCTTTTCATCTTCTCCAGTTCATGACTGCTGTATAATGTTTGTTTATCTAATATCTCTTTTGTTGTCATCTTTATTTTTAATAATATCTTTCTAAATTCTTCAATAACTATAATAATTATCAGAGAATAATGAAATATCTTGTATGTAAAATTAAAAAAAATAAAAATCTACCATTTTTATCAATTAAAAAAAAAAACTAAAACAAAATTTATAAATAGGCTAGATAAAGATATAATAATATTATATTTTAAATATATTATCATTTGATTAAATAAAATAAAGTTTTATTGATTTAGTTATATAAAAACTTATGATTGGGATAGGTTGCTTCGATTGCTTGATTGTCGTCGGTATTCTCTGAAACATTGTAGATCTTCTTGGCGTAGTTTGCAATGCCTCCAACTATGTTTAGAACGGAAGTACATGGGTTGTATCTATATTTCGATTTGATATGTATGTAGCCTGTAGGTTGAAGTTCCTTCGAGTATATGTCAGATTGTTGGTGGTTTTCGTGAAAGATCAAACGATTTATCGATGATGATTTCGATGCCACCCAGAATGTTAGCGAAAGATCTTCACCGATATCTATTATTTCAATCGATTGATTCTTGGATAACACACGTTCTAACCACTTTTGAAAACGATAATCAAAGTAGAGAGTGCGTACTTTGCACTCTGGTGAACACAGCAGTTCCTCCAACTCTGATTCTGCAGAGTTGTAGATTCTCCAAAATATGAGCTTAGTGATATTCTTAAAGTGATTACTGAGCATCTTAATTTCTTTTGTATCAACAAACACCAAACCAAATGTTGTAACTTTACTCTCGTTTGGTAGAATGCTAAGGTATTTGTCCTTACCAGAGATCTCTGGGAGTTTCAATTTTCTCAAGGAACTCGATATCAATTTAGAAGTGAAGTTGATATTTTTAATCTTAGTCATTTCTAAATCGAGTGTTGTTAGTAGTGGTATTAGTTTAAGCATCTGGAATATCTCGATGTTGTTAATGACAGCATGACAGAGTTTAAATGAACATAGATTTGGCATGTATTGAATCATCGATTGAATTTGATCAACTTGAATATCTTTGATAAACTCGTCGATTAACTTTAGTTTCCTGACATTGTTGAAGATTACTCCCAATTCAACAGATGTACTTGTTGATTCGCTAGTTATTCCCACGAAGATCTCCATTGAAAGTGTTAAATGACTGATATTCTTGATGATTGAATGTGGATTTAAAAAATGATTTTTGATCCTCACTGCAGTTACAACTGGCACTCCATCATATATATAGCTATAATTAGCACCTATATGTAGAAATCGAGTGAACATTGACGATATCAACTTGAAGAACTCTTTCGATACGAGAGCAATAGAGAACAACCATCTGTACTTTGAATGAAGATCTTTGGTGATCAAATTTAAGTTGATATCGTTATGCCAGAGATCACGAATGATTCGATAGATGATCAATGTTGGCAATCGATATTCAACAGTTCCACGATGATATTGCTCCATTGAGTTATTTGTTACTAACTTTGATTTCAAATCGATAAGATGTTCTTGATGTTTAATGATCGCATCGATAAGCGTATCGTTCTTTAAACCACTTTGTTTTAATGAGTATTTAACCATTATTTCTTCCAATTCATTTCTGTTCATTTTATCAAGTTCATTTCTATTATAAAATTTTTGTTTATCTAATATCTCTTTTGTTGTCATCTTTTAATGCAAAACAAACCAAATTTACATCAAATTAAAAGAATAATGTAATAGGTAAAAAAAGAATTCAAAAAAAAAAATTAAAAAAACAGATCTTTAGCTTCCCGCCTATGATCAAAAGTAAACTTTTACTTATTTTATTAAAATAACAAATTCTTTACCTATACATATCAATTAGTTATTAAATGTGACCATTTATGTTTAGAATGATATCTTCATTTTAAAATGTATTACAAAGTAGATTTATAATATAAAAACTTAAAATTGGGATAGGTTGATTCAATTGTTTTAAAGTTGTCTTCGATAATCTCTAAGACATTGTAGATCTTCTTGGCGTAGTGTGCAATCGGTCCTATTGAGGTTTGAAGGAATTTACCAGGGTTGAATCTAAATTTCGATTTGATGTGAATATAGCCTGTAGGTCGATAACTATTCATAATTATTTCCGATACTTCAAAGTTCTCATGAAATATGAAACGATTTATCGATGATGATTGCCATGCCAAAGAGAATGTATTCAACAGATTTTCGCCAACATCTATTGTTTCAATAGATTGATTCTTTGGTAAGACATTTTCTAACCACTTACTATATCGATAACCAACATATAGAGTGTGTACTTTGCACTCTGGTGAACACAACAGCTCCTCCAACTTTGATTCTGATGTCCTGTAGATTCTCCACAATACTAGTTTAGTGATATTCTTAAAGTGACTACCGATCATAGTTATTTGCTCTAATGTAATATATCCAAAACCGAAAGTGGTAACTTGGCTATGGCTTGGTAGGATGCTGAGGAAATAGCCCCCATAGATCTCTGGAAGTTTCAACTTTTTCAATGAACTCGATATAAGTTCAGAAGAGAAGTTAATCTTTTGAATTTTAGTATTTAAGAAATCGAGAGATGTTAGTTGTGGTATTTGTCGTAACAATTGAAATATCTTGATGCTGTCAATGACTGCGCCACACATTCTTAATGATTCTAGACTTGACATGTATTTAATCATCGATTTAATTTGCTGAACTTGAACATCTTTGATACGCACACAGATTAATGATAATTTCCTGATATCTTTAAAAATAACTCCCAATTCGAAGGATGTCGACAAGTTGTTGATTTCCTTGAATATTTCCATTGAAAGTGTGAAATGTCTGATATTCTTGACTATTGAAAGTGGATGTAAATAATGGTTCTTGATCTTCACTGCAAGAATATCTGTCAGATAATTACTATCATATATTGAATCTAATCCAGTAATAAGTTGAAATCGAGTGAATAATGATGATATCAACTTGAATAACTCTTTCGATACGAGAGCAATAGATAATAACCTTCGGTATTTTCTACAAAGATCTTTAGTCTTCAAGTTAAAGTTGATATCATCGTGCCAGAGATCACGAATGATTCGATAGATTATCAATGTTGGCAATCGATATTCAACAGTTCCACGATGATATTTATCAATTGTATTGTCTGTCACTAACTTTGAATTCAAATCTGCAAGATGTTCTTGATGATTAATGATCGCATCGATAAGCAAATCTTTCTTTAAACCACTATGTTTTAATGAGTATTCTTTCATTATTACTACCAACTCATCTCTTTTCATTTTCTCAAGCTCATCTCTACTTTTTAATGTTTGTTATCTAATATCTCTTTTGTTGTCATCTTTTAAATATATATATATATATCAAAATCACTATATTAATAAATCACAAAGAATAAAAGTAATTATATATCTTATTTGTAGATAATTAAAAAAAAAAACAATTTTGAGAGTTGTCCTCAATTTAAAGTAAAAAAAAAAACATAAAAATATTATTTAATAATTTTAACTAAATATTTATTTAAAAACAAACATCATATTTTTTTTTTTCATTATTTTCCAGCAGTTCTATGTTCTAGTCTTAATTCTTCAAAAGATACTGTTCTATTGTTGGGTAACAATGATACTAGATTCATACCGTCGCCCAAAATGACATTTTGGGGACGTGGTGTTGGTAGCATTTGAGGTAATGCGAGATACGATGGTGCAGCTGCTTGAGGTGGTGGATTATGTGAAACTGATTCAAACACGGAATCAACTGCTGGTGTACCAAATGAAAAAGTTGTTGGTGCTGTTGTTGCTGTCAAACCAAATGGTGAAACAACACTTGATGGGGCTGGTGTTGTTGATGTTGCAGATCCAAACAACGATGAACCTGTGGTTGCTGGTGGTTGTGCAGTTGTTGAAGTACCAAATAGTGAGACATTTGGTGATGTAGTTTGGGTCGATCCTCCAAATCCATGACTACCAAATGAGGATGTGCCTGTGGTTGATGGTGATGATGATGATGATGATGATGATGCACCAAACAAACTACCTGATGATGGTTGAGTAGAACTACTACTTGCTCCAAATAATGATGTGGTAGAGGGTACTTGTCCAAATAAATTTGATTGGGATGCGGGTGCACCAAAGATACCACCTGATGATGGTTGTTGAGTCGAACTACCACCTCCAAATAATGATGTGCCTGTTGCTGCTGCTGGTGCTGACTGTGGAGTTGTTGTACCAAAGATGGAACTACCACTGGTTGGTGATGATGATCCACCAAACATACCACCTGATGATGGTTGACTTCCAAATGGTGATACGCTCGTGGTCGAAGTAGTTGATTGAGTAGAACTACTTCCTCCAAATAGATTAGTTGCTGCTGGTAGAGTTGAACTTGATGTTCCAAATGCACTGGTAGAAGTTGATTGTGTCGAACCAAATGTAGATGTTGTTGGGTTTGGAGCAACCGATTGATTTGTTACTCCAAAAATTGCTGTTGGTGTTGGTGTTGATGCTGCTGCTCCAAATCCAAAACCAGACGATGTTGCTGGTGCCGCTGCTCCAAATCCAAAACTAAAACCAGTTGATGTTGTTGGTGCAAAGCTAAATCCTGCTGGAGCCAATGGGTAATTGAATTTTCCATTCGACACTACAACACCACTTCTATCTCCAAACTGTCCGAGATAAATTGGTAATGTTTTACCTACATTAGGAAGGTAGTGACGAAGAGGATGTTGGTCATCTTGAGTAAGTTCAACCTTGAATTGATTCTAATTACAAAAAACAATAGAATTGTTAATAACTATTAATAATATTTGTATTGAATTATACTTAATAATAACATACCTTTTCAAATTTAAATTGATTGGATGGATCGCTTAATGCTACTTGTTGCATACAGGTATCGAGTGTCTTCTTTAGTTGGAACGATGTTGTTGATTGTCCAGATTCCAAACGGACATGATAGACTTGCGGTGCCAGCTCGGTCGGAGTTGCGGAACCGACCACTTGGAAACCATTTTCATAGCCATAGAAGATGAATGATCTCTCGTGTGAGGTATCAGCAGAGTTATCAAAGATGGTGTAGCTGTGAGTTGTTTCCTCTCGGACTGCTATGGCAAAGTGATTGCCAGGTTGGAATGCCGAGTCACACTGGTAGTTGTACAGAGTCTGGGCAGTGAGCAGCGGGTGAAGATCGACACGGATGCCATATACCAACGGGTATCGGAGATGATCCATTTCGATCACCGTTGAATCTCCCGGTTTACAATCGATCAAGACATGTGAGAGTGACTGACCGAATAGTACTCGCTTATAATGTATCATACCTCTATAGATAATCTGATCGTTCGATTCATTCTTTATCATCAAACCATCTCTCAAGATTCTATCGCCATACACCAAACAGACACGCTTACCGCTACACTTGAATTTACCGATTGAGTATCTGATGTCCTGTTCTCTCTCCATTGTCAATGAAACACTGTAAACAATAGTTTCATTCTCGAAATGATCTAGCTTTACAAACTCTTTATAAAGATATGATAATTAATGATTAGTTCAAAAATATATATTTAGAAATCAAAATACGTTTGTTATTTAAGTACTTACTTGTATTTACATCTTTAAAAGACAAGTTATTTAAATTCTTGTATTGGATAAAAGAATACAATGTAAATTGTAAATTGGTTGAGTAGAACTCGGATTGTTTGATATTCTGATTATCAACAAGACCAAGGATCTTTTGAGTTTCATGGACTATGGTGAAATGAGTATACAATTCCAATGAGTAGGAAATCGTAACAACTCTAGTGCCTTTACCATAGATTGTAATAAAAGAGGATGTTGAATTCTAATAATAAAGAAGAAGATAGTTAATATAATAAATCTATAAGTAACAATAATCATTTTTGAATTAACTTACTTTAAAACTTTTGTTGTTACCAGAGAGAGTTGGTGATGTCGACACAAATCCATAGTCACTATTGTTGTCATTGTCATTGTTGTTGATATTATAGTTGGAGGTAGAGGAATAGGTGTTGTTTGGATCGTAGTCACTAGTAGTACTGGTACTGCTATTGATTACTACAGTATCTAAAATGGTATAGGTCACAACTGATTTGAAATCGATGTTATGTACCGATCCATTTTCCTCGAGAAGAACGATCGATTTGATGTCTTGTGGGTGTTGTTGTGGTTGTGCTGCAAAGGCGAAACCTCCACCGAAACCTGAAGTTTGTGGTAGATCTACCAGAGCAATACATTTACCGACAATTGTCGTAGTGGTAGCAGCTTTGTTGTTGTTGTTGTTGTTGTTGCTGTCTTGTCTAATAACAACCTTTAGATAGCTACCCTTTTCGATTTTGGTACCGTCATCATATTTGTACTTTGAGATCAGAGGGAATCTAACCTCCAAAGGATCTTTAATATTAAATAAACATCCTACACTATGAGGTATTTCAAATGTAGTTGTATCATCTATTTCAATTTTTCTACAAATATTTTTTAAAAAGAGAGAGAGAGAGAATAATAAAATAAAAATACATTTGTTAATAAATTTGAAAAAAGACATTTCAATTGTGTACAATTATAATTACCTTGTAACTTTTGGTGATTTCGTATGTGAATATACTTTAAATTTAACAATGGGTGGCTCTATTATATTGGTTTGTTTATGCATTTATTTACTAATTATAATTGAATGTTAATGATTGATGATTTTCCTCATCCCAAACTCTGTATTATTTATTCCCTGTTCCTCGTGTGGAATGAAAATTAAAAAATTATTATAAAAAATAAAAATAAAAATTTTGGCAGGATTGTCAGTGTTGATAGAGCACCACGTTGAAACACAGAGACATCACACAATTCAACAAAAACAAAAAAAGAAAAAAGTGAATTTTGCAAAGTTTAAAAACAAAAAATCAAAAAAAAACAAGAAAAAAAATAATAAATATCTGTGTGTATCTTTTTTTTTAGGACACAGATATTTATTTTTAAACACAACTCAACATCAAATAGGATAATAATGATAATTAATTTATATACTATGTATGTATCTTTAATTTAACATATGAATTTCTAAGTAAAAAATTACTTTAAAAATAGATAGATTAAATAAAAAGTTAAAGTGATGTTATAATATGATTATTAAATAATAACTTTTAAACTGGGAAGAGTCTTACAACCTTCGAAACCAACAAACATATGACAAAAATTGATGCAAGATGGAACTTTTTGAAAGTGGGGGATTTCAAAATTAATAAAAAAAATAAAAAAAAAGGGGTATTCTCATATTAAGCCCTATAAATAATAGTACAAATAATTAACAGAGAAATATCTCGAAGACACCTATCTTCAATTTTTATAAAAAATATATATATTTATAGTACATTGTTTGGTTGATTATTTCGTGCAAAATACTCGAGGAGATAATCCAATTCATCATTCAAACGAGGGTCATCATCAACAACCTTTTGAATAAAGTCGTTGTTGGCAACAAACATCAATGGAGGTCCCTGTTTACCACTGTATTCGTATGCAATGATGCGATTATTCGCTACATCGAATATAAATCGATGACATTTGGAGATATTTTTCATGGTAGTCGGGGATTTAGGAACTTTGTGGGTTGGACAGGCAACTTCAGCATAGTGGTTTCTCATGGTTCGGATTAATTCTATTACTTGATCGACTGTATACAAAGGAATGTCAGTATCTCTTTGGAAAGTGGAGATCTTCTGTTTAATTTGAGATGCGGCTGCGTCGCATGGATTACATCCATGATAACTAGCGAAGAAATTGTAATATATCTCCATTTTACCACGATATAAAGTACTCATGTAATGCCAAAAATACATGTTTGTTGCTAATTTAAAATGCTTCCTGCATCCATCTGTCCATATATTCAGTGTTTTGATTCTCCTGAATATCGGTTCGTTTGTTAAAAATGATATCAAACAACCTACAACAAAGGCTGGATCATTCTTGGTGGTCGTTGTTGGAGCTACGTAGGAGACATAGTTGAAATAACTTGCGTTATCTTTGTGACAATAAACACTGATTATCAGTGCTTGTCTTAAAGATTGTTGATGTGAGAGCTGTGAAAAATCCATTAGAATAATTGCACTAGTACCATCAAGATCATTGATTACATCAACCTTTTGTTGACTGTATAATTGTCTTTGGACCACTGCAATGGTTTGATGAAGTTTCAGTTTTGCCATTTTCTTGCCTTTTTCACTGTCTGCTGGATAAGCTACCCCATTTCGTCTCGTGTTCACTATTGTCTCCAGCTTTTTCAACTCTGCACAGTCCTTGCATCTATTTGTATTCAAAAAATTATATTGATATTAGAAGAATTTAAATTTATTAATTAAGTTAAAAGGTTAATTATTTACATACACTGCATCGTATTTGGTGTGATGAATTAGCTCCTCTCTCAAAAAACGTGTGTACATGTAGTTTTCAGATGGTGGTGGAATTCCAATCCTTGCACATTCATCCCTTACTTTTTGATAAAAAGCTTCGTTTGTCATCGCTTGTAATCTAAAGTCTCTCCCACTAAGAAATGGTAATACTCCATCCATTACTTCGTACCATTTATCGATTTGATCCTCTGTAAAATGAACTTTTTTTGTGTTTGGAGTATACAATATACGGTGAAGGTTATTAATATTTGTATTTTCAGGATTCAATCGATAAACAGTAGTTTGCGAAACATAAAAGATATTGATGATATTCTCTTTGTTTACAATATTGAGGTGATCGTGATGTTTGAAATTGGAAATACACCAATACATTAAAGATCTACGATATGGATTGTCATGCGGTAGTGTTTGTAAAAAGTCAGCTAAATTATAACTTAACTTAAGTCTATCGTTATCTTGGCTTGAAAGAACTCCATCGAGAATGCTGTTAACTGGCTGAAGGTAGTCCTCTAAGCGACTCAACGAGTTGACCAATGATTTCTCTTGATTGCTGAAGACCTCTTCTAAATAATTCCAAGCTTTGCTGAGTCCTAGTTTGAGCATCGACAATTGCTTGGATAAGCTGTCCAATGGTGACGTCCTTCTTTTCGATATCGCTTGCAAAGTTGATTTCAATTTTTCCGCCAAAATTGGACCTATCTCCAGTGTTGTTGGCATTCCTATGAATTGTTTCTCTTCTTTCTTGTAGTTGATTTCTTCTGCTGATATTGACTTGGCTCTCTGAATTTGCTTGTTCTCTCTCGTTTAACTGCTTCTCTTTCAGATTTAATAGCTTCTTCCTCTGCTTCAAATCCTCTTCTCTCTCTTTCAAAATCTTTTTCAAGCTCTCTTCTCTCTCTTTCAAAATCTTTTTCAAGCGCTCTTCTCTCTCTTTCAGCAGTGCCTCATCTCTTTCAATCTCTCGTCTCTCTCTTTCAATCTCTCGTCTTTCGCTATCAATAGATTGTCTATCATTGTCGAGTTCTCTTCTATTTGATTGTACAGTTGCGTATCTCTCTCTAAATTTGTTATATCTATCTCTTTCTTGAGTACTATCGATAAATCTCTTGCAGTCTCCTGCAATCGATATATGTTGATCTCTTTCTGATCCAACTTCGGTGATGCATCTGGATAGTTCGCTAATGAACTGATTGAGTTTTGAGAATCCTGTGAAGTCTTTGATATTAATTGGTCTAATATATTCTCTAATGTTGCTGATTGCTTTGTTAATGTTGGTCCTGTGCTGTTCCATTCTTTGAAAAATTGTGTTCTATTCTTCTCCTTTTCACTTCTATTTTGCTTTTTTCTTAATTTAGCTTCTTCACTATTTGCAGGCATGTGGTAGTTGTAAGATTATAAATAAATAAAAAATTCTAAACAAAAATCAAAAGAAGTTCGGAGGGGAGGTGTTACCCCTCATACTATTTTTATTTTTCAAAAAAAAAAAAAAAGAAAATAATTTTTGCAAACCACAATGCAAAAAAAAATACATTTTTTCTTTTCTCATTAATGAATTTTTTTTCTTAATCAATATTTAACCCCAAATACGCATTCCATCATTGGAAAATTTCTGTCATGCATTCGAAAAAATCGGATAAATGACTTGATTTTATATAAATTTGGTATCTGGATTTTCTTAAAATTTTTTCATAAATGAAAAACGACAACAAAGATTTTTGATATTTCCTTTGACAATTGTTTAGCTGAGTGTGTTGTTTATGCTAACTATTAAGATAAACTAGTTTTTGTTTGTGTTTGATCAACTACCATTATCACTACTTTAAAATATAATAGTATTTTTTTGTAATAATACAGATAGGAGATAGATAGATAGAAAAGATGGAACCTACAACACCAACAACATCGACCTCTGTAAAATGGACATTATTAACTTTAGAGAATCTAGAGGAGATATTGGAAGTGAATACTAAATCATTCACTCAAGATCCATATCTAAACTATATGTTCCATGAGATCGATGTAGCCGAGCGTCTACCGTTTATCAAAGCAATCCAGAAGGCATTCATCAAGCAAACGATCGGATCGAATCAGAGCTACTGCTTGGGAGACATCACCATCGACGGAATCAAATCACTCGTTCTAATGTTACCACCTAGAGTACCATGGCCAGAGGATCTCTGGGATATCTACACCAAGAAACAAGAGAAACTTCTATTGGATCGTGGACTGACTGTTACTTACGAAAGATTCATTGCATTAGAAGGTAAATTATTAACTTATTAACTATCTCCAAATTAATTATGAATAATATTATTAACATTACAACATATTGTTTGTTTGTTTATAGAATATTTTTCAGAGAGATTCGCTCATTATGATTCGATTGAAGGTTACTATTTGTTGATTCTTTCAACCGATGAGAAGTACAGAGGTCAGGGATTGGCAACCAAGATTATGGAGGTATTGTTTGAGAAGCTGGATAGCGAACAAAAGACATGTTATCTAGAGTGTACCAGTGCCAAGTTGGTTCCATTCTACTCGAAGTTGGGATTCACTGCTCTCGAAAAGGATAAACTACCACTGGTACCAGCTGATATCAACCCTGATCTTGTACCGAGTGTTACTTTCTTCAGAAGAACTCCAAAACCAATAACAACACCAACACCAACATCATCATTGTAACAGCACACAATTTAATTTTATCATTATGATCTTCATTCACACTCAAATCGAAATCGACATAGACAAACTTGATAAATTCATTTAAACATTAAATAAAACAGACAGATCAATTTAAAATAATATAACTTCTTAAATAAAACAGAAAAATAATGATTAAATTTTTTGTTTTTACCGATCATTCTAAACCAACTTATCTTTCTCAGAGACTCTTTTATATTATATAAATAGTTTTTTAACATGAACCAACTGGGTGTTTGTCTAGACAAAGAAGATCATAAAAAAAGCAAAATTTATTTTATTTTATTTTTATTTTTTAATTTTTATTATATTAAAAATTAATAAAAAATGGTGCAATTTAATTGATTTTAATATTTTAAATAGTCTTGAAGAACATATAACACTCACAAACTGTTTATTTGTATAATAATATTGTTCATAGAGTATAATGTTTGAAGTGTCAATTAGGAATCATAAAGAAAACACCTGCTCTATAATAGGAAGCTAGGAACATCATAATCATCAACAAGTAATAGCATTAACTAAAAGAGTACTTTTGTTTGATACTCTTAATTCATTCAATCAGTCAATAAGTCAATCAGTTATTTAGTTAGTTTAGTTTAATTAGTTTAGTTAGTTTAGTTAGTTTTGTTTAGTTATTATATAGTATATCATCATCAACATCATAATCACGAGATTTATAAATAATTCTTATTTCTTTGAATCAAATCATTTAATTTAGTTATATAGTTTTATTTTGTTATTAGTTTAAATATTTAGAATCAATAGAGATATATATATATATTTCGAAAGAAAGAAAGAAATACAAATAAAAAAAAATGGGCAAACTATTTATGTATTATTTATCAGGCACCAATATATTTAGTTGTGGAACTTGTAAAGTTCATTTAGCTTTATTTGACCAATTGATATCAACAGTAAGTGTTATATATATGTTGGTTGTTGTTGTTGTTGTTGAAACAACCAAAAGTTAGTTACTAATGATTAATCATTTTCATTTTAGGATTTCCAAGGCAGATATGGTCCTGCTTATCTTTTTGGTGAATGGTATGATTATAAATATAAATATTCAAAATCATTCAAAACAAATAAATTAACAATTGCTTGAATTACTACTATACTTTAAATACCATATATATAGTGTAAATGTTATTGTAGGAGAAAGTGAAGATAGAAATCTTACCACAGGAATGCATGTGGTTGCCGATATTTATTGTGTACGGTGCGATGAACATCTTGGTTGGAAATATGTAAGCATCAAACAAATATAATATAAATATAGATTGAATACTATATATGTATATATTACACCATTTCAATCCAATCCTATCCTATCATTATATAACATTTTGTGTACCAATCATCAACTTGTTTGTTTTTTTTTCATTGCATTGTTCTTCTTCACAATAAAAAAGTAGCGTTACTAACATAGATCTATCTACTTGTCCATTCTAAAATTTAAACAATACTATAGGAATTTGCAAAGGATGAATCACAAAAGTATAAAGTTGGGAAGTTCATTTTGGAAAAAGAAAAAATTAATAAAGAAACTCTAATATAGTAGTATTTGTATATATTTAAAATTACTTACACATCAATTTTAATGTGTTATTGATTGGTTTTATCGTTCTATCGGTTGAACTATTAAATGAAAATGTTGTTATTGTTGTTGCTGTTGTTATGTTGTTGTTGTTATATACAGTTTATAAATAAAGTAGTTGGATCGAACCTAGCGATAGTTAATAGTCAGGTTCTGATGTTGATATAATATGTGAAACTGCCTCTATAACCTCTTTGGAGTGTGTAACTTCGTTGACCAACATTGAAAGTAGCTCGTTACTCTCCGACTTGATAGTCTCCACATCGTAGCCAATCTGTTCGAGCATTGCTCGCGATTGATCCGCTGTCATCTCTGGAGTGAATTGCAGGAGTACCGGTGCGAGTGGTTGCACCACCGGTATGATGGCGGGAACTGATTTCTTGAGGTTCTGTGTTACCTCTGTGCTGACAATCGATGGAACATCGCGACGCAGCTGCTCGACACTCTTGATCGACTGTGTCAGCTCGACTTTCAGTTGCTCCAGACGGTTCAGTAGCGATTGATCGACGTGCTCCTGCTCGAATGACTTTATCACTGAGAGATGAACTTTCGAGGCGGTACTCGGTGGTATCACCGGTGCCATCGGTGTAATAGAAGCGGCTGTAGGCATCTCAAGAGGTGGAGGTACCGGTGCTATCACCTCCAGCTTTCCAACCATTCCACTAAACATCGCTTCTTTAAATGCTTTTATATCATTCAGAGTGTTTTCATCGACAACACCATCAACTCCAGGTTCCAACATTCCGATATTCTCTGCTACAACCATCTCCCACAATTCTTCCAATTGCTCAACATATAATTTACTAACTTGTTTTTTAATCATTCTTTTTTATTACTACTCTTTAATTAATTTTTAAGATATATAGACATATATATTATAATATTATAAAATAATGATATTTAATTAAATCAATATTATTCAAAATAGTCTGTTGACTTCAATTTCCAATCATGTGATTTAAAATTTTCAAAAATTGGCGGGATGATCAAAATCAAAACAAATATTTTTTTTTTTTGTTTTTGAACTTCTTTATAAAATAACTTTATTAATAAATTGGTTAATTTTATTAATTCTTATTTATGTTTACTATTCTTTTCAGCTTCCTCTTTTGCCTTTTCTTCTTCCATTGCTTTTGCTAGTTGTTCTTTAGTTTCGGCTTCGATTCTTCTGATGTCTTCGATGGTCAGTCCGAACCATTCGTCCATCCAACAAAACAAAGCTTTGTGTGCTTTCAATAGGACGTCTCTGCAACCGAGCTTCTGAATTAAATTTTCAACTTTAGTTTGGAATCCGAAATATCTGAATTCGACATGAATCAGCTTGTAGCATGTCATGGCTGGCTCGCATGTCTTGCTCCAGTTCTCCTGGTTGAGTGGACCACGTCCGGTCTTCTCGCTCTTGAACAACTTGGGATCCTGTGACTCGACGTAGTCTTTCGGGTCGATCGGGTCGTTGGCGATATCGATGTAGTCGACGACACGATTCTTCAGGGTCTCCTCGCTGGCGTTCAGTGCATTGTCGATCTCACCGCGACCCGGCAAATGCATCGATTCCAACGACAATGTCAAACGATCGCCAAAGAACGGACAGCTGTACACGGTTTTGCAGTAGGGATAGGCGTTCCATGCCTTTTCCTCGACCTTGAGCGCACTGGCCGGCAAGATGGCAGCGGCCAACTTGGGCAGTGAATTATTCAAATGAATGACTTTGTGTGTATACTGTCCCTTTGATTTCTCATCTTCGTACGGTTCATTTACGAGAATTTCGATACCTTCTCCTCCTTTTGTTGTTTCTTTACTCTTCTTTGAAACCATATACAATTGAGCTATTTGATATTCTTCAACTGTCAATGGCAATGTAATACGACTATACAATTGTCCAAATTGTTATAATTATTATAAATAAAAATTATTAATATAAAAATTTTGCATATTATCTGAAAAATGAAAAATAATAATAAAAATAAAAAAAATAATCACAAAGTAAATTTCTGATCATGACAATAATGATAATGGCACTTACTATTCTTTGATTAACATTTTTTATTGTTGTTATTTATGTTTAATTAAATGATTTATTATATAAAATTACAAAAATTTAAGAAATATAGATTATACTAAAACTTAATATTATTATTATTATTTAAATTGTTTGTTAATATTGTAGTATGAATATGATTATTATATTATATAATGTTGAACTACTAAACTATTATGTTATGTATCACAATAAAAAGGAATAAAAAATTAATAAATTATGATAAAAGATTTATCACTTAAACCACGCACACAACACCACAAAGTTTGTTATAATATAATTTAACGAAAGATTGAAATTGAGTTGTTTGTTTGTTGAGTGTGTTATTTGTTTGTTTGGTTTGGTTTGGTTTTAAATAAATTAATTGGTTTGTGGGTTGTTTGTTTTTGTTAAGAAGCAATAAAAATAAAAATAAAAATTAACTTTAAAAAAATAAAATAAAAAACACTTAATATTATAGTTATTTATCTTTACTAATCTAATTTATTTGTTTATTATTTCTAATTACTATTTATTTATGAATTAAATAAAATAAAATAAAATAAAAATAATGATTATTTTAAAAAAATAAAAAACAACTTAAATCAATTTAAATTAATTTTATTATATTAATTTGACAATCAGTGTTGTCATTTTTTTGCGAACAATGAAGTTGTTGCAATCATGATCACGTTTTGCCTTCCAAAAAAAAAACATAAAAAGTCAGCTGTTATATTTTTTTGTTTTCATTTTTTTACAGATTCAATTTATGAAACCTTTTCATTTTTGTTCAATGCAATAGTAATTACAAGGTTATATATATATATTTATATACTTTTAAAGATGAATGATAATTACTATGTTTTTTTATTTATTTATTTGGTTTGGTTTGATTTTATTGTGGTAAATTTGATTGAACCAATTGTTGCATATGTAAGTAATTTTCAATGATGAATGGTTCTATATTATTGTTTTGCTGTTGTTGTTGTTGTTTGAGTGATGATTCCAATGATTGATAGGGTGTGTCGAGTGAGTGTCTCTCGGTGGGATAGGTTTCGCTTGGTACGAGTACCAGTTTGTCGGGTGACTCTGTAAACTTGTGGAATACAGAGATGGTTTCGTAGCAATCGTTGAAGAACGGTCGTTTACAGAAAATGTAGAGACCGAGACGCGCACGTGACATCGCCACTACCAATCTACGCAGATCTCTGATGTGTCCGTAGCTCTTGGTACGCACCAGCGACAGCAGCACATAGTCATTCTGTTGTCCCTGGTATTTATCGACGGTGGTAATCTTCTTTGGCATTCCAAACAACGGGTTATCCTTGCATTTATGCTGGAAGATGTTACGAAGCAACTCCTTCTGACCGTTGTAGGTGGTGATCACCGAGATCGACGCGGAACTGTAGCCTTGCAGTCTCATGTATTGGTAGACACTGACAATGTATTCCGCTTCCGCCAGATTCTGGTAGAAGTGAGCGAACGGTTCCGATTCACCGGTTCCAAAAGTCGCTGGATTGTCATCGACGTTGATCAGCTGAGTTTCATAGAGGAATCCGGGGTTGGCCAGGGTGAATCGCTTGTCGCCGTTGACATTGTCAGTGGTGTCGGCAAGATTACCAAGTCCTTTGTAACGCCAGGCGAATAGCTCGGCAAGAGAAGCACGTGAACGTCCTTGTTTGTCAAGTTGGACATAATCGATTCCCAACCGGATGAAACGGGCAAATAGCGATTGATCAAGGTGTGAGAATCGCACTAGTGACTGACACTTTACTACTGGTGGGAGTTGGTGATGGTCACCAATCATGACTAGTCTTTTAAGACGCGATGCCGACTCTGAGAGTAGCGAAGTTGTTTGTAGTTGTAGAGGGATGAAAGATTCTACGTCGCTGATCTGTCCGGCTTCCTCCATAATAACATTGTCATACTTGAATCCAAGTCTGACCAACTCGTTACGTTTCAAAGCAGCATGAGTACAAGTCATCGCCACAATTCTCGATTGTTTCATTAGTAGATAGTTGAATCTATCGGATGGTGATTTCAACAACTCAAAAGCACGACACTCTTCGAGTTCAGTGAAAATCTGTTGTATTGCACGCCAGCATCTTTCGGCAACGGACTTGTCGGCATCACTGTATTTACCATCAACAAACAGATTCACTTGGAAATATTGATTGAATGGGAATGATATCTTGCTATTGGCATGGTCATTGAGTTGCTGTTGGAATACTGTCCAACGAGGAATGATATCGTGTTGGTAGAAATGGTCGGCTGTCTCACAGGTGCTTCCGACATCCGCTGTGACACCGAGTGTCTTGGCGAGGTAGTCGACAAGTGCCAATCGATGGATACGCAAACTGAGCATATAGTCAATACGTCCGGTACGTGTAAAGTCGGATTGCGATTCGAGTTGACTGTGTCCGTGTCCCAGACGCAACAGGTGACGCTCGTCAATGTCGAGCTGGCAGATCTTGTCAAACAGCTGATTCAACGCCTGATTCGAGTGAGTGATAATCAGAGTTCTCTGATTGGGATGGTTGTGATAGATGTTGGAGATGATCTGTACGGCGACATCGGTCTTTCCAGTTCCTGGCGGACCGACTATCAGCGTGAGTCCCTCAGAGCTTCCACGACGAATGGCATCGACCTGAACACCAGTGAATTTAATCTTATTGGAACGACGACTTTCCTCCACCTTGAAAGTATTCAAACTTAGATTCGACAGTCTCTGATAGGATTCCGCTGCTACCAATTGATTCTCACCATTAAAAGTTAATTTAAATGGTGATTCCACACATTTACTGAAATCAACAGTGTTGTCGCTACTGCTGCTATCTTTATAGGTATCCAAAAGATGTTGTTTCGAAATAAAAGTATCTTGGAAGTCAATAGCTTTTCCAGCTGCATTGTTGTTACTACTGTCACTTGGATATCCAAGGAATGTATTGGATAGCCACTCCGGTAGATTATTATCGTCGTTGATCAACGAAACAATTGTCTCTTGAATCGCCTTGAAATTATTCTCTTTTGCTTTTCTTCTAACAATGATATTAAATGATTTATAAATATCTGGTGCAATATTAAGATTATTACTATTATGATTAATATTGAGATTATTACTGTTGCTGCTGTTATTGTTATTGTTATCACTATTTTCTAAATCTAATTGATATTGATTTGAATCCAATAGTACTTTGAGTTGTCTCATATTTCCACGTGGTTGTTTCTTGTTGTTGTTGGTCGAATCTGTTACCATTTGATTTTCAATACGATCACCTTTTTCATCGCATATCTCTATGAGTTCACATCCACGCACTGCGGTGACGCCAAACTCTGTGGCGAACGGCTTGGAATGGTCGAATTTACCGCTTAGTCCGATCTTGGCGCGTACCGATACCAACATCAGTACGTCATACTCTTTCAACGACTCCCACTCGTCACGAACATTCTGTTGTTTCACATTGGCGAGACTGTAGTTGAGCACACCGACTACCTTTGATGGCTTAGACTGTCCAACCAACGGTTGTCCAACCTTAATCAGTCGGAAGTTGATCAGTGGCAACGCCATCTTTGACCAACCGGTACAGACAGTCTGACCTTCATCGTTCAACTTTGGAGCGAGTCGACGGAGTGAATCTTCGAGGTCGGCGCGCAACTCATAGGCAGCTTCCGTCTTGAAGAGATAGTAGTTTCTAAAGAGGTAGTCCTGCAGCGAGAGATACTGCATGTTCAACTTTGGCAGTGGCAGCGATCGCTCACCACGATAGTTGTCGAGCACACCGATTTCGTTGTTCCACAGCTCGGTTTCGCTCGGGTAGAACGGCACCGACTTGAGCGCGTCCTTGTGGTAGTGGTGACGACGCAGTGCATTCACTACCACCGAGATGACAAACGACTTGCTATCTACTGAATCCTCAGCAAGCCAGCCACTCTCTACAGCCAACTCTCTCAGTCGCTCCACGCCAACCGCCTCGAGTTGTCGCACGAGATTGGCGCGATCTTCCACCGCCGACACGTTCTGCAGCGCCAACTCCTTCAGCTCCGGATAGCTCTTGAACAGCAGCCGCTGGAAGTTCTGTATCTTAAAGTAATGCGATTGGATCACCTGATCCATTGGCAACTCTTGTCCACTGAAATTATCGATCGTAAAGTTCAAGTAGAACTCCAAGATCTTCAGCGATTCATGCAGGTTATTCACTCTGGCATGGCCACTACGACTGAAAGCAGACTCCTTGATACGCACCAACAAATGAAAATCGTCCAGCAGCGCATAAGCGAATCGTCTAGTTGTTATCTGATTGACCAAATCGATCATAAACTCTACAAACAACTCACAGTAGCGAATCAGCTCGTCGTCAGCACTTCCATGTGCAACCACACCCACCTTATTATTCACAGTGATCTTCTCCAACCTATTAACAATGAAATCCTTCATTAAAAGTATCAAGAAATTTGAATAGATATCTTTAAATAGTTAGAGTAAAAGTTAGTTTTGATGTTGTCATCTGCATACAAAAGAGTAATAACTACTTACAATCGTTGGATGAAGGTAAAGGTGCAGACTTTTGATACTTTTTCTTCATTGTCATTATCTTTTTTTGGAGTTGCGGAGAGATGTCTTGAAGTTCCTCTGCTAATCTACCGGTTGAAAGATTCATCCAAATCGGATAGGATACGATCTTTAGTGATTCAGCTCTAACCATTGGATTCTCCAACGACTGATAACAATGAATAAGAAATTGTATATATTGATATAATAGATTGGTTTTAACTATTTCATTGTTATTACTATTGCTATTAAATGGTAATCTTAATACTAATTCGAATAATGATTTAAAACTACTACTACTACTATCTGTATTATTATTATTATTACTATTATTATTTTCAAATAATTGAAATGCTGATATTCCTTCTTTTGCTTTTTCATTTATCATTATAATGATTGACCATATTAAATCATTATTAACATTATTATTACTATCTTTACTATCTTTGTTGCTATTGTTATTGTTATGTTGCTTTTTAAAATGTGGCCAAAGATAATTCTCTAGATAATGTGATAGTTCTAATAGTGCTAATGTTCGATCTCTGTTATTATTGCTTTCATTTAATATATCGTTATATAATAGATCGTGTACTAATTGTGATTGATATTCATTGGTTGCAGATTGATCACCCGATAGCCAGTGTTGTGCTGATATCTGTGTGATTCGATCACTAATAACCGATGAAACTGTTAATGTTCCTACTTTACTATGATTGCTATTACTATTACTATTACCATTATTATTGTTATCTTCAGTATTAGTGATATTTTGTTGTTTTTGTTTCTTTATTCTATTATTACTATTATCATTGTTGTTGTTATCTACTGTAACCTCATCTTTCTTTTCAGTTGATCTCTTTTGTGCATTATTCTTTGCCATTCTACTTAATTTTGTTTTATATCTATATAAAATCTTTAAAACAATGTACAACCTATAAATTGATTAATTAAAACAAACTATAAATAAATAAATATAATAATAATAATAATATCTTATAAATATATAAATAGTTTGTTTTTCATTAATAAAAAAATAAAGATCATATTTTTGACAGTTTTAAATGTGTGTGGGTTCATGTTCAAAAATTTTTTTTTTTGCAAGATTAGAAAATCTGTTTTCTTTAAAGTTCGACAATGAAATTTATTACTTTGAATTAAGATAAACAGTTAAAGTATTGAATGGAGGTTCAAAGGAATATAAAAACGTTTTAGATAAATTAATATTAGAAATAGATAGTATCTTTCTTTTTCTATCATTAAACTTTGAAAAAGATACAGATTTATTATAAATTTGAAGCAACAAAACAAATAATAAATTAAAAGAATAAATAGATTCTAGAAAAGTGTTTAAAAAAAACTTATTAACTAACTCTTTTATTACTAGATATTGCTATGAATTTATTTTAATAATTTGTTTATTATCATTTGTTATTGAAGGAATTTAAAAGGAATTGATCGACAGGTTTAAATTGATAAAGATTGATTAGGCTTCGATCGATTTGATCATTGGATAATGACGATGATGTTCACTATCTTTGCAGTATATGAATAGTTTAATACATCGAATCGATTGATACTCTGCTTGTTTCAATCTTGAAAATATCGAGTTGATTTCAGCAAATGTAATCTGTGGTTGAATGATACAGATATTCCATATCTTGGTTTTGAATGGGATTTTGATTGCTAGTTTCTTAATATTTGGTTGGTTCTCGATGAATGTAAAGTACTTGACATCTAAACTACCATTGATTTTAATATAATAGTTCAGGTGAACTTACGATTAAATATGAAATATCATGTACTTTAGATTTAAAAACTTTTTCACATCTTTATTTTCATGGTTGTTAATGAAGCTTTGGATAATATAAAAACTTTAGATTTGGATAGGTTGCTTCGATTGCTTGATTGTCATCGCTTTTTGAAATATTATAGATCTTCTTTGCATAGTTCATAACTGGTGCAATGGAAGAGTTAGGAAGGTATCGATATTTCGATTTGATGTGTGCATAGCCAGTTGCTAAGCGTTTGTCATATATGTATGTTGGCGTGGTGTATGAGTGAAATATGATTCGTTTAACCGATGCTGATTGCACTGCCACCTTTATGGTTTCAAATAGATTACTACCAGTGTTGAGTGTTTCTATTGTTGTGTTAACTGAGAGTACTTGAGTCAACCACTGTTTATGCATAGTGTAGAGTGTATGTACTTTACATTCAGGTGAGCTTAAGAGTTCCTCAAACATGGATTCTTCAATTCTACTATAAGTCCATATTATGAGTTTGGTGATATTCTTAAAGTGACCGCTGATCATGTTTAGTTGGTCCCATCTAATATTGCATAAGCCGAGAGTGTTAACTTGACTGTCTTCAGGTAGAATTCTTAATAGTTGACTTTTGGAGGAGATCGATTCAGGAAGTTTCAACTTCTTAAGGGAATTTGAGAGCAATTCAGAACTGAAAGTTAGTTTCTTGAAAGAAGAATATGAAAGATCCAGTGATGTCAGTAGTGGTATTTGTTTTATCATTTGAAGTATCTTGATGTTATCTAAAGTCAAATTACAAAGTTGAAGTGATTCTAGATTCGGCATGTATTGGATGAACAATTTACATAAATGAATTTTAATTGTATCGATTTTCAGTGATACCAATTTGAATTTCCTGACATTGTTGAAGATCAATCCCAATTCGACTGATGTGCATAAAGATCCGTTGGTTATCTCCTTTAAGATCTCTAATGACAATGTTAAATGATTGATATTCTTGAGGATCGAATGTGGATTCAATACACTCTCTTTGAGCTTTTGTGCTAACATATCTGGCAATAGATTTTCAGAAGTTGTAACTGTATGTGTACCTAGAAGTAGAGAGCGAGTGAACAAAGATGATATCAGTTTGAAGAACTCTTTCGAAACCAAAGCAATAGAGAGCAGCCATCGGTAGTTTGGACAAAGATTATCTATGTTCAAATTAAGGTTGATATCGTCATACCAGAGATCACGAATGATTCGATAGATGATCAATGTTGGCAATCGATATTCAACAGTTCCACGATGATACTTTTCGATTGAGTTGTCTGTAACCAACTTTGATTTAAAATCAATGATTTGTTCTTGATGTTTAATGATCGCATCGATAAGCAAATCTTTCTTTAAACCACTATGTTTTAATGAGTGTTTAATAATTATTTCTATTAGTTCATCTCTTTTCATTTTAGAAAGTTGATCTTTGTTAAATAGTTTAAGATCTAATATCTCTTTTGTTGTCATCTTATTCTAAATATCCATATATATGAATAAATTACTAATTTTTTTTTAATAAGAAAACATTGATTTTTTAAATAAATAAAAACTAAAAAAAAATTAAGAGAATCTTTGATTAGTTGTTATCCATACATTCATGTTTCTACCTATTGATTATAAAAATTTAATTTATATGTAGATAATATTTTTCTTGAAAAAATAATTTTTATAACTTATAAGATCAGTAGATATAACAAAACTAATTATACCATTATTTAAGTTATAATAAATAGTATATAATGCAATTACTTTCATTTCTATATCTCTTTATTTGATATGAAATCATAAATATTTTTATAACTTTCACTGTCTTAGTTCCACCACCAACTCAGTAACCGCCCATATTAATTTTCATTTTCCGTGGGCGGCAACTCAGTTACCGGCGGAAGTTGGAGTGGCGCCATTATAAATTTTTGAGTTTCCGTCAACGGTAACAGAGTTGCCACACTATTAAAATTTTATAAAATTTGTGATTATTATATCAAATAAAGAGCTAGAGAAATGACGAATCAAACTCCTAAATATTCTTTTTATGAATTTATCTTAAATTATTTTATTTTTCTAGTATTTATTATCTTTTTGTTATCGAATGAATTTAAAAAGAAATTGATCGACAGGTTTAAATTGATAAAGATTGATTAGATTTCGATCGATTTGATATTGGTTGATCAATGGATAATGATGTTGATGTTCATCATCTTTGCAAAATATGAATAGTTTAATACATCGAATCGATTGATACTCTGCTTGTTCCAATCTCGAAAATATCGAGTTGATTTGATCTAATGTAATCCGTGTTCGAAAGTGATAGATATTATTTTCACTCTTGATTTTGACTGGGTATTTGATTGCTAGCTTTTTAATCTTTGGTTGGTTCTCGATGAAACTTAAGTCGTCGACGCTTCTGCAATCTTGGATTTTAACATAATAGAGTTTCGGTGAACTTTGGATCAAACATAAACCTTCTTGCTCATCACAGATAGTGACTAACTTTGTGAGATTCTTCAGTTCGATTGGCAACAAATCATAATGGTAACTATATCGACCCCATTTGAATTTGGTAATCAATTGATAGTCTTCATGAAGAATGATAGGTTCTCTCTCTGAGTACGCATCTGATTCTTCATGTTTGATAAATCCAAGACAAGGAGCCACACCTTTCGGAACATTAAATTTAAGGTCGATCCATGATTTTTTTGATTTGAATGTAGAAAAAATCGATAGTGTATGGTGAACCAATGAGTTGGTATCAGAATGGTAGTTGTTTGATTTGAAAGATCTACCTTCATAGCTGATCGATTGAAGTTGATCATTATCAAAGTGTTGAAGAAATACATTCATATAATGAATTTGTTTCTCTTCATCATCCAAAATGATATTTCTATTACTCTCTTCATCTGGATAGTAATCTCTACATTCTCTGAGATTATATAAACTGTTGGAGTGGTCTGATATCATCGATTCATTTAGGAATCCACTGTCGAAATATTCCGAATCATAGGGGATAGATTTAACCTCTCTAAAAGCCAAGTGTTTGATTTTCTTTGCATTCAGAAGATAGTAGAGATATGAATAGCAACCTTTACCCTTTGCATTGATAAATCCAAAGTATTGAACATATGATTCCAGATTTTCAATACAAGATTGCAAATGATCATCCGGAATGAATTTGATTTCTCTCGATGTCAAATATAAAGGTGCATTCTTCAACAAACAATATTTCGATCCAATTGGAACTGATGATATTATACGAATCGTTGTCAAAGGATAGTTTGATACAATAGAACTAATGATATCATGAATTCCACTTGATATCGTTGACAATGAAATGATTGATCTTGATTTTGGATTCTTATCCAATATCAAATTTTTGAATATTTCATTCAAAATAAATTTACTTAGTGTTGGTGGTGGTGTTATTGTTGTTGTTTCTATTGTTGAATTTGTATTATTATGATCCGGTTGTAATGATAAATATCGTTTAAATTCAATGAATCTATTTAGAAAATTCGATAGTGGAGCTGATCTTAGGATATGATTGATTTTGATTGCATATTCCGGTTTGTTTTGAACTAATCTTTCAATTAACTGAACAAGTATCGAATTTCTTTCAGGTGAAAGAGCTGCCAGATCACAAAACAATTGTTCCAAATATAAATATATGAATTCTAAATTGTTGATTTCCAATAAGAAATGAGTGTTTCTTTCTACATTTGCAGGAAGGAGACTAAAAGGTGTACGTAAATTTCTTTCCTTCATTGAAACCAACTCTTTGATTATCTCTCTTGAATGACTGGTCAATAATATGATATCGGCAAAATCAGCTGATAGCAATTCATTGTGACCGGGATGATTGATAATCATCTTCATTGTATACAACTCGATGTGTGGTGCAACTAATTTGAAGTAATCAGGATGATTTTTCATTTGAAATTTGAAATCTGTCAATGAAAATAGATGTTGTTGTGACTTGAATACAGAGATAACAAGTTGTTTTTCAAGTAAATGGAATGATTTGAGCATAATCTTTACAATTAGACATTTTAGACTGACATTACTCTCTATACTTAAGAGATAAATCAAAGAAATGAGAGTAAGAGGGTTTGCCAAGATCCTGTCATCATATTGTGGATTATATACAAAGACCAATAAGAAATGATCATAGATTTCTAATGGTAATTTCAATGATCTTGTTCGGTACAAATCCAATATCAACAATGATTCTTCTTGGTTTTGAGTTAACATCTTCTTTATGGAAGTATTGAATTCTGGTGTTCGAAGCATATCGTTATCGAAAGATTCAAACATTTTAGTTGCAGATTGTACTTCAATCCATCCACTGACAAGAGTAAACAATTCAAATTCTGACTTGATAAATACACTAAACAATGCGTATATTGATCGAAAAGATTTCTTAACTCGTGCACCTACAATGAAATCATGACCAAAACATTTCAACTTTGACTTTAACCTTTCTATATTCTCTGGAGTTTGTAAATTGATATCGGAATCAAAATACTCTTTGAAATAACCAAAGTATTGCGAATAAGAATTAAAGTCACAATTCCAAGTATCTTTTGTAAAATCAGACATCAAATACCTAGAAACAAATATTATTAATAATTTTATTTAAATCATTTTAAATTAAAATACATACTGAAATATATCTTTGTAATATTTTGATAATTCACTGATTCTTGTTGGATTGATATTTAAAATCGAGAGTATTGCAATGGGAAGTGAATGTATACGGATTGTGTTGTTGTTTATCAAATCGATGACTCGTGATTCAATATTGAACCAACTATTAAACTTGGACATTCGTGAGCTTAAATTATGAAAATATATTTGATCCGATTGAAGCAATGATATCACAAAGAGATCTGCAATATCAGATTGATTGCACAATGACTTTAGATAGTTCATGAGCTGATCATCTTCAAAAAGATCTTTGTTATTCATAAACACATTTATAAAAGAAAAGTTTGGAAGTGACAATCGGTGATTCTTTATGAAATCACACAATATAGATTTCAATTCCAATACATTCGGTGACAATTGATCTCTTATAGACTTCTGATTGTAACTTTCATCATATAAGTATAAAAACTTAATAAATAAAATAATTATTAATTAACAATACATTATTGTTTTTATTTCGTTTCAAATAGTTTTTATTATTAAAAGCATACCTTAACAGTTTGATATAATATATCATTCTCATGAATATCATTTTGAGATTCCTTTTGAATCGATTGATAATACTCTGTATCTGAGAGAATCAACAAACTATTTTTCTTAAATCTACAAAAACTATATTGATTTGGATTCATTATTATCATATAGATTCTTTTGCTGAATTAAACTATATCTTGGTAAGTTAACTTGTTATGATCTACTTTTTTTTTTTGCAAAAAAAACTGATAATAATGGGCACAAAAAAAGTCTACAATGTTTACACTTTCAACAAATTTTTTTCTTTTATTTTTTTAAAATTTATGTGGGAACAGCTCAATAAATAAATAAATTAATACAAAAATTTAATACGATGGATATTAGCTTTTCTGTTAAATGTTGTTTATGTAATAAACAACTTTCTTCTGTTCAAGAATTTCAAAGTCATGGAATCGAGGAGTGAATTCCCAAGATAATAAAATACTTTGGTTTGGGAGAGCTTGCTGATGTAAAATCACTTTTGGACATGTCTAAACAATTCAGGTCTATGGAAGATAAGTCAATAGTTTAACAACACAGTTAGAAAAAAAAAAAAGAAATATTAATCAACTTCACGATAATACACTCAGCCAATCTATCTCATTAAGTTCACCACAATCTTTATTAAACTCACCAACTTTACTCAGTTCATCATCAACCTCATTTTATGATTCATATGCTCAACCTATCAAGGTTAAACCAGAGAATAGAGAAATAGATGAACCTAAAGTTGAATTTGGATCTAATACGATAGATGCAGACATAGTAGAGGATGACTCCGCATGTTTCCTTGCACAAACCTTATCTATTCCAAATTCATTACCTAGTCAAATACGTTGTCTCAATCCAACTAGGGGAGGTCAAAGGTTTCAGGTTGTTAATGGAGAAAAGTGCGTTATTGTATGCAAGTACACTCATTTACCGATTATGAAAGTATTCAACTTATTAGAAGACAACTTGGTATTCGAAGTAATCAAGATAATGCTAAAGATAGTGTCCTAAATTGGAAAAAGGCTCTACAAGTAAATGTGATCAATGTGGCGAGAAATGTACCACTAGAATAGGAATTAAAGCAACCGGATTGCCACAAACAACAGATTCATTTTCCTATTTTTGTTGTTTTGGCCACTTGATTGCCTATGTTTCAAATATTAGTGTAAAGAATTGGAGAGAAAAGATTCAATCAAAAGAAAAATTATTCAAAGGTCTTGAAACTTTAAACCCCGATAGCTCTCCTACAACTACCACAACTACCACAACTACCTCTAACTCATCAGTTAGGGAAGAAACAAATGAAGAGGATGCATCCGAACAAGATTCAAGTAAGAATAAACCTAAAAAAAAGAGCTACAACCTCTAAAGCTAAAAAATAATAACTAATAAAAAAATCCTTTATAGTCTATTGAAATAATATTGTGATGAAGATATTAAACTATTCATTGGCTTAAATAAGAATGATTTTAATGATCTTTTTCTCAAGATCAAAGAACGTAGTCATTCAAAAATAACCAGAAAAGGTAAATACTCTTTAAAAGGAAAGCTTTTTATTACCTTGTTTTGGTTTAAGCATTACCCGAAACATATAGTGACACAAGTGATTTTCGAAATATCCAGAAGATCTCAACAAAGATATACCAAACAAATAATAGATCTCATTTTTCCACTGTCTCAAGAATCTTTCCAATTTTTTTCAGATGATCAACAAAGAAAGAAATCAAGTGCCATTTATAATGATTATTATGGTGATTCATGCTTAGTGACTTCAGTTGTGGACGGATCTGAACAAAGGGTAGTTGTACCGATGAACTCTGATCTCAAAATATGTTATTATAGTGGAAAAAAAGGGTTTTCATCATTCAACAAACAAGTGTTTTGTTCTCCTAATGGAAAGATCAAATATATGTCACATACTAGGCCCGGATCAAGAAATGATCAAGGTATGAAGTATGAAGTAGGACCATTTTTAAATAAATTTGACGATTCGTTTGAGTACATAATGGGTAACAAAGGTTTTCAAGGTTCCCATATTTTGTACAAACGTTTTATTGTTATCGACAGAGAGGATAGAAAAGATGGAGAGGATGATGAAAGGAAGGAAGCAGACAATAGATTTAAATCTGTTAGGATCATAATAGAGAATGTCTTTTATTATTATTTTTTTTAATTTATTTGTATTTATTTGATTATTTTTCATCATATAAATTATGTGCAAAAAAATTCAAAAACAATTGTTGACATTGTTTACACAGTCGACTTTTTTTGTGCCCATTATTATGATTTCAAAGAAAATAATTTGAAAAAGATTTTATTTCTATTTTTCTTTTTATGTTATTGGTTCATCTGAAGTATTTTCAGATGAGGTTAATGGTCTCTCATCACTGTCTGAGTTGCCCAATTTCTGAATTTGATTAAATATGTCACTCTCTTTGTCTTTGAGTTTTAATGAATTTTTTTGAGATTTAATAAAACTCAATTTGTTGTCTTGTGCGCTTGGTATTTTCTCAATATCGAAAAGAGGGTCCAATATTACTTCCAACACTACTTTTGTATCACCTTCACTCGCTGGAAGTGAATCTACCAATTCCAGTAAAGTTGCCATATTCTGGTCGGTAGCCATAATCTTTGGAGCATTTGGAAATTTATTGGTGTCCTCTGACACTACCAAATTGAAAAGAAATAAGGTATATAAAAAAAATAATAAAACTTTCATTTTCTTTTAAAAGAATAAAACAAAATAAAATAAAAAATAAAGATTTATTTATTTATGATATATAAATTTCTTTATTTATTTTTTATATCTAAAAGAAAAGAAAATCAATATTGGAAATAAATACAAGAAAGAACTTCACTCAAATCAAAATAATTCTTTTTTTAAAAATAAAAATAAATAAATAAATAAATAAATTATTTCAAAATCCAATCAATTACACAATTATACTCACTTAAATATTTTATATATATTACATGTTTAGAAGCACAATGATAATCATCATATGTGAGTTGGGGTATGAACATGTGTAACATTGATTAACAATTTACAATGTTTATATCTATCATCGTATAACTAACACTTTTAAACGTCAAAATATTTGTGAATATAAAATGGTTTTTATAATAATGAAAGATCAAGTGTGGGCGTGATGACAACCCACTTGACTACTTCACTTCATTCATTTCTTCACCCACTTTATTGATTGTTATTCAATTCTTTTGTTTTATTTATGCATGGTAATAATAATAACTAAAAATAAATTTATTGGTTTAATGTTATAATTATTGTTATTATAATTATTTTATTACTTAACCTTGAGCATCATACGAATTTGAGTTATTCTTTGGAATAAAGTCATAGTTTGATGGAACAGGTCCTAAAAACATCTCGGAAATCTTGATCCAATCCGATACTTGGTTACTGGCTAACAGTGTCTCCAAATCGGAACGACCAAAGTAACCTGGTGGTCTCTCATTGATCTTTGAGTAGGATGTTTTCAAAATACCAACTGGTACATATCTATGAGAGAACGATAACCAATTCAACAAAAAGTGTCTTGTATTGTCAACTCCCTATTATGAATATTATAATGTGAATAATTATGTTTTTGTTTTTGAATTGTTTTTGATTTGTTTTTAACTTACAAGTTGATCAGATCCCCAATGATCAAGACCATAGTGAGCAAATTGCTTCACCAAATCCAATCTTTCGGATGCACTGATATCACAATCTCTTTTCTCTTTGATCTCTGTGAAAATCCATGGTTTAATAAGAGCACCTCTTGCAACCATCAAAGCAGAGATTGAATCCGATGATTTTTCAATCTATAATTTTTATTATAATAAACAAAAAAAAAAAAGATAAAGATTAATATTAGTACATATATATTTATACTCTTTAGCCAAACAACATACATCTCTCCAATTATACATATCACCATTTCCAATGACTGGAATCGGTGAGATTTCAGGACATTGCTTGATGTACTAATCGATCTTTTTCTTCACCTGTGGTTTCAAAGGTACTTCAACATGATACTCTACACCTTCATGTGATTGTTTAGTAAGAGAAACATTGCTATTATTATCTTCTTGTTTGAGTTGTAGTAGCATCAGTTGTTGTTTCTTCTACTTTGACATCTACTTTAGCAGCATTAACATTACTATCCTCTTTTGACTCATCTGCACCACAAAGATTCGAAGAATCAAAGAGAGAACTCGACGTACTTCTCCTCTGATGAACTCTCAAATGTACCATTCCTCATTCTCGGTAATAAAATCGATATCACCGGAACATCTGAAGAAAAGTTTAGAGCTTCAATGGGATTGACCCAGACCACAGGCAAAGACAAAGTTCCACTCAACCCAGGTGTTAGACCAATCGAAGTTTTCATGTGTAGTGTAGTTAGAAGATTTGGTTATGGTGACGGATTTAGATGGTTATCAAACTATATCAATTAGATAATTATATTATATATCCAAGTTTACTTTTTTCAAAAATTATAATAAAAATATATAATAAAAAAAATTTTAAATTCTAAAATATATTATCTTTGCTGCTCTATATATATTAAGCAAGTAACCTGTGTCTTTGAGATAATACTAAATCTCAAAGTTTAATAGTGTCTATCCAACATTAACAAATGATCATGTCCAAAGTCTGTATTGTTTATGCTTCACTCTCTGAGATCTATAACAAATCTAAACATAAGGAGATGATCTTTGTTAAAATAACGATCATGGTATATCATGATAACAAAGAAAGAGAAACTAAAACAAAATGATTAAATTTAAGCAAAATTGAAGAAAATTAAATTAATGTGCAAAATCAAAAAGAGGTGAAAACTAGGTTGTGAATATTATGACTTCCAAATTAAAAAATATATATATATTGGATACAACTCTTTAAAATATCATTTATTAATTATGGAAAGTAATAAGAACAACTAACTTAAACCTTAGTACTAAAAGTGAAACAAATATTTTTTTTTTTATAAATTAAAGTTTATTTTGATTTGGATGATTAAAAACAAAAAGCAATTTTTTTTAAGTGAGAGGAATAAAAGATAAATCGATTGAGTTGGAATCTAATCTATTTAAATTGAAACGGAAGTGGTTTGTGGCTCAATGGTAAAACGTGGCTCACAAGTAGCGCAACACTTTGAAGGTGGATTAGCTGGTACTTAGAAATTACCGGATTCTCTGCACTTTGCTTCATCAACGAAAATGCATTTAACAAGACTGCATTGTGGTTTGATAGTTACTCTACGCTCACATGAATCGCAGCACTTACCATTGGCTGGATCGGCTGGTGAAAAGAATCCACCGGTGGCTCTACATTTCTTTGGATCAACGTATGCGCAACGAACACCATTACAGAATGAGGTTGGAGTTGGTTGTGGTTCGATGGTGAAACGGGTGGTTTGTGGCTCAATAGTCATTCTGACATCACAGTACGAGCAGCAGACACCATTTCTTGGATAATTTAGTTTCCTTTTTGTTGTTATTGTTATTGTTGTTGTTTTTGTTACCCTTTTGATTTCTTCTAAGTTCTAGATTGTTTTTACTATTATTTTTTAAATATGTTTAGTTTGTTTGTTGAAATTGTATAAATATTAATGATAATTGATGATGATAGTTACATGAAATACTCTTCAGTCTTTTTGAATGGATATTTTTTCTTTGTAAGCATTACTCTAATGTCGTTGGATACATCGTTTTGTAGTTGGTGTTGTGATTGGTCACATTTATCACTAACTTCTTTGTTGACAATCGAGTTGATACCATCAATATGATCACCACCAAAGAGACATTTGATTCCGTATTTACATTCTCCGTAGGTCTCGTAGAGATAGCATTTTCCTAAAGACGGTTGCTTTGTAGACAGATACTTTTGTAGATCATGACTATACTTGCAACTAACCATAATGATATGATTTCTCTTTTAAGAAAACTTGACATAACTAAATATATACATGCATATATATATTTAGATATTGTTCACAAACAAAATAAAACAATTAGAATAAGATTTGTTTACAAACAAAACTGACCAATAAACGACATCACTACTTACCCTATCGGATTCAGGAATGTATTCACTCTTTTGTTTCTTTACTTTCTTTGTCTTGCCAGTGGTTTGTGGAACTGTCGAAGTGGTGGATTGAGCTTTCTCATTAGCTTCCATCTCTTCATTGGTTCTCTTTCTGTTTGCCTTGAGAAACTCTGATTTGATTGGCGCTTCACCTGGTTTTGAATGTTTGTCTTGTTCCTGAACATAGGAATTAATTCTTTAATTTTTTCATGAATATAGGTAAAACTTAGGTGAAAATAAAAAATGTTTTGTGCTGTCCCGAGAAGTTGGTTTTATTATCTTTTATCAATTTGAATATGACTGTGAATGAATTTAAAAAGAAATTGTGTTCTTTTTTTCCATGTTAAGATAGTATTGGAATTATGTTCCATGAGTGATACCCACTTTTTGATTATCTCTCTTGGATTACTAGTCAATAATAAAATCTGATTAAAATACAAATTCATTGAAACCGGAATTATTGATTATCTTCTCCATTGTCAACTCGATCTATGGTGCAATGAATCTGAAGAAATCAGGGCGAATAATCATATCTGACTTTGAAAATAGATGTTGGTTGACTTGAATACAGAGGAAACATGTTGTACATCAAGTAAATGGAATGAATCGAGCATAATAGTCACAATTATTCTTTGAGGTTTGTCATTACTCTTTATATTCAAGAGATAGATCGAACAATTTAGTGTAAGAGAGTTTGCTAAGATACTTTCATTGTACTTCTCGTCGCATATAAAGAGCCACAAGATTTGATCATAGATTTCTAATGGTAATTTCAATGATCTTGTTCGGTACAAATCCAATATCAACAATGATTCTTCTTTGTTCGAGCTTAGCATCTTCTTTATGGTGGTAGTGAATTCTGGTGTTTGAAGCATATCGTTATCGAAAGATTCAAACAATTTAATTAATGATTGTACTTCAATCCAAATGCTGATAAGAGTAAACAATTAAAACTCTATCCACCAAGGTGAAAAAAGAAATTTTTATTTTATTTTATTTTATTTTAATCTTTTACCAACCCATTCAAAGAAACTGAATGATTACTATTATTGGTTCAAAGACAAAGTACAATTTAAGTTCAAAATAATATTTATCATTTTATTATAGATATTATCTGTTTTTTTTTGTTTCTTTTTTTTTATGTTGTTTAAAGATAAATGTTTTGTTTGTTTAGTTTTGAATATGAGAGTTAGTTATTTCTTGTGGTGGATGTTGAATGTGATGATTGATGATGATGATGATGATGATGTTGTTGTAGATGTTGTTTTTAATGTATATATGATTGTTGATTGATTGCAAACTAATGTAGTAATATTATAATATAGTATTGTATATGCTGAGGTAATTGAAGTGAATGTATGTGGTCAGCAATCGAGTCTATTTGAGTCCAAAACCTTCGGCATTGTTTAGAGCTTTCATTAAACGATCTTCAAGTTTCTCTTTGGTCGGGTAGCAAGGGAGAATGAGGGCATTGAAACAAGTATGAGCGGAAGGCAATCTATCACTGTCGATTTGCTTGTGAATCGAGAAGTGTATCTTTGCCAGACCACCATAAGGCACTCTGTCCGATCCCGTAGTGAACGATAGGAATTTCTTTTTCATATCATTTGACAAATTGTGAATTGCTTGCCAGAAATATCTGTATGAATCATAGTTATTAACAATATTATTAATAAAATAAAGTTAACTAAATTAAGTTCAATGTTAAACACCTACATAATAGTTTGATCATCTTTGGTATATCCACCTTCATAATTGGTTACTTTCTCCAACTCTGTGAAATCTAAATCCTCAACACCACAAATGAGATCCTCCAATTCTTCTGGTCTCAGCAACTAAAGAAATTTGCAAAAAATAAAAAAAAAAAAAATATGAATGAAAAATTGGGGTTAGATAAAGTTGTAGTTATATGCAGTCACTACCAGTCACGACAAGTTAGTTGTAATCGCGAGTCAATCACTTATTTGATAATAATTGTTGTTGATTGACTTGATTGATTTGTTATGTTTTTGTTATGTTATTATTGTTACGGTAATTATTAATACATTACTTTTAGCAATGGTGAATCACAAACCAATTTGAAACCTTTATAAAACTCTGTCCATTGTTTACTTATTGATGATTCCAATAAATAATGTGTATATTGTTGTAAATATTCTATAGAATAATTTTACCGGTAAGTAAGTAATACTGTTGTTATTGAATATTATAATTATTATTTACCATGTCTATTATTATTATCTACAATGATATCATCACCACCCGGTTTCAATTCAATGATTCTCGTCTCACCGAAATGGTCGATCGATACCGAAAATGTTGTCATCCAGAGTGAAACATCTTCGTCAGTATCTCTCAGCTTAATTAGACTGCTATACAACTCTGGATCCACTGACTCTATATCATCGATATCAACAGAAAAACCAAGTAGTTTCTTATAGACCACCAATGGGAAATGTACATCCAGAATAATATTGTTATAGAGTGCCAATCCCAATATCTAATAAAAAAAAAAATGAGTATGTATTTTTAGATAATAACTAACTAACTAGTTATCTTCTTACAATTCCAATTAATTCAAATTCTAATTTATCAAGTGAGTTTGTATTGAACCACCATGTTCTTAAACTCTCGTTGTACTTGAACATTCCAAACTCTGGATCGAATATCTTTCTGACGACAATCTGAAAGAATTCCTTTTGTACACCACCCTGATCGATACCATCCTCACCCTTGAATTGAATCTTTAATTCTTTTTTCATCTCTTCTGGATGTTTATGATTTTGAATCTACAATTTACGAATTGTGTGAATTGAATTATCGTTAATTAATATTGAGAAATTGATAAAAAAAAGAGCATTATATTTAACATTACATTATTTAGAGCATCATCTATAATATTATCTCTACGAACTTGAAATACCAAATATTCAGACTATAATTTAATTAGTTTTTTAAAAGGTTAATTTCAAAATAATAATTATATTTAAGTTATTATAATAATAATCATACCTTTTGTTTCTTTTGTTGTAATGTATACTCGATTTGTAAATAGGTACTCTTGATATCGATATTCAAAATGAATGGATAGGTTGTAAATGTAAATCCAGTTCTCTTTGAAAAATTCGAAAAATCAACGATTATATCCAAATTATTGTTGATAAGATCATTGTAAAACTCTTTATAACTAATATATTTTTTTGTTAAATTGATATTATCTGCACATTTTTAGATATTAAGATTGTTGTTAATAAATATCTAATGATATATAACCTGTTGGCATAAAAATGATAATAACATACTTAATAGTTCAAGAAATGCACATGCACCAATGATTGGTTTATCATATGCAATTTTAACATCGTCAACGGTCATCAATCGAACAGAGATAAACTGTTCAAAGTTTGTTAGAGTCTGAATGAAACTATCCTTTGAAAAACTAAAATGATAATAACAAATTGTTTAGATTCAGTAAATTTGAAAATGATTGATTAATCATCAACAACAATAAAACCTACTTAATGAGCCAATCCTCTAAAACATTTAACATTGGAACATCTAAATTAAACAGTGCATAACATAAATTCTCAAATATTTTCGTGTGATCCAAATCATATATTATCGGGTTCTGTTTGTGTTTTAATTGTTATATAACAATAGATAGATATAAGATAGATTAGAGATTAATAACATAACTAATAATATTATTACTATATCTTATTGAGCAACAATTACTTACTTGTAATAGAAAAACGATTGGTTTCAATGCATTAGCTGAATTCAAAGTCGATGGATTAAACTTTAATGCATTGCTCAGACCTGTAGACGCTTCAACGATTGCATTTGTAATGTCGTCTCTATCCAGTGACAAAAGATAGTTAAAAGTCTCTCTAGCTTCCAATAGATTCATTCCTCTGAAATGGTAAAAATTATCTTTATCTTGAGTTATTATTGCATCACTGCTCTTTTTGTTAATAATGCTGTTGCTATTTAAAGTTGTGGTGGTAGTTGTTGTTGTTGTTGTTGTGGTTGTTGTAGTTGTTTTCTTTTTATCACCAATATCCAATGATTCCAATGTCAATAATTTCTAAATAATAAAATAGTAATAATAACCAAAGTTAATTTATTAGTATGAATGATATGTGAATATCTATATATAATGCTACTGCTGTATGTAACTTACAGAAACCATAATCTCATCTACACGAGAAGGAACAGAGAAATAATCTTTAATAAACTTGATGATGGTGGGATATGCTTTGGTTTGCTGACATCGCTTGAAGTAATCCAACAGTGATTCCAAATCCTTGTTGTAAACTAGATTCTCTTCATTCTTTAGGTTGGCACAAAGAAATTTCTCTTTGAAACTCTTTGCATATTCGATTGCCTTGACTGCCGCTATATTAGGATCTGCTATTTTAGTGCATACTAAAATAATAATAATAATAATAATAATAATAGACAAAATAGGAAAGAAACAATAATCAATAAACCATTTCGCATTCGATTCGATTCAATTCGACAATATATCTATTTGTTATTGTTGTTATTGTTGTTATTGTTGTTGTTGTTGTCGTTTTTGTTGCAATATTGTTATTATTATACTTACATGGATTATGACAACAATAAAGAGAATGATTCTTTAGATTCTCTCTACAACCTCTTGTTAATTGAGTGAAGTATTGTTCAATATAAGATCTTATTAACTCTTGTGACATTATTATTATTCTATTATTATAACTCTACTATCTTATTTAAAAAGAGTACTCTCACAAACTCTCTTTCTTCTTCTTCTTTTCAATCCCAACCCTTATTCTAAAATTACAACAAATCTAGTTTTTTACTATTTTACTATATATTTACTACTACAAAGATATATTTATTATTATTTTTTTAACTTTAAAACAAAAACACATCAAAATAAAATAAAATAAATTAATAATAATATAAAATTTTAAAAATATAAAAAAAGTAATAAAAAAAAACAAAAAAAGAATTAAATATTTCTGTTCTTTTTTTTTTATCTTTTTTTTTTTTTTTGATTTTAACTTCTTCTTCTTCTTCTTCTTTGATATTATGAGAAAAGAACAATTGTTATATATAAATATATTTAATACTAGAAAGACAATGAAACAAATTGAAGATTTAAAATTATTAATTAACTAAGTCAAAATTTTTAATTTAAATCTAAAAAAAAAATTAAAATTTTTTTTTTTAGAAAAAAACCCCCAAAGTCTCAAAAGAATAGTGGAAAATTTGTTGAACATCAATGTTTTTCGTTTCGCCAGTATTATTAAATTAAATTAAAAAAAAAAAAAATTGAACATTTAAAATTATAAATTATAATTGATTATTTAATATATATTTATTGTTGGTTGTTGTTATTTGTTATTGGTTGTTATTGTTACCTTCTACATAGGCAAGTGCAGATTGTTTAACGTGTTCAATCGATTGTTGATCACCGTTGTCTTTCTCAAACTGAAGGTATCGCTTGAAGAATTGTTTGATGTTACGATCCGATGTCTTCAATGTGATGGTTCTTTCAAATAGTTGACGTATTCTCTTGATTATCGATTGTTGTTGTTGTAGTTGTTGATTGGTCATGCTGTTGTTGTTGCTGCTGTCTTGTTGCTGTTTGATATGCTCATTGAACAGCTTGATCTCCATGTCTAGATAGACATTCCAGAGGTCGGTACGTGTCGGGTAACTCGATACCATTCCCTCAAAGATGGTACGACCACGCTCGGCTTCACCCAGCTTGAATTCCAACTGACCAAACTTTGAGATGACTTCGACCTGTTTGCGTTTCGGCAGTGACTCGGTGGCACGCTTCAATATCTGGTGGAAGAGATCGACCTTGTTGGCGCGTATCAAAAACTCACCGTAGCGACACCAGACCTTGGCGGAATGACGGAACTTCTTGAAGAACATCTTAAAGTACTCTTCTTCGGCGTCAAACTTTGAGGTGGCCTCGAGGATGTTGACGATCGAGAAGTACATAGTCTTTGGATCCTGATATTGAATGGCTTTCTGGAACAACTTTAACAACGAATCCTTAGAGCCATACATATTCTCGAGATTGAACAATGCAATCCAAACGTTTCTCAACTCTAAAACTTCAGTCGGTATGATCTTTTTCAATGCTCTCTCACCTATTTCTCTTGCTTTATGTATTTCATTTAATCCCAACTATAAACATTATATACATTAATAAATATATTACAAACAAATAAAACCAAGCAAACATTCATTATATTTTGTAAACTTACATAAAAAGACATATATTTAACCCAAATAAAACTAGAGTTTGGTGAACCAAGTAATACTCTTTCAAAATCTTGTGAACTCTCTGGTTGTATATTATGATCTGATAGTAAATCTTCTTTCTATTAATATTGAATGATTAAAATGTTTTAAAGTTAATAAAGCGATCGCTAGTGATATTTAGATAGTTTGTTTTGTTGATAGATATTCTTACCTCTTTAATATCTTGTTCAATTTGATGTTTTGATTTCTTTTTCTCTTGTTTATGCTTTTTAGCATCTACGATATCATCTTCTTCAATGATATCTTCCTCTGCTTCAATCTCTTGTTGTTGTTGCTGTTTGGTAATCTTAATCTTATTTGTTGTTTCCTCTGGTTGTTTTCTCTTTTTAGATAATGATTCGAAATCTGCTGTCTCCCATTGTTGTTGTTGTTGTGGTTTTTGTACTGGTTTATTTGATTCTGTTGTCTCTGTTACAATCGATTCCAATTGACTCTTTACCAACTCGATATCCACTGATTTATATTTGTTGATTGTATATGGTTGATCGGGTTCGTCTTCCACCGACCAGGTTGGACGCGACACCTTCTCGAGATCGACACCCTCCAAGTCGGATTCCTTTGCGCTGAACCGGTACAGTGGATTCTTTGGGGTGTTCAACTTCTTGCAACGACCAATCAGGATATCGCCCGGTTTGTATTGCTCTTGAATCTGCTCAATCGTTTGTACTTGCTCGGCGGTCGGTCCGTCCAGTCCATTCGGGTAGATCAGTCCACGTGTCTTTGGATTGCCAACGATGCAAACAGTCATAGCGGTCTTGGTGAAACCAGTGACCGACAGCAGAGCTACATCCTTCTCATTGATTTTATAGTTGTTATGATTGAGTGTAACTTGAATTTCATTCGTTGACTTGTCCGCTGCAGCAGCAGAGTGTTGTCCGCACACCGCAACATGTCGACCGACAGCAAGATACGGACGGAACAACTCTGGTACCGATTCCATCATCATTACACCATCCATATTGGTAGATAACATTAAACGAACCATATCCTTGTAGATTGCAGTGATATAGGCGTATCCAGCGAAATTCAAGGTGTTTTTGGCTGCGGGTGTGGTGGTGGTGTCGGTGGTGGTGTTGAGATTGATACGTTTTCTTTTCAATTCCGGTTTCTTTGTGTGTATTGGATTGAATTTAGTCGAGAGATCACATGTTCCAACCAAGATACCGGATGTCGCTGACCGACTGAGAATCTTGACATCGAGCAGGTCACCCTCACTGTAGATACTGAATGGATGAGTGTAGAGGTTCGGCGAGACATCGACTGCTTTTAACTCGGCCGGCATATTCCCGGGCAGAACCAACTTCATTGAGAGTGTTCCGATTTGCTTCACCATGGCAATGGTTGTCTTGTCAACTTCCACCTTGAACTGCGTGGTGGCGGTGGTGGCGTTAGTGTTATCCAATTTCAAACGAATGGTATTGGCATCGATTCTACTCTGTGCCTGGCAATATAGCTGTTTGAAAGGTGTTCTCAGACATTGGTAATAGCTGTCGGCCGTTGCGAAATTCGACATGATATCGATTAGACCAATGGTATTTCTATTGACAATAACAATGAGATCGTTCGATTGGTTAGAAGATCTACCGATTGACCAAACTGGAATCTTTTGTTGCTTTGTCGCTGTTGTTGCTGGTTGAATTGGTTGATTTAGATTGGTACGATCGAATGCATTCACTTGAATCGATCGATTCAATAGATCTACACTGGTAACGGTTGCTTTCAATGTATTGATATCACGCTCCTCCAATTGCTTCATAATTGAATCCAATGGATTATCTATCTCCTCTGCTTCAGTGACATGTATTCTACCAAAGAGTTTCTCACCTTCGTGACTATAGCTAAAATCTAACCATTCATTTTGAGTCTGATGTTTTTTTATCTCTATATCAATTGATTTTCCTACTAAACCTTCATTCTTTGTAGTTGTTGTCTTTTTAGTTGTTATTGTTGTTGCTGTTGTTGTTGGTTTTACAACAGTTGACTTCTTTTTAACAACATTATAAGTTGCTGATGTTTCTGTTGTTTTTGATTTTAATTTAGATTTTGCACTCATTTCCTTTTCCTTCTCTTTCTTTAATATAAATATATAAATAAATAAAATAAATAAATAAAATAATTAAATATTAAAAAGGAAATTGGTTAATCTATCTGATTTAAAAAACGTCGTCTTTTTATCTAATTTGAAAAATTATTAAAAATAATTAATTTTAATTTTTAAAAAAATGTGAAAAAAAACGAACGAAATGTGGACAATATTATTCCTTTTACTTTTTTATTATGATGGTATAATGTGATAAAAATATTGATATACTAAATTCATTATTAGTAGTTAAATTCATATTTTTTAGATAAATAAGTATAAGTTCCTACTATAATAATAATAATAATATTAGTAATAAATAAAATTTAAAAATAATAAAATTAATATGTACACCAAGTTTGATTGATTGTTTTATAATTAAATCCAATTGATTGAAATCAGTTTGTTTTTTTAAGTGATAATTCATATCGTTTTAATGAATGTTATTTTTGGAAGGGGTAGGTGACAATCAGATGATCAAAAATAAATAAAAAAAGTTTGTGTGGTAATTTAAAATCTTTATTGATATGTTTTTTCAGTTGGAACAACGATATCAGAGTTACATAAAGTTAATGACCAATTTAATTGTGGTATCAATGTGTTTTTGTTTTGAACTTTTACTGTGTAGTGACCGGCGAACATCTTGGCTTTGCGTGGTGTACCGTGGTCGTTTAACGTGATGTCGAGCTGTGAGTAACCTGGTGCGATGTCGTTGGTGTCGACAAGTGGCCAGTCGGAACGATGGTCAAACAGTCCCAATCCCATGATGTCGAAACTCTTACCGTTGGGTTTCTTGCGTTTGTCGTCACCGAACCATTTGCCTTTCGGTGAGAACACATTGAACACCGTAATCCAACCGGAGAGATAACGCGGTCCCGATCCACCGCCAATGTGATTGGCGATTTGATTCCACCAATTGGTATCGGGTTTGCCTCTGACGGACTCTAGGAATTTGTCGAGCACTGGATTGAGCATCGCTGTCCACTTGCTCATATACTTGGTTTCGGCCAGGTCGAATTCGTTGAGACGCTGAACTTTATCGATGAGTTGTTTCCAATCTTCTTCGGAGCCGAGCAGTGTAACCGATGGCAATCCACAGAGGAGTGAGAACGAGTAGTTAAAGTAGTTTTTCATTGTTGCCATCAGACAGACCGCGCCGACGACACGGTCAGTGTAGGTGGTGGTAGTGAAAGCAGGCAGTGCCCATTCTCTGAGACTTGGATCCTTGATGTTCTTTGCAATCAATTCCGTCATTTTCAGAGTCATTTCATCGTAGGGTGCATCCAAGAGCGAAGCATTAACGCTCACATCCAAATTACGTTTACCTTCGAAATCGACTATTTTGTTACGCAACTCCTCAGAGAATGCATTGATGTAGAATGAGAATTGTGTTACGATGGCAATCCAGATGTCGTCCGGTCGTATAACCAAACCGTGGTGTCTCGAGTATGCATCGAAGCACGAGTTGATAAACGAGTTGTTTCTGTTGAACAAATGTTTCTCCTCCGGGTTGTCAGACGGTGCTACGCTGGTTCTCAACACTGAGATAGTTGGTGGAGTCTCTCCTTCTTTCTCTGTATCTACGTTTAGTTGTGAATGGTTGAATTCAGGTAGATTAGCTAGATTGACATCACTGAAATTATCTGTAATTTTAAAGGTAATCGATTTAATATTTGACATTATTTATTATTTATATAAATATATTGAATTTATTGTTTTGTAAACTGAAATAGAAAGTGTTACTACTCTAGAGTCATTTATATTTACATTTGTTTTTCTTAAAAACAAAAGATTAATTCTCTTGGTTACCAACACTTTTAAGTTCTCCAAAGATTCTTATCTTTGAAAAATAATCAAAGATTTTTAAAACACTCATCTTTGCAAAGCGTGGCAGGCTTTGGCTACCAAAGCAGAATCTTCTTTATATTTTTTTTTAAAAGAGATTTTTTTTTTTTTTTTTTGAATTTTTTTTTTAAATTTATTTTTTAAATAAACAAAAATTCAAGGATCTTGCATGTTTTTGAAAAAATTTGTAAAAATCAAAGATTGGTAATATTATTTATTATTGTAAAGTTTAAATATATTCTTAAAAGAAATAATTTTTTTATCAAACATTTCGAAAATGGGAATATAAAATTAGATTACGAAATATCAGATAAATGTATTAACCCATCCATCGTCACAGGCTCAGGCAGATAGGAGGACTTGATTCTCTTTTTTGGTTGTTTGTATTGACTTTCATTGATGAATGATACTGTTACATTGTTGAGGAGTGTAAAATTGTTGGTTGTCTTTGGCACTATAACAAATAAATCTGATATCTTGAAAACCTGTACTCTTTTCCAATAGATTAAGCAATAGAGATACTTCACTTTCTTGCTTTCTATATCGACATACTTTCAAGTATTTAATGTTTTTGTTATTCTTTATGAAATAATCTAACACTTGATTGCTTAGTTTGGTTGTTTCTGAACGATCTTCAGCAACATTTCCCATTAAAAGAGTGGTCAAACGAACTAGCGATGTTGATTTAAGTAAAAGTTTAAGGTTGGAAAGACTGAGTTCTTTCGAAGGAATTGACAATCTCTTTAGACAAACAAGTTGTTCGATCACTGAGAAAAGTTGATCAAACAATGAGAATTTTCCTTTAATCTTGATTGTCTCCAATTGATGACCGATCGATGCCATATCGAGTTTGAACACAGATGAAGTTAGACTGTACTCTGAGTGATACTCTTCATGCAAGGGATTATCTGTTTCGTTGTTATTATAAATCTTTTCGCCGTTGGTGATGGAGAGATATCGTAATTCGGTCAGTCTTGACAATAGTGATTTCCGTTCAACCAATGAATCTCTATTGGCTGCTCTGATCAACCTATGATAGATATGATTCAGCTTGAGACTTTCGATATTTGGAAACAACTTTGATAGATCTATTGGTACTTCATCGAAAGAATTCTCTGCCATATCGTCAGAATGAATATAATTCAATTCAAGTGATCGGATATTCTTGAAACTTAATTCACTGATATCTATATCGATTATACCATTTGTGCGAGTCGATAATGGTGATTTATGTCTGAATTGTAAAGAGAGTGAGAGTGATCGAAGTGATTGGTATGCGGTCTCTTCCTTATTGGGCAGGATGAAAGGTCTTCCATATGATCTACAATTATTTCTAATTGAGAGAACCTCGATATTTGAAAACAAAGACCAATCAATTATCGTAAAATTATTATTGCTGTAGATTCTAAACTTTCTGATTGTTGGAAAAACACCGAGTTTCAGTATATCCTGATCGCTTGGTAAATCTATTACTGTCAACGAATCGAATGACCAATAGCATTGTATTGCTTCTTTATATTCCTTCATCCAATCAATATCAATTGGTACTAATCTGTCTTTCTTTGTAAATTTATAAAGCTTTTCATATTTCAAAGTAAGCTTACTGATATTAAATTTTATATTTTCGTTACTATTATTACTATTATTACTACTATTATTATTTAATTTTAAAAGAGATATTTTAAATGATTTAGGAAAGTTTAAAAAGAATTTTGATTTGTGTTGTGTTGTTGATATTCTAAGAGATGATTTAGCAATTATGTTGACTAACCAATAATGAGATATCAATGAGAGTGATAAAACATTGAAATCGTTTTGGTGATATCTACATTGATATTCTGAAAATAAATCAACAATATACCTCCATATTAAGTCAGGTAATATTGTTTGATTGTTTTTAATAATTTCTATTGTACACTCTTTATCACTGATTTTGTTACTATTACTAATAGATTGTCCCATTCTTAAAATTAAAAAAAAAAAAAATAGTAACTTTTTTGTTATATTTTTAAGAAGTTTGGAGTGAAAATAAAAAATAAAAGAAATCAAAATAAAACTTGGTTACATCAAACACACACTAACATCGCATTCCTTAAAAAAAACAAAAAGATGTGCAGGTTTTGATTATCTTTGTGGTACAAAAAAAAACTTGAAGCTTAATGATTTTTAAATTGTCTTTGATAAAATTTATAAAAATCGTTAAAATATATTTATTCTTAAAAGAAATAATTTTATTATTATTTTTGTCAAACAAATCGAAAATAACAAATAAAATTAGATTACGAAATATCATTATGACTCTACCATCGTCATAGTATCATACAGATAGTCGGATTTGGTTCCCTTTTTTGGTTGTTTGTAGTTACTTTCATAGATGAATGACACTGTTATATTATTGGGGAGTGTAAAATTGTTGGTTGTCTCTGAATTATAACAAATAAATCTGATATCTTGAAAACCTGTACTCTTTTCCAATAGATTAAGCAATAGAGATACTTCACTTTCTTGCTTTCTATATCGACATACTTTCAAGTATTTAATGTTTTTGTTATTCTTTATGAAATAATCTAACACTTGATTGCTTAGTTTGGTTGTTTCTGAACGATCTTCAGCAACATTTCCCATTAAAAGAGTGGTCAAACGAACTAGCGATGTTGATTTAAGTAAAAGTTTAAGGTTGGAAAGACTGAGTTCTTTCGAAGGAATTGACAATCTCTTTAGACAAACAAGTTGTTCGATCACTGAGAAAAGTTGATCAAACAATGAGAATTTTCCTTTAATCTTGATTGTCTCCAATTGATGACCGATCGATGCCATATCGAGTTTGAACACAGATGAAGTTAGACTGTACTCTGAGTGATACTCTTCATGCAAGGGATTATCTGTTTCGTTGTTATTATAAATCTTTTCGCCGTTGGTGATGGAGAGATATCGTAATTCGGTCAGTCTTGACAATAGTGATTTCCGTTCAACCAATGAATCTCTATTGGCTGCACCGATTAACCTATGATAGATATGATTCAGCTTGAGACTTTCGATATTTGGAAACAACTTTGATAGATCTATTGGTACTTCATCGAAAGTAGAAGCAGTCATATTGTCAAAATGATAATGATTCAATTCAAGTGATCGAATATTCTTGAAACTTAATTCACTGATATCTTTATCGATTATACCATTTGTTCGAGTCGTTAATGGTGATTTGTGGTTGAATTGTAAAGAGAGTGAGAGTGATCGAAGTGATTGGTATGCGGTCTCTTCCTTATTGGGCAGGATGAAAGGTCTTCCATATGATCTACAATTATTTCTAATTGAGAGAACCTCGATATTTGAAAACAAAGACCAATCAATTATCGTAAAATTATTATTGCTGTAGATTCTAAACTTTCTGATTGTTGAAAAAACACCGAGTTTCAGTATATCCTGATCGTTTGGTAAATCTATTACTGTCAACGAATCGAATGACCAATAGCATTGTATTGCTTCTTTATATTCCTTCATCCAATCAATTTCAATTGGTACTATTCTGTTTTTCTTATTTATAATATAATGGTGCATATACTTCAAAGTAAGTTTACTAATATAAAATTTGAAATTTTCACTATTATTATTACTATTATTTAATTTTAAAAGAGATAATTTAAATGATTTAGGAAAGTTTAAAAAGAATTTTGATTTGTGTTGTGTTGTTGATATTCTAAGAGATGATTTAGCAATTATATTGACCATCCAATAATGAGATATCAATGAGAGTGATAAAATATTGTATTTCAGTTGATGATAACTACATTGATCTTCTGACAATAAATCAACAATATACTTCCATATTAAGTCAGGTAATATTGTTTGATTGTTTTTAATAATTTCTATTGTACACTTTTTATTACTAATAATTTTATTATTACTAATAGATTGTCCCATTCTTAAAAAAGAAATAAAAAAATAATACAAATCAAAAGTAACTTAAGTAAAGTAATTGGTGTTGCAACCTAAGATATGACCACCAGCAAAAACAATTCAAAGAAATTAAACAAAAAAAAAAATAAATCATGATTATCAAAAGTCAGAATGCGTTCGAACATTAGGGAGTTTTATTTTAATCTCTATTGCAAAAACTTAGAAAAGAATTGTGAAAAACAGCCTATCATTAAAAAAAAATTGAACACTTGTTAATTTATTTTATTATTTATTTTATCGCTTCATTACAATTAGCATTATATTACATTGATTTTAGGAAAATAATAATGATGAGAACATATGTTTTTGTTCTAAATCAAATTTTAATCAAAGGAAACAATTGTGGTAGTTCCATCATCGGTACAGGTAGATAATGGCTTGGTTGTCTGTTTTGGTTGTTTGTGTTTACATTCATTGATGAATGACACTGTTACATTATTGAGGAGTGTAAAGTTGTTGATTATCTGCTGTTGCAATGTTGTCTTATAACAAATAAATCTGATATCTTGAAAGCCGCTACTCACCTCCAATAGATTAAGCAATAGAGATTCCTCACCTTCTTTCTTTGCATAATCACATACTTTCAAATATTTAATGTTTGTATTATTCTTTATGAAGTATTCTAACGTACTACTTAGTTTGTTCATTTCTGAATGATCGGCATTTTACTCTTTAATAAAGTAGTCAGATGAACAAGCGATGTTGACTGAAGTAAAAGTTTAAGATTGGAAAGACTGAGTTCTTTCGATGGAATGGACAATCTCTTTAGACAAACAAGTTGTTCGATCACTGAGAAAAGTTGATTGAACAACGATACTTCTCCTATGATTTTGATTGTTTCCAATCGATGTCCTATCGATGCAATATCTAGTTTGAAAACAGTTGATGTTGTACTATTCTCTGTGAGATACTCGGTGAGGAAGGATCGATTGGTTTGTTGGTTATTAGTTGTCTTTTCCTCGTTGGTGATGGAGAGATGTCGAAATTCGGTCAGTCTCGATAGTATTGATTTTGGTTCGAACAAAGGTCCTGTCTTGGTTGCTCTGGCCAACCTATGATAGATATGATTCAGCTTGAGACTTTCGATATTTGGAAACAACTTTGATAGATCTATTGGTACTTCATCGAAAGTAGAAGCACTCATATGATAATGATTCAATTCAAGTGATCGAATATTCTGGAATCGATTTTACAGTTTTTGCGGATCGCAAAAGGTGATTTGTGTCTGAATTGTAACGAGAGTGAGAGTGATGAAAGTGATTGGTATGCTGGCTCATCTCTAATGACTTCTATTTGATATGCAGGCCATCTCAAATAGTTAGAACCTCGATATTTGAAAATAAAGACCAATCATCAATTCTTCCAACAATCAGAAAGTCAAGACTACTGTAAAAATAATATATATATTGATGAAACTCGGTACTGAGTTTCTTTAAATCCTCAGTGGTTGGTAAATCTATAACTGTCAACGAATCGAATGACCAATAACGTTGTATTGCATCTTTATATTCCTCTGCGCAATCAAATAAAATTGTTTCCTTGGCTTTCTCTGAAACTCTGGTAAAGTATTGATATTTCAGTGTAAGTTTACTGATATTAAATGTTATTTTTTAAATTTTATTATTACTTTTACTATTATTACTATTATTACTATTATTATTATTACTATTATTTAATTTTAAAAGAGAATATTTAAATAATTTAGGAAAGTTAAAAAGAATTTAGATTGGTGTTGTGTTGTTGATATTCTAAGAGACGATTTAGCAATTATATTAAACAAATAATGAGATATCAATGAGAGTGATAAAACATTGAATTTCAGTTGATCTTCTGACAATAAATCAACAATATACCTTTATGTTGAATCCTGTAAAATTGTTAGATTGTTTTTAATAATTTCTATTTTATTAGTTTTATTACTAATAGATTAATAAAAAATAAAAAAAAGAAATTATAATACTAATACCATGCAAAAGATAAAGATACAAATGTATAAATAATACTTTTTTTTTTCTTTTAGGTTTAATTTGGATGTGGGCAACCTTTAAAAATCAATTAAAACAATTCAATGATTTTCAAAAATAAATGATTTCCCGCTAACTAACTGCCTGGTAATTATTTTGAAGTTCAAAAATGACTAAAAACAAAAAAATGTAAAAATAAAAAATAGGTTTTGGACACAAAAAAACTATCCGAATTCGAATAATTATGATCAAAAAAGATTTATTTATTTATTTTTTTCGCATTCATTAGAGTTCTTATTTTTATCACTATATAAATTATATCTTTATGATGTTTTGTTAGTAAAAAATAATAATGAAGAAGGGAATTAATCATATATAAGATCTTTTATTATTTTAAAACATTGATGCCAACCTCAAATAAAATCATTCTAGAAACATATAACCACTAAAGAAAATAGATATAAAAGATAAAAAAAAAAAGTTAACCCAAAAATAATAATAAAAAAGTGATAGAGATTGGAATTTGACCCCCACAGTGGTGTGAAAAACAGGAAATTTGTAAGTAAATATATGTTTATATTTACTTTGTGTCAAGAAGGATAATTCATTAGGAATTTGGTAATGTTTTAAACAAAGGATTTTTACTTTGTGTGTGAGCGTGTGTGTGGTTTGTAATATGATAATATCTGTAATAGATTCGAATTGTTTATATTATACAGTCGATTTAGTGAGGTCATTATATTTATTTTTTGTTTAAATCGAAAACAAAGTTTTGATGCTCAAAAAGAAGTTAGGATTCTATTTGTTTTTAGAACAAAAAACCTAAATCTCTTTTTTGTTTTAAAATCTGTGACTAATCGATTATATTATAATGCATATATGATATTATAATAAAAACAAAACAAGACAAGATGAAACAATTTCAAATTGCTATAACCCACATTGGATAGCTGAATTGAAGTCTTGAATAAATAGAGCTTTTGAAATAGAAAAGTTTAGTTTGTTTGGAAAAGATATAATATTAAACAATTTATTATTAAAAAAAAACATTAAATCAAAAAAGATATCTATCTATATTATTATGTATTATCTAAAAATTATAAAGTTATCGGCATTAATTGCTGTATTTTTATTTTTTATAAGTGTAGTTAGTGCTCAAGATCTTAAACAATATCTTGATGAGCGGCAAAAATTAAGCGATGCTGAAAATGCAATAAAAGATGATAACACAGGCATTCACTTATCTCCTTCGGAACAAAGTGCAAACACCATATTCAAATCGATTCTACAATACGAAGAGTTATTATTGTCAAACAATGATCCACCAGCAATCAATTTCTTTAATGTAAGTTAATATGAAAATGTAACATTTTTTAGTTTTAAATTTGTACAAGTTAATTCGAAAATATTAATATTAATATTTATATCTATATCTATCTATTTATATTTATATTTATTTAGGCAAAAGAAATAATTGAAAAGACACAAATTTATAGTATATTAAAGAAATTACCAAAAGGATCGATTTTACACATTCACCAAGAGAGTTCTGCCACATATGACTACTTGATTGATGTTGGAACCTATTTGCCAAATTGCTATATCTATATGGGTAGTGATCCGGTGAATGGTCATGCCTATGGAGATTATCATTTCTTTGCAAGCCAGCCATCCGATTCCAATTGGGTATTACTCAGTCATTATCGTCAATCAGCGGTTTCCAATGTCACTGCTTTCGATGACATGTTGCTTACCAACTTGACTTTAATTGGAAGAGACGACGGTGATTATGTCAACCTCTGGAGAAAGTTTGATGGTATCTTTGGTAGTGTTTCTGGTCTGATTACATATGTTCCTATTACACTTGGATACATGCAGCATCTAATTAACCAATCGATTGAAGACAACATCCAACACATAGAAATCCGTAAATGTTTCAGTGACTACTACGATCTCCATGGAAACACCTACAACGACACCTGGTTCACCCAACAAATGATTCAATTAGTTGAAAAAAATAGAGTAGCATACAACATGCCAGAGTTATCATTAAAAATAATTGGTTGTGATTCAAGACATTCAAATCAAAGGTAATTACTAAATTTAATTTGTTATTTATTTACTGAAACATCTTTTTATTAATTAAAAGTTGTTTATTTAGTTTTGTTTATAGCCAAATGGAATATGCTTTAGAATTAAGAAATCAATATCCAGAGATTTTTATTGGTTATGATTTGGTTGGTCCGGAAGACGAAGGTTATCCATTGATTTATTTCATCGATCAGTTTATGGATATTATAAAGAAGGGTGCAGATAAACAATATCCATTGGATTTCTACTTCCATGCAGGTGAAACACTTTTATATAATAACACCAACTTGTATGATGCCATTCTCTTGAATAGCAAGCGTATCGGACATGGTATCCAACTCTCAAAGCACCCACTCCTCATGCAAAAAGTTAAGCACAACAACATTGGAATCGAAGTATCACCCATCTCCAACCAGATCTTAGAGTTTGTTAATAATTTCCGTGCACATCCAGCATTCGATCTTTTAAACCAAGGACTTCCAGTCACTATCTCACCGGATGATCCTGCCATTTACGGTTACTCTGGTTTGACCTATGACTTTTACGAAGTAGTTACAGCATGGGGACTCGATTTATTAAGAATCAAGCAACTAGTTCTCAACTCACTCAAGCACAGTGCCTACTATAACAATACTGAAAAGAATCTTGCTCTTACCTCATGGGCAAAGAAATGGAATACATTCATTGATTATATTAATACATTAACTCCTCCATCAAATTAAAATTATAATAAAATAGAATTATCAAACTAAACAGTGTTTATTTATCTATAATTTTAATTTGAAACTTTTACTAATTGTAAGAGTTTATGATTAGCGGAGCGCTGGTGATTATTCAAACACATAAATTCTTTATAAATTTTAATACTAATACAAAAATCACTTTTGTCAAACTTACTTCATCTTCTGATCTCTCTTGCAATTCTTTGTAGGTATTAAAGACTAATCGATTATAACGACATAATGATTGGGAAGTCAAGCTTCTTCTTTCTAAGTAGTTTTAGGAGACTATTAATAAGAGAACTTTGTAAATAGTAAATTCAGAATTTAATATCAAATAAAATACAAATATAAACAAACAAACAAATATCATATCGCAACTTTTTTTACTTATGAATATCCGAAAGAAAAATAATAGTCAACATTATTATTCCAATATTTACCATCAATAATAAAAGAATATCAGCAAACAATGGTGTTGACAGAATTAGAATCCAATTGTTTAGAAAGTATTTAGTCATGTATAATATTCAATAAAAAAAGGTTTTTAGATAGAATCAAGCAAGTAATGAAATTAATAACCACATAATGAAACAAATATACACTAAAATATCATTTAATATAGATCACTTCTTAAATAATAAATAGAATTTTAATTGTATTTTTTATTTATCTATATTTTTAATTTTTGAAACTTTAGCTAATTGAAAGATGAAAACTCCAATCATTACTCCTGATAAAACTAATAAATAACTGATCCAATCTGATTTAAAAGAAGATTCTTGAAAAATTAAAATAAAGTTAGGATTATTCGTTTTATGTTTTAAAAATAAAATCAATAATAATGATATTATTTACCTCCTATTATACAACAATGTCTTGGTAATTTTACACTTGGTGTATGTAAAGTTTGAATATCGATTGTTCCATGGACATCTCTAATCCATGTTACAAATTTGAAAGGATCTTGTTGAATCTCCAATACTCTAGCACCTTGTGCATACTTTGGATCGTAGGAACCATAACCTGTTTTTCTACCATAACCAAGATCGATACCATAGTAATCACCGTGATAATCATTTCTATGATCGTGTCCGAAATACAATGCTCTGATATCACCTCTTTTAATCATCTTTTCAATAAACTTTGATTCCTTTGTATGATAGCAGCAAGAGGCAGAATCCCCAAAATCTCCGTAAACTTCAAAATTATTCCATAGATCTATAACTTCAACTGGTGGTATATGTACATATGCTATAGATGGTGTCTTTGTTTATATTAAAATATTAATAAAGTATTGAATTTATAAAATATTTAGTTAAGTTTAACCTCATACCTTATTGTAGTGATCACTTGTTTCTTCATACCAATCAACTTGATGCTTGTATATACAACCCCAATCACCTGAATCTCCACATCCAAAGTTATCACTATCGAAAATATAAATTAATGAAGCTATGTCTACAGAGGAATTAGATGAATATATTGGTATAACATAATTCGTTTCTCCACCATTTTTAATTTGTCCATGTCTCGTCAGACTTCCATTAAAAGACATATCTAAATCTACAATTTGAGAACTTGAGTAAGGTCCCTACCATTTTTAATTGTATTCCAATTTTTGTTAATTATTTATTCTTATTATATTAATATACTATTTTATAACTTATTCTTACTTCTGCATCATGATTTCCAAATGTAATTGCCCATCTATTTAAATATAATTGTTATATTATTTTATTAATACAAACTTAAAAATGAATATAATGATTATACATACGGAATATTTCTATCTCTCATTGGTTTCGTTAAGATATCCCAAATTGTGTGATATTTTGATTGATCTCTATAAAAGTTTTTATTGTATCCACTTATCATATCTCCTGATAACATAACAAAATCTGGTTTTTCATAATCTAATAATTTATCTATGATTTATAAAAGTTTAATATTTTACTATCAATGAAGATAAATTCTCAAGAAATAATAAAATAACATACTTTGAGCTTCATAGTTTAATTTATCATATTTTATGTTTTCTCCATAATGAAGATCTGTAAACTGTATCTATTAAAAAGAAATATCAATGTCAAAATTTAATCAAAACACCAAAAAACCAATCAATCAAATATTTACTATTTTAAGTTTACCATCGGTATTAAATTTTAGATGATTTGATTGAATAATATTAATAAAATTAATAAATAATAATATAGATATATATGAAAATCGACTTTTACTATTACTCTTCATGGTCCATTAAAATATTAATTAAAATAAATAAGAATAAATTTAATTAGGAAAAAGTCTATAGTTTTAAATAAAATTAAATATCATTTTAATAATATATCTTTATATCTTTTTTATTGAATAATAATAATAATATTTTTTTTTAAATTAAACAAATAATTCAAAATTATCTGTTCACCCACTTTTTATTTGAACACACTCCCACACATGTATAATTTTTTTTATTAATCATCAATATAGGTGTGTGTAATTTTTAAATTTTTTTTGAGAAATATAAGAGGAGAAATAGAGAATAAAAATAATTTGTTTTCAATTAGATGATTGTTGGTTCAATTTATTTTAAAGACTATACTTAATAAAATTTTAAAGTTATTGGGAATTACCAATTAATAGTCAATACTTGATTACAATTTGTTGTGTTGACCTTTCAATCGATTGACAGGATTATTTTGATTGTTAAATTATGAACCAAAATAACAAAAATGAATCACTTTTTAATTTAATTAATGATTAATTAAAAAGTCTAGAATCTGATCTATTTAAATAGTTGCTATTGAATATCATCCTCATTGTTCCTAGAAGAAAGTATAGTATGAATCAAACGAGGAAATTCTAAAATCTAAGAGAAAAGAGTTAAAATAATAATATCTTAAAAAAAAGATAGAAATAAACTTTATTGGTAGATATTAAAAAATCACATTTTATAATAAAAAACCATGATATTTTTGGTATGTTAAATGTGGTGGTCTTGACGTTGGACTGGTTTCAAAAGGGTTGTTGAGGACTTGATTTTCTCAAATGTTAAAAATTGGAGACTTCTTTTCTTTTTCTTTCTTTCTTAATATATAGTATTGTGATGATAGAGATTGTAATCAAAATAAATAGACCAGTGATAATACCAATTGGAAGTACAATCCGAAGAATATTTGTTTCTTGTCCTCCTGTGATCGATGTAATGTTTAGTGTTGAACTGATTACAATCTGAGTATTGACAATAATAGTGACATTTAGATTCTCTCCAAATTTCAAAGTGTCTGAACCATTCAATTTTACTTGACAATATATTGTTGTATCGTTTACAATTGTGGTAGTATTACATCCAATAGTATTGAATATAAATACTGATGTGTTATTAACATCATAATTTGATCCAGAAATCGTTATTACACCTCCATGTCTTGAAATTGGAGTTACACTTGTTATTGTAGGTTCTATTAATTAAATCAATTACTTTGTTATTTTACACTACTTTTGATATTTTTAAATTACATACCATGATATCTGAATGATTTTGAAGTAATAACACCATTAACATTCAATTCCAAATAAATATTCTGACCAGATCCAGGAGATATTCACAATAATAGTTGATGAATCAATCAACATCGGATTCGATGTATTTTTGATATCAGGTCTGTTTGTGAATTTAATTGATATTGGATTTCCAAATAGAGCATCAAAAATAGTAAGAGTATCACCTTTGGTTTGTGGTGTAGATATTTCACCTATATCTGCTTTGATTGAAAGTTGAACAGAGTTTGATATTAATTGATTGTTATGATTGCTGATGAAAAAATTAAATAATCCTGATTTGAAATTATTTGGAATTCTAAATTGAACAATCCATTTTCTATTAACTGATGATCTATTAGATACAAGTGGTAATGATTCGATATCGATTTGAGTTGGTACAAATGAATTATTTATCATTGTTGAATTTGAAACTGAGATCCATGTTTTTGAAATTTGAGAAGAATATCCCAAGAGTTCACCTTCAAAATAGATTTTACTTCCATTTTGATAAATATTTGAAATTGAAGGAACATCATAATTGAATAATATAGTTGAATTGTTTGATGTTGCTCCTTCAATTGTAACAAGAATTGGAATATTTGTGAATTGTTGATTGTTTGACATCTTTGAAATTGGTCCAAGTTGACAAATGAATGAGTTACTATAAACTGAGAGATCAACAACATTCAAACATGATTGTGATCCAATTTGAATCGTTTTGATTGTTTTAAAACCAAAAGAATTAACTGAATCGAATAAATCACCTGAAATTGTAACTGGTCCACCAAGATCACTTGAAGTTGTTGTTGTTTTAGTAATTATAGGTTCTAATGAATTTGAAATTAATAATTAATAATTAATATACCAATAATTAAGATTAAAAATGATTTAAAAACTTACCAATTGGCATATTCGAAGTTGTAGATCTAGAAACATTACTATGTGGATCATTGATAGTCAAAGTTAATAGTTTCAAACCTGCATATTTGAATTCATTTGACAATGAAGAAATATCTAATACTAAACCAGTATGATTTGTAAATTCAATAATTGGAGGAGAAGAAGGTGTATTATATCCATAAATATTACATGTGATCCAATTTTTATTTGTACAGAAACTACTACCATTAATGATTAATCGATTAATATTACTTGTCAAAGTTGCAGAGTAAATAATAGGATCTAATAAAATAATAAATTAATATTTCAATATTAATAGTTTTCTATTTATTATCAATACTTTACCTTTCACACTCCAATTGAAATTGGGACAAGGAAAAACACCACAAGGTTGAAAATGAGTCTTTATATTATAAATTGGTTTTAAATGATTAAATTCTGGTGCTTTCAAAATAGCTGAATCTATTGTTGCATTGATAGGAGGTAATGCTTGATCACCCAATATGATAAAAGACTTTGTTCTATTAATAAAATATCCATTTATTGTAATATCTCCTCCTTCAGTTGGGACACTACCAATAGATGATAAAACATAAGGAAACCAAGTAAAATATTGAGAATTATAAAGAAAATTTGAAAAATGGATAGCCAGAGTGGAATAAGATCTTTTTAGATTTTCAGGTGTTAATGGAATTCGTAATGCAGATTTATTGATTGCTCCATATTCATTTCGATATAATATTAAATTGCTAATATACACATTTTCAACCTGAGAGTAATCTAAATTGGGATCAGTAATTATGGCTTCTGTTTTGGTGTAATATATTTGACATGAAATATAATTGATACATATAAAAATATATAGAATAGTTAAGAAATAAATATTTGTTTTCATTTTTGGATGAAATTTTAAAGAATAATTTACCCTTTGAACATATAAATATTTTAAACCATAGAATAATTAGTTTTGATTTACCTTTTTTGGTGTAGAATGAACCATCCTTAAAATATTTGATTTTGTTTTACAAATTAATAATAAACAAGATTCAAATAGTTTTATAAACAATTTGTGTAATTTCATTTTATGCCTCCCCCCAAAAAAAAATTAATAAAAAATTTTGCATAGCTTTTGTGTATTTTGAGAATCAATAATCAATCGGTGAATACAAAAAAAAAGCTGTGCAAAAAAAAAAACCACAATTAAAAATACAGTGTAGACAACAACCTCACAAATTAAATTAATTTGTATATCAAAGGTTATTTATAGTAAGAAAGAAACTCTACCTGCAAATTTGACTTTAAAAACGAGTAATTTGAGTTTTTTTGAATATTTTCTATTGTATTTGATTCTCTTGCAGTGCTACAAAGAAAAAAGTAAATTGTTTTTCTTAAAAATTAATCAAGTTTTATAAATTGATTATGATAAAAAACAAAAATAGGTTCTTCTCCAAAAAATTGTCAAAGTCAGATACCTGAAAAAACATCTGTACTATTTTTGTTGTTTTTGTGGAGATATGTTTTTTTTGTGTGTAAATATAGTCTTTCTATTCTTCTTGCAGTACTACAAAGAAACAATAACTAAATATTAGTAAAAGCCGTAGATACTCTTGGCTTACGTTCTGATTGTTCTGAACGGGTTAATGATAGGTCGGTTTTTTTCGATTTGATATGTGCATACCCTCTAGCTGTATTTCTATTGGTCTTTGAATATTCGTAATGATCGTTGCCGCCATTATAGTAGGGATAGGTGTTGAAAGATGAAATTATTAAGAATTCAACCATCATAATTCAAACAGTTTATTGACTCGATTAAAAATAACTAAAGTTAATACTCCGACTGTTAAAGAATAATTAAATATTCGAATAATATCAACATTCAGTGAATCAAAAAAAATATCAATCTACCAAAATTAAGATCTACAATGAATACCAAATTTGTTAATCAACAATAGATTAAGCAACTGCCTGGTCGAAGAAATCTAATAGAATAAATACCACTTTGGAAAAATTATTATCCAACATTTATTAAACACTATCAAATATTATTATTCTTATCTTCTAATTGTAAATCAAAAAAATTATTTTCTTTAAATCTTATACCGTAAATTATATCTCTAAACTTTATTACATTTATTAAAACCTTATTTCTCGTACCAAAACTATACCTAAAAGTAATTCCTAATTTTATATCAAAGTTTTAAGTATTATAAATATATATATATATATTTGTATATTATTACCATTGTAAAATAACAATCTTCACCTAAATCCAGAGTTTCGATGGTAGTCCGATTGGTTTCAAGCAGCGTTACCACCTAGTCTTTACTGCCAGTGGTATAGAGTTTACGAACTTTGCATGCAAGCGAGCATAACAGCTGCGACATTCCAAATAAAATGAAATTAAACGAATTTACACATAAAATATTTATTTGTTATTCTCTTTTTACTAAAAGCTGTTGCTCTACAATTTGTAATAAAACTAATAAATATTTAATTAAATAATTCTTTGAATAGATTTTCAGATTGTTTATTTGAAGAAATGATTTATTTTTTTTTGATTTTTTTAAAATATCATTTTTGTGTGATAAACAACAAATCTTTTTTACAAAAAATACAATTCAATTCAATTACAAATAAAAGGATGACAACAAAAGAGATATTAGATCAACAACAATTATTTAGTAGAGATGAACTTGAGAATATGAATAGAAAGGAATTGGAGAATTTAATGGTTAAATACTCTATTAAATATCATGGATTACAGATACGTAAAACGAAACCGAAATTGATCGAACTAATAGAGAAATATCAAGATCAAATCATCGATTTGAAGTCAAAGTTAGTGATAGACAACTCTATGGAGCAATATCATCGTGGAACTGTTGAATATCGATTGCCAACATTGATCATCAATCGAATCATTCGTGATCTCTGGCATGATGATATCTACTTTTCTTTAGGCAAACACTGTCTTCGCTCAAACTACCGATGGCTGCTCTCTATTGCTCTGGTTTCAAAAGAGTTCTTCAAACTGATATCATTGTTGTTCACTCGCTTTGCACATGTAAATACTGCAGATTTCCAATCTAACAATCCTTCGCAACATCTCATGAACAGTGTCGCCAGTAGGTTCTCGATTCTCAAGAATATCAGTCATCTGACATTATCGATGAGCATTTTCGTAGAAATCATCAACAGAACAACATATAAATCGGTTGAAATTGGTCTTATTTTCAACAGAGTAAGAACATTACGGTTGAAAAACTACGTAATGTTTCAAGATGATCATTGTAAATCGATTATTCAACATATGCCAAATCTAGAATCACTGACCCTTCCTACAATACCGATTGGCATTGACAGCAACAAGAATTTATTTGAGTTGCTGAAAGAGATACCCAAACTGACATCACTCGACTTGTCATTCACTATATTCTTCAAACTTGATTTCTCTATTGAAATGATTTCTAGTTCCATTCAAAAGTTGAAACTTCCAATTGTTCATAATTTCAAACTTTCAGACACCCATCGAATTACAACATTAGGATTATCAGGATTAGATTGTCAAATGATCAATAGTCAGTTCAAGCAAATCACCAAACTCATATTTTTCAACGAGATCAGCTCGGAGGCTGAGAAGATCTTGAAAGTACTGTTATGTTCACCAGATTGTAAAGTTAATACTCTCTATGTACATAATGGTAAATGGATAGATGAGGTGCTTGGTCAGAACCAAACAATAACGACACTCGATATCACAGATGATCTTGAGACCACCTTCAAAGCATCATTGAAATCAACATCGATCAAACTATTTATTTTCTTGAAAAGCATCTTCTTCCCAAATGATAGCTATCAACAAAAGATCGGACAAGCAACTGGATATGTACACTACAAATCTAAAAATAGAAATGTACACCAACAGAAATGCTATGCCAAGAAGATCTACCATGCTTCTCAGAACGCCAATGACAATAAAACAATAGAAGCAACATATCCAAATATCAAATTTTTATATTTTGTTCCAAAGGAGGTATAATGTTTCAAGGGATGTAGAATTGACTTTAAAAGAAAAAGCACCTCTAAACTCATTTTACTCTTACTATCTTTAATAAAATAAAAGTATTTGATAATCATAATTTTTTTGTAATTAATATATATATGTACAACCATATAAATCGATCATGAAATAGATGCCTAATATAAAATCACTGACACTGACACGTTTAAACAGATTGCAGGATACCCCACATATTTTTAGTAAATCGATTCGCAAGCTGAAAATACCATTTTTATTACAAAAAAAATCTTTTCAATAAATAAAAACCAAAAAAAGATAATAGTTAAAGAACTATTTTATTTATAGTTAGTTTTATTATATTTTTTTTTGGTTTGTTTTCATTTGATTTTCTTTATCGAACTTCAGAATATATTCATAGTCAATTTTTTGTGCACAAAAAACATCTTTATAAAGATTTAGTTAAATTTTACTCTTTATATACATACATAGTTAAATAAGAAAACATGACAACAAAAGAAGAGAAATTCTATCATAAAGAATATAAAAAAGATAATCTTGAACAAATGAAAAGACCAGAGTTGATAGAGATAATGAAAGAATACTCATTAAAACATAATGGTTTACATAAAGAAATGCTAATCTTGTCGATCATTAAACATCAGGAAAATCTCGATTATTTAAAATCAAGGTTAATAACGAACAACTCAATCGAAAAGTATCATCGTGGAACTGTTGAATATCGATTACCAACATTGATCATCTATCGAATCATTCGTTCGCTCTGGCGTGATGATATCACCTACATTTTGAATACAGATGATCTTAAATCAAACTACCGATGGCTGCTCTCTATTGCTCTGGTTTCCAAAGAGATATTCAAACTGATATCTAATTACACCATTGCAATTAAATCTTATCTTCAACAACGTAAGGAAGTTTAAGTTGTCAAGCGTATACCTTGATAGCAGGCCATTTCAAATTCAACATTGTAAAGTGCTTATTCAATACATGCCGAATCTAGAATCATTGGTACTCAATCGAATGACCGCCGATAATCGCAAAGTATTTGAAATGCTTGGACAACTACCACGATTGACATCACTCGACATAACAAGTGTCCGAATCAACAGAATCAAAGAGTTAACACATATCATACCGAGTACCATTCGGAGATTGAAATTGCCGCAATTCATAAGTAATAACAGCGATATCCTTTCTATTGGCAGTGAGATTAGTACATTTGGCATATCAGAACTCATGTTGGAACAAATGAAAGTAATCAGTGACCAACTCAAGAATATCACCAAGTTTATAGTAAGAGATATACAATCGATGGATGTTAAAGAACAACTGACCAAACTGTTGTGTTCACCTGAATGTAAAATAAATACATTCTATTCAAATAACTGTAGTGATTGGGTCAAGAAAATGCTCATCACCAATAGAACGATAGAAACACTAGACATCGGTGAGGATTTGGAGGCAACATACAAGGTAGCTATGATTTCACCGGGAGTCAAACGAATCATCTTCCACAGCTATGGATATCAATCAATGAATTACACAAAGACAGAGAGTCCAACTGGCTATATTCTCATCAAGTCGAAATATCAGTACATTGATGTTAGTATGGGTAGAATAGCAACCTATGCCAAAAAAATGTACGATGTCTCAGACAATACCGATGACAATCTAGTAATCGAAGCAACTCATCCAAATCTAAAGTTTTTATATTATACTAAGCTGGTATATACCAACAATAATGAAGATTTAACCAAGCTATACAACTCTGTGTATAACCCTTTTTCGTTCTTGATGGAATTGAATTCAATTGATTATAATAACCCTCATAAATAATATATTTTTGCCGTAATATAGTTATAAAAATAAACAAAGATTATTTAATTTTGTAAAGACCATACTTAAGAAAGATTTTAAATGATCACATAACAAATGTGGACTTGACCGAACACCTACTTCTTCATTGTAGCGAATACATACTCGATTATTATTCTTACTTTTTTTATTTTGTTACCCTCTTCTTTATCTTTAATGTATTTTTCTTTATTAAATCCACCATTGGCAGATTTTCAAATTTACTATCAAGATAAATGACAGATTTATAAATAGTTTGTGGCGACTAAAAAAAAAAAAAAACAATTGACATATCGAACCACTTGTTTTTCACACTAGCTTTAATTGACTTTTAACATGTTGCCTCTCTTTAAATAGTTTCTTTAGATTGGCGGATTCATGTCTGAACAATGCTACAACTTGTAAGATCATTTGTATAATATTTATAAATTGGTAAAAAAAAAACTTATCATAGTAATACCCACATACAAAATAGTTTATATTTTTTTATCTTTTAAAAGAAAAGATGACAACAAAAAAGTTATTAGATCATAATATTTATACCAATGGAAGCAAAGTTTACATGATGAACAACAAAGATAATTTGTTTTTAAAACCTAAATTGTTAAGTTAATTTTTTTTTTGTGTAATCTAACTTTTGTTAATTAATTTTCTGTTCAAGCAAAAGAATCGAAAAATGTCGACAAACAAGAAAACATTTCAATGTTTTTAAAAAATTTTGAAAAAAAAGCATTTAATGATAATGGAACTTCATTATTTCAATAATTTTATTTTCATTCATTAATTTGACAAACAATATAAATGATATGTTAAAATCAAATTAATGATGATTGTTATATTTTAATACGTGAATTATAACAATAAATAAGATAAGATGACAACAAAAGAGATATTAGATAAACAGAAAATATATAATCAAGATGAACTTAATAATATGAAGAGAGATGACTTGGTAGAGATAATGAAAGAATACTCATTAAAACATAGTGGTTTAAAGAAAGATATGCTTATCGATGCGATCATTAAACATCAAGAACATCTTATTGATTTGAAATCAAAGTTGGTTACAGACAACTCAATCGAAAAGTATCATCGTGGAACTGTTGAATATCGATTGCCAACATTGATCATCTATCGAATCATTCGTGATCTCTGGCATCATAATATCGATTTGATTTTGAATACAAATCAACTTTGTTCAAACTACCGATGGCTGCTCTCTATTGGTTTGGTTTCGAAAGAGTTATTCAAACTTATATCATCGTTGTTCACTCGATTCAATCTTTTCTCAACCAAAACAACTATTCACATACAACTATCTGCCTCTCCTTATAAAACTTTAGCACAACAACTGAAGAACAGTGTTATCAATCCACTCTCAGTACTCAAGAATATCAATTATCTAACACTGTCAATGGATATCTTCAGACAACTAACAGACAAGACGACAACAACATGCACACCCATTGAATTAGAACTGATCTTCAACAGTGTTACAAAGCTAAAGCTATCATATGCTAGAGATATGCCGTTCCAAATTCAACATTGTAAATCGATCATACAATACATGCCGAATCTCGACTCACTGACATTCTTTAAGATTAGGTTAGACACCATTAGAATATATCAAATGCTGCAACAAATACCACGATTGACATCACTGGATATCTCCACGGTAGAACTGAACAAAATGCCAACTGCATCACGTATTTTCAGTAGTTCGATTCGCAAGTTGAAACTTCCGATATTACTCACCAGAAACCCTAATATCCTCGATGAGAACACCCAACTAACCACTCTCAATGTCAATTCAGTAGGACCAAAAGAAATCGATTTCATTAGAAGTCAACTTGGCAGTATCACCAAGCTCATCGTTCCTAATGTATTATGGGGATTAGGCAAGTCGTTGTCACAGCTGTTATGCTCGCCTGCATGCCAGGTTCATAAACTCTATACCTGTCATGACACTAACAACTGGATCATACCGATGCTCGAAACCAATCGGACCATCGAAACACTGGATATCTATGATGATCTGCCGGTCACCTTCAAAGTGGCATCGAAATCACCATCGATCAAACGCATCATCTTTCACAACTATAATGTCAACGATCATTGCGCATATTCAAAGACCAATAGCAATAGAGCCACTGGCTATGCACACATCAAATCGAAACATCGACCATTCACTAGTACGCTTGGCACAATCAAAACGTATGCCAAGAAGATCTACGATGCTTCAGAGAATCACATTGAAAACCAAACGATCGAAGAGACCTATCCAAATCTCAAGTTTCTATACTGTCATGATTCCAGCTATTTTAATGATAGTGATTCTGACTGTGACTGTGACAATGAAGATGGAATAATATAATTTATGTTGACTGTGATGACTCTAACGACTATGATAATTATGACTCTGATGATGATTACTTCTGTGACGGTCCGGACCATCTAGAATAAAGTAAAAAATAAGTAAATTAAATAAATTTACGGAATTTTCAAAGCACTACTGTACTTAATTTTAGTTATTGTTTCTTTGTAGCACTGCAAGAGAATCAAATACAATAGAAAATATTAAAAAAAACTCAAATTACTCGTATTAAAGTCAAATTTGCAGGTAGAGTTTCTTTCTTACTATAAATAACCTGTGTACACAAATTAATCTAATTTTGGGAGGTCTTGTAATGCAGATTTATTCAGTGCTTGATAATCATTTCGATTTAATATTAAATTGCCAATATACACATTTTCAACCTGATAGTAATCTAAATTGGGAGGATCAGTAATTATGGCTTCTGTTTTGGTGTAATATATATGACATAAAATATAATTGATACATATAAAAATATATAGGATAGTTAAGAAATAAATATTTGTTTTCATTTTTGGAAGAAATTTTAATGAATAATTTACACTCTTTAAACATTTAAATAATATTTTAAACGATAGAAAACAAAAATAAAAATTTAGAATTTATTTTTAAATTTCACAATAATTAGTTTTCACTAACATTTTTTTGTATTAAATGAACCATCCTAAATTATTTGATTTTGTTTTACAAATTAATAAACAGGATTCAAATAGTGAAAAAATGTTAAAATTGGGAGACTTTTATTTATAGAATTTTTTTGGTAAGTGCGGAGTGAGAACATAGTAAGTTTTTATTTTTGTTGGTGATTATTTTAACTCATATTGTAATAGGAGTTTTTTATAAAGAATATTTATTTGAATTTTTAAATAAAAATAAAGAGTATAGACAACAATCTCACAAAGAAGAACAAGACATGGACAAAGAGCAGGAAAAGTTGAAAGAGTTCATTAATGAAATGGCTGCAATCGGAGTTCCTATCTACAAATCTAGTGAATGCAAAACCATATCGGATGCTGTTGACAAAATAGGATTTACTTATCGAGACTCTGTAAATCTTATAAAAAAAAGGGAGAAAACATTTTGTGTGTAGACAAAAGTAAGTACAAAACAATTGTTAGCTAATACACTCCCAAACTAATTAAAGGGTTTATTTACAAATCATACTGGTGTAGTATTAGATATTTCTTCATTGTCAAATGAATTCAAATATGCAGGTTTGAAACTATTAACTTTGACTATCAATGATCCACATAGTAATGTTTCTAGATCTACAACTTCGAATATGCCAATTGGTAAGTTTTTAAATCATTTTTAATCTTAATTATTGGTATATTAATTATTAATTATTAATTTCAAATTCATTAGAACCTATAATTACTAAAACAACAACAACTTCAAGTGATCTTGGTGGACCAGTTACAATTTCAGGTGATTTATTCGATTCAGTTAATTCTTTTGGTTTTAAAACAATCAAAACGATTCAAATTGGATCACAATCATGTTTGAATGTTGTTGATCTCTCAGTTTATAGTAACTCATTCATTTGTCAACTTGGACCAATTTCAAAGATGTCAAACAATCAACAATTCACAAATATTCCAATTCTTGTTACAATTGAAGGAGCAACATCAAACAATTCAACTATATTATTCAATTATGATGTTCCTTCAATTTCAAATATTTATCAAAATGGAAGTAAAATCTATTTTGAAGGTGAACTCTTGGGATATTCTTCTCAAATTTCAAAAACATGGATCTCAGTTTCAAATTCAACAATGATAAATAATTCATTTGTACCAACTCAAATCGATATCGAATCATTACCACTTGTATCTAATAGATCATCAGTTAATAGAAAATGGATTGTTCAATTTAGAATTCCAAATAATTTCAAATCAGGATTATTTAATTTTTTCATCAGCAATCATAACAATCAATTAATATCAAACTCTGTTCAACTTTCAATCAAAGCAGATATAGGTGAAATATCTACACCACAAACCAAAGGCGATACTCTTACTATTTTTGGTGCTCTATTTGGAAATCCAATATCAATTAAATTCACAAACAGACCTGATATCAAAAATACATCGAATCCGATGTTGATTGATTCATCAACTATTATTGTGAATATATCTCCTGGATCTGGTCAGAATATTGATTTGGAATTGAATGTTAATGGTGTTATTACTTCAAAATCATTCAGATATCATGGTATGTAATTTAAAAATATCAAAAGTAGTGTAAAATATTAACAAAGTAATTGATTTAATTAATAGAACCTACAATAACAAGTGTAACTCCAATTTCAAGACATGGAGGTGTAATAACGATATCTGGATCAAATTATGATGTTAATAACACATCTGTATTTATATTCAATACTATTGGATGTAATACTACCACAATTGTAAACGATACAACAATATATTGTCAAGTAAAATTGAATGGTTCAGACACTTTGAAATTTGGAGAGAATCTAAATGTCACTATTATTGTCAATACTCAGATTGTAATCAGTTCAACATTAAACATTACATCGATCACAGGAGGACAAGAAACAAATATTCTTCGGATTGTACTTCCAATTGGTATTATCACTGGTCTATTTATTTTGATTACAATCTCTATCATCACAATACTATATATTAAGAAAGAAAGAAAAAGAAGAGAAGTCTCCAATTTTTAACATTTGAGAAAATCAAGTCCTCAACAACCCTTTTGAAACCAGTCCAATAAAATTAACAAATTGTTCTTGGTGCATAGCTCCATATGATTAATATTTTTAAATTTATTAATATTTATTCTCCTGTTTTATATTATGAGGGAAAGTAATCTTAAGAAAAGTGAAACTTTTAATATCTATATTATTTTAACAAGATATATTTTTTCTTTTCAATGTAATATCTATCGATGACTTTGGGATGATACTAAAGTATAATGATTGTATGTTTATAAACATACACTATTATTAAAATGACATCTAATCTTGCTGTTGAATAATGGTGGATGTCTCTATACCACTACAGTGTGCTTGTGGTCGTGGTGGTCGTGATGATGTTGCACTTAGAAGCAGAGATTAACTGATTGGCGGTGTACACCTATATCGAATACCCATAATCTAACATCTGAGCCGACTAGAGTTGCTAAGAACATTGATAGTGCTACTATTCTATACATTGAACAAAATAGTCCGCTGGTGACTGTCTTTGGAAGTTTTGCATAACTGTTTCAACTAAGGCTGCTGTTATTGTTGTTGTTGTAAATATTAACTGCGTGCTGAATCACCCACTTCCACAAGAAAACAACCATCTTAAAGTGCAATTTTATGTCATCAATCAGTCATACAAATCGATATTCATCTATCTTATTACACATTATTCTCTATACTATGTAAGAGCACAAAAAATGTTTGTTTTAATCATAAAAAAAAATCAAAAGATAAAAAAAAAATAAATAAAAAATGATCACCACTACACCACCAAACCTTGGTAACGTTCATTGCATAAATATAAATTTTAAAAAATAATATTAATAAACAAATTATGAATAAGTTTATTTTACTTTTTATTATGAATTAAACAATGAATAGATAAATAAGATAAGATGACAACAAAAGAGATATTAGATCAAAAAGTATATAATCAAGATGTACTAACGAAGATGAAAAGAATGAGTTGGTAGAGATAATGAAAGAATACTCATTAAAACATAGTGGTTTAAAGAAAGATATGCTTATAGATGCGATCATTAAACATCAGCAACATCTCACAGATTTGAAATCAAAGTTAGTGACAGACAACTCAATCGAGAAGTTTCATCGTGGAACTGTTGAATATCGATTGCCAACATTGATCATCTATCGAATCATTCGTGATCTCTGGCATGACGATATCACATTCAATTTGAATACAAATCAACTTCGTTCAAACTACCGATGGCTGCTCTCTATTTCTCGCGTTTCCAAAGAGTTATTCAAACTGATATCATCGTTGTTCTCTCGTGTCAATCTTTTCGATGAAAGTGATTTATACATCGCAGCTAGAGATCCAACTGCAGTTATATATTCTTATACTGCCACAGCACAAAAACTCAAGAACAAAATCATCAATCCACTCTCAAGAATATCAGTCATCTAACAATACCGATGGAGATCTTCAAAATCCTGACGGACAAGACAAAAACATATACACCAGTCGAATTAGGATCTTCAACAGTGTTAGAAAGTTCACGGTTACTTATAGAATGGATATGTCATGCCACATGCAACATTGTAAATCGATCATCCAATACATGCCGAATCTAGAATCACTGGTACTCAATCAAATCATGATCGACAATATCAAAGTATTGCAATTGTTACAACAAATACCTTAAATTCATTACAACTCAACTCAACTGGATCACCAAGCTCATTGTTTCGAATGTTAAATGGGATGTATACCCATTGTTGTCGAAACTGTTATGTTCACCTGAGTGCAAGGTTCGTACACTCTATGCCACTGACCTTCACAGTTGGGTCAGTAAAATGCTCGAATCTAATTGGACCGTTGAAACACTGAATATCGGTGATGATATGGAGACAACTTTACCAGTGGCATCGAAATCACCATCGATCAAACAGATCATCATCCATACCTATTCCCGCCAATCTAGAATTCTGTATACCAAGCAAAGTAACAATAAGGCCAGTGGATATGCACATATCAAATCAAAGTATCGACCACTCGGCGATAACGCAAAAAGATCGGTTTTAACGTATGCCAAGAAGATCTACGATACTACAGAGAATCACATTGAAAACCAAACGGTCGAAGAAACCTATCCAAATCTCAAATTCATATACTATCGGAATTTCAACATTTTAGAGGGTTATGATAATGACTCTAACGACGATGAACATTTTTTGAATGAGTCTGATTTCTATGACAACAATGACTCTGATGATTACTATGGTGGTCCACCTCCGGAAGCCTGCAGAATAATATAAATAAAATAAGTTTTTTCAGAAAATTCTTCAAATTTGTTTTACTTAATAAAGTTTTGGAGATCCTGTATCACTTACCACATCGTATTTAGCTTGAATTTTCATTTCTATCAAAAGAACTTGGCGAAGTAGTAATCATGATTTGTAGAATGAGCTTGATGGCATTGGAATCAAAGAAAATTGGATAAATCTATAGAGAGGAGGTTAATCGTTCATATGTTATTTATGATAGTAGGTGGAGACTATCATGGTGAAGAACTGAATACTCTTTTTGACAAACTTTGAAACATATCTCTCACTTCTTAAATTAAGATGATTCTTTCCTTTATCTTTTAAATTTGGTCAATAATAGAAAACAAATAAATGAGTGGAAATTAAAAAATAAAAATAGATCTTAGAAAACAAAAATAAATTTTTTATTAGAAATTGCCAATATATTTTTTTCTATGTATTTTTGTTTAAAAGTGATGTATATTTTATAAATATTTATTTAATAAAGGTAATCAATAAGATGGATAAGCTCTGTTGATTTCATAGATCTTGTAAACTTTATCTAGCATTTAAGGCAAAATATGAAGCAATCCTTGAGTCTTGATACAGTTGGTTTATGATTTAAACCAAAGTATAACATTGGTTGAGAACTTTGAGGTTTTACAGGCTGGGTATTTGTTGATTTTGAGTTATTTATTGTTATTACCTCCGCGAGGTATTAACAATAGTCAATCATTTTAATTACAATATTAAATAGATATTTACTTATTTGGAATGTTATGAAATTTTTGGGTGGGTGAAATTTGAAATTTGGCGGTTTTTATATAATTTGTTTTTTTTTTTTTTTTGTTTCATAATTCATTCTCAAAACAGATGTAAAAAATTAGAATTAGGAAAGATGACAACAAAAGAGATATTAGATCATAAAGTATATAATAGAGATGAACTAGTGAAAATGAAAAGACCAGAGTTGGTCGAAATAATGAAAGCTTACTCATTAAAGCATAGTGGTTTAAAGAAAGATTTGCTTGTCAGTGCGATCATTAATCATCAAGAACACCTCGCAGATTTGAAATCAAAGTTAATTACAGACAACTCAATCGAAAAGTATCATCGTGGAACTGTTCAATATCGATTGCCAACATTGATCATCTATCGAATCATTCGTGATCTGTGGCATGACGATATCACTGTAATTCTGAACACAGACCAGCTCCGTTCAAATTACCGATGGCTGCTCTCTATTGCTTTGGTTTCGAAAGAGTTATTCAAGTTGATATCATCGTTGTTCACTCGCGTCGATCTTTGCAAAAGGAATACCTCGGCTTTCGATCCATTATATTGTGCTGGACAGCTACTCAAGGACAATGTTATCAATCCACTCTCAGTACTCAAGAATATCAGTCATCTAACAATGTCAATGGTAACCTTCAAAGATCTAACAGACAAGACGACAACGTGTACCTCCATTGAATTGGGACTGATCTTCAACAGTGTAAGGAAGTTAAAGATAATCTACGCCAGAGAGAAATCATTGCTAATGCAACATTGTAAATCGATCGTCCAATACATGCCGAATCTCGAATCACTGATACTCTTTCTAATCAAGATCGACAACATCAAGGCATTGCTCATGCTGCAACAATTGACACGACTGACATCGCTCGACATTTCCCATGTACGTTTTGGCAAATTGCCAGATACACCACACATTTTCAGTAGTTCGATTCGCAAGTTGAAATTACCATTGTATATCTCGAAAAACCCGAATATACTCAGTGAGAACACCCAACTGCAAACACTCAGTATCTATTCAGTGGGACATGACAATATCAATTTCATTAAGAGTCAACTCAACTCGATCACCAAACTCATTGTTTGGAATGTTCAATGGGGTATAGGTCTGGCAATGTCGAGGCTGTTGTGTTCACCTGAATGCAAGGTTCGTATACTCTATGCCATTAACAGTGGCAATTGGGTCAGTGATACGCTCGCAACCAATCGGACCATCGAAACACTGGATATCGGTGATGATCTAGCGACCACTTTGAAGGTGGCAGCGAAATCACCATCGATCAAACAGATCATCCTTCACAACTATAATAACAATCACAGCGCGTACACAAAGCAAGATCACTTTAGAGCCAGTGGGTATATACATATCAAATCGAAATATCGACCTCTTGCAATTCACGGACAGAAACCGTTTGTCAGTTATGCCAAGAAGATCTACGATGCTTCGGAGAATGACACTGAAAACCAAACGATCGAAGAGGCATATCCAAATCTCAAGTTTTTGTATTATAGATTTGTCGTCGAACACACTTGGGATAGTGACTCTGACTCTGACGGTAGTTTATATTTCAGTGACTCTGATGACTCTAACTTCTATCTCTATGACTCTGATGATGATTACGATGACTCTGATGATGATGATTACTATGGTGGTCCACCTCCTGGATCATGCAGAATAATATAATCACCTAAGAATGAAGAAGAGTTACTATATATATTCTTAGATAAAAATAATAAAATTCTATTTCTTTTAGCACAGATATATTTATATTTTAAAGTTAGTATATTACAAATGTGCCAATTGCTTTCAGCTACCCCACCCATTAACAGTTCCAATGGGGTGTAGATACATTGGTATTGGAACTTTTGTGCTCTGCTGAATGCAAGGTTCGTACACTGGATCGGTGATGATTTGTTTCAACTGCGAAAATGGCATCGGTAACTCCATCGATCAAACGAATCATCTTCCACAGTTATAACAACAATCACAGCAAGTATTCAAAGACCGATAGCAACAGAGCCACTGGGTATGTACACATCAAATTAAAGTATCGACACCACACATTGAACATTTTGGAACCGATATTATTATTAGAAGCGTTTTTTTTAATTTGTGTAATTTCATTGTATTCCTCCCAAAAAATTTTGTTTTTTTTGAAAAATTTGTAGCTTTTTTGCAAAAATAATGTTATTTTATTATAAGATGACAACAAAAGAGATATTAGATAAACATAGATTAATTAGCAATGATGAACTAAAGAAAATGAAAAAAAATGAATTAAAGAATTTAATGGTTCAATACTCTATTACATATGATGGATTACAGAAAGATCTGACTAAAACAAATTTATTAGAATTAATATCGAATTATCAAGAGTATATCATAGATTTGAGATCAAGGTTTATCACAAACAACCCAATAGATAAGCATCATCGTGGAACTGTTCATTATAGAATACCGACATTGATCATCAATCGTATGATACGTGTTCTCTGGCATCATCATATCGACCTATGCTTGAGTACCGATATTGCTCAGACACAACTACGTGAAAACTACCGATGGCTACTCACTATTGCTTTGGTTTCCAAAGAGTGCTTCAAGTTGATATCATCGTTGTTCACTCGCTTCAAATACATACATTTTTATACTCAAGTTTACTCGGCATCTCCAGCAGAACTGATCAGGAGCAGAGTCACCAATCCACTCTCGGTTCTCAAAAATATCACTCATATGACATTATCAATCAATATCTTTATTGAAATCATCTCATTTAGGTTGATTGAAATTGAACTGATCTTTGCGAATGTCAGGAAACTATGTTTGCACAGCAACCATATCATTCGAGAAAAACAAGATAAATATTGTAAAACAATCGTTCAATACATGCCAAATCTAGAAACACTCAAATTACCAAACATATCACTTAATCATTCGCAACTCGAATCGTTGAAAGAGATTCCGTTACTGACATCTCTCAATTTGTCTTTCACTTCATTTGCTAAATTCGATTTCTCATTGGATATGATATCAAGTTCGATTCGCAGGTTGAAATTACCAAAGCTACACGATGGTTTCCAACTTTCAGACACTCATAACCTTACAACACTCCAATTATTTCAATTGAATAATAATATGGTTAATAGTCAGTACAATCAGATCTCCAAACTCATCATAAAGAATGTAAACTCTACATCCATATTTAAATCTCTGGTAGAATTGTTGTGCGCACCAGATTGTAAGGTTCATACTCTCTATATCGATTATGGTACATGGATCAGTGAAGTGCTCGAAAAGAATCGATCGATTACAACTCTCGATATTGGTTCTTCTCTGAAGAGAACCTTTGAAATGGTATCGAAATCAACAACGCTCCGAACATTCATTTTCTACGATGACCTGTACACCAAAAATATTTACAGAAAGACCGGAAATCCCACTGGTTATGCGCACATAAAATCAAAGAAGCGAATCAAATCACTTTTAAACGCTAGTCTTGCATTCTATGCCAAGAAGATCTACACAGTTTCAACGGTTTCAACGGTTTCAACGTTGAATGCCAATAATGACAATGCCTCATACGAAGCAACGGTGCATAATCATAAATTCTTATATATTGAATAACCATGAACTATTATTAAATATGATTTGTTCAAAAGGTTGTATCAATGTTTTAAAAGCAAAGCATTGATTAAATGTATTTTATAATAAAAAGAATATTTCAAGTTTGTTGATTTAGTCTTTGAAAGATTAAAAAAATCAAAAATTTTATATTTTCAAAATTTACAAAAAGTAAAGTTTTAAAATTTAAAGATTATTATTCATTAGAAATGACAACAAAAGAGATATTATATAAACAGAATATAATATTATATAAACAAGATGAACTTAAGAAGATGAAGAGAGCAGATCTGGTTGAGATATTGGCAAAATACTCATCAAGACCAGGTCGTATGAAAAAAGATATACTAATAGATGAGATCATTAAACATCAAGAACATCTCGAAGATTTGAAATCAAAATTAGTTATAGACAATGCAATCGAAAAGTATCATCGTGGAACTGTTGAATATCGATTGCCAACATTGATAATCAATCGAATCATTCGTGATCTTTGGCATGACGATATCACATTCAATACGAACACAAACCAACTACATTTAAACTATCGATGGCTACTCTCTATTGCTTTGGTTTCCAAAGAGTTATTCAAGTTGATATCATCGTTGTTCACTCGATTCATTGTTATCAGCGATTTTCATACGATTCTACCAGCAACTGTCAAACAACAACTCAAGAACAGTGTTATCAATCCACTTTCAGTACTCAAGAATATCAGTCATCTAACAATGTCAATGAATATCTTTATGGAGATAACCAACAATAGAACAACAACGACCCATTGTACACCCGTTGAACTAGGACTGATCTTTAGGAGTGTTAGAAAGCTGAGACTAGTAAGCTACATGGATGTGACACTCTCAATGCATTATTGTATATTCATCACCGAATACATGCCAAATCTAGAATCACTGGCACTCGATCAAATCAAGATCGACAACTCCAAAGTATTTCCAATGCTACAACAATCACTACCACGATTGACATCACTAAACATATCATACGTTCGGTTCGATAAGTTGTCAACGATAGATATCTCCAGTAACACCATTCGAAAGTTGAAACTTCCATTGTTATACTACAAAGACTGGAGAATCACCGGTCAGAGCATACAACTAGAGACACTCAGCCTCATGTCAATGGGTGCTCTACAAATACCAATGATCAGCGATCAACTCAAGTATATCACCAAACTCATCATTAGGAATACGATTTCAACAGAGTGTGAAGCATTGTTTGAGCAACTGTTGTGCTTACCCGATTGCAAAGTGCATACACTCTATGCCGCAGGATGTAACCAATGGCTAAATAGATCGTTGGAAATCAACAAGACAATCGAAACTTTTGATTTTACTAGTGAAATATCTGCAACGATCAATATGTCAACGAAATCAACATCGATCAAACGAATCATTTTCCATCACGTTACCAACATCAGTAATTACAACTCTACAAAGAAAATTGACAAAGCCACTGGATATGCACACATCAAATCGAAACACCGACCACTCACTTCGATTTGCAACTATCTAGGCATCTCGATGGGACCGACCGTTAGCTATGCCAAGAAGATCTACGAGGTTTCAAATAACTTTGATCACAACAAAGCGGTGGAATCATCCTATCCAAATCTCAAGTTTTTATATTATAGCAATAATCGTAATGATGAAGAAGATGAGGATTATTAATAATTCCTTTGTCCATGATGATGATTCCAATTCACATCACTTTTACTCTTGCTATTATGCGTAATTGACTACTGCAAATCATTATAATCACTTTCAGTACTCAATAATAATCAAATAATCACAAATAAAATTTTGGAACTTCAGATTTTATAAATCAGAAAAAAAAAAAAAAAAAAAAAAGTGAAGATATATATATATTCTAGTGAGGCTTTTTGACTTTTTTTATTTTGAAATTTTTACACATTTAATTTTTGTCATTTTCTCACTTTTTTTTTGCAAATTTTTACATACTAATTTTTTCAAATAAAAAAAGTGAAATAACCTCAATATTAACAACTAAATGACATAGATATATAAATTAATAAATCTCACTTTCTAAAGCATCTAGGAAATGCTAGCAAACATCAAATAGAACAAATTTTTTTTATTTTAGCATGATATATCAAATTGTAAGGATATCAAATTGTAAGTACATATCGCCTATAGGGATTCAATTATCGTAAATACTTTGTCTCCAAAGAAAGATTGTTTTTTGTTATATGTGAATATGTTATAACTGTACAATTAGATTTAATTTATGTAAGACAAATTATATGATTCATCTATATATCATACACATAGGCAACAAAAAAAAGAATAGAAACTTTATTTTTGATTCACTTATAAATAAACAATAAAATTAATCTTTAAAAGTGAATCACAATTTAATTGATTTGATTCTCGATTTATTGGAATTGAATGACAATGTCGTGTGGTGTTCTGCAAATTGTGTTTTTTTTATTTTTTTGCAAAAAAACATCAACCAAACACTTTTAAAAATTTTAAATTTAAATTAAGACATCTATATATTTAAATATAATGGTGTATAATAGAGAGAGTATCGGATAAAATGACGTTAAATTATTTTCAAAATTTGGCGGTTTCTTATTATTATTGAATATTTTTATTTAAATTTTTTTATTCTATTAATATATTTAGTAAATACTTTTAATATCGAATTTTTCTTTTCATTATAAGCAATATTCATATTAATTTGTTATTTATTCAAAGAACGATCAAGAATAGCTAGGGAACAAGAGCAACAGCAACAACAGCAACAGCAACAACAGCAACAGCAACAACAGCAACAGCAACAGCAACAGCAAATTCAACAAGAACAAGAGCAACAACAGCAACAGCAACAGCAACAACAACAGCAACAACAGCAACAACAAATTCAACAAGAACAACAGCAACAAAAAACAGTTAGTCAAAAATTAGGGTTATTGTTGTTTTTGTTTCTAAAATTAATATTGACATTATCATTGTGATTGTTGTTGTTGTTGTTTTTATTATCTTTTTTATTATTAATTGTGGGTTGTTTAAATTGATATGTATTTCTGTTGCTTTCTTTTTGACTAACTGTTTTTTGTTGCTGTTGTTCTTGTTGAATTTGTTGTTGCTGTTGCTGTTGTTGCTGTTGTTGCTGTTGTTGTTGCTGTTGCTGCTGTTGCTGCTGTTGTTGTTGTTGCTGTTGCTGCTGTTGCTGTTGTTGCTGTTGCTGTTGTTGCTGTTGCTGTTGTTGCTGTTGCTGTTGTTGCTGTTGCTCTTGTTCCCTAGCTATTCTTGATCGTTCTTTGAAAAAGTACAAAACGAACAGATGTCGATCTGACTAATCTTTAATTTCGAGTTTCTTTTGGTTGAAAACTGTTACCAAATCCAGTGATAAACTTGTGACTGGAAAGCTTTGGATAACTTCCTCCAGCGACTTATAATTAACTATAATATTATCTTGTTGTGGTTGTTGTTGTTTGTGTTGCTGTTGTTCTTCGAATTCCCTTATGACTCGAGCGAATTCATGGATAAAGTAATATGAGAAACTCATTCGATCTTTTTCATCTTCGAGCTCAGCTTCTTTTTGAAATAAATACCAACTAATTCCCACGAATAGCTGGTAATTGGAAAATTATCTATTTGATATTTAAGTTGTTGTGACATATGCATGATTTATTTAATATATAAAAGTAATGAAATATATTTATGAGTGTGTATGTTAATTATGATATAAAAACGATTTAAAAGATAATATCTAAATTTATAATATCTATTTATGTATATGTAATTTAATAATACTAATTTATTTTGAAATTTTTCACCCAATATATTTTTTTTTTTTCTCAATACAGTATTGTTTTTGATTGTATAGGGACACAGATATGATTCTGATATTATTTCCTTTGTTTATTCAAAAGGTTTCACTCAACATATGTTTTATTCAACACTTTCAATTGCATTAGTTGCAAAACAACAATTATACGACAAACAATTGAAAACAATCAATAAAAAAATGAAAATGGAAATAAAATATGTTTAAATAAATTTATTTCTTATTTTAAATAAACATAGTAAATGAGAAATCAACAATCTCTTTATTATTATCAACGATCACTATCTAAAACTATATTTGATAGAAATTTGTTTATATTGAAAAGCAAAATTTCGACATTAATAGTATTTAGTAGTACATAAATATTTTAATTAGATTTAAATAATCAATAAAAATAAGAAACCGCCAAATTTTGAAAATAATTAACGTCATTTTATCCGATACTCTCAATTAAATAGAATAATATTTAAATATATAGATGTCTTAATTTAAAAGTTTGGTTGATGTTGTTTTTGATTGGCAAAAAAATAAAAAAAACACACAATCAGCGCAGAACACCCACACTTGACATTGTCATTCAATTCCAATAAATCGTGAATCAAATCAATTAAATTGTGTCACTTTTAAATAAATAATTAAAATTAATCTATTTAGATCTATTGTAGTGATATACTTTGTTTTATTTTTAAATATCAACTTGTAGTAATTTTGAATTAAACAATAAAATAAGTAAATATTATAGTAATTTAGTATTCATTCTTTTATGTTGAACTAAATAATTTTGATTTAAATCTTTTAATGTTTTATTTTATAATCAATTTATTAGTCAATCATATTTAAAGGTATACAAAGAAAATTTATTTAAATATTTTAAAAAAAACAAAAAAATGAAAGAAAAAACACTTTAAAGTGTACTTGGACATCAATATTCCCGATACACCAAAGTAACCAGACACCATTGAAGAATACTATACTACCTGTAGTCTTTTCAATGCCCTTTGTTAGCTGATCTAATAAACTTCTTCTTCCTTATTAGACAATCATGCATTATGGAGCCAAGTTTCAGTCAGGAAATATGAACTAAAGAATATTAAGAGAGATGGGTTGATAGAAATAATGAAAACATACTAATTAGACATAGTGGTTTAAAGAAAGATATGCTTATCGAGGCGATCATTAAACATCAAGAACATCTGATTTTTATACATTAATCCTTTATCTTCTTTGATGTAAGATAGGTAGTTAGATTAATAAAATAATAATCGAATCAAGTCATGTGTTTTGTTTATTATTAAATTTGATCTTTCGTTTTTTATTTAAATTTTAAAGTCACTGAATACCAATAACTTTCCATGTGATGGTTGATGTTTCCATTTTCTCCAAACGTTTTCTTTGATTGAATATACAAAACATTGATTCTCTGTGAAAAGATAGATTTCTTTGTTATCGTTGTCAAATGCCATTGGTGTCAATAAAAGACGGTTGTTTAATAGTGCTTTAACATTTTCATTGGGGTCAATGGTTTTCAACTCTTTGGTAGTGGGGTCGACATCTGGGAAATTGGAAATGTCGATCTTGAGGAACTTGTGGTTGGGATTGGCACCAATATAAAGGTAGATAGCTTTGTCATAGTAACCCTGGCTGATAAAAGTAGGTACGATATTCTTTGCAATGGTATGATCGATTTGACCGATCATTCCAACGATGAAATATTCTTTCAATTTGAAACTCTTGAATTGTGAATTATACAGTAGAGTAAACAAACCACTGGAATGATAATCTGTGTAGATACCTATGGGCAATACATTCAGAGGATCCTCAAGCAACAAGAGATCCTCATAGACATAGTTTAGCGTATTGATTCGAGCGTGAGTAATACCCAAACTTGACTTGCCATAGAGGTAGATGTAATTGCTGTAGCAATCGTACCACATCACCGGATTCAGCATAGTGACATGACATGGCATTCTATAGATATCTGTCAGGTAACAGTCATCGAGGATCTTGGTGGTTGGAGAGTAAGCTATGATTTTGGCTTCTCCTTTTTTGCCTCGCTCGCTATGCAGCATATAAATGGTGTGTTTAGATGCAACTAAATGAACGGAAGTTGGTTTCACTTGGTCTAAACAACTGGCGATCATATCTGATTCGGTCTTCATCGATTGAAGTACTCCATCCTCATCTTTTGGAAGCAACGATAAAACGGGTTTGTTGTCACTTGACATTTGAACAAAGAAACTGTGTTTGGGGTTGGCCGCTCGCTGTTCTTCTGTCCGGCAACATTGAACCACAATTGATTCTAAGATATAATTCCTGACTGTATATTGATATCTCTCATCATTAGTCATTACATCATAATCAACAATCTCCAATTCACTATTTTTCTTTTTGTATTGAATGTTATGATTTTCAATGATATCTAAAATAGTACATTCATTATGATTGTCATTATTATCGTTATTGTTGTTAAAATTATTGTCATTTTTACTAATTTGTTTGTTAACATAAAAGATTGTATTACTATTATGATGAATGAATTGATCTAATGATTCTGATTGTTCTAATGACTCTATTATTGCAGGTAGCTCATAGTTGATGGTTATATCTTCTTTGATCTCCTTTTCTATTTGTTTATGATCTTCTTCTACTTCTTCTACTACTTTTGTTGATGTTTGTTTTATTTGTTGTTGAATGATGTTGTATAATGATTGTATCTCTTTGATATAATTATCAAGATGTTGTTTAACATTGTCGATTTCATCAACGATTGGTTTCTTTAATCGACGTTCCTCCAACATCAGCATTTCAAAGTACATTTGAAATTGTTCGGTGATTCTATCCTCGTGAGAAGTTAGTTCTTCTATTTGCTCTGTTGACACTTTTACTTGGTTCCACAGCCATTGTAATCTCTCTTGGAAAACATTATTCTCTTTAGTACTATTATTATTATTGTTATTATTTTCATTTTTATTATTATCATCATTATCATCAGAGTCATCAGAGTCATCAACATCATCGTTACTGTAAGTGATATTATAATTAATGTTTAATAATGATTGTTTTATTTCATTTATGTTTTTGATTGTATGTTTATTATGATGATTTAAACAACTTTTACATATTATTACATTACAATCTAAACATAAAATATCAAGATCAAAATCTTGATGTTGTGAACACTTTTTCATTTAAATATATTATTTGTTTAATTTTTTTCAATGATGGTGGTTGTGGCTGTTTTTCACAATTTTTTTTAAAAGTTTTTGAAATAGAGATTACTATTAAAAAAATAAAATAAAATATCAAACCTTTTTAGATTTTAATAAAAATTAGATAAATAGAAAGTATTTTTATAGTAGATTTAGAATATAAAGTTTGTTTTTTCTTTAAAAAAAATTGAAAGAGTTTGGCCTCTGTTTTTCGATGGGTAAAATGAGTTTTCAAATCTGCATCGGAGTTCGGAGCAAGCTACAACGAACCTGAGAGATCAAAGAATACAGGAACAGAAATATTTATAAATGTTATGAAATATTCAATCAATTTCTCAAAGATCTTCAATCAAAAATTGGTTATTGTAATAAGGGAAATTTATATGAGAAAATCAATGATTGGCAACTAGCGAAATAGATATTTAACAATGGACCCTACTGATTAAGCAAAGCACTTACATCAAATAGAACTGGTTAAACTCGATATGTGATCTTTAATTTCTATCGATTCCTTGAATAGTGGATATAAGATGGTATCTTTCACTTTTCCAATCTACACTAAATATGAAATTTTTGGTTTTTATTTGAATCAAACACAATTAAATCAACAATAACCATATAAAATTCAATTGTATAATGTTAGCGATAAGAAAAAGCAACTTTGTAAGATAGTATGTACAAAAATGATTTGAAATCAGTTCATTGGTTTTAACACCAATGTTTTTTTATTTTTTTATAAAGGCAACAAGATATTTATTTATAAAATAATTAGATTCAAAAATAATAAAGATATAAATAAAATGAACCAATAACTTTAGATGGTTGATGTTTCTTTTTCTCCAAAATCTTGTTTTTCACTCGATATGGGCAGCAATTACATCTACCTCTATGGTAGGTCGAAAATGGGTGATTATTGAAATTTTAATTAATTATTTTACTAAGAAAGGTCTCTATTTTATTTGTATGTGAACTTCATAACAAACATCTGTAACGAAATAAAAAAATTTTGAAAACAGCATTGTTTACTTATTTTATTCTGTTCTTCAATAGAATTTGAGAAGTGCTTAAAATAAATAAAAAAATTTCATCTATTATCTAATTTAAATAATTTATAAAATAATTAAGTTAGTTATTTCTATTTTTAAATCAAAGACTATCGAGAGTGTTTAATACAACATCAATATAAATATGAAATGTTTATCTCGATTCCCAAGAGTTTTTCAAACTATTAAATTTTCTTTGAATAGACCGAATCATTTTTAGATCTAAAAAACAATTTCCAATAATTAAAAGACCGTTGCCTCGAGGCAAAACAAAACATTAAAGTTTGGTCATCAAATGCTATAGATCTCTTTAGGATATCTCGATGTCAAATGAAGTATAATTATATGTACTCTCGTGCAACACAAAAATTTATTTTATTTTTTTTTTGAATCTCTTTGACAAGATTTTGGGCAACTTTCGTTTAAATAATCTTTTTTTAAAAAAAAAAAAAAAAATAGATAAATAAATAATAATAAAGGAAATATATATATTTATAAGATTAATCGATAAAATTAATTTGTAAAGTCAATGAATGATAATTATATAGAGGTCCGGCATAGTAAAGAATGTGGTAGATATTTGGTAGCTGCTCAAGACATTAAATGTGGTCAAGTTATCTTGCGTGAGATGCCAATTGCTCATTGTATCAATTGGGGTGATCAATACGCTAGAAACATATGCCACAATTGTCTACATCTTTTCATTGGCGGAGAGAATAATAATATTAATAATAATAAGGATGATGAGCAAACAGAGAGTAGTCGTTTAGAAACATGCACTAAATGTAAACAAATCAGTCTTTGCACCGATTGCTGGGCTCTTAGTAGAGATGCTGACGACAAAGAACATTCATTTCACTCTGACTTTGAATGTCAACAAATGCAAAGGTTGGCATCGAGTGCGATGTTTGACTACGACTGCAAGACACTTGCTAAACTCGCTCTAAGAGTGTCGGATTCAAACAACTCTGCCGCTGAGCAACTAGTCAACAATCAAGAGAAATTCACTGCTTCGAGACTGTCCTCACTCAACAAAGTTATTAAATACATAACAACAACAACATCGTCATCGTCAAATAAAGACAATGGCAATAACAATGGCAATAATGGAAGAGATTTACAATTGATTCAGGAGAAACAACAAAGGAGAATGTTAAACTTGATGTGTGCACTGGAGTGTAATACTCATGAGATTGGAATCACCGTAGATGAGTACAACTACTGTTCGATTGGCTCTGCAGTCTACGAGAAAGCGTCGCTCTTTAATCACTCGTGTCAGCCCAATGTATGTCGGATCAATCGTGCAGGAGAATGGGGTGCTCTCGAGATGATATCACTCACCGACATTGCTGCGGGTACCGAGTTGGTCTACAACTACATTCAGATCTCATTGCCAACAGAAGACCGTCAATCCAAACTCTCTGAAAACTACTTTTTCGAATGCAAATGTAATGGATGTGTTAACAACACTTCTATTTCCTCACGTCAAAAACAACAAAAACAACAACAAAAACAACGACAACAAAAACAAAGCAATTCACAAAAAAGTTTTCTTAAAAAGTATTTATGTACAAGAGACACTTGTAATGGTGTTTTGATCACCGATGCAAACGATGCCAATAAGCGACAATGTAATATATGTATGCCAATAAATAAATGGGAATTGGAATTAATTTAGTTTTAATAAAAATAAATATAAAAAAATAAAACATTAAAAATAACAATAATAATTAAAAAGTTCAACATTCAATGATGGTCCAATTCGTTCCTACAACATCATTATTCAGCACCACAAAACTAAAATCATGATTTGCAAAGAATCTGCGGCTTTTCAATTTTTTACAAAATGCTGCAAAAAATGAAAATAAATTGCTTTCCGTTTTCCATCGACTTTGCAATTTTTTTATTTTTATGAAAAAAAACAACATTTTTTTTATCAGTACCAACCACTACACATATCTCTGTTAACAATTGTGTGTTTTATTTATTTTATGATTTTCTTAGCCTGGTAAGAAAAGAATTGTTGTTTTTATTTTACTTTTAAATATTATTATTTATATATACCTTTTTAAATCTTATCTTTTTTTTTTTTTTAATTATATTTCATCATACCACACTCAATTATATTAGATTCTCATCACATCAAGTTTATTATTAATTAAGTGTAATCTAAAATAGAATAATCTCTTTATTGCGTCCAACAACAAACAACAACAACAATAACTTGAGAAAGAAAAATATAAAATAAAAAAAGACAATAATATCATCATACAAAGGTAATATTGAAATTAATATGTCTTAAAAAAGAAACATTCATAGCGTAAAGTAAAAATAACAATCGTAATACATATATAAATAAGAATAGTATGATATCTATAGATATCATAACACCAACTAGTTGTTTTTCTCTAAATTTTAAGAAATTCTATTGATTAATTAATTTAATAAAAAAACAACACACAATTTTGTTTTTTTAATTGCTAACCAGGATAATAATAATAGTTGTTATAATTACAAGTACTACATAAATAACAACCACCATTCCTATTATCATCTGCCAATATAAGTACTATAGTTTTTAATTATTTTTTATTTTATATGAATAAAATGAAATTTTAAACCAACAACTCATAACACAAAAACATACAAACAACCACACCACCAATAAATAATAACCACTCAAAAACAGAGATAAAACAACCTAGGTGTATATATAGATTACTCTTTTCTCTCCCAAAATAGAAAAATATTACTAACAAAATAACTAGAACAAAAAAAAATAAATAAAAAAAAAACAAAAAGGGAGTTTTTTTTTTTTTTAATATTAGCATTTCTTATTCACATGTATGTTGTTAGACTTTTTAAGATATCATTGGTATTTGGTTAGTTAGATAGATAGTCTAATTAATTAAACAACAATAATAATCAAATTTATAAAAAAAAAGTTTTTTTTTTTTTTTTTTTTAATAATATCTAAATATTATTATTCATTTTGTTTGTTTGTTTTATAAAGATATTTATATTTATGTTCACACAGTGTATTCATTCATCGATGATCATCATTAAAAATTAGATTAATATAGAGCATTGTCTAACACTTTGATTCATTTTCACAGATTCTGTAGGCAACAACCAATTTTCAGTAGCAGATATCTATCAATATAGAAAACAGATAATTCACTTTTTTTTTTTTGGTATTTTTCAACAAAACCAATAGTGGTCCACAATAATACAGTCATTTGTAGGAGATATAAGTAAATAAGCTATTGATAGTTCTGTTCGAATTCATCTTATTCCGATTCTCTCATAGTCAGTCAGTCAATCAGCCAGTCTTTATTTATATATTTTTTTTTATTGTTAAATGGAATAGTTATTATTATCATTATTATTTTTTATTAAGTTAGTTTATATATTTAGATCAAATCATTATTAGCATTAAATAATTAATAGTAAAACAAGTTAAAATCAAAACAAATCAAATCAAAACAAAACAACACAAATCATCAACTTCAATTCATAACAAATCTAACAAGTCCGAACAAAACAAAACAAAACGAAAAGAAAACTCCACTCCAACAACAACAACAACAACAGCTACAGCAACAAATCTTAAGATTAACAAAAAAAATAAGAAATGGGTCAGCATTGGTTTACATCAGTTACATTCCCTCTCTTTGTATTATATTTAATTATCACATTGGTGGTTGCATTCCAAATAGGAAGAATCATATATAATAAGTAAGCATTATAGTTAATTATTGATATAATCGCTGACATCTTGCTAACCGTGCTGCTGCTACTTTAGACATAAAAAGTTTTCATTTAGATTTGGATTCTTACTTTTAGGATTTTTATGGGGAATCATTAGAACAGTTTTTTGGCTGACGTTCTTCCAGATTACAAATCCACTCATTGCCGATCTACTGCTGAATATTCCAATTAATATTCAATTTGCGACTTATTCTCTACTCGTACTCTTTTACGCACATGTTGTACATCGACAAACCTGGGAGAAATCAACTAAAAAGATATTTACTATTACCTATTGTAGTGTCAACCTAATACTCTTAATTTTACAATGTGGTAAGTGAAGAAATTGAATCAAAATCTCACATCGTTATGATCGATACTAATAGTCATTTCGATTACTTTACACCACACTTTATTTAGTTTGGATTGCATTCGATTATAAATATACAATTGCAGAGTCATCCGATAGCTCAACTCAGCAGAGCAGCAACACAAATCCATGTGATAGTGGTAACACTGACAAAGAACTGAATGTTTTGAATCAGTGCATGTATATTCTTACTGGTGTTGTATTTTTATTATTAGTTTCGATTCTTGCATTCTATGGATGGAGACTTCATTTCATTATTAGTTCAACAAAGAGTGCTGTAAGTATATACTAGTAATAATAATAATAATGATGATAAAGTTGTGTAACGAAATTAGATTAACTAAAAGTTATCTCAAATATTATTATCTTTTAGCAACTACAATCACAACTTCCAATATCGATTATACCAATTACATTTATTATATTTTTGAGTTTTACATCTCGATGTATATTTGATTTTGTATCGGCACTTGGCAGTATTCCAGGTATCAATTTGGATTGTGGATCGTTGAAGCAGAGTGTGACGATCATTATCAGCTACTTTGTTTGGGAGATTCTACCGTACATTTTGATTCTGGTGCTCTTCTGGAGAATTCCATCGACACAGATCGGAGGACTCAAGCGAAACAAGAACAACCTGACGTACCCACAAACACCGGCACCAGGACGTGTCATCAACCAAGGACAGCAACCAGGTGCACTTGCACGTCTCTTCCTAGACCCACAGCGTTACGACTCTGACGACGAAACCACCACACTTCTTTATAAAAACAGTCCCGCCAACCTGTACAACGGCAGAAACTCCCCATACAGTACAACTCCTATCGATGAACACCACGACTCTGAACAAGGTTCCTATTAGAACCAATTCCACCATATTATTTAAAATAAATCTCAGCTTATTTAATTATTATAAAACTAGTTTTTTTTTTTTGCTTTTACACACAAATTAATCTATTTCTTATTAATTGTAATCCATAAATTGGTTGGTAACGTTTTGGCGCCTCAATTAGCATTAAAAAAACAAGAAAATTTCAATTTGATCAGAAGAATCTTAAAAATAAGTTATATTATATAACCAAAAAAGGTTATTTATCAAAAGACAACATCAAAAATGAATCAATTTAGTATCATTTTAAAATCAACATATATAAGAAGAATAATATTTAGACATATAAAATTAATAAACTCAGAGATAGCACCTGGTTACCTCTATGGATGGGATCAACTGATTTATTTCCCAGTTCAATTAATTAGATATGGTTATTACGATTTGTTGGCTCAGTCTCTGACAGAGTTGTTTGATGATCTCACTGAATCATCACCTGTATATAAGAGTGCAGTTGAGTACCTTGTAGAAACGATCGTTGAATTGTCAGGTACCGATCAGACATCGCTCCTAATCGAGATAATGGCAAAGTATGCCAAGTTCATTCAAAGCTCAAACTTTAGTGATGTCATTCGGACTTCATCGAGGAGAGGCAAATTGGATAATCTTATCTATTTTTACAACAATTGGAGTTCAATATTTTTGATGATAGATCATTCAGTACCGATTGGTGAAGCTGCGGCAAACGGACACACCGATGTAGTAAAATACCTCTTTTCCAAAAAGCTATACAAAAAGGGCGACACCAAAGCCATTGATGGAGCTGCACAGAGTGGATCGCTGGAGTTGGTTCGATTTCTACATGATACCAATGAGTTTAAGTGTAGTGTAAGAGCAATGGACGAAGCTGCTAAAGGTGGATTCCTCCAGGTCGTCCAATTTCTTTTTAAAAACAGAACAGAGATGTGTAGTGTAAACGCTATGAATGGTGCTGCGAAAAATGGACATCTTGGTGTTCTACGTTTTCTCCATGGACATCTATCCACTTCGATATGTGGAGTGGAGGCAATGGAGTCAGCTGCCGAAAATGGTCACCTCGATTGCGTAAGGTTTCTTCATGAGCATCGAAAGGAAGGTGCAAGGAATGCACTTTCTAATGCTGCTTTAAATGGCCACTTTGAAGTTGTGAAATTCCTAATTGAAAATAGAACCGAACAACAATCTAACGATACAACAGTATTTGATAATTCAGTAACGACAGGAAATTTGGAATTAGTAAAGTATCTTCATGAGAGAACAACAGTTTGTTGTACAACAGAGGCAATGGATAGAAGTTCAAGACACGGACATTTTGAACTAGTAAAGTTTTTGAATCAACATAGAAGTGAAGGATGCACTGTGAGTGCCATTGATGGTGCCGCTATTAGAGGACATTTGGAAATAGTAGATTTTCTATTTAACAATCGAACTGAGGGATGTTCTGACAATCTCTTTGATTCTGTTTGTTTTCATGGTAAGCTGGATGTGTTGAAATATTTGCATGCAAAGAGGATGAATTGCACTGTCAGTGCAATGAATTATGCTGCGATGAGCAACCAATTAGAGATAGTTAAGTTTTTACAAGAAAATCGTAGTGAAGGATGTAACAGTGTTGCCCTTGAGCATGCTGCTGGCAGTGGCTTCCTGGATATGATAGAGTCACTCTATTGGTACCAACCTGAAAACTTGACAAGTCTGTCCATCTCGCATTCAGTGGCATCCGGACAGCTTTCAGTTGTGAAATTCTTGCTACTGGTCGGTTCACATCTTTTCATAGGCGATGAAATCAAAACTGCCGCTGCTTATGGTCATCTTTCAATCGTTAAATACCTGTTTGACAATCAACTCATTCACAGGGAAATAATCGATCAAACTTTGAAGCAAGCAATAGTCGAAGGAAAAACAAAGATTAAAAACTATTTAATAGAGGCAATAAAATCTAAATGGGATTAAATATTGCTGGTCAAGATTTTAAAAAAAAAAAAAAAAAGAAAAAAGAAATATCTTATCTAACCCAACTATTTTTATGTTCTTAAATTGCATTCAAATCTTGTCAACAATTATGAATAATTATCTGATTAAAGTTAAACTAACAAACAGACAAACTTTATTAATACAATGAAAAAAGCATTAACATTTTATGAAAAAATTTTTTAGTCGCAATTCAAATAAAAATTAAATGGGTCACCCATCAAAGATCAAAAAATGATTTTTTTTTTTTTTTTTTTTTTTTTTTGTCAGTGGAAGTGGAAATATTTTAATCAAAGCTATTTGATTAATTATCTTTATCCAAATATATATATTAATATCACTACAATAAAATGAATCATATCAATACCAAAGAGCAAGTTATCGAAGCTTTCAAAGTGTTTGATCGTGAAGGTCAAGGATATGTTACTGTAGATTATTTAAGAAAGGTTTTGAATGAACTTGGTGATATGATGCCAGCAGACGAGGTATGTTAAATTTAATATAATGTTATTATTGTTTGAAAACTTGTAACTAATTTACAATACAAACTTTTTTGCTGATGCGTTTAGATTGAAGAATTAATTTATGAAGCAGATCCACAAAACTCTGGATATGTACAATATGAATCATTTGTAGGAATGTTATTCTTGTGGGATTAGATCTTTAACTCAGCATTAAAGAAAGAAGAAAAGAAATAACTTGTAATACTTTATAAAAAAATCAACCAACACTCAATCACAATCAATCAAACAACACAGTCACATTCAATCACATCAAAAAAAACAAACAATCATGTAATACTCAATTCTTATTTATTATATAAATTATATAAAATCTAGATTCATTCTACTGAAATCAATTGGTAGTGTAACAACAACAACAAAACAATCATTTATAATAAAAAGTTACAAAGATGTTTTATTTTTGTACTAGTATTTAAATATTAGTGAATTTCTTATTTTTGAGAGTACTTATATGAGGAAATACATCTATAAATCATTGTAAAATATAAAAATATTTATATTTTTATTTTATTTTAATTAGCTCAAAATTTTGTTTTGAAGTTTAAATCATTTGATTAGTTATTCAATTGATTGATTATTTGTTGATTGATATTTTATTATACAAATTATTATTATTTAATAAACATTTATATATACAGAAAAATTAGTTTGGTTTTCTCTTTACCAACTTTTTATATTGATTAAAGAGATAGGTTGTGATTGAAGATATTGATTTGACTATAAGTTCATATATAGATACTCCTAGCACAAGAATAGTTCGATGTCCACCACGTATTCTACCGTTAATGATGAATGTGGCGATATAGAGTAGTCCTACGATGCCAATGATAAAGAATGGTGTGGTCAGTAGGAGGAAGAGGAATGCTGTCAGAGTCGACAGTGAGAGAACCGACAGAACAATAAGGAAGCAAATGACACCGATAAAGAACGGAATCGTTACAGAGAGAAGGAATGGCAGCATGGCCAGACGGAACAAGAATGTCAGGACTCTGTTGATTATACCTGTGCTCATGTGTTCGTTGGACTGAGAGTTGCCCGATTCATTGATTGCCACCATCGATACTTTGCTAGAGATGCTCGACCATTGCTGACTGATAAACTCTAGCAAGCTGAATGATGGTGGTGACGAGTGTGATTCCGAGTTTGGATAGTTGCCATTCTCCATTTCATGACGGCAACGTTGACACGTAGTGTAATTGTTGGCGCCGCTGCTGTTCGTAGTTGTCGTAGTTGTTGTCGTGGTGGTGGTGCCGTCTTCATTCATCATATTATTATCGCTATTATTACTGTTGTTGTTGTTGCTGTTATTATTGCAATTGTGGTCATGTTCATCGGATATGGCCATCAGTAGCTCCTCTTCCAACTCACTGTCATTGTCGACATCCAATGGATGCTCCGATATGAACGACATCAGTGGCGAGTAATTTCCAATGCGCTTATCGGCAAGTGAAACACTGCCGTTGGTTGTGGTTGTGAATGGCGAAGTTGTCACCGATCCGTAGTAAGGTGAGGATTTATTGGTTTTCGGTGATGATGATGAGTGGTGGTAGTATGAAGCAGTGTTTGTCACATCGCTATAATGATTGTTGCCGTTGCTGTGATGTTCTAAAGTATTGATATCGGAGCTGTTACTTCTACTCAGAGATTGGCTGGGTGACGGTGAGTTGTAGGTGTAAGGTTTGTAGTAATATTTTGTTTTCACATCGAATTCCTCCATCTCCTCACCATAATCAGGGTCATTCGCGCCATTCCCACCGTAAAGATCACCACCTCCTCCACCGTTATTATTGTTCATCTGTTTCAACAGTGACTTTAAACCGTGTTGGTCAATCTTTAGTTGATTCTGCTTTGAACTTAGCATTGTATATATATGTTTCTTGTCGACTGCACCACTATTGTTTTGCTGAACACTGGTACTACTGTTGCTGTTGTTCTTTCCACTTGAGAACCAAGACTTGCTGTTTGCACCGCTATGGTGGTGGTGGTGGTGGTTGACACTGCTATTGGGAGAAGGAATAGATGCACGTCCGCCACCACCAAAGAAAAAAGAGTTTAGAATAGGTGGTGACACTGCATCTAAATGTGAATTTGGTGGTGAATCATCATCTGAAAATATCATTTATAAATAACTTTAAAGTATATTTATATATTTTATCTATATTTATATTTATATATTATTTTTGGCAAAGAGCAAAGCTATTACAAAAACTAATTGATGGTAACAATTATTATTATTATTTAACTCTTTTTAAATATTTAAAATTATATATTTATAGAGTTTTTTACTTTAATTAATTAATTGTTGTTGTTTTGTTTTGTTTTGCTTTTATTACTAAATATGTTTTTGTGTTGATTTATAGATAATTGATGATTATACAAAATAATATTTTGTTATTGTTTATTTTTATTTTTTGGTTTTATTTGTTTTCTTTTTTTTTTTTTTTTTTTTGAACAATAGCAATAATAGTGTTGAAAAAGGGGGGGAGTAAGTTAATTGTTATTATTAACTCTATGTGTGTACCACCAAAAAAGAAAAAAAAAAAAAAGGATATTAATTTTTTAATTTAATTTTTGGTTGACATTAAACAAAGGAAGGGGTTTGTTTTTTGAAAAACACTGAACTGACAATAATGCAAACCACAAAACTTATTAAATCAACCACACATTCGGAATTACGATTTTTATAACTTATGAATTAATTTTTAAATCGTGATATAAGATTACTTGCACTTTCCAAATTATCTTTCAGTTGTTTATTTTCTCTAATCATTTTATGTACAAAAATAAATAAAATAAAAGTAAATACATTTTCATTTTTAAAGAATCAATTTTAAATTGTGATATCTCCAAATTTTAAAAGAGTAAATTATTTTATCTGACTTTGATTTCATTTAACTTTAACAAGATTATGTATTCTCTGTCTATTTTTATTTCTAAACAGATGAATCTGATAGATTATTTTATTTTTTCAATCTTACTTAAAATAATCCTAATTAAGAATTATAATAATCAACACTTTGTTTTGTTTATCATCAAATTCGAATTTAAGAAATAACCCACAAAACAAAATTATCAAATAAAATATTTAGAAAAATGATTTTCTATATATCTTTTTAGTACAATTGAACTATTATTTAAGTTTCTGATTTCTTGTTCTAGAAGAAATAAAAAATGATACTCTAATTAAAATATCTTTTGAACTTATTAAGTTCAGTTGACTTCAAAAAAAAAAAAAAAAAAACGTTACAAATTTTCCTCAAATCGTGTATCACATTTTGGCAGTTTGTCAATTCAAATCTTTTTTTTTTTTTTTTTTTTTTTTCAATTCATACCTAGTTTTTTATTATATATTTACTTATTTTTTTTTTTCTTGAATTTATATTACTGAAAGGAAGAAATTCTACAAAAGAATTCAACCATCTTCAATCAGCCAACATTAAATATATATTTATATTTATTTTTTAAAAATAAACAAAATTAATAGAGAAATAAATAAATAGAAAGATAGTTAGATCGATAAATAGAAATCGATTGACTTTTGGTTCAAAGAGAGAGATTATATATTGTTTGATATTTTATAATTGGATTTATATCATATTATAATAATATTTATAGTTTAGAGTTATACAAAAATATTAAAAAAACGAAAGTTTTAGAATAAAAAAAAGTAAAGTTATCATCATCATATTCGCGAATAAACATATAGAGTATCAATTGATACTTCTCCTAATACTATAAAAATACTAATTCTCTCTTATATTATAATAATACGATTTCCTTTTAGATAGATTTTTTTTTTATCAATAAAAATACAAAAAAAAAAAGAAAAAGCTAGATATTATTAGTTTTTTTTTTTTCATTTGTCAATATATAAAATAATAATATCAATTATCAATAGTAATAATAGAAATAACAATATAGTAACAATAATAATAATAACATTCATAAGTAATAAGTATTACTTATAATTTATTTTTTTAATAAAAAAAAAATCATATTTATTTATTTTGTAATTCATAAATTATGTCATTGTATATTGGTATGTATTGATATAACTAAAGAGATAGATAGATAGATGGATAGAAAGATAGTAGTTATCTATATAATGTAACATTACTAATCTTTAATAATAATAAATAGGTGGATTGACAGCAGAGACAAATGCAAGAGATTTAGATAATCTCTTCTCTGTGTATGGTACCATCCAGAGAAATGATATAAAGAAAACGAGTGGAAGATGTTTTGCATTCATTGAGTTTAAAGAGAGAAGAGATGCAGACGATGCTTTGAAAGCTTTAAATGGTATGGTTATTTTTAATAATATAAAATAATATTTTAGATTTTTTTTTTTACTTTTTTTTTTTTCTTTTGTATTAATATTTATTTTGAATGTTATCTTTAGGTGCAAAATTATTGGGATCGAAAATAACTGTGGAGTGGTCAAAGGGTGGCGGAAAAGCACCAGACAATAAATGTTTTACATGTCAACAATCTGGACATTGGGCAAAAGATTGTCCGAATGGAAAGAGAAAGAGATCGAGATCGAGAGAACGTAAGGATAGTAGTAGTAATAATAGCAATAGCAATAGCGGTAACAACAACAACTCTGAGAGAGCTAGCTCGGTGTCGAGAGAACGAAAGGATAGAGACAGAAAGAAACATAGATCAACTTCAAGAGATAGATATAGATCGAGAGATAGAGATAGAGACAGAAGAGATAGATCAAGAGATAGAGACAGACATAGACATAGAGATAGAGATAGAGATAGATCGAGAGATAGAGATAGAGATAGAGATAGACGTAGTAGATCGAGGTCAAGAGATAGAGATAGACATAGCAGATCAAGGTCAAGAGATAGACATAGTCGATCTAGATCAAGAGATCATAAAAAACACAAGAGTGGAAGCAATAGCAGCGGCAGTAGTAGTAAAAGACATAGACACGATAGGGATAGATCTAGATCGAGATCAAGATCAAAGTCAAGAGACAACAGAGATAGATCTAAGGATAGACATAGCAGATCGAGAGACAGATCGAAAGATAGACACAGTAGATCGAGAGATAGATCGAAGGATAGACACAGTAGATCAAGAGATAGATCGAAATCAAGAGATAGATCGAGATCAAAGTCCAGAGACAATGGAAGATCAAAGTCCAGAGACAGATCAAAAGAGAGACACAACAGACGTGATCGTTCAAAGTCAAGAGACAGACACAGCAGATCACGCTCCAGAGACAGATCAAAAGATAGACATCACCGAAGAGACAGATCAAAAGATAGACATCACAGTAGTAGTAGTAGTAAACATCATAGTAGTAGCGACACCAAACATAGAAAGAGATCAAGAGATCGTTCAAAAGAAAGAGATAGAAAGAAGAGAAATAGATCAAAAGATAGATCAAAAAATAAAGATAAAGAACATAAATCAAATAACAACAATAATAATAATAATAATAACGATTCAGATAATAAACATAGAGAAGAAGTAGATGAAGAAAATAATCATAGCGACAATAATATTAGAGATGTAGAAGAAGTCATTCACAATAGCAATAACAACAATAATAATGTTGATGAAGTTCATAATATGAATGGACACACCGATAAAGAAAATAACAATGACGAAAAGAGTAATGGTATTGCATTGAATGGTCATACCGATAGAGATAGCAATGAGAACGGTTGTAAAGAAGATACAGAGATGAGCAACATTGACGAAGACACAAGTAATATCGATAGCAAACACAACAAGTCGGTCGACAAAGGTAGCAGTAGTAATGGCAATGGTATTACACATGAAAATAGTCAAGATCATCGCTCAAGATCTCGTTCTAGATCATCTTCACCTTGACACCACCGTCACACAGCAACAAAGTAAAAAGAAAGAAAAAAAAAAAAAAAAACCAATCAACAGAACAAATTTAATCAATAGTGTTTTTTATTATTATTTTTAATAAATATATATATAATATTCATTGTTTAAGTTCAAAAAAATAATAACAACAAAACATATTATCTTATCGTGATAATAGAATGAAAAACATCATGTTTCTTTTTTTTTTTTTTATCGTTTGACTATTTTTTTTAGATATTTTTGTTATATCAGCCCAATACCACAAACATCTAGATTTTTTTTTATTTTTATATTTTAATCAAGTTTTTTCGACTTTAGTTAAAAGTGCCAAGAACTTTTCTTCAATACCATCAATACTGATCTTTTGGGCACGATAATAAGATCTTTTTGCTCTTCTGCAAATGTTCAGTCAAAACTTGATATGATTACGAAAAAACATTTTACAAAGAGTAAAAAGAGGTATTGGGATTTGCAAGTTGAAGATAAACATGTATGGGTAATCAATGAAAGCATTGGGCTTTTCTCTTTTTGTTTTCATAAAAAAAAAACTGTTTGAATTGTCGAAAAACTGTTTGACCAGTTTATGACAAAAAATTTATAATATTATTTTTTTATTTTATTTGTTTAACACTCAAATCATTACTTTATTTTTTTTGTTTAAAATCTAACATAAAGAATAGATAGATAGATAGATAGATAATTATTATCTATTTATAAAATGTTTTTATGATATTAAAGTAAAGTTCAACAAACAATATGTACATATTAATCTATCATCAGTCAAACAAATAAAATATAATAATATAATACTTTAACAACAAAAACAATATTAAAATTCAATTCATTCAACCAACCAATCAATCAAAACATTCATTCAGTAAAATTAAAACAAATAAATTATAATATATATATATATAGTTAGTTGTAAAATCATAATATCTAGATAAAGTCAAATAATAATGATAGAAGAAGATTTTACAATAACAACAACAACTTCATCTTCTTCATCAGAGAATGTAGCACATGTAACACAGTTAAAGACTACGTTTCTGACGTTGGCAGGTCTATATGCATTGTTAGGAATCATTCCGATGATCCAACTGATTCGTATCAATCTGACTGGTTTTCCACTGAAGCGTATAACTACACAAAAAACCTTTTTATTTTTATTATTCTTAACTTGTATATGTAGGTTTAAAATCATTATCAAGAAGTTAGATTTCAAATTGAACAAAAAAAAACTAACCAACTAATCATTAATCATACTTTTTAGTTAGATGTATATTTTTTATGATTATACCATTTAGTAATGAATCGACAACATTTGACTTGGGTCGTTTCAATATAGAGTCATTTACGGTTTTGGATGATCTGGGCTGTGTGATATTCTTTACCACGTTTTCTCTGCTGATTATGTTTTGGATAGAGATTGTTTATCACTCGAGAAACAAGACGCGTGAATATCGTGCTCGCGTACGTCCGATCTTCTTTATATCGACAGCACTCGTTTATCTCGTGCAGATTGTCATCTGGGTGTTGCTCTTTGCGCTGCCGTCGGAGCATCGCGACCTCATGGACAAAGTGGACAACGTCTTCTACTCGAGTATCTCATTGGTGGCCGGTCTCGGCTTTTGTTACTACGGTATTATGCTTTCACTGAAACTGAAGCGAAACCCAATCAATTCGCATGGCAAACGACGTAAACTCATCGAAGTCATCATCTTTACCATTCTCTGTACAATCTCATTCTTGTCGCGTTCAGTTCTCTTCTTTATGATAACGTTCTTTAACAGTGTCTACAGTGTCAACAGTGTAACCATTGCAATCTACTACGCGGTCAGTGAGATCATCCCGTCGATATTCGTTATTATTCTATTCCGTAAGATGCCACCACGACCTGCTGTCACACCTACCTACCGAGTCAACGTTGGACATCGATCAACAATCGAACCGGATTACTTTAAAAAAGATGGTAACGGTGGCAGTGGAGTAATTATCACTTCTGGTGGTGGTGGTGACTATAGTCGTGATAGTCGTGGCAGTCGTGGTGGTCACAGTCAGAGTGGTGTTGGTATTTTAGACATACAGTCATCAGACACTCAGCCCTTGTTATACGAATAAAGAACAAAATAGAAAATATCAAAAATATAATTTTTTAGATCCAGCAATCTCCTCCCCCCCTCCCTCAACCAAACTCAACCAAAGATTACTAAATAACGCAAATAAACAATTATTTATTTATTCAAATTTTTAATTTAAAATTATTTTAATGTTGCACAAAAAAAAAATTAAATTTTTAATTTTTTGTTAGTTTGAATCACATTTTCCAGAAAATTTTAAAAGTTTAAAAAGTTTCTTTGATTAATTAAACTTTTAAGTTCTTTTTAAGGAATGATTCACTATAAAGAAAGAAAATTGAGATATAAATCAATACGATTAAGTTTAATATTTATCTTGAAATAGTAATAAAATAACCAACCAAAATTAATAAAAGAATGAAAGTGGAAACAATCCCTGATAAAAGAATGGAAAGTAGTGTAAATCATATATACCAAAGTGTACAAAACCAAATGGGAGAATTGGCAAGAATGTCTTCTCTATTGGAAATTTATCCTGGCAAAGAGTTTGACCAAAAATCTTACGAATCAATTCTATCCGAGTTAATTAGATCAACAAAAAATAGTATTACTGAACTCAGTGAATGCAACCAAGTTTTGGTAAATCAGTTTTTAATGGCGAAGCAACAACAATTGTTTAGACCTCATTCAAAAATATTTGTTTTTGGAGGTGTTAGTGAAAATGAACATTTGAAATCAGGTAATATCTATGATATTCGAACAAATGTTTGGTCACAGGTGGTATCAATGGATTTAAAACGTGCATGTCTATTATCATCGATTGTATATGCTCTTGGAAGCATCTATATTTTCGGTGGAAACGATATTTTGGATTGTTTGGAAAAATACAATGTTGAAACCAATCAAATGATGCGAATTCCTATTCAAACATGTGGAGGTTCTAGCATTGCAACTTGTTATAATGGGCAAGAGATAGTCTATCTGGTAGGTGGCTATAAGAATAAGACAATGGATAGAATCGATGCTTTCAATATTAGAACCAACGAAACTATAGAAATAGGTAAATTAAATATGCCACGATACTATGCTTTTAGTTTCTTCCATTACAATATGATCTATACGATCGGTGGGACCTATAAAAATGGGACCACCAATTATACTTTGGTCAATTCTTTGGAGAGATTCAATATTAATACAAGAAGATCAGAGACTATTTTGAGCTTAGAGTTGTCAGAAAGAATCGAAGGTGCTTGTTTTGATGGAAACGATACAATCTACATTATGACAAATAAACAATTCCTTAAAGTATCTTTGATTTCATTGGAAATGATGATTTTACCAGATGTACAAATGATTGGAAAATATGGAGTTTCTTTAGTCTATACAAAATTGGAAGATGGTCAATCAAGAATTTATCTCTTTGGAGGAAAAAATCAACAGGATCATTATTTTGATGTTTCAAATAGAAGATGGAAGTCAATCAATGGAAAGACAAAGAGAACAATTTTTCAAGGTGCAGTAGCTGTTTAACAATAAACCAAGTAGAGTATTTTAGAAGTATCTATGTTGAAAAAAACAAAACATTAATTTTGTAGATTAAATCTTTATAAAATCAAAACCATCTAGTTCGAAATATTATAATCTAAATTTATCAGTTCTAAAATAATTTCATTCACTTCAATATCCAATTTATTTATTAAAAAGATTTCTATAAAGAATGGTTATAGAAGTCAGGCTATAAACTTTTAGCGTTCCAAAATTATAAAAATGATTCATATTTTGTAAAAAAATTTTGTACTAACTTAAAAATAATAATACACAAGGGTAAAATATAAAAATAGAGAACTGAGAAAAAGTGCCACCTTCCCTCATTTGCAAACTTTGTGAAAAACTGTGAAAACACATGGTTCAAAGTTAAGAGTAAAAAAAAAAAAACTTAAAAAACCGAAATTTTAAATGAAATTGAAATTATACAAAAGGAATTATTTATAAAAAAGAACACTTTATTTTATTGGTTGGTTTTGTGTTATTAGTTTTTTTGTCAAAATAATTTGATTTTTAATAGTTAACCGTCATTAGGATAATCAACAATATATAACTTCTAAAAAGAAAAGGTTGTCCAATAAAAATAAAAAAATCTTCATTTAGCAATTAAGAAATGAATTAAATATTGTAAATAAAAATATTAATCTAATTCTTCAAAACATATCAATAAAACATTTTTTCATTACATTTTTTGACAAATAATAATAATTTGTTTGTTTGTATGTATTGTTTTTTTTTATTTTGTTTTTTTTTTTTTTTTTTGACAATTTTATTTTATCTCTTTATTATAAAATTTATTTAATCTTATCACCAATTAATTAGGTTATTAATTAGAATAACAGAATTAAAATAAATTAGAAATCTTTCACAAATAGTTTTTATAAATATTGTAGATTTTATTTCTACATATTTTTTAACTATATTAACTTTTTTTAAATTTTTATCATTTTTATTATTATTATTTAATATATTTATCTTTATTTTATAAATATTTAATACCAAATCAATAAAAAACAATCAAATTATAAAAAAAACAAAAGATCTATCTTTTTTTTTAATATTCATTTTTGATTTAATTAAATCACAGTTTAATTAATTATCAAAATAATGTTGAGTAGTAGTAGTACTGTGCAAAGTGCTCTACTCAATCAATGAAAATGGATATCAGTCAACTATTTTCAATTGTTTTTAAGAATCATTATCTTAAGAGATTGATATTCGAGAAGGTCTATCAGCTTCACAGAGGTTCTGTATGCTACAGATGGGCGCGTCTAAAGCAAACTCCAAAACTGTTGGTCCAATACGACTACTTTGACCAAATGAAGCAGTATATCGATGGGAATCGTGCATTGCTCTTGATGATCAGCAAAAACAACCATAGTTACCCACTGGATGCTGACGAGCAACTGCAACAAGATGACCAATCAGTTGTTGTGTGTGACCAAGAACAGCTAACAGCATTTCGTCAACAACTGGATGAAGCAATGTCTGAAGCTGCGCGATTCGGCTATAATCACTACCTACAATATCTAATTGAAGAGCTACATTTGGATCCGAATGTCAGTGCCAACGGTGACACTGCCGATCTATTGCAGATATCTTCGACAAACGCACATTTTCACACTACAGTCTACTTGGCTGAATTACCCGATAGTCATTGGAACTATGCACTGGCTCTATTGACTGCGCCTATCGGTGGTAATCTTGAGATCGTCCAGTTTCTTTCGAAGCGTTTGGATCAGTTGGAAGAAAAGACTTTGACCATGTCTTCCGACTCGGCCAATTCAACGGCAACATCATCGTCACTCTCCAACTATGAAACGCTACCCATGGATGTTGCAGCAGAGTATGGTTGGCTCGATATCGTTTGTTGGCTGCATGAGAATAGAAGTGAAGGTTGCTCAACAAAGGCAATGGATTACGCGGCAATGAATGGCCATCTTGATGTCGTCCGCTGGCTTCACAACTACAGAAGTGAAGGCTGTACCAATTTAGCGATGGATCTTGCCGCTGAGAGTGGATACCTCGATGTTGTTCGTTATTTGCATGAGAATCGTACTGAAGGATGTAGTGCGGAATGTTTTGATTCCGTTATATCGTTTGGAAGGCTTGACGTCATCAAGTGGCTTCACGAGAATCGCACCGAGGGTTGTTCCACTTTTGGGATGGCACGAGCCGCATACCATGGAAGGCTTGATATCATAAAATGGATTCACGAGAATCGCACAGAAGGCTCTAGTCAGCTGACCATGGATCTCGCTGCCTACAGCGGCCACCTGGAAGTCTTGAAATGGTTGAACGAGAATCGTACTGAAGGATGCAGCATCAGAGCACTTATTAATGCAAATGATAACAAACATAAAGATGTTGTCAGGTGGTTAAAGGCCAACAGATCAGAATTCAGAGATTATCAACAACAGCAACAAGAAGAACAACAACAACAACCACCAAATAAAATACAAAATCAATAGGATATTTGTAAATTAGTTAATTAGTCAGTCAGCTAGGATCTGTTTACTGAAACATCAAAAAGAAAAAAAAAAAAAAAAAAACACTCAAACATTTCAATGACATTAACTTAAGTGTAATGAATGTCAATTTTCACAACTACTTTTATAATTATACAAATCTAGTAGTAATATATATATTATTCTTTTAGTTTTTTTTATTAATAAATAAAATTTTATTTATTTTTCAATGAAAAAAAGAATGGCTTGCACCAAGATTGATTGACAACCACACACAATTTCATCAAAAAAAAAAAAATGATCATTTTTTATTTTAATAAATATCAAAAGATTAGATTATGCTTTAGGTATTTACTTTGTTAATGTTATTGTTGTATAATAGTTTAATTTAGAGATAAATATATTTATTTATTTGTTTTTTTTTTTTTTTATATAAAATGTCGGGTGTATTAGTTTTGAATAATTCATATAACTACAAATCGATAATCACAGCATCTTCATTTGCTCATCGTTGTTGTTATCATTATAATAGACAATATTTCAGTAGTACCAGTGAAAGATCAACCGATAAAATAGTAAAAGTCGGTAGTAAAAAGAATTTAGAGTTGTTTCAACCAAAGATTTCCATAGTTGGTATTGGTGGAGGTGGTGGAAATGCTATTAATCATATGATTCGCAATCAGCTGTGTACAAATGTAGAGTCTGTCGATTTCCTGGTGTGTAATACCGATCACCAAGATCTGTTAAAGTCACTCAGCAAGAATCGTGTTCAACTCGGTCCCAAGTTGACTCGTGGATTCGGTGCTGGCAATCGTCCCGATATAGGTCGTCGCGCCACTGAAGAATCAATCTCCGAGGTGATCGACAATCTCAAACATTCCGATCTCATCTTTTTGGCCGCTGGAATGGGTGGAGGAACTGGAAGTGGAGGTACACCAGTCATAGCAAAACAACTAAAAAGTTTAAACAAAGATATATTAATTGTTGCTTTTGTTACAAGGTACGTACGGATTTTATATGTACATATTTATAAATATCATAGTTAAATATTAATATTAATTTATAACTTTTTTAGGCCATTTAGATTTGAAGGTAAAATTAAAGATAGATATGCATATGAAAGTCTGGAGGAATTGAGTAAATGGGTCGATACTATGGTTGTTGTTTCCAATGATAGGCTGTTGTCGGTCGCAGGACCAGGCACTACCATTGTCGATAGCTTTATGATGGCCGATGAAATTCTGTATAATGGTGTGAAATCGATTAGCAATATGATAAACTTTCCGGGTCTGATAAATTTAGATTACAGCGATATCAAGACGATCTTGACGAATCGCAAAGGCTTCTCGATGATTGGCGTAGGTGAGGCTTCGGGCGAGGATCGTGCACTGAAAGCAGCGTTCGATGCGATCAACAATCCACTGGTAGAGTCTAGTAATACTCAATCGTGTAGTGGTGTACTCATTAATATAGCGGGTGGTGACGACATATCACTCAAAGAGATCGGCAGAGCAATGTCCTACCTTCAAGAGAAAGTACATCCCGATGCAATCATGAAAGTAGGTCACTACTATGATAATTCATTAAATGGTAAAATTAGAATATCTGTCCTTTTTGTACAATAATAATAATAATAATAATATAAATAAATAAAAAATAGTAGTAATTTTATATTTAATACAAAATTATTTATTATGATTTGAAATCATTAATTTCGATTTGATATTATATTATATTTATGTTAATATTGTTGTTGTTGTTGTTGTAATTGTTTAAATTATTAAAATATAGGTTCTTTAACAGTAAAATAATCTCTTTTACAAAAGTATTGACATAGGAAAGATCCTTGAGCCTCTGCCATATCTATTAGATTGTAACAATATCTTTGTAGATCTTTATTTTTTAACTTGTTGACGCACATATCTTGAAGAGTATATCTTGCTAAACAATTGTGTAGACATTCATTGATGGTAACCACTTCATCTTTCCATAGAGTTTCATCTGAATATATTTCCTTTAGGTATGCTGTATCAATTGATGGTGTTCTAATTGATTCTGTTACTTTAATATGAAATAAAACTATTATAATAAATAATCCTAATATAATATTTAAATGGTTCATATCTAAACTGTTAAGTTATAAATAATCTAAATAATTTTTCTAAAAGTAAGTCATATTTAAATTAACTACATATTTAACAATAATTAAATTGAATAAACACACACACACACAGATAAACAGCACTAGTAACTTTGAATAAAAAAAATGATGAGTTTAATCTTGAGAGATGTGTGATTTTTTTTTTAATCTTTATTATTACTGTTGCTAACATGTTCAGTTGGCTATTTCTTTTAAGTTTTTAAATAACTGTCCCTCTTGTACATAAACAAATAACAGATATCCCTTTTGATTTTATTTTTTTAGATCATAATGAAGTTCTCTCTTTATAAGGAGCAATACTGAACCAGCGAGAAATTTGTTTTTTTTTTCGCATTACAGATGTCAAACAAAAGATTTAAAATTTAAAAATGAAAAAACGAGTAACGTTCCATCAAATTTGATTTGATTTTGATGTTCCCTTTTTTTTCACGAAAAAAAAATCCCATTATGTCAAATTTTGATATTTGTTTATTTACAAGAGATGACAGTTTCTTAAAAAATTATAAGAAATAGCCAACTGAATTTTACAGCAACATCGCACAATGTTATAACCGATGATCCTAAATGGATATAATTTGGTGATGATTACATTGTTGAAAATAATTCAGGAGAGTTACTGAGATACTTAAGGTGAAAAGATAGAGGTCCTCTGTTTTACATGACCGATTCCTATATTTTCAATCCGTTCTCATACACCACACACCATATTTAAAAAATAAAAAAATAAAAAAAAAGTACCAAAATAAATAAGAGATCCTTAAAAAAATCTTTTGAAAAATTATATTTCTTTGTTTTTGGTTTAGATCACTTTTATCTTTGTTGAACAAGTTACACCAATTGATTCCAGATGTTTTCAGAGGATGTGTTTATATAGAGTAAATAAATTTGATATATATGGACAGTCGATACTAAACATAAATATCATTAGTTAATAAAAGAGTCTAATGATGAAATAAAAATAAAGATAATTTTAAATTATTGATTTATTATATCACTTTGAGTTTTTAAAATTAAATAAATACCAAAATATATCTTTGTATCAATAAAATAGGAATTTTGTTTTTCAAATTGATATGTACCGAAATTATTAATGTTATCTTTAAGATCTTTCAAAGCTAATTAAACTATTCTATATACTTTTATTTAATATAAATATTAACAGAAACAATGATTTTTTTTATTGTAAGAGAATTTTATTTAGAACATTCTATTTTCAAACCAACATATCTTTATTATTTTTGATGGTATCGGATAAAAAAAATCCATTTTTTTGATGGTTTTGGACCAACAACAATAGATTTGTTGTTTTGGGAAAAGAGGGGGCAAAGGGCTGTTTTATTTTGATTTTAATTTGATTTTTTCATTTTAAACAGTTTTTTTTGATCAAGTGAAGAGCATTTAAATAAATTTATCATTTTTTTCTTTTTGTTGGATCAATCATTAATTACGTATTTACTACTGTTATTAATTTATTTATTTATTTATTATTTATTTATTTATTAAAACAAAAAATTTATAGTTATTTACCCATCAAAATAAAATATTAAATTTAACCCGCTAAACCACAATCATTTCACCCACACATAATACATATCTTAATCAAAAATTAATCATTAAATAACTTTTTTTTTTTTCATTGTTTAATTTTAAATATTATTTATTTATCACTCTTTTTATATTACCTATTTATTAAAAGTTCTATTTTATAAAATGTCACAATCAGTTAATCCTGTTGTTCAAACGAGTGGAGTTTGTACAGTTAGTTCAACTGGTCTATTGGAATGCACAAAGGATTTCAGAAGTAGAGAAAAGTTGCCAACCTATATCTACAAGTACCCAGAGCATGCCAACCAATATATTGCCAATGAGATTATCACTGTCATTGAGAATGCAAATAAAGCCGGACGTCCAGCGGTTCTAGGTTTGTCGGCAGGTAGCACACCGACCGGTGTTTACGATCTGTTGATCTCGCTGCACAAGCAAGGCAAGGTCTCTTTCAAAAATGTCATTACCTTTAACATTGACGAATACTACCCAATCTCGAAGCAATCGATTCAGTCATACTATCGTTTCATGCAAGAGAATCTCTTCCAGCAACTCGACATACCAGCCAGCAACATCAATTTCCTCAACTGCGAAGTCCAATCGGCCCAAGTCGAATCGCATTGCGAACAGTACGAAGAAGCCATTGCCAAGGCCGGTGGAATCGATCTGCTCTTGTTGCCCATTGGAAAGCGTATTGGTTTCAACGAAGCCGGTGCACCAGTTGCCTCCAAATCTAGACTGGTCGATCTCGAGCAAAACACTCGTATCGACGCAGCCAGTGATTTCTTTGGTGTAGAGCATGTTCCACACCAAGCTTTGACCATGGGTATCACAACTATGATGTCAGCCAAGCGTGTATTGCTAATGGCATTCTCTGAGGGTAAGGCTGCCATCGTTCAAAAGACCACCGAGGGTGAGGTTGTCTCTGCCGTTCCATCATCGATCTTCCAGAAACACACCAATTGTTCGCTCGTCGTAGATGATGCCGCCGCTGGAGAACTCACACGTCAGAAATGTCCATGGGTAATTCACGGAACCAATGCGCCAGTTCAAATCAAATGGACACCACTATTGGCACGTAAAGCATGTATTTGGTTATCACTAAAACTTAACAAACCAATTTTGAAATTAGAAGAAGATGAATACTCTGATAATAATTTAGCATCATTATTAAAGTATGTAAAAGTAATAGCAATAAGAAGTAGTTTTTAAATATATTAATATATATTTTTTAATTAATTAATTGTAGAGCATATGGACCATGTCCAAATTTAAATCTTAAAGTATTCCGTTATCTTCAATCAACTATTAGTGGATGGCCAGGTGGTCGTCCAATTCAATCACCACCAAAGTCACCGGGTGGAGCGGGTATTGGTTTGGGTCCGCTGCCAATTCAAGTACAAAACGATAATTGGGATACACAATCGGTTACACCAATGCCAATTCCCAAGAGAGTCATTGTATTCTCACCACATCCAGATGACGATGTCATTTCGATGGGTGGAACATTCATTAAGCTCTGTGACCAAGGTCATCAGGTACACGTTGCCTATCAGACTTCTGGAAACATTGCGGTGTGGGATGACGATGCCAAGCGATTCGCAAACTTTGCCAATGAATTTGCCAAGTTGTTTGGATTCGATCAACAAGCCAAGGCAAAAGCTCAGGCCATTCAAGATTCTGTCGAGAATTTCATTTCCACCAAGGAGCCAGCACAACCAGATTCACGTGAGATCCAGCTTATCAAGGGATTGATTCGTCAGACTGAAGCACGTGCCGGTGCCAGATATGCCGGTGTCCATCCTTCACGTATTCACTTTTTGGATCTACCATTCTACGAGACCGGTGCCGTCAAGAAGAAGCCACTCGGCGAAGAGGATATCAAGATCATGCAAGACTTCCTCGTAAGTGTGAAACCAGAGATTATCTTTGCTGCCGGTGATCTTTCCGATCCACACGGAACACATCGTGTCTGTTTGAAGGCTATATTGGCAGCGATCGAGCGTCTAAAGGATGAGAGTTGGATGCGTGACTGCCAGGTATGGTTGTACCGTGGTGCCTGGCAAGAGTGGGAGCCAGAGCGTATTGAAATGGCAGTGCCAATGTCACCACACGAATTGATGCGTAAGCGTATGTCAATCTTTAAACATCAATCACAAAAGGATGTTCCAGCATTCCCAGGAACTGACAAACGTGAGTTTTGGGTGCGTGCAGAAGATCGTAACCGTGCCACAGCCAAGATCTACGACAAACTTGGTTTGACCGAATTCGAAGCTGTCGAAGCTTTTGTTAGTTGGTCAGTAGATAACAAATATGGTACCAACCCAATTTAAATTAAATCATAAATCACAAATCAAATAATAATTCTATTAAAGAATTAGAAAAAAGATATCTTTTTTTTTTTTTTAAATTGTAAAAAGAATAAAAAAAAACTAAGCTCCACCCAAAGAAAGATATAGAACAAAGTATTGTTTAATAATAACTATTTATTTTTGATAATACAATGGGGTCGAGAGATCGATTAGGTTAAACAAGACATTGACTAAATTGTGATCTAAATAAACCAACGATGGAACAAAGTTGTATAGTTTTACAAACTTGATCACAAGTTTCAACTGGATAGCTAACGCCGTTATAAAGGTTGTATAAATCTAGATAGGTTTGGTTCGATAACATTCTTTGGTATGCTTGATACATAGTGTTGGCGTTTAGTGGGTTGTTGTTGGATTGGTAGAATTCAGAGGCAACATATTCCAGTTGCCAATCTATTTGGCCAGTGATGATGTTGTCGGTTAGATTCGACCAATATTGTTGGTAGTCTAGTAGTGCATAGCTCTCAGAATCGATTTCGTAGATTCTAAGTGATGGGTTGTTTGGAAATGCCGGTAGGTTAGGATTGAGCCAAGGCGTTAAACTTGGTGTTATAAACATCACACCATCAGGTACTGTGCTTGACCAATCTGTAATCTGATCCTCGTAATACAATCTAAAGGCATCACTATGTTCATGTCCATAGAAATGTGCAATGATTTGTTCTGAATAGTTGGAGAATACACTTAAAAAACGATCATTAAATTGTTCATAGAAATTTGGTATATTATAATGTTCATTATAACCAGGTGGTACACTTAATTATGTTTAAGATAAATGAATGATAAATAAATAATGTGTTTCTATTTTTAAAGATTAATTAATTATATACATACTGACCAATGATCATAACCTTTTCATTGTTTGATTTAGCAGATTCCAATGTTTTAGATAACCATGACAATTGATTACCAGGATCAGTCTCATTGACACATTGATTGTCTTGAGTGTAGTAGAATACAGTGTTGAGTGAAATGATTCTTAAGCCTGGTTCAATCAATTCACTATAGTAACCACCTATCTTTAAAGTCTCAATTGATTCAGTTGTCAGCAGATCACTCCATATCTCTGATATGTTATTTAACAACCAATTTGGGCCTGGTGCTAATTGATGTTGTGGATAAACATCATGATCTACAAAAAAAACAAAGATTAATAAAACAAATATTATATTTGTTAAGTGATCAGCTATTAACATGTTTACATACTTCCAATGGCAGGATATATTTTAGTATTTGGAAAGTTGGTGGTGATATAGGATGTTATGTTGGTTATCGATTGTAATACAAGTTCATTGTTTAGCTCTGACATTGGGACATGAGGTGGATCGTCACCAGTGAATATAATAAAGTCAGGATTGGCATTAGTAGTAACCATAAATTTGAATGCTGACTCTACCAATGTCAATGGTGAATCACATCGGTAGTTACCAACAGGTGAAGCACCACTACCTCCAACTAAACTATGGCCAGAGTTTGATAGATGACACATATTATTTATATCTCCACCACTCTAGAATGTCTTTTTTGGTTAATTAATTAAAACCAACAACAACAACAACATCTCATTAATAGTGATAGTCAGCTTACTCTATAGTTCCAATCATAGTGTATATCTGTGATATGCCAAAATTGAAGAGCTAACGAACCATGAATTAATACTAAAATATACAATAATTTAATCATTTTTATATTGTTTTGCAAATGAACACTTAAATTGGTCTTTATTTTTTTTTAATCACCATCTTAATTTTGAGTGTCGGGCTTCATTTCTTAGTTTACTGCTTTTTAATATTTTTATGATTATTTTTTATAAAGTATTTCAAAACAATGCGCAGGCGAAAGTGCTTGGGAGCCAGTTTTGTTTTGTTACAAGTAAATAAATGATCAAGCACTTTTAAAAGACGATGATTGTCAATTAACAAGCAATTGATGTTATTGGTTATAGGTTTTGATCAGAAACAACCTAAAGATGTATCACATGTAATCATAGATTGATTAAAAATAGAACTGTTAGTTGAGGTAAAAAGATATAGATTTATTTCACCTAAAAACACATTGTTTTTGACTTTTATGATAAGTTGCCACTATTAAACAAAGTTCAATTTCTTTACATTGATTATTACAATGCGTTGGATAGTTAACTGAAATATGATTAACATATTCATCCAGATAGGTAGAATTGGTTGCGAGTTGTACAAAGGCATCGTGCATAGTGGTCGGAGTCAATCCACGATCACCAGTTGCAAAAAATTCGGAAGCTATATATTCCATCTCCCAAGTTGTATTGCCATTTTCAATGTTTCTAGTTAGATTCGACCAATACTGATGATAGTCAAGTAAAATACCTGCATCTTTATCCAAACTGAACATTCTTAGTGAAGGGTTGTTGGGAGGTAATATAAGATGATGATTATGCCACGGGGTAATACTGGGTGCAACAAATATGACACCTTCCGGCTCATTGGAATACCAATCGGTATTTGGATTTTCATAATATAAATTGTAGCTATCTTTATGATTATGACCATAGAGATGGGCAATAATTTGCTCTCCAAAACCAATATATGACTTTAAAAGTCGATCATTGTATAATGGCTTCAAACCGTAACCAGGTGGTACACTATAGATAGTTAATTAACAATTATGAAATAAGTTATATTAGTTTAAATATACATACTGTCCAATTATTAAAACCTTTTCATTTTTTATTTTAGCTATACTGAGTATTCTCTTTAACCATTCAAACTGATCTCCTGGATCTCTTCTAAAAATGACTTTGATGTTCTCTATATAATAAAAAGCAGTATTGATAGAAATCACTCTTAGACCAGGTTCAATGATTTCAGTAAAATATCCACCTTTTCTAAAGGTTTCCAACGATTCTTGTGATAGGAATTCCTTCCAAATCTCTGAAACATTTGTTAAAAACATTTCTTGTGGGGATGTTTGATAAATTGGATATGCATCATGATCTTTAAAGTTGTAGTATTCATTAATATATATTTCAATCTAAAAGGTAAAATGATGATTTAATATATTACTTACTTCCTAGTGATGGATAAATCTTTGCTTTGGGAAAATATTGCTTAATAATAGCAGTAGAGTTTTTGATTGATTCCAATACAACTTCTTTATTTAATTCCGAGTGACGAACGTGTGGTGTACTATCACCAGTGAAAATAATAAAATCAGGATTTGGATTGGTTTTTACCATGAAATCAAAAGATGATTCAACTAAACTGTATGGAGAATCACAATTGTAATGACCAACAGAAGGTGCTTTTTGATAATTTCTAATATTTATATTTTGTTTATTAATGTGACACATATCCTTTATATTTCCTCCTACCTTGTAATAAAGTATAATTAGTTCTAATATTATTATTAGGACTCATAGATATTTTATTGTAATCTTACTGAATAGTCTTTGTCAAAATGTATATCAGTAATATGCCAAAAAGTTTTAACATTTCTTGCAATACTATAACAATTAAAGAAAATTAAAAAAACTATTAAAGTTAAAAATATATTATTTATTTTTTTAAATCTAATCCAGACATTTCTAATTATTTGAAACTCTATGTTGTTTATAATATTGAATCTTCTTCTTCACACAAAAATAAATAAATAATATTATTTTAAATTTAATATGCAATAAAAAGTTACATTTACATATCTTCTTGATCAAACATTGATTCGTGGTTATTATTATCTCTGCTCAATGAATTTTCATTTTATGTGAACTATTTATTTTATTAATAATATAGTGGGTGTATACATTGTATTTTTATATTTTTTATATTAATCAAAGTAATTAATGAAAGTATTCTATACAAAAAGTAACAGTTTGTAAAAGTAAAAATTAAAAATAGAGGGTGAATTTTAATGAAAACGAAAGTTTTTTTGCACGTGATCGATTCATTTAACAGGGTGTAACAATGATAAATATAACGAGATCTACTACTATTACCTCTGTCATTGGTAGAAAATTAATTTTAAATAATGTATATAGTAACAGTAGTGGTTATTGTATCAATGGTTATTTTGGTGTGAGAAATTATAGTACAGATGGACAAAAAGGAGGAAATAGTCAATCAAAATTCGAACCTTCAGATTATTTTAAATCACTATATGATTTATCAGGTGAACAATTAGTATGAATTAGTATGATATATTCTTTTACTACTGTTATAATAGATTGATTAACATTAACCTTTATTATCGGAAATTAATAATAAAACACAATTAGAAAGCTCATGCAGAATCTACAGGTGCAAAATTGGAACAAGGAAAACAAAAAGATACAAACTATTCGAATATGTCGTTCGTCGACAAGTTGAGAATCAAGGCAAAGGCAGGTGACGGTGGTTCTGGAAGTGTTCACTTCTTTCGTGCTAAATATATACCGGAGGGTCCACCCGATGGTGGAAATGGAGGTGATGGTGCGTCAGTTATTGTGCGTGCCAATATGAACGACAACAATCTTTCTCATCTCTCTCGTAACTATGTCGGTGAGAACGGCGAGAAAGGAAAGGGTGGAAAAAAGACAGGAAAGAAAGGAGAGGATATCATTCTATCGGTTCCACCTGGAACCATCATCAAAGAGGTGGAATTCTACTATGAAGGCGATGAGGAGTTGGGTGATGATGCCTCGACGAGACCTACAACCATTGATCCAAGACTAGACAATACATCGGATCAATTCGATGCCGATTACTACTTGAAGTCGTTGAACAGTCCGTTTATCGATGGAAAGACAGACCAACAGTTGTTCTCAGAGGCAGCAATGGGTATGTCTGATGATAATTCTAAGAAAAAGAAACTCTGGAGAGAAGTTCAAGTGTTGGCCGATATGAATGAACCAGGACAAGAGTTGGTTCTACTACAAGGTGGAAAAGGTGGAAAAGGTAATTTTAATTTTGCAACTGGAAGCAATCGTTCACCAAACTATGCTCAGAGCGGAACACCTGGTGAGCAAAAATATTTGGAATTCGAACTGAAGATCATTGCCGACATTGGATTGGTTGGTTATCCCAATGCAGGAAAGTCAACGCTGTTATCACGTGTATCCAATGCCATACCGAAAATCAGAAACTATCCGTTCACAACACTCCGTCCCTACGTTGGAGTAGTAGATTTAAATACAGAGGCTGAACACAAGCCAGTGAAACTATCGAAACGACCAAGAAAAGTAGTCGAGGATCATCTTAATACGACGACCTTGGCGGATCTGCCCGGAATCTTGGAGGGTGCACATCTCAACATTGGTCTGGGTCTCGATTTCCTCAGACACATCGAGAGAACCAAAGTACTTTGCTTCGTTATTGACATGTCGAATGAAGGTGTTCCTGCGATTTGGGATGGTAAGAAGCTGCGCGTGAGACCGAATCGCTATGCCAAGTACAGAGATGACGAATCATCGCTGAAACGAGTCACTGAAACCATTCGTAATCGTTCAAGAGAAATAGAAAAGCGGACACCTTGGAACGATTACATAACATTGGTGGAAGAGTTGGAATCATACTCTGAAGGTCTCTCTGATAAACCATCGGTTATCATTGCCAACAAAATGGATCAACCATATGCACAAGATCATTTAGAGGAATTCAAGAAATTACTCAGTCATATCATCAAACCATCGACCGTAATCCTACCGATAAGCTCAACCGAGTCTGATCAATCATTTACAGAACTAAAGAAAGCCTTTAAACAATTAGTTAAAAGTGTAAATTAATAAATAATAATAAAGAGTTTTAATATGATCTATCTTTATCTTAAGGAAATAATTCTTTGAAAAATTTATTAAATTCATCATCTTCTTCTTTCTTTTCAAATGTTGTTGATGTTGTTGTTCCTTTATCATTATCTTCTTCTTTGTAATCATCTTCTAATTCATTATCATTATGATCTTGATCTATATCTTCTTTATCATTGTCATTTGTTCTTCTTTTCTTTTTTATTTTATTTTGTTCTTTTATCAACTTTTTAAGTTCTCTCTTTTTCTTTTTGATGTTGGTGTAGTTGAGCAACTTTGAACACTGGTGACACAGTACCACTTTGACCAATGCAGTCTTTTCTTCACTGCTCTCTATGTAGCTGAATGGCACTTCATAGCTTGCCAGTCTGTCAGTTGATTGACACTTTCGATTGCCACACACCAGCTGACCTTTACCACTGAATACCTCAGACTCTGTTCTCCAACGCATTCCAACCTGACCGGTTTCATATCGTGATAGGTCGATGATTGCATACTCCTTGAATAATCTATCATAGTATTTCTTTGCAAGTCGTCTTTCCCAACTGTTATGTTGTGAATCAGTGTCTTTATCTTCATCTTCATCCTCATCTCTAATAAACTGATGATACTCTTTCAAAGTATCTAAATCACTCTTGTATCCTGCATAACTATTGTTGTTCCGACTAGTCGTTGTGGTTGTTGTAGTAGTTGTTGTATTGGCATTTTTATAATATTTTATATAATCACCAATATATTTATTATGTTGTTTTAGTTTTAAATCCTTCTCTTTCTCCATTCTTTTGCAATAAAAATAAATAATGATACAAACACACACACAATGTTCTAAAGAAATTAAAAATATTATGAGTGAGACCGAATTTTTTTTTGTCTCATAACAAGTCATCAAGATTGTTCAATATATTGATGAACTTGTATCAAAGTGCACATATGATCACTCTTTATTAAAAAAATATCTATTCCTATAGGAAAATATAAAATGAATTATTTTGATTATTTTATAATATTATTATAATACATTTTACATTCACTAAGAATAGATATTTTATTTAAAGGTAGATCTACATTCACACATAACAATAAAGAAAGTAACTGTTATCTTTTCAAAGATATATTTAAAAATAAAATAAAGATAAATCTAGATTTATAATATCAGTTTATTAAAATTTTCTCAAAGTGATTTTCAAAAAAAAAAAAAACTAATTTAAATTTGATTATTTTTTATTTAATATTATATAATATATATATATATATAACATATAATCTATAGATTATTCTAAAGATGAGTGAAGGTAAAGTAAAGTCAAGAGATTCAATTACAGATACTGCATGTCATGTGTTGAAAGGTGCCATCGTAAAGGTATTGAATACACCAATCACAGTCTCAGTAGAGTGTCAGAATAAAGTTAAAGGTAGAGTATGTGTAGAGTACACCCTCGATGATAAACCAGACGATTCAACACTCCAAAAGATTGAAGATGAATGCAATAGAATCATCAAAGAGAATCTACCATTGAACGCATTCAGCATGGATCGTAAAGAAGCTGAAGCAAAATACACCAAAGAAAAAGTTAACAACACCTATATCTATGATAAATTCCCTGTGCCAGAGTATGTTTTACTTTTATATTAAACTATCGAATACTATAATCAATAGAGAATCAATAGATACTAACCAATGTATTTTCTTTGCTACTTTTGTAATATCTATATATAGATCGGTTACAACATTGACTTTGGTAGAGATTGCAGGATGGAATATCAATTGTTGTCCAGCTGTACATTTGAAGTCTACAGGTGAATTAGGTGGAATCAAGATATCGGGTATCAATCATCGTCCACAAAAGAAAGAGTTGGAATTTAGATTCGATATTGTAGCTTCCGATGCTGTCGATAACAAAAAGAAGAAGAAGGGTGGTGCTGCACCAGCAGTGACAGTCGTCGATCCATTAGAAGAACATCGTGCTCGTATCTCTGCAACCAACGTCAAGGATTTAACTGCACGTATTGTAGAGATGGTCATTGCCAACGCCAACAACCAGAAAACACTGGAACAAACCACCATCCCAGAAATTCAAAATCTTCTCACCAATCTTAAAAATGTATCATATTCAAATGGATATAATGCTAATAAATAAATAAATAACAATAACAATAATAACAATAATAGAAATAATAGTTAAGTGAATGTTTATTAATTGATGTATCATTCAATCCAACTTAATAATTTTAATTGATTGGGTTGTTTCCATGATTTTATTTGATCGATCGGTTCAAAGATCATGTTGATCTCTTTGAAGACGTTGACTTGTCCTACTTGTTGGAAACCTAGTTTCTTGAAGAGCTGGATCGATGTTGTGTTTGATTCGCCAATCTTTACGATGAAACGGGTGGTTATGTCAGAGAGATTAGTCACTGCATAGTGCATCATGATTTCAATTGCTTCACTACCGAATCCACGTCTACGACAACTTGGTTCTGCAATCATTACTTCCACCTCTGCGGAGCCTTCCTCTTCGTATTCATTCCAAAATAGATTGACATCGCCTGCCATCGAATCTAAATAATCTTTCACTATGCTTTCAACCAACAATTCACCATCTTTATCTTTTTTAATTTTCTCTTTATCCAATATTATAAATGTACATTCTATATTATATATATATATATATATATATATATATATATATTAAATATCATAAGTAAAAAGTAGTAATAAACAAACATACTTATAATAAACTAAAACATACTTTTTGAATCTTCATACCAACTTTGTTGATTTTCATACTCTTCTTCTAAAGTTAATAAATCGCTTGCAGTTAACTCACGTATCTCTTCTGATTGCATCCATTTATGATATTTCTCTACATGTATAGCTTTGTATGGTACCAACACTATATTATTACCAATCTTTTTTTCAAAGTAATATAATTAGATTCTGAAAATTAACTTTTATTCTAAAAATAACATATATACAATTATTGTACTTGAGTTTATCTTCATCTTATTATTATATTGTTAATAAAGTTTATAAAGAGGAATGCCAATGAAAAAAATCTTTGATAAATACATCAAAATCTTCCAAATTTAAGCAGAACTTGACACTTTTCTCTCAAAAAAAAAAAATAGTCAACTCGCTGATTTCTTATCTTCACTTGTTGCACAATCTACTATTAATACTCCATAGTTGAATAACATAATATAAAACTTCTCTATATTTTATCATAAATGATAAGTAGGTCTTTTTTATCTGTATCCAAAAGGATAGGATTACAAAATAGCAACAAATTATCATTTTCATTGACTGCAGCAGCATCCAACGTTGGTAAAAGTTCATTTCAAACATCATCAAACAATGTACAAACATTTACCAAGTTTGACCAACAATTGAGTCAGATGATATCATTAGGTGCAAGTTTATTGCCGATGACTCTATCTACAACTGGTGGTTTGTCCTTAGGAAATAGTTCGCTAGAATCAATAAGATTGACCTCTCTTGCAAAATACAAATTTTCATTTGTTGGTGGTTATCATACCGATCATTCTAGGTGATATTGAACTACATTCTATTCAACATTCAAATCCCATCAATCTGTTTATAATTATAATTATTACAATAAAGTAGTATAATTTGTATTTAATTTATATATTATTAAAAAATACATTAAGATTTACCAGTTTTTTATTATTATGTATGTTGTTTGATGTATGTTTAACTACCACGATAGGTTGAATATCCATATGGCGAGATCAAGAGTGGTACATGATAGTGACGGGTTGTGTCGACGATAAATTCAATCGATACCTTTGGATAGAAATAGGCAGTGATATTGTTAGCTTTGAAGTAGTCATCAGTCATGAATGTTATTTGATAGACACCATTCTCTAATTCTGGGAACTCACGTGCACGACCATCTGTATTGGTTGTCTGTTCCTTTAACAACTCAAATTGATTTTCACCAACTACCTTTTTAAGAATAACCTGTCAAAAATAATATATTAATATATTTATATACTTTATTAATCATAAAATAATCTCTCTCTTTACTCTTAAATTTGGTGCAGGATTTCCTGTATTTGTATCTAAAACATGTGTAGATAAAGTTGAACCTTTATGTGTAGACATTTTGTAAAATTAAAAAAGGAATTTTTCTTTTTTGATGATCAAAAAAATATAAATTTTTAATAAAAAAAAAAAGCCCCAGATATTATTAAGATTTATTTGTTAAGTTGTTTACTTTTTTTCGTAAATTGTAAACCATTTAGTTTTTATTTATTTTAATTGGATGGAGGTGTTAATGTATTAACATAATCGATGAATGTATTCCATTTTGTAATCCATGAGGTAAGAGCAAGATCTCTTTCGGTATCGTTATAGTAAGCACTCTGTGCGAGTGAGTTGAGAGCTAGTTGTTTAACACCAGAGATATCGAGTCCCCAGGCTGTGACAACTTCGTAAAAGTCATAGGTCAAACCGTAGTAACCGAAAATGGCGGGATCATCCGGTGAGATGGTGACTGGTAGTCCTTGGTTGAAAAGATCGAATGCTGGATGTGCACGGAAGTTATCAACATACTCTAAAACCTGGTTGGAGATTGGACATACTTCAATTCCAATGTCGTTGTCCTTGACCATTTGCATGAGGATTGGGTGCTTTGAAAGTTGGATACCATGTCCGATACGCTTGCTATTCAAGAGAATGGCATCATACAAGTTGGTGTTATTATATAAAAGTGTTTCACCTGCATGGAAGTAGAAATCCAATGGATAATCTTTATCGTCTCCCTTTTGCATAATATCCATAAACTGATCGATGAAATAAATCAAAGGATAACCTTCGTCCTCTGGACCAACCAAATCATATCCAATATAGATGCCTGGATATTGATTTCTTAATTCTAAAGCATATTCCATATGATCATAAACAACACTAGGAAACTTTTAATTAATAAAATGGTTTTTCTATAATTTTGCTAATTCCTCCTCCTCCTTACCTTTGATTTGAATGTCTACCATCACAACCAATTATTTTTAATGATAACTCTGGCATGTCAAATGTGATTCTATTTTGTTGGATTAATTGAATCATTTGTTGGGTGAACCAGGTGTCGTTGTAAGTGTTACCCTGGAGATCGTAGTAGTCACTGAAACATTTACGGACTTCTATGTGTTGGATGTTGTCTTCAATCGATTGGTTGATTAAGTGTTGCATGTATCCAATGGTAATAGGGACATAGGTCATCAAGCCAGAGACACGAGCAAAGATAGCGTCAAACTTTCTCCACAGGTTGACATAATCACCGTTGTCTCTTCCAAGTAGGGTCATGTTGGTAAGCAACATGTCATCGAAAGCAGTGACATTGGAAACTGATTGACGAACTTGGCTGATTTGTACCCAATTGGTATCGGATGGCTGGCTTGCAAAGAAATGATAATCTCCATAGGCAAGACCATTCTCTGGATCACTACCCATATAGATATAGCAATTTGGCAAATAGGTTCCAACATCAATCAAGTAGTCATAGGTGGCAGAACTATCTTGATGAACATGTAAAATTGAACCTTTTGGTAATTTCTTTAATATACTATAAATTTGTGTCGATTCAATTACTTCTTTTGCCTATATGTATGTAATGTAGATAGATATAAAGATATAATCCAAGATTGGAACAAATTAAATTTCCAAAAATAGAGAAATAAAATGAAAATTAATTTTTATTTGATTTATATTTTGGGTGTGCTGTTGTTATAAACTTTGGAATTTAAAATGTGGTACCATTTAAAAAAAAAAAAGGTAAATACTTCAATCAAAAGATTTATACTTACATTAAAGAAATTGATTCCCGATGGATCATTGTTTGACAATAGTAATTCTTCGTATTGAAGAATCGCTGTAAAAATGGCGTTTGCGCTTTGTTCAGCCGGTGTTAAATGAATGACTGCGCCATCCTTTATAGCATTTTCAGCATCGCTTAATTTTTTACGCTCAGATAGATATTGTTTAACATCTTGCGCACTAACTACACTTATCAAAAATAATAAGACAGCAATAAACGCCGATACCTTTATAATTTATACATAATATAGATATTCTTTTTTTTTATGTTATTTTTATTTATTATCTTTTGTTATAATAATTTTTTTCTTTTTAATAAATAAATAAATGACAGAAAATATTAATTCGATTTAAAATCTGAATGAATTATTATTTTTAATATTTAATATTATTTACAATGTTAGGAGATATATCTTAACTTTATTACAAACTTAATTGATTGACGATAGTAACAACAATAAAAAAGAATGTAATGGTCAAATAATTCTTAACAATTTTTTTTTTTTTTATTACTTATTTTTATATAAATGATGGTGATGTGTGAAATTTATAAATGTAATAAAAAGTGTGGTGGGTGTTTGTGATCTACTGTTGATTTGTGTTGTATGAATTATTATGTTTTTTATATATTTGTTAGTTTGGTTAATATGATTGTCAAAAAATGATCAAACAGATTAAATAAAAATCAAAAAAAAAAAGCAATTTTTTTAAGAACTTTTAATTTATTTTTATTAAAAAAGGATGAAAAAAATTGCATTGTTTGGAGCGATATCCCCATCAAACAGTTTGATCTTTTTGTAAAATCCCTTTTTTTTTGATTTTTTTTTTGATTTTTAAAAATTCGGAATCTCAGTCTTCTTTCATCTTATTTTTAATTATCCTACTTTTTTTTCATTTTGTTTACGTGTAAAAATCTTTTTTTATCTTGAAATATCTTTGATCAAATTTCTAGAATACTGAAAAAAATATCGATAGGTTCTCTAAAATTTTAGAGAGAATTCTAAAATAGTATAAACAAAACCATTATATTTATTTTAAATAAGATGCCTATCCTTTTTATATTTCTTTAAAGTTATAAACTAGATTATGTTTGTTATTTTATTGAAATTTAAGACTCTGAACTTGATAAACAAATTATTCAAGATCTCGAATTCAAATCAACACTAAGTCACAAATCAATAAAATATAATTGCACCACTCAATACCGAATTGATCAACTTTATGGCAATTTTAAAAATAGAGTTAAATAGTTGTTCACATTCTTTTGAAGTATTTGAACATTCTATTAAAATAGTTATTATGTGTCTTAACAAAAAAACAAGAACTTTCATTTTTCGACAAAATGTCATCATAAGTAAGAGTCTAATTTTAGACCATGTTTTGCAAAAAAAATTCTAAAAAAATTCATATATGTTCATACATGGTTTTGTTGTTTTTTTTTTTCGTTTTTTCAGTTTTTAATTTTTATCAAACCATCAATAAAAGACATGTCCAGGATACCTTTGTGGTTTTTTATACGGTTTTTTTCGATTTCTCATATTTTGTGAGCAACACCTTTTACACATACTTTGCATTTCTACAACCAAACTGTCATTCAATGTTTAAAAGAGACATCTTTCCTTGTTTCCCCACCAAAACCCGTATGATTTTTCTCGGATTCATTAAAATGAATAAAATTTTTATTTAAATTTTTATGTTTACATTCTTTCTAAATATAAATCTTAAATTTGTTTGTTTTCTTTAAAAAAAATAGTATATCATTACAATGATAATATAAACATAGAATAGATAAAATAATAAAATATATAATAATAACTTAAAAATGAATACTGATAATAATAATTTACAAAAGGAACCCAAAATAGATATTGACAATGGCGCAATTTCAAAAGATGTATGTATAAGATATTTCAATCATAAAAATTATTTTTTGTTTCGTAGAAAAAAGTAAAATGAAAATCATTTAAATCTGGAACCAAAGGATTGTTTTTTTTTTAATCAGATTTTACCGATTTATATCAAAATCAATTTGCAATAATTATGAATTTTAAAAATTTTTTTTTTTATGTATTTATTTTAACATATTTTCTTTTTTTTTTTTATTAAAAAAATAATAAGAATGAAGCTCATCACTCTATGAATATCATTTTAAGTGAAAGAATGACTAGTGGAACACGATCCAGATCTAACTCACATACAGAGGTTGATACTCATCCAAGACATAGACCACGTTCAGGAAGCCAAGTAGATTTAGAGTCTCCAACGGCACCAATCACTCCAAGAAATAAAATGGTTGAAATTACAGCAGCCGACCTTAGCAATTCGAGTTCCAAGGAATCCGATGACAATGAAGAAGATGATGACGACGATATGGACGACGATGTAAATCCTGATGCTGACACTGTTAAAAATGAAAAAGGAGCCGCAGAGATGTTAGAACTTTCAACGGATCCAGATTCACTGAAAAAACAAGCCTCACAGAGTAAAAAGATGAACCGTCGTCGTTTACAGTTATCATTACTTGGTCATTCATTGGAGCTAACACTAGAGTATGGAAAAATCATGTTTATTGTACTTATAACTACTGTACTTGGTATTGCAGTTATATATGGTTTCTCCCAAGAGAATTGGATTAAAAAAGATAATGGTACCGTTGAATATTTCGAAAAAAAGAGTGTTACTATGTTAACCTCTTTATTTTTTATCCTTGGTCTTGCACTGTTTACTGGTGTACAATTCATGTCTGTCTTTGGATTTAAAAGAATGTTTGAAACCAAGTTCCATGTATATGTTATTGGTGCCATTGGTCTGTTCCTAATGGTTCCATGGGGGATGTTTGCTGGTGATGAATCCTATTGGTTCTGGCTTGGTGATGTGCTCTTATTGGTAGTTGGATACTGTGGACTTTGCTTTGTCATGGGATTCCTCGGAAAGAAATACCAAACTACAAGAGAACGTCTAAATAATGGATTGGCATTCCTTGGAACCGAAACATTGGTATCAGCAACCGCACTGCTCTATGGTATGTTTTTCATCCAAATCTATGCCAACTTTTCAAACTATGCCAAGATTGCCTGGCGTCTCATAGTCCATCCAATCTACTTTGAAATATTCATGATGATTCCAGTCCGTTTGTTGGTCACAAAACAAATGGAAAAGAAAGGTGTTTCAATCATGCATTCGCTGGCTGTTGTCCATGCACAAGCTCATATTTCAACATTGGGTCGTATGATGATTTCAACCATCAATGAAATCGAATTTACAATCATCTCTGTGTTCCTTTTGAATATTGGAAAGTTAGTATTCCGTTCATCCGTTCAGATTCGTGATAAATATGCATCAAAAGTATTTGAAAAGGTAATGGGTGCCGAACACAAAGAATCAAAAAAGTTTGTGCGTGCTGTTGGTTTGTATACAGAGATGATCATGGAGAACGCCTCCATTCCAACGTCTGCCTTTACCATGTGGGTATTTTATAACTTCCGTGGTCTTTTCTTCTTCCCTTTCCCAGACGGTGGTAGTTTCACACTTGGAGAAGCCGTTATCAATGCCGTCATTCAGTTGGCGTTGGCCGTTCCATTCGATATCCTCACACTGATCATTAACGAACGTTACTTTGGATTGCCATTGGAGAGAGCATGGAAGAAGATGAGAGAGAAGTGGTTACCATTCTTTGGATTCTTGATTTATGGTGTTATCACAATGGGAATGATTGGAGTAATTTGGATGGCTTGCAGATTGCCAAGATTCATCACTTGTAAATCAGAAGATGTGTGTTCCTGTATGTTTGTTTCAAATTGTGAAAACTTCATCAAAGATAATCTCAGTTAAAATAGCAATCCCCAACTATCACATCTTCATCGACACTGTTTTAAACACATGTTACTTTTGTTTTTTTTATTTTTTCTTTGTTTATGTCATCAAACATAAAAAGGAATCAACCACACAGTAACTCTCACAATTTAAATTAATTAATTCAAACCCAACAACACAACCAAAAACACAACAGTACTTTTTTGACTCTAGATATTTATTATTAATTATTTATTATTTTTTTCAAAGATGGTATCGCATCACACTAATAACCGAAATGGGTATACTTCTAATAAAATGTTATAAATCTATTCACACACTGAATGGTGGTGATTTATAAATCCATATAAATTAATTTGATTTCTTCTGCACTCATCATTAATTATGTTATAATCTTGAGTTTTATTTGTTCTATCACTGCCTTTTAAAATAATCCTTTGGATTTTCTTTTTTTTTTTTTTTTTTTTTTCTAAATGAGTGTGTTGTATTAATTGAAAGAGATTGATGTCGTGGTTTGGATAGTTGCCTAGAACGAGTGAATTAAACAAAGTACAAAATATCAGAGTATCAAATAAAAATAAAAAATATGTAAAAAGATCAAAATGAGGAGAAGACATTGGATCAACCACATAAAACATTGCAGGATCCACAGACCAACAACCAATTGGGATATAAAAAGATGAATGTGCTATTGCAAATTTTTTTAAAGTCACCAAAACACATTTTTTTCATCAGATGTAACTATGAAAAATAAAACTTATCATTGTTGCTGGATGTCTGTGTTTTGTTTTTAAAATAAATCTATTTTGTTGTTTGATGGTTCATCACTATTACTATTTAAGAAAATAAGTGATGATACTATTATCGAGGGGTGTTTGATCACTGTGCCTCTTTACGGTTTTATTTCTTTTTTAATCGAAAACCTGCAAATAGTTGAAAAAATTAAAAAAATACCACACGCAAATTTTTTACACAACCACACCGAATAGAAACTTTGTTTTTCGTTAAAAAAATAGAGGCACCAACGGTTTATTGTGGTCAAAAAATTTTGTGTTTTGTTTAGTTCAACAAAAAACCAAAGTCTGATCAACACACAAAACACACAAACCTATGAAAACTTGTTTTTTATTTTTTTGATTTGTTATTTTTCATTTTTTTGCTGAAAATGTGTTTTCAATTGTTCACCATTTTTTACAAAAAGTGAACAGGACAAGTCAATGACATGTCTTCTAATAGCTTTTTTTATTGTTTTATTTGTATATACTCCGCACGATAATAATCCAATTGTCCACAAGATTTAAGGAACAGGAACTATTTTTGACACTCCTTAAAATAGATCATAACTTAGTCCAAGGACAACTTTTAAATTCATGTCTGGACTATTTAAATTGAATTCAAAATTAATTTACCATTTGTTCAAGATCCAAACAAATAAAATATATTTATCTACAGATAATATAACTTCTCTCTATATATTTTAAAAATACAGTAACTATTTTAGGAAAGAGTAAATATATATTTAGTAAGAAGAAATAAATAATAATAAAATAAATAATGAGCCAATCCAATCTTGATAATACCAGTGTTGGTAATGATGAAATTGGAATTGTTGTCACTGATGTAAGTTTTTAGATAGGCAATAATTATATTAAAAAAATATATTTATTAATAATTATTTTTTTTAAAAAAATTATAGGTTGACAATAATACTATAAATATTAGATATAGAAATAATGAAGGTGATGCTCAAAATCATTTGACACCTCCAGCTTCTCCATCACAACCAGGTGATCTTGAAAGACATCGCACTCCATTGTCAGAAATTGTGACATTGGATAGTATCGAAGACACTCAAGCCGATGACGAAGTTGATTCCGACTATACAGACTCTGAAGATGAAGACAGAGAAGGTGCCGATACCATTTCCAACGAAAGAGGTGATGTCGAGATGCGTTCGGTCAACGATGACGGTGATAAAAATAAATTGGAAAGAAAAGAGTCGAAAAAGATGAATCATCGAAGAAATAAATTGTCACTGCCATGGCACACTCTAGAGTTGACTTGGGACTACGCCAAAGTTATGTTTATTTGCGCAATCACTACCATCATTGGTGCTTTTGTAATTTGGGCTTTCTCAAAGCCAAACTATGTTATTCACAACAATGGAACTTTAAAATATTTCCATCAAGAATCGATTGCCATTTTGGTATGCGGATTCTTTGTTTCTGGTCTTACCATTTTCACATGCATTCAGTTTATTGCAATTTACGGTTTAAAAAGAGCGATCGATACAAAGTTTTATTTGTGGGCATTGGCTGCCTTGGCACTCTTCACAGTAGTTCCATGGGGAATGTACGTAGGTAAAGTTTCCTATTGGTATTGGTTAGGCGATGTCATTCTTTTGATTCTTGGATACTGTGGACTTTGCTTTGTTATGGGATTCCTTGGAAAGAAGTACCAAACCACTCAAGAACGTCGTAGAAATGCTTTGGCGTTCCTTGGAACCGAAACATTGGTATCAGCAACCGCACTGCTCTATGGTATGTTTTTCATCCAAGTTTACACCAACTTTTCAGACTATGCCAAAATTGTATGGCGTCTTGTAATCCATCCAATCTACTTTGAAATATTCATGATGATTCCAGTCCGTTTGTTGGTCACAAAACAAATGGAAAAGAAAGGTGTTTCAATCATGCATTCGCTGGCTGTTGTCCATGCACAAGCTCATATTTCAACATTGGGTCGTATGATGATTTCAACCATCAATGAAATCGAATTTACAATCATCTCTGTGTTCCTTTTGAATATTGGAAAGTTAGTATTCCGTTCATCCGTTCAGATTCGTGATAAATATGCATCAAGAGTTTTGGAAAAAGTAATGGGAACTGAACACAAAGAATCAAAAAAGTTTGTGCGTGCTGTCGGTTTATTTACCGAGATGATCATGGAGAACGCCTCCATTCCAGCTTCAGCCTTCATGATGTGGTTGTTCTACGATCGTCGTGCTCTCTTCTTCCTTCCCTATCCATCTGGTGGTAGTTTCACTTTTGACGCCGCAGTAATCAATGTTGTCATACAAATTGTAATTGCCATACCATTCGATATCATCACACTGATCATTAACGAACGTTACTTTGGATTGCCATTGGAGAGAGCATGGAAGAAGATGAGAGAGAAGTGGTTACCATTCTTTGGATTCTTGATTTATGGTGTTATCACAATGGGAATGATCGGTGTATTATGGATGGCTTGCAGATTGCCAAGATTCATCACATGCAAATCAGAAAATGTTTGTGATTGTATGTATGTCTCGAATTGCGATGAATTCATCAAAAACAACCTAAGTTAAAATAGCAATCCCCAACTATCACATCTTCATTAAGTTAATCCAACAAACTCAACCAATTCACAAGACTCATCAAATTCAACATCTGGAAGTTAATCTTTTTTTTATTTAATCACTCACTCATTCGCACTGTCGAAATCAACCAACAACAAACACAATTAATTCACCAAACAATCAACATCCAAATGGAGCATTAGTTAGTTCTGATAGTTCCTTTTTTTCACAATCATCAACAAAATTTTTATCAAAGCTAAAACAAAAAGAATTCTTAGTGATTCAGGCAAGATATCATTAGAAAATATCAATTTGTGGACCTTGCATCACCAATCAAAAGTTAAAACGCACCAAATTTGGCTTGTAAGGTATTCAACATTTTACTTCACCACACTCCAAGTTGCAGTATCTGGTTGATCTAAATTAAATCTAACAATCAAACATCAAAAGGATCACCTTTGTCAACCCACCATTTTTTTCACATTCAACAACTACAATTCGATTCCACAAACCTCTCACGATTAGCTTTTGGTTAATATGACAATCACAACTCGAGATAAAAGATTAATCACCTCTTCGGTATCAATAGATTAAAAATTAATCATGATTTGTGTAAATTGTAAAATAAAACCCATCTCTTATTTAATGAAAAAAAAAGTAATCTATATAACATGTGAGCACCAGTTAATTTGTGTTTGATTTCAAAATAAACTTATCAAATCAATTAACACATCATTTTTAATTAATACCAAAGTTGGTTTAAATATAAATTGCAATCATTTTTTAAATTTAATCAAGTTTTTTTTTTTTTTGTTGTTTAATTTTTTAAAGAATGATTAATATTAATTCGATCATTAAATATTAAAAGAATAAAATAAAACGATAAATTGAACTTGGGAGAGGGGTGCAATTTGAGAAGAGGATGTACGGATGATCTCTTTAAACAGTGATCGTGGCTTTTCTATCAAAAATTAAATTTTTGCCACTGTGTTTGAGCCATTTTTGGTATTGTCTATTGCTTGAAAATCCAATCTATTGTTCTGATTGGTTGTGTCCTTATAAAGTTGATACTTTGTGTTTTTTTTTCAGGGTCTCAAAAACATGTCACCACAAAGTGTAATACATAAATTCAAAAAAACTGCAAATGATTTTCAAAAAATTTAATTAAATTTAAATAAAATTTAAGAATTTCAGGATCTTTAAAAGGGTAGCTTGTGAATCGTTCTTTTAATCAGTTATCAATATTGAAGCTATCTATATCTATCTATAAAGTCTCACTTCAAAGTCACAATAACGAATAATCAAAAATGTTCAGATACCAATCAATCCTTTTAATTCTTTCACTCATCTCCTTGTGCTATGGTCAACAAGAATCAACAAGTAAGAATTTAAAAACATGTCGTCATCTTTTGAACGATAGCAAAAAAAAATTATTATTAACCATCTTTATTTTTATTTATTTCGGAACTCAATTTAGTGTTGAACAAGGTTTACACTGGTGTTTTCACAAATACTACTTTGACCACTCCAGTTCCAACCAATTTGTCTGGTAGTGTCCAATTGATTTTTGCTCCAAATCCGCTTGACTCTGATTCTGTCGCCAACGTTACTTTGCTTTTCATTGTAGAAGGTATTATTCCAAACACTCCATTGAATAGAATTGAGATTCATTCAAAAGCCAATGTCAACAGTGATGGTCCTCTCTTGAGAAGATCATACCCACTTGGTCTTAACGTTGGAAGCACTTTTGTTGGTAACCAGCTTTACTATATGTCTCAGATTGATGGTCAAGCATGGTATAACGCTCTCCAAACCTCAACACCAACCAATGGAGTTTACATGATCGTTCAATACCAACAAGTTTGGCAGTTACGTGCCCAGCTTACATATTCACATTGTCTACCCGAACCAACTCCCACTCCATCGCCAACTGAAACACCAGCAACCACCACTGGTTGTTCAAACTCTTGCACCTCTGCTTAAAAAAAAAGTAGAAAAAATCGATAACTTTACCAAAATAATCTGGTGAAAAAAAAAATAGATATTTATTTAAAAACATTTAATACCACATTATTTTGTCTAAACCAAATTTGCATTTCTTAATAATTGCTAGTGATGAATGGTTCACCTAACTGTCTTTGTACCTTGAAAATTTGTTATGATCTCAAATTAGTTTTTTTGTTTTTGTTTTTTTTTTCATTTTCAATCAATTTTCAAAGATTCAGGTCAGCCATGTATTTTTTTTTTGTTTTTGAATTTGTGACACCAACTGAAAACCCAATAATTGTCAATATATTATATGATCAGATGTGGAGAGTACATCTCAATAATATATTTTAATTCTAATTGATTGAATCCCAATCAATTTAAAAAAAAAACAATCGAAATCAATAACGTGGTTGATAGGATTACATTGGTTTTTTGGAATAGTTCCCAAAATGTATAAAATAAAGTTCATTAAGAGAAAGGTAAAAAAATATCAAGTAGTTTTTCGATTATATGTGAGAGTGAGCAAAAAATGTTTTAACACCAAAGTCAACAATTTTTATGTTTTTTTTTTTCATCAAAACAATTCGCTTGGATGATCTTCAAAATCTATGTTTTTTTCATTTACAAACTAAATTACATGCACCTTTCGTTTATCTATTTTTCGTTTTTTTTTTTTTTTTTTACTTTTATTTATTAAGTGTCCTACAACAACAAAATATTTCAAAAGTTCCTTTGATATAACATTTGATAACATAATTTTGAAACTTCTTCAACTGACCCAGTATCGATATTGACATGTAGGACGTCAGGCTCTTCGGATTCACTGGGTTCCTCTAATGCTTGGAATTGACTGGTGAGTAGTGATGATGGCATGAAGTGACCTGAACGAGCCTGTAGTCGTTCAAGTATGACTTCGAAACTTCCTTTCAGATATATAAACATGATTCCAGGATTGTCTTTACGTAGAATATCACGATATCTACGCTTCAATGCAGAACAAACCAAGACACCTCTTTCATTCTTGTGTGATAGACTGAACGCAACATCGTTTAGTCTAATCAGCCAAGGTAGTCTATCGTCATCGTTTAAGGGTTGACCAGATGCCATCTTTAAAATATTGGCACGTGGATGTAAGTCATCACCATCTATAAATTTACATCTTAATAATGCTATAATTCAATTTAATTCCACGTTATTATAAAGTTCCTTTTAAAGAATAGAATAAAAAAAAGATTTATTTATACTTTTTTTTTGATCAAAAAAAAAACAAAAAAAAAAAAAAAACAAACTCAATCTTATAAATTTGATGAATTATATTGTTTTTTATTATTCTTTTCTTTTATTTCATTATTTTTGAATTTTATTTGCTACATACTTGACAATGAATATCCAACTACTGATTTACCTGAACCTGAAACACCCATAACAACAACACAATGACATGTTGTTACTGAAGATTGTATTGATGGCTCTTCTGTTGACATTTTAATTTATCTTTAATTACAATGATAATTAGTATATAATATTTACAAAAATAATAATAGAATTTTTATATATAGTAATATGACAAAAGAGAGTGTGTCGAAATTTGTAGAATAAAATAAAGTAACGTTAGTGAAACCACACATTTAAAATCATCACTTTTCATTTTATTTTTTTAATTTTTAATAATTGTTTTTTGTCAACTTCACCATTTTTTTTTAAATTAAATTATTTTTTTTGATTTTATTATTATTAATTATTACTTTATTACTATTTTATAGATCAGTGTACACATTTATATTTATATTTATATTAAAAACGAAATTATAGAATGGAAAATCTTAATAGAGGTGGATTTTCTTTTGATTTATGTAAAAGGTAACATCATCATCATCAACACACCGCTTGACAAGTGTATGATATAATATCGATAGCATATTAGTTTGTAAACAGATAGATCTATCATATAATATTATATACAAAAAAGATTGTATTAAAAAAAAAAACAAAAAAAAACAAAATGTTAACATTTTTATTTTATTTTTTATTAAAGAAATGATATGATTGCAAAGAATGGTATGAAGATGCCAGGATTCATGAAGACTGGTACAACTATTGTTGGTGTTGTCTATGCTGATGGAGTTGTTTTGGGTGCAGATACTCGTGCCACTGAAGGACCAATTGTAGCCGATAAGGATTGCGAGAAGATTCATTATATAGCAGATAATATCTATTGTTGTGGTGCAGGTACTGCTGCCGATACAGAGTATGCAACTGCTCTGATCTCATCGAAATTAAAGTTGCATCGATTGGCAACTGGCAAGCAAGTACGTGTCGTCACTGCACTCACAATGCTCAAACAGATGCTCTTTAAATATCAAGGACACGTCAGTGCCGCCCTTATTTTGGGTGGTATCGACATCACCGGACCATCACTCCACACCATCTACCCACACGGTTCAACCGATCAACTTCCATTCGTAACCATGGGTTCTGGTTCTTTGGCTGCCATGGCCGAACTCGAAGCTAACTTCAAACCAAATATGACTGTAAGCATCAATAATAATAATAATAATAATTGTGAAAAAAACAATATATATTATTAAAAATTATTAACTTTTTTTTTATATTATTTTTTTTTATTATCAACTTATCTGTAGAAACAAGAGGCAATTACATTGGTTGCAGATGCTATAAAGAGTGGTATTTTCAATGATTTGGGTTCAGGTAGCAACGTAAATATTACTGTACTTACAAAGGAAGGTGTAGAAGTTTTGAAGGGATACGAAAGACCAAACGAACGTAAATACAGAAGCAAACCATACATTTTCAAGTCTGGTACCACACCAATCCTTTCAGAAGTTAGATTACCACCACTCTCCAGCAAAGTTATCATTGAAGATGTGCCAATGGAGGTTTAAGAATAATTCATTTTAGGGAGAGTTAAGTGAACAATACCGATTAGCTTTATCATACATCATCACCACCTTTACATACCAACCAACCAACCAACCAATCTCTCAATAAAATAAAACAAATAAAACTTTGTAAATCATTTTAATCAAAAAACAAAAAAAACAAACAAAGTTTGCTATGCTACTCTTGATTTAAACAGTCATCACTTCAAGTAATTACATTTATAAATAATTATATATTTATTTTGATTATTATTATTATTATTATTATTATATACATTTGATTAGTTCAACTTAATATGATTGATGTAAAATAACTTTGCAAACTAAACTTTTTTAAATTAATCAAAACTGAATTCGTCAGCCATTTGTTGTTGTTGTTGCTGTTGTTGTTGATATTGTTGTGGTGGTATTGATTGTTGCTGTTGTGGTGGTCTTTGTTGTTGCTGCTGCTGCTGCTGCTGCTGCTGCTGCTGCTGTTGTGGTGGTGGCATTGATTGTTGTTGTGGTTTTGCTTTCTTTAAACCATTGGGATCTCTGTCATAAAGTTTATTACCCAAAGCATTACCAAACACTCTCAATGCTCTCTTTCTAGCATCAGAAACAGCTTCCTTTCTTGAGTTCTCTAAAGCTATACCTTTATTGTTATCATCTTTTGTTCCAAAACCGACATCATCGTGAAAAGTACCATCTTTCAAAATGATTCTAACAGTTGCAGATGATGCAACTCTCCATCTATTATTAACATTCTCACACTAACATAAAGAAAAGAAAAACGATAAAAAAAAAGAAAATGTTAGCAATCTTTGACATGCCTGACAATTGGTGATACTAAAGTAAACATACAAATTCAGTATTTACACTAATAATCTTTGAAGACCATCCATTGAAACCGAATATTCTATTGGCGATCTCTATTGCTTTCCATGACTCTAAATACTTCAGTCTGGTGTTACTTGGACCTGGTCTCTCTGATTTATCTTCTTCAGGCAGTGGTACCATCAGTGAATTCGACATCATTTCATATTCTTCTTGTGAGTATGGTACCGCACCAAATATTCCATTGTTGGCTTCCATTTTCTATTGTTTATTTCTAAAGAGATATATATATATGTTAAATAAAATGATTACAAAATTAATGTTCAAATTTCCATCATATATAAAACTACATTTAAAAAAAATTCTTAGAAAAAAAATAAAATTTTGAGCAGAAAAAAAAATTTTTGTTTTGAAAAAATAAAACAATCAAATTCATTTACAATTATCTGTTTACAGATAAATTCGACAACAGAAAGAAAAATCATTGCTTTTAACAAACTTTACTGTTGCTCAAAAGAATGGAAATGATAAATCATTAAAGAATAATAAAGATCTTAAAAACTTAAATTATAACTTTCCTAATAATAGATATTTACAAAAATGAATCTGAAAATAAAATCAAGAATAAAATTAAACAAACTTCAATTCTGCATTTTTTGACCCCAAACAACAGAGTGTTTTGTTTATTTAATTTCGAAATGCCTTGTAAGGTACAATAAAAGTTGTGTTTGAATCAAAAATATTTGATTATTTCAGTTTTTTTTTAATCTTGAAGAATTCTTTGAAGTGGTGAAACATGACAAAAAAAAACCAAAAAAAAAAAATTATAAAAAAAAAGTAAGTTGGAACCGCCTCAAGACCGCAAAGTGTATCCCTCAAAGTTCTTACAGATAAATTTAACAATCCTTGTGAAAAAAAAAAAACCACTGAAACGTAAAAATTGTTTTTTTGTGTTTTTTTCAAGGGGTTAATGTGTGTGAAAGTGATGCTATTCAAATAAAAAAACAGATTTTTGTTATGATAATTAAAAATAAATAATTATTTTTATTTTGGGCAATGCACACTTTCAGTGCAGGTATGAATAGTTTTGAATAAAATTAATTTTTAATTAGAATTTTTTTTAAAATAAATTTCTATCGACGTGATTGATTTACAACACTGATCAGTTTGCCAAACCTGTTATTATTTATAAACACATCATCGCTATTATTAAATATTTGACTACTGTAAAATGCATAAAGCCAATCTTATTGTTTTAATCTTATTGTTTGTACCATTGGTACTCTTAATCGTTTCATATTCTTCATATTGGTATGTATTACTGGCGCTACTACTCAACAGTTTCAAAATTTAAATAAGTAAAACAATATTTATTAATCAATATCAAAAAATAAATTTAGGTACAAGGTCCAAGATGAAGATAACAGTGACAATTACACTGCTCTAAAGTCAGACAAGATCAAGGTTTCCACATCTTCCACCTCTTTTACTTCAAGTTGGAAGAGAGCATTCGGTGATGATGAAGGTTACAAGAACACTTTGAATATCTACAAGGCTTCACTTGCATTTGCCGTCATTGCCTGGATCGTCAACGTCGTTGCCGTCGTATTTGTTGTATTCAGTCTTTTGGGTATTCTAGGAAAGATCCCATTACCATTGGGATTCATCACCAAACTCCTCCCAATCCCAGTCTTTGTTTTGTGCGTAATTTCATTGTTTATTTTTGTCGGTGTACCATCGGCCATGATGAAGGATTGTAAGAACGTCACACTCGATGATATTTGTGAGGCTAACGAAAGAAACAAAAAGTTGGTCGGAAGTGAAAATGGTGTCAAGTGGGGACCAATCGAAGGTTGGGCATGTGTTGTCGTTTCCGCTGTCTTCTCCTTGGGTGCCTCCATTGTTTCAATGATGATGGCCAGCTATTAAATAGCTCCAATCGTAACATAAACAATATATATATAAATAAAACCTTTTTTTTAAAAAAAAAAAAATAATAATAATTTAATTTTTATTTTTAATACACAAATTTATTTATTATGGTGTCGGATGTACACTGTTGTTTGTCTTGGTTAGATGAGTTTCGAGTTCGCTTCTACTGAAACCAAGTTTTTCAAAGAATGGGAGTGGCAACTCCACTGGTGACTTTGTTATGGCGTCAACTGCAACGACACCTACTTCGACAAGTGCTATCGATTTGAAAGTGGAACCAGTTGGTTGGTCGAAATTGTGGTTGTCGGCATTCGCTGGAAAGTCTTGGCTGCCTATAGGCACTAAACTACGTACACGATGACACATCTTGAAACCACAACGCTGTTTCTCAGTGAATCCACTCTCTACTATCAGATCATCGAACAGCTCACCACTATTCATGTACTGCACCGACAAATCTTTGATATACATTTGTACAGAGTAAGGTCTGCTCTTGTCAGGAAGTAAGTTACGCTCTGATAATCCCAATTGTCTCAGGCAATCAACTCTTGCCTCTAAAGAAATGATAACACTCGATTAGAAACTAATCATAATATAAATGTCGGTGTATTTTTGATGAATACAAACCATGAATAATCTTTATTATCGCTGCATGATCCAAATTTGACATATAGTTCAAATCATTAACATTAACCTTTCTTTGAAAAAAATGAAAGTATTTAGGAAGTGCTGTTAATTGTATTCGTGGTGTCATAGCTAATCAACATATATATATATAATATTATACAATTATATGATTTTATCTATTATTTTATAAATAAAAATATAATTTTTTTTTAAATGATAAATTAAAATTTTAATTTAAAAAAAAATTTTTAAAAAGGTGATAGGAAATTTTTTTCATTCTTTATTGTACAAAAATTATATAAAGAATGAAAAAAAAAATTTATATTTTATATTTTTGTATAATATAAATTTTTATATTTTTGTATAATATAAATTTTTATATTTTTGTATAATATAATTGAGATCTTTATTTAATATTTAGTTATCATGATAATGATAGTTGTAGAAAAAAAAAACAAAAAAAATAATTAATAAAAATAGATTATATTTAAAAATTATATTAAAAAATACTTACAAGTCAGAGTCTCTCTGGCTTGGCAGTACCCTATGTCTTATAAACTGGCTCACCAGTTTACGGGTACGCTTTTCAATCGTATTTGAGAAAATATGTAAATTTAGTTGGTGGAGGAATCAGTATACTTTCGTACGGACTTGAAGACATTTGGTCGGTAGGAGTGAAGAGCCATAAACAAACCTAGAACAAGAATGTTTCTTGATGCGTTGGAGTCTCGATTATACAGGAAACCATCTTTGGAGAGTACTTTTTTCCATTCTCTTTTAGCAACTGATTTGGATGTCTTTCTCGAGAGTTTAGTACTATGTGTGGAATGATGTCCTTGATCCGATTTGGTTGTCTTTTTCGAGAGTTCAGTACTATATATGGAGTGATGACCATAATAGTCGTAGGTCGATTGCTGTTCTTGCATGGAACCACCACTATTGAGGTCACTTTCAAACTTTGACAGATTCTCATAGTCATTTCTCACCTTCTCGTATACAGATCCTCGAGAGCTATTAACCTTTGGTTTAGATTCTGGTGGCCATTGAGCCTTTGGACCAGATACATGTTGATCAACCCGTTTAATAGCACTCAACAGTTTCATTTCCTGTTCAACGTATGAACCATGATGCACCTAATTGTTATAAATTAATGTTAATCAATGATCATTCGTTATATAATTGTTAATTGAACACTTACTCTGGAAGTACAGAATTCATTAACGGACACCACATTATAACCATGAGCCTCAAAAATTTTCTTGAGACCCTTGGAGGAAATGAAGGTGCGGTGACCTTTACTTGCATGGTTAAATGATGATGCACCCAAGACTATTTAAATAAGAAAGAAAATAGAAAACAGTTTATTATTAGTAAAAAGAAAAATTATTGATTTAAAACAACAACAATATGGTTATTATTATAGAATGATAATAAAAAAATAATAAAAAACAGAACTTACAAATAACACCTTGCTTCATTTCCGAAGCGGTTGTTGGTACTAATTGCTTTACCAACTTTGATTTGGACTGTTGATTCAATTTAAACTCTAATCGTCGCCTTTGCCTATGGATATTGTTTAATCTGAAATCTATATAAAGTTTCATTACCTCCCAGTTTTTAATGAAATAGTCTGCTCTTCCATATGCATTACCTATAAATGATTGGATTATAAAAAAATTAAATGAATAAAAAAAAAAAATTTGAAACAAAAAATTAAAATTACTTACTGTGAGGTGGCATTTTAGATTGAAACAATTTGAATTTCTCTTCCAATTTCTTTACTTTTTTAGAGTAACGATTGGATTTCCAATCATAATACTGTTTGACAGATGCCCGTCTCTCCTTAGAATCGGTTGAGTAGCTTACGTGAGAACTTCTACCTGGGTCGATGCTATAACAAATTGGGTTGGTACCATCGGTTGCTACTGCCATCTTGAGAGTTTCAATGGAGCGACGTTCCTTGGCAGTTCCGGCTTTTTGATACGGCAAATGTTGTTCTTTTAGTTTTGGCTCAAAGCGTCGAGCAACACCCCTGGTAATACTGAGTGAAATACCATCGGTACGGATAACCGGTGCGCTTTTCTCATAAATAGACACTGGAGTGAACCCTTCTTTGGATATCAACCAGGATGGCGAGTAGATTTTCTTTCTTTGTGGACGCTTGCTGATTCGTGCTTTGATATCATTAAGCTTGAATATTTCTCCTTGCTTAAGGAATTGATGGCAAAATTCAATAGCTTCAGTCACCCACTTGCTAAAGTCCGGACGCGATGGGTGAGATAAACATATTGCAACTGAATAATAGTTTGGTGTTTTGATAAGCAGGATCGGTACACTCGATTTAATCTCATCGGTGATGTTAAACACTTCGTATTGGGTGGCTGCACGATTTAAAAACAGGACTTGGGCGTTGAGTCCACATAGGAGATATATTTTGTGTTCACCAACCATTATTGTGTCAACCCATTGATTAATATTTTCCTCTTCTTCCGATGGAATGGAAAGTTCAGACAGGTTAATCTGTGGATATATATCTGTCATTGAGATGGTTGTGCCGATGGGAAGCTTAAATTGTACCTCTTTAACCATCTTCTTGGGGCTGACTCTTTTGTCATATACCCTTTTCACTTTGGCTGGTTGTTTGGCTGGTTGTTTGGCTTTTTGTTTCTTATTCGGAGTGTTCTCGGAAGGTTTGCCAGCTTGTTTCTTACTTTTCTTGGATTGTTTAGTTTGAGCAAGAGGTTTACCGGTGGGAGTCACAGATAGAGAGTCGGTAGGAGATTCGGTTGGAGGGATGGTAGGAGAGTCTATTGACAGTTCAGGTTTCTTCCTTTTTATGGATTGTTTAGAATAATTAGTAGGAGGTGAGTCGGTTGGAGGGATGGTAGGAGAGTCTATTGACATGGCACTTGGTTTGTATGTTGGCATGGCACTTGGTTTGTCTGTTGGCAAGGCACTTGGTTTGTCTATAGACATGGCACTTGGACTGTCTATTGGCATGGCACATGGTTTGTCTATTGGCATGGCACTTGGTTTGTCTATTGACATGGCACTTGGTTTGTCTATTGACATGGCACTTGGTTTGTATGTTGGCAAGGCACTTGGTTTGTCTGTTGGCAAGGCACTTGGTTTGTCTGTTGGCAAGGCACTTGGTTTGTCTATAGACATGGCACTTGGACTGTCTATTGGCAAGGCACTTGGTTTGTCTATTGACATGGCACATGGTTTGTCTATTGACATGGCACTTGGTTTGTCTATTGACATGGTACTTGGATTGTCTATTGGCAAGGTACTTGGTTTGTCTGTTGGTCTGGCACTTGGACTGTCTATTGGCAAGGTACTTGGTTTCTCTGATGGCTTGACACTTGGATTGTCGTTTGTAGAGATGGCAGGAGAGTCTATCGACATGGCACTTGGTTTGTCTGTTGGCATTGCACTTGGTTTTTTGATTCCAAATGCTTTAAAAAGATTGGCAAACGTTTTACATAGATCATTGTCCTCTCTATTAAAAGCCAAGTGCATCGATGAAATTGGATCTGACATAACTACCATGATATCTTTATGGTCTGTAACTTTGATGGGAAGTAGATTACTATCACAACTTACAACGGCTGGTGTATTTGCAAATTGTGTTGGAATATCTTGATTCTCGAGATTGGATGTTGTTGGTTCAGGAGTTGGTTGTTTGGTGGAAAATTTAATGTCGTGAACTTGTGGTTCCTTGAATTGAATCTTGATATCGTCTATATAAGTTGATCTATATTTCGGCCACAACTTTGCTAAATCTTTTGATTTACTGAAAAATCCTTCAGAAAATAGATCGACTGCCCATTGGTATCCTTGGAATTCATCTTTACAAGTCTGAGAGCATTCCTCCATAGGTTTTAGGTGTCTTGGACAGAGACGCTGTTTTTTAAATTGGTTTATTTCATCGGCAGTTGGTTTTTTCAATTCTAGCTCCTCTTTTGATATAATCGATCGGAGAGTTTCGATGGAGACAGCTTCTTTTATTGATATGTCTGGTGTTGGGACCGATGGTTTTAATGAATGGTTGTGAAATAGGTTTCGATAATCCAGGTCTGGAAATATCTTGCGAAGTCTATCCACATATCGGTCTTGAGTGCTATATACCCCAGTCAATTTATTGAGATGTTTACTAAGTAAATCGTCAATAAGAATAAAATGAGGTTGCAGAGATGCTGCAACGAACGGATCTGGGAAGCGTTGGAATTTAACGGATGGTTTGAAAAAGAACTTGCTATCAGGAGCATTTATAGATTGTAAAACATCCAGAGGTTTTTTTGAAATATCAAAAAGTGATAAAATAAATGCTTTAGACAGAATAAAAAAAAAATATATTAATTATTTAAAATTTAATAAATTAATAAAAAAGTTTAAACTTACCGTCACTATTTAAAGATTTTTTCGCTTTATCAACCTTACTCTTTGATAGAATATTATAGATTTTCAAAAACAAATGAAATGTAAAAACATGTTTTTGAATAGTATAGAAATAATCTTCAGAGATAACATTTGATGATAAATATTTAATATAATTTTCCAATGTGACTGAGAACTTTGAAGTTAGTGGTGTATTTGAGATTGATTCTTTGACAAAATTACAAAATGATTTGAGTAAAGTAATAGATAAAGATATATCGGATGATTTGATGTTTGTTTTGTTCAAAAAATTATTGATAAGATAATATTCGTCAAATGATGTTGTTTGTGGTGTAGTAGTAGTGGTTGTGGTAGTGGTAGTTGTAGTGGTTGTGGTAGTAGTAGTGGGAGTAGATGATGATGATGATGATGGTGGTGAAGATGGTGATAATGTATAATATGATGATTTATCAAAACTATTTGAATAAGATTTTGATTTTTTAAAAATATAATATAAATTATTCTTTATATTATTAATATCTATCTGAGTCTCGGTGGAAGTTATATTAATATAATTACAAAAATCTTCTAAATGCCGATCTTCTGTGAGTGGGTGAATGATCACTAAAGGTAATCCAACCATCCACAGATATTGGTGAGGATCTGGGGTTGTTTCCAAGGTTTCGTGGACTGGAATTGAGTTCTGGGTTACTGGCACTGGAGTTGGTGTAACTGGAGTTGGTGTAACTGGCACTGGAGTTGGTGTAACTGGAGTTGGTGTAACTGGCACTGGAGTTGGTGTGACTGAAATATCGATCATTTCCGAGTCACCAGGTCCAATTGAGTTATTATTATTATTATTATTATTATTATTATTATTATTATTATTATTATTATTATCTTCTTTTTTTAGTATTCTTATAAAAACTAAACAAAATATTATTTGATACTATAGGAATATATTAATATTCAAATTAAAATCAATAATTTTTTTATTGTTAGAGTAATACTTACTAATCGTTTCAGAATCATTATACAAATCTGAAATAGTTGATAGATGTTCTGTTATTCTAATATCTGTTGATTTTGTTTTTTTTAATTTTTCTATTGTTGATTTTATTCTATTATGTTGTTGATATTCACTTATTGATATATTGTATTTTGATAAAGTATCAATGTTGTTATTATTCTCTTCCTCCCAATCTTTTATTTTCAAGTAAGAAGAGGAGTTATTGGAAAATCTTTTGTAAATATTCTCTAAATTATTTAATGTGTTGGTGAAAAATTGTCTTCCACTATCCATGATTATATCTTTTCTAATTAAATCTGTAGGATTGACCATGGTTACAAAAAATTATAATTAAAAACAAATAATAATATTAGATATAGAATAGATAAACAAAAATAATAACTGTATAATAAATTTGAAAGATGTAATTGTTGTTGAGAAAAAAAAGTAAATTAAAAAACAATCAATTGTTCTCCATATTAAAATTGTTTGCAGGTTGAAAACTGTGATTTCAAAGTTTCACTTTACCAAGAATTGAATTATATTTCTAAAAATATATCATTCCTACCATTTTATTTTAAATTAAAAAAACATTCTAAATATATATTGTTTGAATCCCTCATTGCTATTTAATTCAAAAACAAATGATTAGTTTTTAAAAAAATTGAAAGATAATCAAAATTTTTTTTTTTTTTTGAACAAAACCAACAGAAAACAGACATCTTGATTCATTTTTCTAAAATATAGTTATAATTTTATGATTATTTGAATATTTATCAACAAAAAACAAAGATATTGATGAATAGTAATAAAGGTTACTAGACTATGACCACAATTCAGGTTATCGATACAAAAGATGTATCACCGATAAACTAGCAAATGTAGTCATAGATTGATTGAAAAGGAATAGATCTTTCAGTTGTTCACTGACCTGTTGTAGTAGAACAATGGATTTTAGACTGTAGAGATGTCTGCCTACGATAGTTCTGGTTGTCTAGCATCGTTTCAGTGTATACAATGTGCAACCAACGCGCCTAGACCTCAGTCATGTGCAGAACCACTAGCACTAATAATAACAATATGTTTACAAGCATTGATATGTATAGTTTTTATTATCATAAAAAGTGGTGAAAAAAATAATCAAGATCATTAATCCTTAAGGATAAGAAAAAGTTTGCAATCTTTGATGCACAGACTATATTTTTCACAGTATTGTATTTTAAAAAAATCACTATATTTTTCATTTAGAAAAACAAACATCAACTTTTTTGTAAAAAAAAAATTTGATTATCTAAACAAGAAGTAATTTTAAATTAAATATTTAAAAAGATTCTATTTTTATTAATTAATTTTTTGATTAAAAGTAAAGAATTTATTCAATTTAAAATTACTTCTTCTTTTTTATATTTTTAACTTTATCAAATATTAAATTTTAATCATGAATTTTATATCAGAACAAACTACTATTCAAACATCTTTACCAGATACTAATACAGATATTAAAAATATTTTAATTTCTATTAGTAACTATAAAACAATTTATAGTTTTGTTTTCTCTCAACATATCAATTATATTTATAAAAAATTTAAAATTACAACCAATCAACTCATCAACTTTGATCTAAATACAATTCCAGAAGAAATTTCAAATTTTTTAAAAAGAAATAAACTTTCAAATCACTCAAATTTAATATTAAAAAATTATAGAGAATATAATACAATAGATTATAATAGAGTTTTTGAGTTTTTAGAAGAGTACCTAGAAAAATCAAACGTAAATATAAACTAAAAATTTGTTTTTACAATTAAATATTAATTAGAACTTTAGTATAATATGGAAATAGATTGTTCTCAAAAAACAACTATGAAAGATATCTTGGACAAGTATGTTTGTTATTATATTAATATAAATTTTTTTTATTAATTTAATTGGTTTAATAAAGTATTACAATAGATTGTTTCATTTTGCCTTTTATAAGAGAAAATAAATATTTGATAAACTTAAGAAACTTACTTCAAGATAAATTCCAAAAATTATGTGCTTTAGAAACAACAGCCTCATCATAATAATAAATAATAAAATAAATAGACAATAATTTGTCTGTATCAAGATCTTCTTCTTTGTTATTTTACAATGGTAATAATATCATATTATAATATACATAAAAACATATAAATATAATACTTACAACTTTGATATAAAATTAGGAATTACTATACAACAAACACACACGATTGTAATATGTTTTTTTTTTTTTTTTTGATAAAAAATCATTCATCATGAAAATACTGTTTGATTATTTTTCTTTAAATTTCAATTCATTATGTTTAATTTGTTGATTTAATATATCACGACATTACCAGTAATGTCATAGAGGAAGTTACTATCTTTTTGATTTTTATTCAAAACAGGATATCCATTAGCATTAGATATTATAAAACTAGAAATCAACGATTAAATTGCAATTTAATTCTAGATATTATTATCTCTAAAAAAATATTAGGCTTCTTTCAAAATCAGATAGATCATATTAGAACATCTAAGTATGATCTGGTCAACTGTCATCACTATGATCGTGGCGAGATGCTTGAATACATCATCAAACACCAACAACACCCAAGAATCATGCAAGGTAATCACTCGATAGGAATGTTAGAGAGAGATGCCGTCGCCAAATTCAAATTCTCGTGTCTAACCGTGATACTACAATACAAACTTGAAACACCGTTAATCATAGAGGTCAATTCAAAAAAGTTAATAAAAAAAATAATTGTCTTTTAATATTATTATTTTATTTTTATTAAACTACAAATAATAATATAAACTAAAGTTATTATCTTAGAAAAGATGTGTTTGACTGTCAATCTTTTGAGTGATGATAAACTCTGCTACATTGTAGCGGTTGTATTGAATCGCTATCTCCAGAGGCTGAGTGTTTAGCGATAACAACCGGTTGAACATGATCGAGACATCTCACCAAATCCAGACGACCACACGCAACAGCGTCTAACATCGCACGAATCAAGAATCGATAGTAGGTATTACCTATGGTTTTCGAACAGTGCACCAAGTAGAATTGCAGTGTTTCTAGTTTGGTCCATTGATCTACCGATTGAAATGCAATATTTGTAAAGTCAGAGTTGATCGATTGTATATACTGAAGTGACTGTAATGATGGTAGCGAACTCTTGAATATCTCGATGTTACTCGATAGCTTTAGATGTCTTTCCGGTGTGACCAAGTTACCAAACTCAAAGAGATCACGCCTAAACAATGACTTGCTAAGAGCATACTTGTTGGTTTTCATACTTGGAATAATATTGAATGTCTTTAACAGGTAGCTAATTCCCAAACCATCGTATCTGCCAGCACCCACGATATTCTTCTTGGATGATGAAACTCTTTGATTATTTCTATTATCTCTTTTGTATGATGACTAGTTACACTGATAGAAGAAGGTTTCTTCGTGCCTCCATTGATATCCAACGATCTAATATTATTTACCAATCTAATTAACTCTGAACTACCATGATTATAGATTGATTCAAAACTATTATTGATAATGTACTCTGTCAGTTGTCTATTTAACAACCGATTGTTGCTAATCGTAAGAAACTTAAAGAAAGATTTTCTAAATAGACAGTGGTTACTTTCTTGATTCTCGTAACTCCTGGATGACTATCGATTACATCTATCTTTAGATGATAGATATCTATGAGATACTGTAGTGAATCTGGTACACCCTCGATCTTGTTTAAATGTTTGTTCTCCCATTTTATTCCAAAGTGTTGTGATAATATCAACTCTAACAGCTGTAAATGTTTGGCAGTGGGTGTAAAGGAATCATCACTGTTGAGATCTTTGTAGAATATCTTTTCGATGGCAACGACAAGCGACGAAAAATACATTTTTTGTAAAAGTATTTATGCAAAGCTTGACTCTATTATTGTCTGGAACAGTGAAACATCACCAAACTTGATCAAATATCGCAGGGGTCGAACACTACCGATATAGCTCATTAGCAGCTCCATCTTTAGAGTTGAAAGATATCAAGCCGTTGCCAATGTTTTCTTAACGGGTTCCAACTTCACCTGCTTGTGAAGTATACCATCGAAATTGTCAACACAAAACTGTACCAACTCCAAATGATTGTTATTCAGCATTGACGAACGATACCTCTGCAACACTCACTGACTTTCTAAATAACTTGGTCGGTATGCTCTCTGTATATGCTCAACAATGTCTTTACGACCAAAAAGAAATGCATTCTGAACCAGTGGATTATAGAAGTGATCGCACACAATCGAATCACCATAGATTCTAAAGAGATGCTTAAAGACATCGAATGGAATTATATCGATGCTATTGAGTAAATTCATGGTAAATAAATCCGGGTAGAAAAGCTTGTGAGGTTCACGCTTCAGTTTGTCTGCTAGCAGTCCGAAATGGTGTTTCCTCAACACCCAATCGACAGAGAACACCTCATTGTAGGTGAATCGCCACCAACTTCCAAGATTGAAAACTATCGAACCACGTTTAGATTGCTCAGAAAACTTACCTTTTCTATAGGCATAGGTATCATATGATCGAATGATATATCTGAATAATTGTTTCTGACATAATACTTCAATCAATCTGCCTGATACCATAAATGATTATCTCTAACGCCAAGAACTAAATTTGTCATCAGTATTGGTTTTCTACTCAACAACTATTTCTTGATTTTATTTATTAACATACCAGTTGCCCAGCCAACAGTTGTAACTACTCTATCACCTTTAAAAAAATCCGAATTTTCGACTTCTGCACAAATTTTTGAAATTTTTATATCGCCACCAACTTTGCAAAATGAGTAAACGGCGAACAACATTTTATGATACATGTACCATCAAACGCTCTATTTTTTTTAATGAAATTAAAAACATAAGGTATAGATGAGTAGATCAATAACATATTAAAACTATATTAAATTTTATTGAAGTTTAAAAAAGTTGGGTATTGGCTGTGGCCGTGACGCCGCGCGCACTGGCGCGCTGTAGCCACACCAAAATCCAAATACTAGGAATATGACGTATTGGAACTAAATTAAATACTAATATATAGTATGTGTATTGTTGCTTAAAGTATAGGATAACCCAATAAGCGAATTAAATGAGCAATCTAATTATAACTATCTAAACTATCGATCTGCATGGGTCACAGGCCACCAAAGAATTGATTTGGCATCATTAATTTCGATTCTATGTTCTATAGTACATCACATTGATTAGTAAAGAATGATTTAAGTTGAAATCTATGACTGAAATATACTTATTTATAAGATATTTTTGATGCATTTAAATCACTCATTTCTCTTTATTCACTTTGACCTATATATATGTGTTATCATCGTATCTCCATAAATACCACCTTTTCTTAGTCCATGACTATGATGATATTCACTTTATATATGTGACTATCGTAATTTCTATCTTTATATCTGTGTTTTATTATAGTACATGCTCAATCCACGCCACCCATTTGAATCTCTATTTAAATATCATTTTTACATCATATAAATGACTATTCATTCTTATTTACACTCTATATATTGTGATCTGTGATATTACTACTTACAATTAGTTAACCAAAACCAATCCTTTTTGTTTTAATGGCTAAACTTTTTTGATCAAGCTCTTTACTCTTTTTTTCCTCTGTTTTACTTGACAATATTATTAGTTAAAACATTTAAAATACAACGTAAAACCATATAGGTATATTTATTTTTTGAAACAAATAATTGTTAATTAAAATATTAATAAAAATAAAGAAAATAAAAAAATTGCGTGGTCCATATAAAAAAAATCGTGCCAGATGAGTTGCCAAAAAAAATGAAAAATTTGAAGTCCCAGTTCACGAAATTTTTATATGGGGTTCGCATTAATTTTTTTTCTTCCCATATTAACCCCCATATAAAAATTTTCACTTGTATACAAACACTGGAAAGTGGAATAAAAAAAAAACATAATTTGTTGAAAAAAAAATGACCTTTATTAATTTTTAGTGATTTTTTTTTTTTTTTTAACACATGAATTGTATATCTATTGAAATTCTAAACCTAGATTTGAATATATCTTTTAAAATGGCGTATAGTACACCTTATTACCATTAAAAACGGTCAACATTTCACAAACTTCCATTCGGGTATCCGCAGAAGTTTGGAGTTACCGTTCGCGCCAGTCTTCGCGCCGCGGAAAATGAGTTGGCGCGAACGGAAACTTGAGTGAACCAACTTTGTCTCATCTTTTTTTTACACTAAATTTTTGCGAACTTCGCAGTTATCAGATTCACAATTTTTATTTATTTTTTTTTATTTATAAATGAACATTTTTGGGGAAAACAATTATTATTGTTATTTTTAAAAAAAAAAAAAAGAAATATAAAATATATTTATTAAATTTGTAATTTGACATTATTGTATAATCATTTTTTTGAAGTAGGTATACGCTCAATACATATGCATATCGACAATTCAATTAGACAGTTTTAATGTTCAGTTTAGCAACAAACGAATTATTGATGTTCGCATACACAACAAAAAAAAAAAAATAATTCGCAACTATTGGATTATAATGTTGATAGTAATAAAAAGATAGATATTAGAAAAGTACAATTGAAACTGAAATAGAACTATCAAGTTTGCAGTTGTCAACTGTTGTCTTTGTTACCACCATCTTATTAAAACTACAACAATATTAATACAGATAAACACAAAAACACACATAATTAATAAATAATAACACACTAAAAAACCAAACTATTGCACCAACAGCAAACAAAACAAACATTTACACAAATTATTATATTTTTTAATTTAATTTAAACTCTTTTTTTTTTTTTTATTATTTTTTTGGTTTTTTTTCTTGAATTGCGAACAATTAAATAACTTCTTTAAATTCACTTCAATTTTTTTTTATTTTTTTATTTTTACTATTTCATCGACTTGTTGAAACAAAAACAAACATTCATTTATTTATATAATTTATATCTGTACACTTATAAATCTTATATTTTATTATAGTTAGTTTTAAAACTCAAATCTTGAAGAATCACTAAACATACGCAAAAAACGACAACCGTAGAACACAACAACAACAATCACAGAACAACCATAAAACACACAGTATATACTAGAGGAAAACAACTTACCAACTAAACAACCTGATATCAGTAGATAAACAATAGTACAGTAACAAAAGCACCGACAATGTCAACTCCAGCCAGAAGAAGATTAATGAGAGATTTCAAGAGACTCCAAAATGATCCACCCGCAGGAATCAGTGGAGCACCAATGGAAAACAATATATTACAGTGGCAAGCAGTCATCTTTGGGTAGGTTTACATCAACATTATAATGATCTTGATATACATGTAGTATCGATTTTTCTAACTTTACAACTCTTTATTTCTAAATTGCAGACCAGAAGATACTCCATGGGAAGGAGGAACCTTTAAATTATCTCTACAGTTTTCAGAAGAATATCCAAACGATCCACCCCAAGTCAAATTTTTATCAAAGATGTTCCATCCAAACGTTTATACTGACGGTGCTATCTGTCTTGATATTTTACAGAATCAATGGTCACCAATTTATGATATTGCTGCTATTTTAACTTCAATTCAAGTAATTATCTAATAATTTGTTTGTTTTTTTTTTTAATACTTTTAACAAGCGTTACTAACCTTGTAATCTATTTATTTTTTATAGTCTTTATTATGCGATCCAAATCCAAATTCACCAGCCAATTCAGAATCAGCGAGATTATTCAGAGAAAACAAGAGAGAGTACAATCGTAAAGTAAAGGAAGTTGTAGAACAAAGTTGGTAAGTATTCATCAAAAAAATAAATAATCAAACAACAATTTACTAACTATATCAATATTACTCTACACTTTAAATAAATCATTGTAGGACATAAAATATTTAGATTTCAACAAAAGAAAATAAAATTTATAATAACATAGCATATTATTATTAAATATAATAATCAATAGATACATTGCTACCATTTTTATAATAGTGATTGTTTAATACTCGTTTTCTATCTTTTAATATTTTATTCTCATTTTTTTTTTATTAATTATTTTTTATTTTATTATTATTTTTTTTTCTCAAAATTTTTTTTTTTTTAAAAAACGTAACGAATTAAAAATTTAAAAGTTCATTTTTATTTTTTAATAGTAAAAAGTATCATAGTTTTGAGTATTTTCGTAATTAGTAGTATATTGTCATTAATAATTCCTATTAACAAAGATACTAGTTTATCAGTAGAATAAAGTTAATAAATAAAAAAATGGCAACTACCAATACAAATACAATATCAACAACAGTTACTTTTAGATTCAACTTGTATCAATCTATACAAGTATTAAATTCATATTTAAATCAACAACAAATAAATACGAGTAATAATAAACAAAATAATAATATTACCAAAAATAAAATATATGAAAAGTTACAATCGATTTTTAATAAAAGAGAAGAACAATTCAGTGAGAATGATCGTGTTTTTGCACTGGACCAATTATCACTGATCATGATGACAGAGGTATCAGAGAGTTCTGTGATCGCACGTATATTCCGACCGTTGATCATTGAATTCGTCACACGTTATCTCAACACACATAAAAATAACATTGCAAGCATCGAAACCATCAGTGATGTCTTTTCAAGAATACTTCCAATTGCGCCACAACTTTTAGCGTATGTTAATCGATCAATCTTGTTAACAGATTTTTTATAAATCACAAAAACAAAAGTAAACACATATTAATATTTTTATTTTTCTACTTTTTAAAAATTTTAGTATAATTATACAGTTTTATTCGAATCAACAGTCATTGTTTGAAAAGATTTCGCTAATTCAAAATATAAAGAATGAAAGTGAGTCAAAGTGGTTATCTTTAGTTCAGACAGCTTACAGATTGGTCTGTTTCAATCAAAAGGTATTTAGTTCACTCTGGAATTGGTCACCTTTCTTCTCGCTACTGGAGATCGAGAGTGAAAAGATCCGTTGGTACGTACTGCACTGTATGTCAATGGTCTTGAAGATGCCAGATCGAAACTTAGAGTCTCTTAAACCATTATATCAGAAATATCATCATCAAATAATGTATGTATTAAAAACAATATAAAAAAGTAATATTAAACATGAAGCTAACATTATTATAAAAAAACAAAGTGAATTGGAAAATGGAATATATAATTTTGATAAATCAATTTTATTTTTAAATAACAATGAAGATTTATTGTTAATTTCAAAATTAGAAGAAGAGCAACAACAACAACAACAATTACAACAAAAAGTAAATGAAAATTGTTTTATTAAAGATTCCGATTTTTCAGGAACATGTGTAGATGTTTGTGGTATTCTTTTGTTCCGTAGATTCCAACAACATGCTGTCGGTGATGCACAACAAGATATCTTGACAAAATCTAGACAGCAGTTGGTTTACACACCAACCGTCAGTTCAAATCTAAAGAGTTTGGCAATTGCCGTTGGACTTGGCAAGCCAATCTTAATGGAGGGTGTCACTGGTGCCGGTAAGACTACACTGGTCAACGAGTTGGCTGCACTCACCGATAACTACAGCTCGATGATTAAAATACATTTGGGTGACCAGACAGATTCCAAGGTTTTGTTGGGTACTTATATCACCTCGGACGTCCCAGGTGAATTCAAGTGGCAGCCAGGTGCTCTCACACAAGCCGTTAGCCAAGGTCGTTGGATCCTGATAGAAGACATTGACTTGGCACCAATTGACGTGCTATCCGTTCTGATTTCTCTGCTCGAGAGTAGAACTCTCTTTATTCCGAGTCGTGGTGAAGCTATCGAGGCAGCCAACGGATTCCAGTTGTTTGCCACTCAGACTTTGTTTGGTGGACATTCGCGTGACCAACACACCAATATTCTCAGTCACTTGTGGACACGTGTCGTCATCGAAGCAATGTCAGCCACTGAGATGCACCAAGTTCTACTCACACTCTTCCCAGACTTGAAGCCATTGATCCAAAAGTTTATTGACACCTTCAACTTGTTGTTGCGTGTACTCTCTGGTCAAGGAGCTGCCAAGTCAAACACTATCAATGTCGATCTTCAAGACACCAATTTCCAGATGTCAACCAACCGTTTCCTCTCATCGAGAGATCTTCTAAAGTGGATAAAGCGTTGCAATCAACGATTGATGCACAGCAAAATCACACATTTCACATCAACTATTCAAGATGTAGTTTTCACAGAGGCAGTCGATTGTTTCTGTTCGATGATTCCCAAGCGTAATCTTCGTGTCAAGCTGATCGAAGTCATTGGACGTTGCTGGGATCTAACAAGTGAGCGTATCCAGCATTTCATCGATTTATACAAACCTCAGGTGCAGATCGATACTCAATCGCTCAAGGTAGGACGTGGTAACTTGACAATGTTGACCAAGTCCGATCAAGTCAACTTAAAATCGGCATCTGGACAACAGAAACAACGTACTACCACCTCAACTTTTGCACATACTATCAACTCGCTGCGTTTAATCGAAAAGATATCAGTTTCAATTGAATTCAACGAGCCTATTCTGCTTGTCGGTGAGACTGGTACCGGTAAGACATCGGTCATTCAATACATTGCCGATCAACTTAACCAAAAGTTGGTAGTACTCAATCTCAATCAGCAATCCGACAGTTCCGACTTGATTGGAGGATTTAAGCCGGTGGAGATGCGTCTTCTTTGCGCACCACTCAAGCAGAGATTCGAGTCGATGTTCAAGGACACCTTCTCAGAGACATCCAACACTGTTTTCCTCGAGAAAATTCAAACCAGTTTTGCCAATCGTAATTGGAAGTCATTCATTTCGCTACTCACAAAGGCAGTGCGCTTGGTTGAGAAGCAACTGAACAAAGAAAAGTCAAACAAGGAGCAAGGCACCAAAAAGTCTCTGCGTCCAGAGAAACGTCAGCGTTGGAAGAACTTTGCCGCTGAAGTTGCCACTCTTTCCATGCAGTTCGAACGTTCCAAGAACAGTTTTGCATTCTCTTTTGTTGAGGGATCGCTTGTCGATGCCATTCGCAAGGGTCACTGGGTACTTCTCGACGAAATCAATCTTGCAACCTCGGAAACACTCGAGAGTTTGTCAGGTCTATTTGAAGGTGGATCGCTCACTCTCACAGAGAAAGGTGAAGTCGAACCGGTTACACGTCATCCAAACTTCAAGGTATTCGCATGTATGAATCCACCGACCGACATTGGAAAGAAGGATCTTCCACCTGGAATTCGTAATCGTTTCACCGAGTTCTATGTCGATGACTTGGATAACCGTGCCGACCTCTGTCTCGTTGTGAAAACACTGTTGACCGACTTGGTTCCACACCCACCCATCGAAGAGATTGTCGACTTTTATTTGGCCACCAAGAAGGAAGCTCAACTGAGATTGTTGGACGGTGCCAATCAGAAACCACATTTCTCACTACGTACATTGTCACGTGCATTACATTACACCCGATTTGTCAGTCAACAATTTGGATTCCAACGTGCTCTCTATGAGGGTATCAACATGTCGTTCCTCACACAGATCAATCGTCAATCCACTCCAATCATGGAGCAACTTATCAACCAATACATAAGAAAAGGTGACGCCAAACAATACAAACAGCCATTGAAACAACCATCGGAAAAACACATTCAAATCGAACAATTCTGGGTACAAACAGGTGAAAATGAACCAGTAGTTCCACAACACTACATCTTGACCCAATCCATCAAAACAAACTTGAACAATCTTGCAAGAATTTTAGTTTCAAGAAAACATCCAATTTTATTACAAGGTCCAACATCAAGTGGAAAAGTAAGTTGAGATTATTAATTAAAAATTATTTAAAATTATTTAATCTAACAATTTTTTTATATATATATATATAGACAAGTATGGTTGAATATTTAGCTATTAGAACAGGTCATAGATTCATTAGAATTAATAATCATGAACATACTGATTTACAAGAGTATCTTGGACAATATATCTCTGATGATAAAGGTAAATTGGTATTCCAAGAGGGTATTTTGGTTGAAGCTGTTCGTAATGGTTATTGGGTAGTTCTGGACGAGTTGAATTTGGCACCATCCGAAGTATTGGAAGCACTCAATCGTTTGCTTGATGACAATCGTGAACTTTACATTCCAGAGACTCAAGAGATTGTCAAACCACATCCAAGCTTCATGTTGTTCGCCACTCAGAATCCACCAGGTCTCTATGGTGGTAGAAAAGTATTATCTCGTGCCTTCCGTAATCGTTTCCTAGAGTTGCACGTCGATGACATCCCAGAGAATGAATTGGAAGAGATTCTTGGCAAACGTTGTAAGTTGCCACCTACCTACTGTAAGAAGTTGGTTGCCATCATGAAGGAGTTGCAACTCAATCGTCAGGGTGCCAACCAAGTATTCGCTGGAAAACATGGATATATTACATTCCGTGATCTTTTCCGTTGGGCAGAGCGTTACCCTTCATCTTATGATGAACTTGGTATTGCCGGTTACATGCTGTTAGCTGAACGTCTTCGTAAGGACGAGGAGAAAGCAGTGATCAAATCTGTCATTGAGAAACATCTCAAGATAAAGATGGACATGGAAAAGATCTACGATTGCTCAGCAACCGAAGAGTTCAAAGAGATGTTGGAAATTCTTGCAAAGGATTTGCCACCTACCATGGGATATCTAGAGAAGATCGTTTGGACTGGTTCAATGAAGCGTTTGTTTACTCTTGTAGGACAATGTCTTCGTTTCAAGGAGCCAATTTTATTGGTTGGTGAAACCGGTTGTTCAAAGACAACAATCTGCCAGTTATATTCACTTTTGACAAAGCAGCATCTCCATATATTGAATTGTCATCAACATACAGAGACAGCGGATTTCCTTGGTGGATTGCGTCCAGTTCGTGGTCGTGAACAACTCTTGCAGAAATTCCATCAATTAATCGAACAGACTGGTTTGCCAATTGATCTCCAAGCAATTCAACAACCACATGAACAGCTAGAGCAAGTACAACAACTTGCCAAACAGTCAAGCGATGATAAGAAGATTCAAGAGTTACTCAAGGAAATTGAAGCAACTTTCAATCAATATCAATCGTTGTTCACTTGGGTCGACGGTCCTTTAGTTGAAGCCATGAAACAAGGTCATTATTTCTTGATTGATGAAATCTCATTGGCAGAGGATGCTGTTCTCGAACGTTTGAATTCCGTTCTCGAGCCATCGCGTCTCTTGGTTCTCGCTGAGAAGGGTGGTCTCAACATTGAGGAGTTGCGTGGTGCTGAATCATTTAGAATTATGGCAACCATGAATCCAGGTGGTGATTTCGGAAAGAAAGAACTTTCACCAGCCATGCGTAATCGTTTCACAGAGATTTGGGTTCCTGCCATCACCTCACACCAAGACTTACTTCAGATCATTGAAGAGCGATTCACACCACAACTTAAATGTTACTCACAATCAATGTTGGAGTTCATCGAGTATCTCAATCAGGTCCAAAAGAACAAACGTACCATTTCACTTCGTGACATCTTGTCGTGGGTGTCATTCATGAATCTTTCTATTGAGCGTGGTTTGTTGAAGCCCGACCAATCCTATGTCCATGGTGCCTGCTTGGTTCTGCTAGACGGTTTCGGAATGGGTGCCAACTCCACTTCGGAATCCGATGGTCTCAGACTGAGAAAGTTATGTCTCACACGTTTAATTGAACAGATTACCGAGGAAACATCGCGTCGTGAGTTGACTGTTCACTTCCTTGAGCATCAAGATAATCCTACCGCAGCAAAGAACTTTATACATGGAGATCGCTTTGGTGTTGAACCATTCTTTATCTCTTTGAATAAGGAACGTGCTTCAAAGATTCAATTCTCACTTGGATCACCAACCACCTCAAGAAATGCCTTGCGTGTTCTCCGTGGAATGCAATTGCCACGTGCCATCCTAATTGAAGGTTCGCCAGGTGTCGGTAAGACATCGCTCATCACTGCCATTGCACAAGCCACTGGAAATCAAGTGGTTCGTATCAATTTGTCAGAGCAAACCGATATTATGGATCTGCTAGGTTCTGATCTTCCTGTAGAGGGAGGTAAAGGTGGACAATTTGAGTGGCGTGACGGTATCTTCTTGAAGGCTCTCCGTGAAGGTAGTTGGGTTTTGTTAGACGAGTTGAATCTTGCATCACAAACCGTGTTGGAAGGTCTCAATGCTTGTTTGGATCATCGTGCTGAAGTATTCATTCCAGAGCTTGGAAGAACATTCGCTTGCCATCCTTCATTCCGTGTCTTTGCCTGCCAGAATCCATTGCATCAGGGTGGAGGACGTAAGGGTCTACCAAAGTCATTCTTGAATCGTTTCACTCAGGTGTTTATCGACCAATTGGATGCCAGTGATCTACTGTTCATTACCAGTACCAGATACCCACAGATCAAACCAGAGGTATTGGCAAAGATGATTGAGTTCAATCGTGTATTGCATCACGACTCTATGGTCGATCCAAAGTTTGGAAGAAAGGGATCACCATGGGAATTCAATCTTCGTGACATTTTCCGTTGGTGCGACCTTGTTGTCGCCGATAGTGAACACCTTGCCAACTACGGACGATTCGTAGATCTCATCTACTTGCAACGTATGCGTACCAAAGAAGACAGACTCTATATCCAGTCACTCTACAACCGTCTCTTTGCCGAAAATCCAATGGATTTCGAGGATCAATCGTTGCCTCAATTCTCATTGACACCGCAATATGTCCAAATCGGAAAGTCACTGGTCCATAGAAAACAACAGCATTCCGACATTGCCAATTCCAACAATCTTCAGGTACTTCAACGTTTGTTGAATCCTCTAGAATCAATTCTCAAATGTATTGAAATGGGATGGATGTCCATTCTCATTGGATCTACCTCGACCTCCAAGACATCATCGATTCGTCTGCTAGCACAACTCACTGGAAACACTCTCTACGAGTTCTCCATGAATAGTTCTGTCGATACCACCGAGTTATTGGGTGGTTTCGAACAAGTTGATTTGGTTCGTCACCAAAAACGTATTGCCAATGCAACCAAATCGTTGATCGATGCCATCTCTGGTGACATCTTACAACAAATGACACCAGATGCCAATGTTATTAATTCATCGATTGCCGCGGTTCAAGACATTCACCAAGCATGGTCAATCTTTAAGACACGCTCTTCATTTGTAGATCTCAGTATCCACAGCAGTCCTAAATCAGCCTCGACCACAACCAATACTCCAGCAATCGATATGGAGCAATTCAGTATATTGATACAAATTCTCGGTGCACTCGAAAAGGTTATCCAACAATTCCCAGCATTTGAGCGTGCCAATCAATATCTTGAAGAGATTCAAACGATTCACCAACAGATCGATCGTCTTAAACTCATTGAAAACGAATCGGTCACAGGTTGTTTCGAGTGGATCGATGGTCTATTAATAAAGGCACTGGAAACAGGTGCCTGGATTGCCATTGACAATGCTAATTTCTGTAATCCAACTGTACTCGATCGTTTGAATCCTTTGCTTGAGAACGATGGTGTTCTCATGTTATCTGAACGTGGTATGGTCGATGGTGAAGTAAAGATTATCAAGCCACATCCCGATTTCCGTATCTTCTTGACAATGGATGACCGTAAGGGTGAGATATCTCGTGCCATGCGTAACCGTGGTATTGAAATCTATCTCTTTGAGGCCGATATCACTATGGACTCGAACGTCATTGACAACACACGTCTGCTTGCTGCTCAAGGTATTCCATCATTAGCACTTGCACGTCAGATGATTGCCTTCCAAACCTATGTACTCCAACAGTTTGGATCTACCATTGAGAATCCAATTACGCTCTCACATATTATCTATTGGGGACGTCTACTTGTTGACTTGCTTCAACGTGGTTACTCACTCGCTAGAGCTTTGCACATCTCAATGCAACAGATATTCATACGTCCACGTCGTCACAACAGTCAGAGAGAAGCAATCAATAGACATTTCCACACATTGTTCTCAGACGCACAATTAAAGTCAATGTTACTCAACCAAGAATCCAGCCAATCTTTGGAATCACTCGGATTCTTCCCAGTAGATCATTTCGATCTTCTTAGTCGTTCCACTCAGTACGCTCTTAACAAGGATGTTGCAACACTCAAGCATTTCAACTTCCAACATGAATTCAACCAGAATCAAACTAAAATCATGAATGAAACAATGATTAACAGTATCATTGAGAATCCATCCAAGTATTTGTTATCCGTACCAACTTGGTTGTTATCTGCAGTCCTATTCAACCCGTCTACCAACAAAAATGAATTACATACCATCAGTGAGCAGCAACAAGTCGATCAACAAAGTAAAATCGGTCAATATATCCAATACTCTGGACTATACTTTATCGAATCGATTTCAACTCACAATCAAAAGGAACGTTTGAAATGGTTGAAGCAACAACAACAACACTTTGGAAAAGCTCAATGTGATATGTATACAAGTGTTATCAAGTCATTATTTGCTAGCCCATTGTACAGCTCTTTCGATGTAAAGTTGAATCAATTGTTGGAAAAGTTGTCACTTCCCAAGTATCTAGCCGATTTCCAAGGTCACCAATGGAAGAATAACGAGTCACTCTTTGAGTTACTCTCTGAAAAGTCATCGGCCAATCAAGAAACCAAACAAGATTGGCAATCCATTGTCCATTTCATGGACTTGCTCAAGATCTTGTTGTTCCACCACTTCCAGTCATATCTTCAACAGAGAATCTATTTGGCCGGTATGAAAGAAACAGTGTCAAGCAATATGACACCGGTATTACAATCGTACTTGTGCTCTGCTAAAAAGATTTCAAAGGAATCGCTCACCTCTGAGATTATCATGTATCTCTATCCATTCTTCAAGTCACTCTCTGAACAATTTGAACAGTGGGTATCTTCGATCGTGCAGGTACTCGAGAAGCCAAGCGAATCACTCACCACCATCATACCAATGGCCAAGATTGAACATCTTGTTCGTTTGATGGCCAATTTCTGGAAGAGTTTGAATGTTGCTCCATCGTTCAGTCTCGGTGAATTCATCATTCGTTGGAAGTGGATGATAAAAGAAGTTCGTTCGATCAACCAGATGAATCAATCATTGTTTGGTATCTCTGCAAATCTCAACACTGTTGCCGAGCATATTCAACGTCAATTGAACCAATCCATGTTGTTTAGCAATAACAATCGTCTTTGGAAACAGAATGGACATCCTATTGTAATGAAGACCGAACAACTCGTTCAATTGGATCAAGAGTTCTTGGATCTTGCACAAAAGGTTCAATTCAATCATCGTGCCATCAACGAATCACCACTCTTACACCCTATTTCCTTTATTACACAAGAGTGGAGATCTACATTTGTTGAGGCACTCTCCACACTCTATTGGATCAACTATCAGTATTATGAACATGACCAACGTGCTGCAGACAATCAATCCAATCCACCTGCTCTAGGACTATCTGCCATGGAGAATGCCAAACAGTTGATACCATCTCTAGTCGAAGTTCAGTCCGTTTTGAAATCGAAACTGGAAGCACTCCAACAACAGAACAACAAGATGAATAGTAACACCATTTCAACAACAATTGACCCCGAGCGAGGTGCTATGAGTGAAGAGGAGCAAAAGGCTGCTGCTCAGCATGTTGGAAGTGTCAAGTTTGATCTATCGACACTCAGACACAGTAAGAGCGGAATGTGGCCATTGTTCCAACATAGTTCTGCGTTGCTGGAGAGTTCTATTATTTCTCGTTTGACATTGCTCTTGTTGAATCACAATCTTGATACAACAAAGGGAGTTGTCAAAGTCGATCAAATTCTCCCAATGATCAGCGGTTTGATCGGTGATCTCTCCACTTATCTTGGAAACTCACTTTCAGATCAGACTGTTGTGAATCCAGTTTCGTTGGTTCCCTACCAAAAATTGAAATGGATGTTAGAAGGTATCCAGGAATCAACCAAACGTGGTACTTCCAATGTCAACATTGGAATCGTGGAAGTACAATCGATCATTCATTCGATTCTCTTTAATTGGAACCAAACTTTGTGGAATAACAGTTTCAATGATCTCTCTTATCTCGAGAGATCATCAAAGCCAAGCTATTTGTTAGCCAACAAATCAGTACCATTACCTGTTACCACTAGATTTGATTCAATTACACTTGGAAGTGGTCCACCTCGTTTATTCCAAAGTATTCAAAGTATATTCTCGTTCTACCTGACCAATGAATTCCAATATACAACCCTTCAAAATGTTCCAAACAAAATCAGCCAAATCCAATCATTGATCAGTCATATCGGTAGTTTACCATCGAATCCAAAGTCAATCTATCAAACAGAGTGGGTTTCCTATGTAAATCTTCTTTTCGTTACCGTTGGTTGTTTCGTTAAATTATATCAGTCTGAAGATCAATCGCAACTGCTCAACCAATTGCTACAACTCGGTCAACAAGTTGGTCAATGGTCAATGTCTGCCGAGCTCGTTGAACAGTTAGCCGGTCTTCTCAAACGTAGCAGCAACTCAACATTTAATCAACACATTGAAAAGTTGATTGTTCCAGCACTTGAAACTCTACACAAACGTTTGAAAGAACCAGTTGTCAGTACTCTTGACGACCAGACCATGTTGGGTAAATTCTCATTGTTGGTTTCTTGCTTCCGTGTCCTCTGGTTGCTACCTGTACATCCAGTCGATCCCACTCAAAAGTATTCAGTAATTCTCGACTATTCCAAGGAGATTTTGAATCAAGTCGAAGATGAGTTGTATATTCGTCAGTTGATTGAACGTCAACAAACTGGAAAGCAAACCAATCTTATGATCAGAGAATTGACCACCAAGAAGGAGGAGATTGACCAACAACTCACTCTTCAACAGAAACGTATTACTTTGCGTCCAGTGCCAGGACAATTCGAACATCTACATAGAGATCTCACTCAATTCGTCGCACAATTCGCTCAAATCGATAAGATTGTAGATTTGGTCGATCAGTTTGAGCGTGGAACCACCGAACTCGTTGTATTATTCACAACCGAGTCGATGTGGCAAGAGAAATCCGATAACTTTATCAATTCACTCAACAAGAAGTATCATTTGTACTATAGAGATATCTCTGTACCAATTGCAACTGCAGTTCTTCAAATGAAATATGGTTTGAGAATGATGTGTGATGCCACCAAACATCGTTCCATCTCTGCCTCTGGCGATGTCAACATGCTCCAACTCCAACAGGTTCTCAACACTGTGTGCAGATTCCCAAGATTCGATCACAACATCGATCCTTTGGCTAGTTGTGAACAATTGGTATCGAGAGAGACAATCCAATCGATTCGTAATATCTTGATTTCTCGTGATTCCACTGGTGACTCTACCAGCTCTTCCGATTCCAACTACCGTGTCATTGCACTCCTAGTGAAATCTTCGGTTGCACAACTCTTTTCACATTTGGCCAACAGTAAATATCTCACCAGTGATATTCTCAGATCGGTTGACTCTATCTTTAGAATATTCATTGAGGAGTATAAACACCAGGAAGAAGAGCGAAAGGCTGCTGAAGCAGAGGCCGCCCAAACTGTCAAGTTCCGTACCAAGTCACACAAGATGGAGACAATGGAAGAACGTGATGAACGTGTATTCCTTACTTCATTCCCTAATTTCTACAAGGAATTCTCAGACCTCGAGGATATTCTCATTGATTCATCGATGGCAGTTGATGATGAAGCACCACCAGCACAATCTCAGTCTACCGGTGGAGATGCTAATGACAACGAAGAGGATGAAGATGCTATTCTCTTTAACCAAGCCATTACTGATGAAGAGATTCAACAGATCTATTTAATTCACAAGCAGCTATTTAGTCAATTGGATGGTATTTCATTGCCATCGAAACAAGTCCAATTGGAAATCAATGAGAGAGATCGTGTCAAATTGTTTAAGATGTTCTATGAATGTGGTAATTTGTTGCTCAAAGTCATGGATCAACGTGCTCCAACTAAATTCGATCAAGATTCACTTGGTGCCCACCTTCTCAATGCCATTCTCGTTAAAGAGAAACTCTCTGAGAATCCACCCTCTATGATAACCTATTCAAAGCTCGATAAGAACTTCAAATTCATCAAGCAGGTTTCATCGCTCGGTAGTAACGCCAATGATTCTGTTCTGAGCCATGACACCACCGTATACAACATCTACACTGACAGCAATATCGCAGAGATTACCATTGTCCGTGAACCACTTATTGCACTCAAGAATCGTATTGCCGAGTTGCTAGTGGAATTCGAAGAGCATCCAATTCTATCGTTGCTCCTCAGACTTTGTAATCGTATTCTCGAATGTCCTTCGAGCGATCCACTCATCAAGATTGTCACAGGTTTGGAGTTACTAGTTAGAAAGGCACAAGAATGGGAAGCATTTGCTCACAAACTCATTTCATTGAGAGAGCCACATCTCAACACTCTGTTCCGTATTATCACTCGTTGGAGAAAGTTGGAGATTGAATCCTGGCCAACAGTATTCCAGAACCAAGAGAGACAATGCGAGTTAAAGTCACTCAAGACTTGGATGTCACTCTATGAAATTGTCAATGACACACCAACCATAGAGGTTCTCGAAGATCAAGACCAGCTCAATGCTCACTTTGAGGAAATCTTCAAGACATTACAAGAATATCTTTACACTTCATCGTTTGGAGAGTTGACTACTCGCCTAGCCACTTTGAAGACATTTGACAGTCAACTATTGGCATCGGTACAGTTGTCAGAGAATAACGTTGAGAAGCAATACAAGTTGCGTCTTTCCTACATTGTTCATAATCTATACAAGTATTTCTACAACTTCTTGCCAGTATTCGAAAAGAAGTTGGCACAACTCATTCAACCAATCGAAGAGAAAGCTATTGAATTCATTAGATTGGCTCGTTGGGAAGATAACAAGTTGTTGACTCAATACGAAAGATTGAAAGCACACATTGAAAAGTCACACAAGACACTCGCCAAGATCACAATCAACTACAAGAATGTCCTGGCTCAACCAGTATTCAAGATCTTCACAGAGTTGGATGCCGACAAATTGGATTTGGAACACATTTCAATCAATGGAGTCAAGCAACAAAAGAAGACAACAAAGAAGTCCAAGAATTCAGTTCAAGCCGCAATTAGCTACGAGGTTTTGGATCTCAATGATTGGATTCAACTTGGTGGTAATCGTTATCACTCTAACCGACAAGATATCGCACCGATTTCTGTAGAACAAGTTTTACAAGCTAGATTCCAGCTTCAGAACGCTGAACTTCATCAAAATCAACTTGGTTTACTGAGCCGTAGATTGGCCGATATCGCTCAAAAGGATATCCTAGAGTGTCAAGCATATGAAATGGTTCATCTTGGTGTCGAAACACTCGACCAATTGGCAGGTGAAATCATTGAGCAGACCAACCATTTGTCAACAAACGACGATGTCAAGCGCAAAGAAAAGCAATTTGCATTGCAACAGTTGATCGGTAAATTGACAGATCTCGGTGTCCAATACCGATTGTCATTCTATCCACAAGAGCAGCTTCAAACCAACTATCTCTTTAATGTGCCATCGATCGTTGACTCTGCATTGTCAGTGACATCGTCCAGCAAGCTGATCAATGGTAATGCATTGATTCATCAAGCCGATGCTTACTACTACCGTATTGTAGCTCGTGTCAATATCCTCCGTCAGAAATCATTGGAGTTCCATTCAGATCTCACTCAACGTGAGGTACAAAAGACAGGTGGATTCGTCGAGTACCTTCTCTCGCAACTCATTCAACAGCGTTCAGAGATTATCCAATATCTTGAGCAGTTCAATGTGTTCAACTCATTCGTATCGCTATTCAATAGCTTGGTGAGTGAATCCAGCAACACCATTGCAAACTCACAAACACTTGTTCAACGTTGTCTCCATTCTCAACAATATCAGTTCAACAAGATGACAAATCTCACCAGTGAACTCTGCTTATTGGCAACCAAACAAAACGATTACCTTCCATCGGAATCAAAATCAATGTTGATTGAACTCAACAGTAGAATTGCCACTCTCAAACAATCGGTTGACAATGAAATTGGAAAGGGACGTCAGCTCTACCAGTTCCTTGACAAGTCACTCACTGTTGCTACAAGCCAGACCTATCAATTGCTTGTTGATAATATCGAAACCATCAAATCTATCGTTAGCAAATCACAAGAATTCATTCAATCTCTTGGAAATAACCAAAATATTTTCATTTCTCCAATTAATCAATTAATTCAATCTGTAAGTATTAAAAAAAAAAATTTATTTATAATAATAACTGACCAAAATTTATTATTTTTATAAAGTCAAATGAATTGATAAACAACTGGAATAATGATAATAATGAAGTTTCAAAGATTAATAGAGAATCAGATCCAGAATCAGTTCAACAATTTACCAATGTATTGGAAAATATAATTGGTCATATTTTGTTATCTATTCAAAATAAGAAGAAACTTTCAAACTCTATTCAAAAGAAGGAGGTTTTAGATACCAAAGAAAAAGATCAAGATCAAGATGAAGAGGAACAAGCTGAATATGAAATTATTGATGGACATGTTTCAAAGCTCTACAGTTATCTTTCAAAGCAACTCTCAATGTTACATCTTGATACATTAAATATTGAATTCAAGAATCTTCATTCTTTATTGGTAAGTAAAAAAATAATTAATTAATTATAGAAAATATTAAACTAATCTATTATTATTAATTTATTTAGGTTCAAGATAAATTTACAATTGAAGAATTGAATTTGATAAAGATGAAATTGAATCAAGTTCAACCAATGTTAAATCAATTCCTTTTGATTTCCAATCAATCGGTTATGGATATGTTTGCTCTTCACAAGACTGTCTCCAAATTAGAGTATATCATAACTGGTGTGTTCCTTCAGTTGTACAGTAAAGGTTTCTGTAAGAAAGAGGATCAAGATACTGAAGCCGATGGTGATGGTTCAGGTGATTTTGAAGACGATGTCGAGGGAACCGGTATGGGTGAAGGTGAAGGAAAGAAAGATGTATCCGATCGTATCGAAGACCAAGAGCAAATCATGGGAACCAAAGATGAAAAGAAAGAAGAAAAGGAGGAGAAAGAAGATGATAAGGATGAAGATGAAGAGGACAAGGACAAAGGATTCGATATGGAGAATGATTTCGAAGGTGACATTAATGACGTCAAGAAAGATGAAAAGGACGACAGTGACCAGGAATCAGAAGAAGAAGAAGAACATGACAAAGAGATGGGTGAGCTCGAGAAACCAGAGGATAACGTCATCGATGAGAAACTCTGGGGTGAGGAAGATGTCCAAGATGAAGAGGAGCAAAAAGAAGAAGGAAAAGGTGAAGAAACCAACTCTGATGAAGTCATGGGTAAGGATGAAGACGAGCAAAAGAAGGATGACAAGAAGAAGAATGATGACAAGAAGAAGGAAGAAAAGAAGAAAGAAGAAAAGAAAGAAGAAAAAGAGGAGAAAGATAAGAATAATGAAGAAGAAGGAGAAGATGAAGATAGTGAAATGGGCGATGAAGAAGACTTTGTAGGTGAAGATGAGGATCAAGTAGAGAATCAAGAGGACCCAGAGGAAGATCATCATTTGGATCAAAGAAAAGATGAACAGTTTGAAATTCCAGAGAATATGGAAATTGAGGATGAAGAAGAAGAACCAGGAGCTGAAGGTGAAGAGAAAGAAGAGGATCCATTTGAAATTCCAGAAGATGATGGAAAGAACAATGATGAAGAAGGCGAAGATAAGGATAAGGAAGATGAAGAGAAAGACACTGATGGATCCGATGCCGATGAAGAGAAAGATGACGAAGAGAAGGAGAATGAAGAGGAAAATGAACAAGACTTTGACGGTGGTGAAAACAAAGGTGCTGATATGGACCATGTTGAGCCTGAATCCGACAAGGAAGATGAGAAAGAACAAGAGGAAGACAATGGAACCTCCCTTACAGCCAATGAGCAAGACCAACCTCAAGAGTCTGAGCAACCACTCGGTGTCAAGGACAAGACTGGTATGAAGTCAAACTCTGCCAATCAGGAACAAGACGAAGAGGATCCAGAGAACAAGGACGAAGATGCTGGTGATGACAATGGAACTGCCTTACCAACTCCTTCAAACGACGCCAACAATTCATCGCTCAAGAATATGCGTAATCCAAATGCACAACAACAAGCCGCTCCACAAAAGAAACAGAAGCCTCAAATCGATCCAAATCCATACAGATCATTGGGTGACCTCCAGAAAGAGTGGAAGAAGAAACTAAAGATGTTGAACGACGATGAACAAACCGAAGATACCAACATCGATGAGAAAGCTCCAAAACAAGATGACTCTGCTCAGGACAAAGAGGATCAACAAGAATATCAATACATTCCCGAGGATAAAGACAACAAGGAAGTAGATACTGAGCAAGCACTTGGTGCTGCAACAGAGAATCAAATGCAAGAGGATCATCCTAAACAACAAACCGAGTCAGAAGATGATGGCCAAGACGACGAGATGGACATTGACCAACAAGAGATTCAACATAAGGATCATCCAGAGAACGAACAGAAACTCCCAGATAAAAAGACGGCCACAATGTCTAAAATGCCAATGGCCGAGAACAAACCAAAGATCCAAGAGGAAGCCGAAGAAGAAGAGAAACTCAAAGAAAAAGAGAACGAGGATGAAACCGAAGGTGATACTGATGTTCTTACCAAAGACAAGTCCAAAGAGAACATCTCACGTGAAGGTGGAATCAAGGATGAAGATGCTGAAATGTCAGAAGAAGATGATCAAGACACCGCCGACGAAGATCAGCAAGTAGACAAGAGAAAGTTGACTCGTGACGATTTTGACAAGATGAGACAAGATCTCGAGCAATGGAAGGTTGAAAACTCCAACAAACTAGAGTATGGTAATGAACTATGGAAGAAGTACGAACAACTTACAAGCGATCTATCACAAGATCTTTGTGAGCAACTTCGACTCATTCTAGAACCAACTTTGGCAACAAAACTTGAAGGTGATTACAAGACAGGTAAGTAATACATATTAGTTATTTAATTTTGTTTAAATAATTCATTTCACTAATACGTATTAATTATTTATAGGTAAGAGAATTAATATGAAAAAGGTAATTCCTTATATTGCTTCTCAGTTCAAGAAGGATAAGATCTGGCTGAGACGTACCAAACCAAATAAGAGACAATATCAAGTGTTGTTGGCTATTGATGACACTGAGAGTATGGCAATCTATCACTCAGGTCAGTTTGCATTGGAAGCAATGACAATGATCAGTAGAGCAATGTCTCGTTTGGAAGTTGGTCAACTTGGAATCATGAGATTCGGTGAAGATGTCAGTTTGGTTCATTCCTTCGACCAGCCATTCTCTGACCAGTGCGGTGCCCAAATCATCCCGCAATTTACTTTCAAACAGGGTAAGACAGATATGGTAACATTCCTATCGAAATCAATTCAAATCATGGAGATGAACAAACAGATGCAGTCGTCAGAGGCTGCCGCTCAGTTAATGTTTATCGTATCTGATGGTTGGTCACTTCGTGATCCAGAGAACACCAAGAAGTGGCTACGAGAAGCAAAGAATAAGAATTTATTCATTGTATTTATAGTAATTGATAATCCTGTCAACAACCATAGCATCTTAGATTTCGAAGTAAGTTGATCAGTCTATTTTTTTGTTTATAAATATTCAAATACTAATAATAACATTTTTAAAATTATAGTCAATCTCATTCAACAATGGAAAGATTCAAAGAACAAACTACATGAATGAATTCCCATTCCCATATTACGTTATTCTTAGATCACTTGAGAATCTTCCACAAATCTTGGGTGATACTCTCAGACAATGGTTCGAAATGATTAAACATATCGAATAAACATTATATAAAAATAAACAACAAATATTAAAATAATATGTAGTGAGTTATTATATTTATATTTTACTATAGGTATGTTCAGTGTTTATGATCAAGAAATTTGTTTTTTTTTTTTTTTACTTTCATTTTAAAGATCTTAACATATCTTATCAATAGTAATAATAATATCAATATTTATTTATTTTATAATTTTAAAAGATGTTACAGCTTGAATATAATAATTATTTAAGAAAGTAATGAATTATAAGATTCAATAAAGCTCAGTCAATGTTATCATTATTGTTTGTCTATTATATTGTCGCACTCACTCTTCAATATGTATCTTTTTATTTAAAGTTCTTTTATCTATTCACTTTTGATTTAAACAAAAAAATAAATAGAAAAAAAAGTTTTGTTTTTTTTTAAATTTGGGAGGGAAATTTTTTTTTGGTTATTAAATATTATTAATGTTTCACATGAGCAGCATAAAGAATAGAATAATCTTTAAATAAATATTTATTTATATAATTAAAATAGATTAAAAGAATATATAGCTAGTTTGCGAGACCACTTTAAAGTATGAGTGATGATATACAAGCACTTGCAAGCGAATTCTCTGAATTCGTATCAGAGCACTATAGCGATGTAATAGATCAAATCATTGAGAAAGATGAAATGAGATTAATAGTCAATATAGATACAATGAGAGCAAAGAATCCTGCACTAGCTGATAAGTAAGTGGAATCAATCATAGATTATTATTTATATTACACTGAATCGATTCTAATAGCTGGTTTGCTTTTGGATTTAAAAAGATTTCTAGCTCGTCCAATTGAATATTTCAATGAATTTCAGAGAACAGTCGAGAATATAGTGCATCTCAGAGCAAAAGAAAAGTTGGCAAAAGAGTTGAGTGAGGAGAATGACGAAATGGAAGAAGACGAAAAAGTTGACATGAGCAAACGTGCCTATTCAAACGATAGGAATGGAAAGAAATTTCCATACTTTCTTGGATTCGAAGGTAGCTTTGGTTCGAAACATGTAACTCCCAGAGGTTTGAGAGCTAATTTCATTTCCAATATGGTTTGCATCGACGGAATCGTAACAAAATGTAAGATTATTATATTGTTAGCAAAAATATTTCTATTAAATTTAATTATTTAAATTATTTTGCGTTTAATGTAAATAGGTTCGTTAGTAAGACCAAAAGTTATGAAAAGTGTACACTATTGTGAGAAAACCAAAGAAATGTCAGAGAAACAGTATTCAGATGCTACTTTGGACGATACCATTCCAACGAGTGCCTCCTATCTATCAAAGGATGCGGCTGGCAATCCATTAGTGACAGAGTACGGTTTGTGTGAATACAAAGACAGCCAGTGTTTGACCATTCAGGAGATGCCAGAGTGTTCGCCAGCAGGTCAGCTACCAAGATCGATTGAAATATTTGTCGATAATGATTTAGTTGATAGCTGTAAGCCAGGTGATCGTCTACAGGTTGTAGGTATCTACAGAGCATTGCCAATGACCACTGGTGGAGGTGGTGGTGCCAATGGAACAAGACAGTCCACACGTTTCAGAACCGTATTGATTTGCAACTGTATCAAAAAGTTGGATCGTGAAACAGACGGACCTAAATTTACACCAAGAGATGTTGTCAATATTCGTGAGGCTTCAAAGAACGAAAACCTATTTGAATTGCTGGCACAATCTATGGCACCTTCCATCTTTGGTCACGATTATATTAAGAAGAGTTTACTGCTTTTGTTGCTGGGTGGTGTAGAAAAGAATCTGCCGAATGGCACACATCTTCGTGGTGATATCAATATATTGATGGTTGGTGATCCTTCAACAGCGAAATCACAGTTGCTAAGATTCGTCTTGAATATTGCACCTCTTGCCATCAACACCACCGGTAGAGGTTCTTCAGGTGTTGGTCTCACTGCTGCCGTCACTTCCGACTCTGAGACTGGTGAGCGTAGATTGGAAGCAGGTGCCATGGTTCTGGCAGATCGTGGTATTGTTTGTATAGACGAGTTTGACAAGATGGGTTATGACGATCGTGTAGCTATTCATGAAGTTATGGAGCAGCAGACTGTAACCATCTCCAAAGCCGGTATCCATGCATCGCTCAATGCTCGTTGCTCTGTCGTAGCGGCAGCAAATCCAATCTACGGTCAATACAATCGTTATAAGCGTCCACACGAGAATATCTGTCTTCCAGACTCACTTTTATCCAGATTTGATTTATTATTTATTGTATTAGATCAAGCAAATCCCGATCATGACAGACATATATCTGAACATATTCTACGTATGCATAGATATCGTCGTGCCAGTGATTCAGAAACATGTATGTAGATTTTATAGTTTATTTTATTTAGGTTTTATCAAGTCTAATTTTAAAAATTGTATATTAGATTTACAAACGGAACCATCGTCTATATTAGGTGGTGAAATGGATATAAAACAGATCGTAGAGGAGGATTTAGAAACCCCGGTCTACCAAAAAGTGGATAAATTGTTGCATGGCGAGAGAGAGAACGAAATTTTTTCTATTCCATTTATCCAAAAGTATCTCCACTTTGCTAAATCCAGAACAAAGCCAATGCTAACTGATGAAGCAAGAGAATTTATTATTTCTTCATATACAGAGTTGAGATCAAAAGAAGGAGAAAAGGTTTGTTAATATTTTTATTTATTATAAGTTTTATGTTTTAAATTCTAATTCATAAAACAACATCATCAATAGACATTACCAATAACAACACGTACCTTGGAGACATTGATTCGTTTATCAACAGCACATGCCAAATGTCGACTTTCATTGACTGTCGAGCGATCCGACGCTGAAGTTGCCATTGATATTCTACACCATGCACTATTTAGTGAGACCGAAATCAAGACCAAACCAAGAAATTTGGGTGTAAAAAGAAAAAATGAAAAACAACAAGCCAAAGACAAGGAGGATGAAGAGATGGAAGATGATGAAGCAAACGGAGCAGATGAAAATAATAATGATAAAGAAGATCAAGACGGTGCAGAAAATAATAATAATAATAATAATGATAATAATGATAATGATAATGTTAAAAATGATAACGATGAAGAAGAAAATAATCAAACTATAGTTCAAACAAAGAAAAAAGTTAAAAAAGATAATCAAAATAGTAGTAGTAAGTCTGATCAGGATACAAACTCATTGGACGAAACAGTAATTAAGAGATTTGGAGGTGAAGTAAACAGACTTTTAATATCTGGTGTTAGAGATATAGATGGATTAAAGAAAAAACTGTTGAAAAAGTATCCAGATTTTGACAAACTTTTACAACACCATATAGATATCGGAAAAATCCACAGATCTAAAGATAACAAGATTAGATCGATGGTTGGTTAATAAAATTTATTGTATTTGATTTATTTAATTCACATTCATCATTCGAATTCTTGTCAACTTTAATTTAACATTGTAAACACTCTAAAATTAATTCCTTTGTTTTCAAAAGTATGAGAGAGTTTATCCAGCCTTGCCATTAATCTTTCATCATATATATTGAAATGTATTATATCGATACGAACTGATTTCAATGTATCTGAGTGATATTGTAATAAAGGAGTGAAGAATTCATGATAAACCAAACCATATTCTCTCTCGTTAGCAAGCGAGAGTGAAAGATTTTCTATTCCATGTCCATTGCCGTTGGGTGTGTTCATAATGATATGTCGCAGTAGGTGACTGTAGTTCGAGTTTAAACCACGGTATTCACTTATAATGATATTCTTTAGGTGTGGCATAGGAGGCGGGTACACCAAGTAATCATTGCGATTAATCGACTGTCTGTACCACGAATTGTATCTACTAAATGCTCTGCCATCGTGTAGATCTCGGGACAACGCTCCAGACATCTTGAAATCATTCTCATCTGATTGAATAGCGAATGTCTCCACTCTCGAGAGAAGGTGTTTGGCATAGTCACAACCTCGATCGTAAGGTATGTACTTGATCGATTCATAATCAAAGTACAGAGGTGGTGCACTTATTAAATTGAATTCGTCACGGTTGATATTTATATAACTATTCCAATAGAAACTATAGTTATTGATGATCTTTGATATGACTCTAAAGAATTGTTTCGAAACCACTGCCAAATCTAATATATGTCGATTACTTAAAATCTTCATAGCGCCAGTGTCTTCCTTATTAAACAGATATTTACAATCTACAATTGATAATGTATCACTTATTATCTTTTCAACAACTAAATCTGATATAATAGTTATTTGATTTATAGTTGATTTGATAACTTTATTATTATTATTACTATTATTATTATTATTATTATTATTATTATTATAAACATAATCAACTAAATATTCATAGTCAAATTTAATAGGTCTATCTTTATAACCTAACATATATAATGTATTTCTATAAATAGATTCATTATGTCCAATATATTCTAAATGCAATCTACTTTTTAATTGATCTTTATCTGTTTCATTTAAATGAGTAAACCAAGATTTAAACTAATTTAATTGTCAATAATATATAAATCTATTTTATATTTCTTATATTTACTCTCTTGTCATTTATGATTTCATGTTTGATATCATATAGAATTTGAGGATAGAATGAATTGATAGTGTATATCAATTGCATCCATTTCTCATCGATTGAATCTGAGTATGTTATAACTGGCATTTCACTTTGATAGAGATAGCCATAGATCTCTTTAGATTCATCATAGAATATTTCTACCACCCATTTGATATAACCTTTAATATCTATATAATGTACAAACTTTAACCGATGATAGGTAACAAAGAACTTTAGTATTTTAATTCTAAGATTTTCATTATCTTTTGATCGATAATATAGATCATAGAGTTCAATTAGATTGATCAAAGAATTATAATCATAGAAATCTAATTTTCTTATTAGATCTTTACTATATAAATTTGATTTCTCATTATTATTTACAATTATGTTGCTGTTACTATCGTTATCATTATTAAAACTTGACATAATAAGAGTTATTATATATTTGTTTCTGTCAAATGTTGAACAAGAAAAAACAAGTGAACTAAAAAAAAAACAAAAAGGGAATGTAATAATAATATTGCATTGATGCCAATCATTTTAATTTTAAAATAAATAATTATGAGTTCTAAAGTTAATTCAAGATCAAAGACAAACACATCTTCATTGTCAAAGAATAAAAGATATGCATTCATATTAGCTTTAATAGGTGGAATATTCGCATCGCTAAGTGGTGTATTTGGTAAGATTGTTGTTGATAGTAAGTTTCTATCAACTTTTATTTCACAAGATAAAGTACGATCATTTTAAACTATATGCAAGGAAAGTAAAAACAATGTTTAAACTAACGATAGCATGTTTATATTGTTGTTGTTATAGATTGACTATGCACTTAGAGCAATAAGTATTGGTGGTATCTCATTGTGTACTACAATGCAGTGGCGTTACTCTGCAAAGAGTATGGATTTATCATCATCTCTATCATCAACAGTGATTACAACAGCTTCAAACTTTTTCTTTACTGTAAGTAAAGTTTCTCTTTTTTTTAATTTATATGTAAATACAATTCTAATGATATTTTTGTATACATAAAAAGGCTTTCTTTGGATGGTTGTTCTTCCATGATAGTCTTTCAGCTCAATGGTGGGTAGGCGCAACTTTAATCATGATAGGATTATACTTTATGAATGCCGACGCAAACGAAAACGAAGTAATCCAAAAGAAAAATAAATAAATAAATAAAATAAAATAAAAAAACTCTAAATTATTTATATTTGAACAACAATGTTTATTTATAGGTTTGTCAAAAAAAGGATTTTATATATTTACAAATTTCGATACTATATTATTTATACATTTTCTATGCTTTTTTTTTTTTTTCTTTTCTTCTATTACTTTCTTTATGCCATTAATATTCTAAAGCAGCAGTTCTTCCTCCAAACAAAGGTTTGTTTAAGTAGATGGGTATATTTCCAGCGCCTCCAGATTCGATACCTTTGGAGAATGGGTCGGTTGTAATCTTTACCAAAGAGTCAAATGGGAAAAAGTTGTGGTTATTGTTTTCTTCGCTCAATTCTTTTGAAAGATAATTTTGTTGATATGGTTGACTGGATTGTATTGGCGAAGCACCACCTGAATGTTCATAGCTCTGTTGATTTGTTGGATATTGAATCATTATTGTGTGATTGAATTGAATAAATTTCCGATAGTTTATTAATCTTGACAAGCAATGATAAATAAATGATGAAAATGATTATTTTTTTATTTAATGTTGCAAATTAAATGTTATAAAATAATTAAATAAAAACAAATAATTTTTATTTTAAATCTTAATTTTTGTTATTGTTAAAAACCAACAATTGTGTGTATCTATGAAAATGGTTAAGTTGTGTGTTTGTTTAATATACTCTGAAATTAATTAAATCGAACAACACTAATTTTCACATAAAAGTGGTTTTTTTGTGATAAAATTGTTTAATTTTTAACCGTGTGTGGTGTTTGGTGTGTGGTGTGTTTTTAAAGACAAACGAAATATAAAATTAAGAACGACTTCTTATAGGATCTCTTGATTTGTTTAATTGTTTTAAATTATATAAATATCTCTTCATTGTTGAATACTTGGTAGCACCAAGCGTGTAAAGTGTATTCCAACTATAAATACCCGATTCATGCAAGTCATCAAAGATCAATCTAATTGCATAGTTTCCAACCGGTTCTATACCTTTAAATGATAGAAAACATATAAAAATAATTGTTATGTGTTAAATGAAAAAATATTCTTTGTTTTTCGAAAAAAAAAAAAATAGGACTGTGAATACACACCAATAATTCTAACATATCTTCTACCACAAACAATCTATAAATATTTATATCAATATAAAATGAAAAGAATGATTTAAATCAAAACAATAGAAATGAATAAAAGATTGTTATATCATAGATTGCAAAGGAATATTACTTTTTTTTGTGATGAATGATGACCTTGTACTTCTGCAGAAGGGCTCTCAACTCGAAGATATTCAGAACAGAATGAAAAAAATCTACCATTATCGAAGGTAACATCCAATCTTTTACCTTTTTCCTTCAACTTGATATCGACTGCATTAACAATGAGATTATTATTTTTGGCAAAGTTGAACAGTCTGAAATTATATCTAAACATATTATAATTATTGTGGTGAAAAAAAGTAAAATAGTCGAAAAATTTCTGTTGGATTTGGGGAAAACCTAGTTCTTTAGAGAAAATCAAATTAAATTTAAAAAAAATTGTTTTTGTTTTTTAAATTAATGAAAATCACTTCGTTTTTTAACAGAAGTGTTCTTATTTATTTATTATATCTATTATATTTAACCATTTAAATAAACTTTATGACTTTTACGTAAAAAAAATACTATTATATTTTATTTATTATTTATTTTATTTATTATTTATTCTTATAAATATTCCGTATTAAATTATAATGGGTATTAATTTAACGAAATCAAATCATATACATATACATAATATAAATTGTAAAGATATAAACTGTAAACTATCACACCAACAACAACAAGATAAACAAATTATACCTGTCACTTTGCAAAAGAAAATTATTGAGTATGTTTGGGTATACCATGGCGAACATAAAATAACAACATTACTCTCTATTGGATTGGTGTGTTGGCGATGGTTCCACTTGACTAGTCCAATGGTAGATCTCTACTTTACAATGTATGACGATCATTGTGAGAAACATCATCTCACGAAATATGTCAAGCACTTGGGTTCTCCTTTTTCCCTGTGGAAGCATGTGTACTATATTTCATGTGATGTCTTTACCGATGACCAATCGAGCCGATTCCACCGACACTTTGACACTCTGAAAAACAATGACAATGCCATTCGAATGCTAAAGGATGTACAGCTGATATCAATTAATACAAACTTTGAATTGTTGGGCGATATCATCGAATCCATTAATCTCATGACATGGAAGTTGGACACTCGATTCAAGATTTCCCTTCGCAGCTGTTCAAACGCTACCGCTCTAAAGCAGCTGGCTAAGCTCTCTGCAAAACTACCGCACAACATTCAATTCCACATCACTTATAGTGCTGCGATATTCGAGCAAGAGAAACACTGGCTTTTGAAAAATGCTGCTCATTTGCCAGTCAATATGACCATAGATGATCTAAACCTACTTTCTTTCAACGGTCAAGACACACCAGAGCTCATCAATACCTTTGTCGGTCAACCATTACTCTCTAGCTTATCATCTCTAAAGTTGAGTTTTCAACCGGATTTGGATTACTCTGTCTTTCTTAAAATCAAAACACTCATGCACCTCGGATTATTTATTGGAATACCACAACCAAGCACACCAACACAACAAACAAACAATCATTTACAATCAATATTAAATTATATCGAACAGCTTCCATCAACACTGAATCTAAGTCTCTCGATTTCAAATCTGACAGAAGACTATCGTAAATCACTAGAGTCACTCAAACCACGAAAATTAGCACTCACTTTTTTAAATGTTGCTTGTAATGAAATTCGATTCCCATCAACGATTGACACACTTTTGATCAAGAGAATCACCAGGCCCAATGTACCGGACACTGCCAACGAACCATTAATATCAAATCCATGGATACAATTACAAGAGAATTCATCGCTCACCAATCTCAAACTCTCAAAGATATCAATCAGCAACATCGACCTCGAGAAGATGCTCTCACAGGTACCAATATCAGTGCTAAGCCTCAGCAACACACCATGTAATTTCGAACAACTATTAAAACTAGAGACACTTCAAAGTCTAACTCTAGTAGATCACAACGTATCCTCACAACTGCGACAATTCCTAGTGGACATTGAAGCTCCAACCAACTCACCACTCTTGGAGTATGTAAATATTAAAATAACAGATAACAAAAAATGTAACTTCCCAAAGACACATAGTAGATTCAAACTAGAAGAATATACCAACCCCGAAGGAAACAGGGTATTAATCATGTTAAATAAATAAAACAATGCACACAATTTTTTTATTTTTTTATTTAAAAAAATAATTATATATTATAATTTTAAATGTTATTATTATTATTATTATTACTAATATTAATATTTATCTATGTAATGTTATTATTATTATTATTATTATTATTGAGTGGTCACTTCCAATACCTCTTTGTTATTAGAAATAGCATAGTCAACTGCAGCACTTGTACTTGTAAATATATGATCTTTGTTCAATCGCTTAAGGAAACCAGATTGATTCATCGATCTGTAGATGATAGGTCTCAAATCAGACCAGAGAACGGTAACACCAATTGATTCGTAGATATCTAGCATATCATTCAATACATCCATTGCAGTCGAGTCGATAGAGCTAATATTTACAGCATCAAACACGATTACCTTTACATCTTGGGCGTTGGGTGGTGTCATATCCATACTATTCATGATATCTCTGAAATGATTGATGGTGTAGTAAGTCATTCTAGAGTCGAAACGAATAATCATTACACCTGGATATGTAATTGCGTTGGGGTAATGATTCACATTTCTAAATACAAGAGTACCTGGGAGACGACCAAGAATAACCAAGTTTGGTCTTGCCGAAAAGAAAATGATCTGAAGAATCGAAACAACAAAGGCAATAATAATTCCAGTTTCAGAGCCGACCAGTAATGTCATGATAAATACAAACAACAACTGGAAGAATCCAATCAACTCACCCTTCTTGTAGAGTTCAATTGTCTCTTTGAATTCATACAAAGTGATGGCAGCTGAAATTACAATAGCAGAAAGTATACAAAGTGGAGTATATTTGAACACTTGTGTTAACAACAAAAGTACAAACATTACTATAATTCCACTTAGAATCGATGTTAATCTTGATTTTGATTGCATCTAATACATAAAATAAAATAACAGTTAGTTATAAATTAATTAAACTATCATTGTAATTGACCTACTTGATAAGCAACTGCAGTTCTTGAAAAAGAACCGGTTGTTGGATATCCAGAGAATGCAGATTGTACAATGTTACACATTCCAAGAGCAACCAACTCCTGACTAGTATGTATAGAGTACTTTTTGTATGCTGCAAACTTCTTTCCAATGGAAATACTTTCGACAAATCCTAAAATCGAAACAATGAATGCACCAACAATCATTTTTGAAATCTTATCAAATGTAAGTGGAACTGTATGAGGTGATGGAATACCTGATGGAATATTATCTACAATTTTAATACCAAGTTTCTATTAAAAAAAAAACTATTAATATTTTTAAAAACTATTATATATTATTATTATTATTATACATACACCCTTAACATCAACTAAATATGAAATAAGAGTACCAAGAACCAAAATTATGATGGCAGTTGGTATTTTATATCTTAATCTATTATTTATATATTTGACACCAATCAATATTGCAAGACTGACGCTACCCATTAAAACAGTGTATCCATTAATATCTTTGATGTGAGAAATGATTCCTTCCATGTATTCAATGATGGTAGCTGAATTTGATGGTATCGGAATTGCTGTAAAATTCTTTATTTGACTTAGAATGATCAATGTTGAACCAGCCTAAAATAATAATTGTTAGAATATGATATGGTGTTCTCCAATCAAGTAAACTAAACTTACTTGAATAAATCCAAGAAGAATTGGATTACTTAAGAGATTCTCGATAATGAATCCAAGTCTAAAAAATCCAAATATCAATAAAATCAATCCAGATAGGAGAGATAGGCACATTGCGTAGGTGGCATAATCTTCATGTGTAGTTGGTAGTCCAATAATGCTAGGTACCAACAAAGACACCATTGCCACTGGTCCAACCTGAATTTCATTCGATGTTCCAAAAATACCATAGACAATCGGTGATATAAATGCAGAATACAATCCATATATTGGCTTTAATCCAGCAAGCATTGCATACGCCATTGCCTGAGGAATTAACATAAATGCTATAGTTAATGATGCTAAAACATCATCTTTTAAATAATGTAACTTGTATCTTTTGAAAGAAAAAACATATTAATATTAATATTAATTCCATAACTGGTTGTTGATAGGTACCTTCTTGCCCAAACACTGATTGGGAAAAGAGAACGAAAAATCGAGAGAAATGTATAATTTGTTTTAAAAGTATTGAAAGCTCTCTTTGATACAGAGAAGATATCTACTTTTTGATCTTTCTTGTTGTTGATCTTAGTAGTTGGTATATATGATTCAGTTGGTTTCTTCTCTGTTAGCTTTTCAGGTGAATTTCTCATTATTTTTAATAGATGAATTTGTTGTGGATATGAATCTTCAAATTTCTCAAAAATCTCTGTTATAATAATGATTTAAAAGATATATTATTAATAAATATGATATGATAGTATAATTAGATATTTGTAACTAGTTCTTACCCATATAACAATCATCTACAAATGAATTAAAACTTTGATTAATTAACTGTTCGACCACTAATGAATCTTGTACTGATGATAGTGAGAAGTAGAGTTGCTCTCTGTATCTATATGATAATTTCCACATTTTCTTTGTGATATCCATCATCATTTCGAAATTCTCTGGACTTGTAGTTTGCATGAGCATACTACCGTCTTCGTAGACTTTGAAAGTATCCAATTCATCATCGGTTGCATCGTTTGAGCTTGATAATAATCTTCTCCTAGACTTTGATTCACTATTTTGTGAGCTCTCATTGCTGTCTGTCTTGATTGTATCTTCTTTGTTATTTTCATTATTATTGTCGTTGTTGTTGTTGTTACTAATATTGTTGTCAAATGAAATATGTTCATTTGAATAACCAGCTATCTGTTGAAGTAGCGGTGATGAATTCATTACATTAGCACTTGATCTTAATGAATGATGTGATTGATGAGAATGGAATGATGATTGTGATTGTGAGAGTACTGATGGACTTGACAAAGTAGTGGATGCTGCCAAGTCTTTAGGAGTTGAGTTGCCGCTTGCATTTGCGGAATGATTGATCAGATTCGAATCGGTGTAGAATAGGTGATTGATATTGTCTGTAACCTCTGGGATTACTATGGTCTCGGCTTGCTGTTTAGCAACTTCATTGGGCTTGACAACGATCATTGTCTGTATGATATTTGTAAAGAATGTGATTGAATCCTCGAATCTACGTTTGATCCTCATGTTTACTTCGACTTCGATGTAGCCATTATCATTACCAGCGGTGGCACCGCCACTGCCATAGCCAATCATTTCAGAAGGAATCATCTTTTCCTTCTTGAGTAGTGGCTCGTCAATTGTAGTCTGATGTGTTACAGGCGGTAAATGTAATTCCAAACTAAAAATCTCGAATCAATTCGACAGGAAATTGATTAAAGAGAAATCCAGTATAGATTAATTCTATGTTTTTGAAAGAAAAAAAAAAAAGACTTTTAATATCCAAAGTTATAAATACTCAATAATAAAATAAAACAAAGGATACTAAATTTATGAAAGTGATAACATTTAAGATGATAAAAACAAAAGAAATTTTAATAAATTGTTTGAATAATTTTGTTAAAAGACAGATTGAATTTGATTTGTTACCGATTGCATAAATTTGTGGACAGTTAATGTTTGGCTGTTTTGAATGTAAGATATGGTGGTTTTGGTTAGAGGTATGAAAGTTTTGATTGGTTTTATATTGTACTTCTTGGTTTTGCTGTTGATATTTGGTATATTGTGGTTCTATGATTTTAGAGAGATATCAAATCTATCTGTCATCGCGTCGCGATGTTGCAAAAATTAAAAATAGATTGTTACATTTTCATCAGGTCGATATTAAAGAAAAAATATCCTCTTTACTGTTGTTTTGATTTCAATTATTGAAATATTACCAACATGAAAGTAATGACCGGTCATATTTTATGGCACCACCAAAAACATATATAATCCAAAAAAGACAAAGAGACACACACCCAAAAATAACACACAAATATAACATGTGGGTGTGTGTGAAAAAGTGATAAAACAACAGTTTATAACCAAACAACTTGCAAATCTAAATTTCTTTTTTACCTTTTTATTCTTAAACAAAAGTTGTAATATTGAATGAATAAAAAAATTGTGCAATTTATAAAACAATAAATTTTTAAAATCTTTTATAAAGATTTGTCAGGGATTTAGTTGATCATTTTATGGTGTATGTATGAGTTGGGGAAACATATTGTATTGTTTTTTTTTGTTGTCACCACATTCATACTCCCTACACACCATGAATAAAATAATTACTTACTACCAAAAATTATTATTTTAATTAGTTATATGTTTAATGAAAAAATGAAAAATCCCGACTAAAATTGAGACGGGGGTGTGATGTCATAGTAAATGAAAATAAAAAAATAAAAAAATTTTGAAAAATCATAATATTAAAATAAAATAAAAAAAAAAGTATAATCTTTGAGAGTGGTTTTGCAAAATTTTGACTTACTAGTTAAGGCAAAGAAAGAAAGGTTTGAAAATCAAAAGAATGATATCAACAGTGTGTAATATTATGATTGTTATTATAATGTTATATGATTATTTATATTAAAAGAATTATTCTATATGTATCTTTAGATAATATTATATATTTTGTAGTAGTAGGAGTTGATTGCGTAGGAATTAAATAAGATGCATTAAAGGAAGGAATAGAATGTTTTTGATTTTATAAAAATCAACATAATTGTTTTTGAAAAATTGATTTGAAAATTCTTGTTAGAATTTTAATTTTTATTTGATGTTGGGGTTTGGTTTTTATTTTTTACGTTGAATCTTAAAGTTTAAGACCAATATGGATTGTGTATGGTGTTTTCGTGCCGAAACATAATCAAACATAAATAAATCATCCTCAAAATATTTATTTGTTTTTTTATTGGTGAAAATGGTGAAAATGGTGAAATTTTACAAACATTTATTAGTGGGTTATAATTTATTTTGATTGATCATTATGTTTATTGGTGAAAGTTGGTGAAAATGGTGAAAATGGTGAAATTTTACAAATAATTGTTCGTGGGTTATAAATTGCTAAACCAATCCTCTGACCAATAGATGATCATAAAATTCCCCATTTCCACCATTTTCACCACTGTCCACCACTATTCACCACTATTCACTAAACAACCTTTTATTAAATCTAATTGTTTCACCAATAAAGTGGGAAATAGTTTACAAATAAACAAATAAGAAAAAAGAAGTCTGAAAGTGTAAAACCATGTAAAAATAATAATGATTGCAGGTCAGTTATTTGATTGCAAATTTGATATTATACCCAACCCTAACCCTTAAAATGTAAATTGATTTTGTGTTTGATTGGAAGAGGTATACTATTTATTTATTATCTATATTTAAATAGCATCATGAGATACTTTTATAACCCCAAGCAAATAAAACAATGCAAAGAATAAAAGAACTATCATGGGAACAAAGAAAAATAAGAGAACTGAAGCCATTGCAACTTGTCTAACATGGTGGTTGCGAGACAGCCTGAATTTACTTCGAAAAAGCGGTATGCCCCATACTGGCCAGCAAATGAATCCCAACACCAGTATAAGTAAAATGGTTCGATATTCACTATCGTTTTTTGAGCAATCTTCGATATTATAGTTATCACAATAGCAAGAATCATGATCATGCCTGTGAGGAACCCTTGGCGAAATCAATGGTTGATGTGGATAAATATTACTATTGATATCTCCATAATAATAGGGTGGAGGTAATTCATTATTATTGTTGTAATCTATATTATTACTATTGTTATTATTATTATTATTATTATCATTACTTTTGTTGTCATCTAGAGTATTAATTATATTCTGATAGTATGAAGTACTGCCTGATAGGTTGGTTGTTGTAGTTGTAGTGCTGGTTGAAGGTGGTGATTGATAATGAAGTTGATGTTGACCAAGAATTTGCTGTTGTTGTTCAATATCGTTTTGCTGCCTATTCAATAATAAAGGTTGACTAGGATCATCTTTTTGATATTCATTTTGTTGATTACTATGATTATTACTCATTCTATTATATTATATAAATATATTCTTTTTTTTTTTAATAGCTTCAATTAAAAAAAAAAGATAAAGAAAGATAAAAAATAAAAATGTAATAGTTTAATTAAATGATATTATTTTATTTTATTTATACTTTATAATAAATTTATTTATAATTGTTTTAATAGTAAAGTATGATTTTTATTTATATAAAAAAATTGAAAATTTATCTATATTTATACAAAAAACAACTTGAATTAAAAAAAAAGTAAACACGCTTTTATTTATATTTTTTTACTTTTTTGAGATAAATAGTGGGAAAATATATTTGTGAACAAAAAAGGAATAAATATCTTTTTAAAAATCTATAAAAAATGGAGATTTTTTATAAATTATCTGCTTTTTATCATTATTTGTGATAATTATTGTTTTTCAAAAAAAAATTGCTAAGAATGATACTATTTTTTTTTTGACAATTTCAGATTTAAAAAAAAACTATTTTTATTTTAATAAATAAATAATAATAAATAATTCAAAAATGATATTAATAATAATTATTACAAACGTTACAATACCAACTAAACTTATGATGTTTATTTCTTTTTCGATTAGAAATTAGACAAGTGTTAATTTAGAAATTAAAAAAAAAACATTAAAAAAATTAAATACAGACACATGTCAAATAAGGAAATAAAACAACCAATAAAAAATTAACATGATTAGTAAGTAACTCAAATACTCAACATACCTGTTTGTACATACATGTATACAAATTATCTATTTTAATGGATAAACAACAACAACAACAACCATCATATCAAAACCCAGATTATATGGTATATAGAGATCCAGCAACAGAATGTGAAGATTACAGAGGCGATCAAAGTGAACTTTTAGTTGCAATCGCAATCTTTATAGTTGGATTTATTTTTTGGCCAGTATGGGCAATCAGTTTTTGTTTCGTCAGATCTACCCATCTTGGAGCAAAAATTTTGGGTATCATTTCTATAGTCTTGTTTTTTCTAACTCCAATATTGGTTGTTATTGTCGTCATCCTCTTTTATCACAAACCTCACAATATGGATAATGGTGGAGGAAGAAGAGAATTACCATAACATTATTGTAAACCTTTACAATTTCTTGGAAATAAATACTCAAAGATTGTTTAATTATCAATTCTGTAGACTATTAATTTAAAGAGATAGAGTGTGAGAGAGATAAAAGACAGAAGAGAAAGGAATTTAAGAATGATGAATTGAGTTCAATTCATAATTCACATATTTGATTATTTTATTTTGTTCGACAATCACAATCACAGAACTTAAACTGCTTGATAGGAATATTGACTATTGTTATTGCGTGCTGGCTATAGAGTTGAAATAGAAAGGTGAACAGCCAAGGAAATAGAGGTGGAAAAGAAGCCCAAACCCAAAATATAAACCAAGCGTGAGAGTAGGAAAGTTAGATCGGCATTAGAGTTAAGTATAGAAGTAGTTGGTAGGTAAGTAAGTTAGTTAGTGAGTAGGTAAGTAAGTTTGTGAGTAGGAGTGTAGTAGTATGAGTAGAGTGGAAGTAATTGGTAGGGTATAAGTAAGCGAGTAGGAGTGTAGGTAGGTGGTAGTATGAGTAGGTAGGTAAATGATTTAGAATTAGTTGAATTAATTGAGTCGAGTAGAAGTATTTGTCCCAAAGACAAGTAGTTAAGTAGTTAAGTAGTGAGTAGGAGTGTAGTAGTATGAGTAGAAGTGTTATGTTTGTTTCAATTGGTTTTGTTTTTTTTAAAAATTGGAAAGAAAATAAAGGTTAGTAAAAATGTTTTAAAATGGTAATCTTTTTTAATTAAATAAATATGATATTGTTGTTATAAAAATAATGGTTGGTTGTAAGCTAATAAACATATTATATTATAAGTATAAATAACAATATAGTAGTAGTAGTAGTATGATAATAATGTTGATTGGTTGATTAATTTGATTGATTGTTTGATTTGGACGACCCATTAGACCTTAATGTTTTTGATTGATTCTCCTACGGTAAGGACACGGAGTGAGTTGGTCTTTCCTGGAACACCTTCCATGATACCAGAGACGATAACAACACGACTTCCAACCTTGGCTAAGCCTTGCTTCATTGCAATCTCAAGACAGTGCTGGATCAACTTGTCGGTTCCCATCAGTGACTCTACAAGAATTGGAATGGTACCTCTGGTTGCCAACAAATGCTTTACAGTGTATTCCCATGAGGTGATAGCAAAGATTGGCATTGGTGGCTTATACTTACTAACCAATCTTGAAGTCAAACCTGTTTCTGTCATTGTAATAATAATATCGGCCTTCAAATCAATAGCGGTTGCTACTGCATATGAAGCAATGGTTTCAGCTGTACGGTAAAAGAATTAGAAAAAAAAGAGAAAATTATATAGATTAATTAATTTACTTTAGTTTTTGTTGTTGTTGTTGTTGTTGTTGTTGTTTTGTTGTTTAAGTGATTTCTACTTACCAATTGTAATTGGTTTGTTTGAACAGACTTTGAGTGCAGAGAATAAAGTGTGATAATCGGTACTTGACTCTACGAGTTCGGCTTCACGACAGATCTTGGACATGATATCTACAGCCTCAATTGGGTAGTCACCACTGGCAGTCTCACCAGAAAGCATAACACAATCAGTACCATCGAGAACGGCATTGGCAACATCGGTAGCTTCAGCTCTAGTTGGTCTTGGTGCTTTAATCATCGATTCTAACATTTGAGTTGCTGTAATTACTGGTTTACCAGCTATAGTTTTTGCGAATAAGAAATAATAACATTGATATTGATTAGTTGTTGAACCTAGTAGTATTTACAGAGACAATTAATTAACTTACCAGCATTACACTTTGAAACCATCATCTTTTGAGCAACGAAAATCTTTTCCATATTTACTTCGACACCGAGATCACCTCTGGCAACCATGATACCATCGGAAGCCTCTAGAATATCGTTAAAGTTGGTGATACCCTCTTCGTTTTCAATCTTTGAAATGATTTGAATGTTTGCAGCACGCTCACCCAAGATTCTTCTGATTTCGAGAACATCCTCTGCCTTTCTAATGAATGAAGCTGCAATAAAGTCGACCTCTTGCTCAATACCAAACTTGATATCATTTACATCCTTCTCTGAGACTGCTGGCAATGTAACAACTGCACCTGGTAAATGTACATTCTTTGTTTCTCCCAATACTGATGAATTTACAACTTACAAACACAATGTCTATAATAATAATAATAATAATAATAATATTATAATTATATAATTAATAATAAATAATTTAATTAATTAATATTCAATGTAAAATCTCTTTGATGATCCAGATAAATTGTTTTAATATGTACCCTTTATCTGGATGAACTGATAAGATGAGAAGTGAAATAACACCATCAGCAATCAAAATATGTCCACCTGGCTTTACAGACTCGATCAATCCTTTATAATCAAGTGAAATTCTAGTTGTGTTACCCTGATTATTATTATTATAATAATTATTAAATAAAAGATATTAGTAGATATTAAGATTATTTTGTTTAAATAATATACATACTGGAACATCAGTGTTTGTATCTACAAGGATTTCGTGGTCAGCTGGCAAGGTGATTGGTTGACCACCCTCCAATTTACCGGTTCTGATCTCTGGACCTTTAGTGTCGAGCATCAAAGCGCAACCCTTTCCAGTACGCTTGACAGCTTCTCTGAGATTCTTGATGACATTACCGTGATACTCGTGAGTACCATGTGAAAAGTTCATACGACAGATCGACATACCAGTTTCGATCAACTTTACCAACATCTCAACACTCATTGTCTTTGGACCGATTGTACACACAATCTTGGTTCTTACGAATCCTTGTGTTGGTGCATCCAATTGAAGACGCAAATTTCTAGATAATGTTGCCATACTATTTTATGTTATTATTATTATTCTATTTATAATTCCAATACAACAAAAATAAAAAAAAGCTATTCTTTTCTATAAAATAAATTAAAATAAAATAAATTTTATATTAATAATCTTAAATTTAATTTAATTTTAATGAAATTCAAAGTCAAATTTTGTTTTTTTGTTTTTTTTTTAATTTATTATTATTTTAATAAAATTGACACAAATTATTACTATTCACACTACTCGTCAAAATAACAATAAATCTTATGAATGAATTATCTGTAAATAAATTTCATTATCTGAACTATTCTATTCTACACATTATTATATATCATGATTAATTTCCAATTGCTATTATTAAAATTGAATCTATCTATCATATTAACCAACTAATTCCTCGTCCAATCTATTCATCTATATCTATTGATGTATCATCATTGATGTTTGTTTTTTATTATAAACTTAACTCATTCTCTTATTTTAGTGATTACAAATTGAATACTATTTGTTTTTTTTTTTTGTTTGTTTGTTTATTTATTCATATTTGCATACTTATAATAGTCAAGTTATTATTTATTTAATTATTAAGATTATACATACAGTAATTTATTGTTAAAAATGAGATGGGTTAATTTTTTTTTAACATCACTTTATAAAAAAAAAAAATGTGAAAACAAAAAAAACCATTTTTATTAATAATATTTTTTGTTTTGATATGTTCATGACCTGGTGTGGTGGATCACAATACCAACAAACCATATCTTATTTTGCGGAGTTCACCAAAAAAAAAACACACAACTTAAACCCCCTTTTGAATTAATTTATTAAATTTTTTTCTTTTTTTTCACCTTTTTAGTTTTATCTTTTTTTAAGCAATCAGTCATCGAACCATGAATTTGGCGCTTTTAGAAAAAGGTAGACCTTTTGGTGTAGGTTGTATTATTTTTTTTTGTTTATTTTTCGTTTTTTTTTTATTTACAATAATTAATAATTTTTTTTTTTGATTTTCCTTTTTTTTCTTTGCAAAGATAAGATGGTGTTATACAGTATTATTTGATGATTCGAACTCTTATCAATATAGGACCTCGTCCTACCTTGGTAGTCTCTTTGAGAACTCTGTTAAAAGATCTGCTGTCGATTTTGGGTTCTTTTGAGAAAATAAAAATAAAAATAAAGTATAAAACAACGAAAATTAGTTTCGGGTTTTTTGTTTTGTTTTGTTTTTTGTTGGAAAATAAACTTAAGATTTGCAATGTCTCTCGAAATATAACTTACATCTTCTTGAATTACATGTCCACACAGAGGAAGTAGTGCAAGTTGAAATTTGCCTTGCATCTGTGCTATCATTAGTTCTCGGTCGAGTCGGTCGGAACCTGCGAGAATCAGTAGTTTGATGTATCGGTTCTCTAGGAACTCTTTGGAGAGTCCGGTGAACCATTCGCTCCAATACTGTTCGGTCTGAGCCAAGTTTGTAATCCATTTGTATTTGGCTGATTCAACGCCAGCAGTTGCTTCATCCTTGCGAATCTGTGTTGGTATGCTTACGCGAGCACTCTCTAGGTTTCGGAGGGTGCCGCTTGTTATACTCCACTTGATAGCATCGCTCACCGAGTTGAATGAAGCTGGTCGCTTTGCCAAGATGGCACGCATCGAGGGCAGCGCAGACATTGCAGTGCCTTCGACGACGTCGACTACCACAAGTCCTACTTGGTCCTTGACGAGACCAGTCTTTGATGCCTTGACAACGACGGCACCGCCCATGCTGTGACCGACAAGCACCACTTTTAACTTTGAGAATTGCGGTTGCTGCTCGCGGTATGCATTGACAAGAGCAACCAAGTCGGCAACAAGTGTGCCAATTGAACAGTCGGTATCATCGGATGTCTTTGTGTCACCGTGTGCACGTGAGTCATATGCCATGATCCTAAAACTCGATGATTGTGCATGACTTTTCATTATCTTTGAGAGTAAAGCCCATGACATTGATGTATATCCACCGCCATGAACAAACACAAACAAATAGTCACACGACTCTGTTCCATTTCCACCTGGGTTACATTCATAAACTCTAAAGGTACCTCTTTCATCAATAGCTATATCTTTTTTCGAATCGAAATAATCGTTCCAACTTAGTTCTGAATATGTTTGATCTTCATCTATTAAACCATTTTCACTAATGAAAGAGAAGGTAATCAATTAAACCATTGTTTTTTGTTTTTTTTTTTGTTTTTTTCATAAGAAACCTACTCTTGATTATGTAATGTTGGATCTTTAATAGGTGGCAAATTACTTTTATACATTGATTTAAACATACTCATAATTGATATTACATATAACTTTGTTTATATTTTTATAATTAATTAAATATGTTTTTTTTTTTAAAAAAAAAAAATGTGAAGTTGGGATTTTGGTAAGATTAAGTTATTGCCGGCAATCGGCAAAGACAAATTATGTTAAAAAGGAATAACTGTACATTTTCTCTTTTAAGGGAAAACATAAATAAAACATATAATATAATTATATTTGAATTATTTTTATTTTTTTTTATTTTTTAAAATTTGACAAAGTATTGAGAGGTAGGTTGGCGAGTAAGTTGTTTAATTACAATCAGACGTTGACTGACTGTGGTGTTGGTTGTGTATTAGAGTTATTGTTAGGTGTTGATTGAATTGTATCTTTTCTTTTATCTTTTTTTTTTTTTTTTTTTTTATCTTTTATTCTTTTTTTTTTACCTTTTTTTTTTTTTTGTATTGTTTTAAGCTATTGAATATTTAGAGATTGTCTTTGATATAAATAGTAGAGGTAGTAGATCAAGCATCTCTTGTTTGGTGGCAGCGGTAGCGATGAATGGGTGCTGTAGGAGGGTGGTTGGTGTTGGTCTCTTGGAGGAATCCATTTGAAGACAGATGGCAAGGAAATCAAACAACTCATTCGACCAGTGCGAACTGTACTTTTTGTCACGCGAAAACTTTATACCGACACACGATGCCAAAAACATTGCCTTGATCTTTGAACGGTGATGTGGAACCACACCTTTCATCATTTCGGCAGCCATTACACCAAGACTCCAAATATCAACAGAGCAATCGTGCGGTTTCTCCTGTATCTGTTCCGGTGACATCCAGTACGGCGATCCACACATATGTATATCTGCTTTCAATGTCGTCAGATCAATTGAGAAACCAAAGTCAACTAAAAAGAAAAAAAAGTAATAATAAACAAATAAATATAAATTAATAAAACCAACTCACTATTGATATATCATTGTTGTTGTTTGTTTTTTACTTACTTATCTTTACTTCAGCTTTACTATTAATCATGATGTTGGCAGATTTCAAATCACGATGAGCAATGTTTAGGGAGTGTAGATATTCAAGTCCGTGTAGTATCTGTTTTATGATGTAGGCAACGTATTTTTCGGTAAAACTGAAATTCTGGATGGCTTCTTTTATCGTACCACCATCCATGTATTCCATGAGCATCCATATCTCTTCATCGTTCTTCTCGTAGCTGTTTATGTATGTTACAATGTTGGGATGCTTAAGGTAACGCATCAGAGCAATCTCGTTGAGGTTGTTACGCCGATTTCGCTCTGATTTATGGTCAAGTTTCTTGAGTGCCAGCTCGACATTGTTGTACTGACAGTTGTTGTAGAACACGTGGTACACCGTACCGTAGGCACCTTTGATCTCCATCTCAGTGCCGATTCTAAACAGTTTGGCGGGATCCTCTTCCTCGACTACGAGTCGTGCCATCGCCAAAGATTCTTGATCGGGGAACTGGTAGTATTTTCCGGGTTCTATAAATATACGATTGTAATCACTACGGTGACGTGTTGGTTGTGGTGATAAATGCTGTTGATTGTTGGCCGATTGTGTGAGTTGTTGTTGTTGTTGTAAAAGTTGTGATTGTAATTGCTGTACAGAAAAGTTTGTACCATCAACATTTTGATGGTTGTTATTAAATTGTTGTTGTTGTTGTAGTAGTTGTTGTTGTTGAGATGATATATGTGTTCCACTATTCCGTAGTGGCGATGATGTGCCAGATGAAGATAGCGATGTAGGTTGTTGAGGTTGAACGGCGGTATCGGCGGCGGGATCAGTGGTTCCGCGTCGACTCGACGGTTTTGAAGAGATTTGATTGTTGCCGTTGGCCTGACATGGGTGTCGGTAAAAGACACCTTCTTTTCGTGAGAGAAAGTTCAGTACGTTCAGCAGTATCTGTAGGTTCTCTTCGATCATCTCTGACGAGAGATTCAGAGTCTGAACGAGCCACTTTCTCTCGGTCTTGGTAAAGTCGATGAATTTCGAGATCGATCGCACCTCTTCTGGAATTAGATCGTCCGAGTCTTCATCGGACGACATATGCTGTTGATTGTTTAGTTGTTGCTGCTGCTGTTGCTGATGAAGTTGTTGTAGGTGTTGTTTCTTCTTTTTGCTAGAGACAGTGCCGTTTCCGCCATGGTTTGCACCGTTGGCATCTTTCTTGCTGCTCCGTATGCGGGGTTGTGTATTACCGCTGTCACTACCAGGACGTTTGTGACGTGTATCATCTTTATCTATTTGCAACCATGGTGTAGTTGGATCTTTTTTCTTCTTTAAAAATGTAACTAATTTGTGCATCTCTTATTCATTAAAAATATTATTATTATTATTATTATTATTTTCTTTTTTTTCTTACGATTATTATTTTTTTTTTGTTTTTGTATTTTTTTTTTAAATTAATAAACTAAAGAAAATTTTAACCTTTTCTCTATTTATTTCTATCTATATATATATATGAGTGAGTTGACTAAAAATCTCTGTAATCTATAAACCTATAAAACTAAATATATATCAAATTCTATTTGATTGAACTTTAACTTTACTAATCCTTATTATCTATCTGATCTGCTACTTCTGAGAACTAACTGAACTGAAATAATCGTTATATAATCAAAAAAAAAAAAAAGAATTTATTATTATTATTATTGATCTGTATCTTTTTTTTTTTTTTTTTTTTTGTAACTAATTAGCCTAACTAACTAGTAATCTAACTTAATAATAAATATAAATATTTATTAATTTAATTATATTTTAATCTTTTATACTTTTATATATAAAAAAAAATTGAATTTGATTGTATTGTTTTATATTAATAGTTGATTATAAATTTATATAAAAAAAATTAAATTTTTTCCATCACAATTTTTTTCCTTTTTGTACAATTTTTTTTTTAAATTTATTTTTATTTTTATTTTTTTGCCAAAATTTTCAAACTTCTTATTTCGGATTGATTGACAAAACTACTGCAAAACATGCGCACTTTAAAATTAAAAAAAAATACCTGTCAGCATAATGATTTTGGATCAGATGTAGGCTTTATCAATTTAGCTTCATGATTTGATTTGAACAGTTTTTTTTTTAAAAAAAAAACAATCATTTTCAAATTGATCAAGTGAGTGATCCATTAATGGTTGATAGTCGTTTTTTTTTTTTTCTCAATTTATTTATTTTCATGGTTATTAGTAATATTATTTTATTATGTTCTTGATGTTATTAAAATTTTATTTTATTTTTTTGGTTTGACTTTTACTTTTAAATTTTTACTAAACAAGGTCTACAAAAAATTAGTTGGCAATATCTTTATTAATTGAGTGCATTGAAGACGCTGACCATGGGGGGAAATTACCGACAATAGCAAATCTTTAGAAACAAAACTTGGTTTTTTTGTGAAAAAAAAAACATAAAAAGAAAAGGGTTCAAAAATGATTAGGACCCATCTTTAGCAAAAAAATATGGTTCAAACTTTATTTATTTGTTTTATGGGGGATTATTGGTTTTTTGAAAATTAATATTGTTATTGACGTTGCTTCTATTTCCATTATTATAATTTTGCTGGTATAATTTATTATAGTTGCCTCTAAAGTTATTATTATTATTATTGTTATTATTATTATTGTTGTTGTTGTATGACATGGGTGGTGGAGATTGTAAGTTTGCTTGATATGTGGGTTGTTGGTTGTATATAAAGATTGGGTTGCCATTGGACAGTTGTGGTGGTTCGTTTATTTGGTTCTGACTGTGATGGGTCACCTGCCGTGGGTAATGATCTCCACCATTCATATTGTTGTTGTTGTTGTTGTTGTCAGTGTAAAAATTTCTATTGTTGTAATTTGAAGATCGATTGTTGTTATTGTTATTCATATGATTGTTAATAATATTATTATTATTGTTGTTGTTGTTGTTGTTGTTGCTATGTGTATTACTATTGCCATTGATATAATATAATGGTGTTGGAGGTGTCGATAGCATGTTTATTGGGAGCGGTGTGGGTGGTGAAGTTGATCGATTTAAATGATGACGACTACTATTGCTATGGTATTGGTTATTGTTGTTAATGTTGTTATTATATCCATGATTGATTATATTTGGTGTGGTATTCTGTTGCTGCTGTTGTGGTTCGAAATAAGGCGTTGGATGCCCACTTGAATAGGGCATTGGTAATGGAAGTGGCTGATGCTGTTGTTGTTGTTGTTGCTGCTGTTGCTGTGGATAGGCATGAGGATGCATATTGATATTGTTTACATTGTTGAATGGAGGTACCGCTCGTGAGATTGGAGGAGATGGTGTTCTGAATGTTGGTTGTTGATTGTAATGAGAATGAGTATTACTGTAACCATTGCTGCTGCTGCTGTTGTTACTGCTAATGACTGTAGCAGCAGTGGTTGATGTTGGATTTTGTGACGAAAGAGTAGCACTTCCGTTGTTTTGTTGATTATTAAGCTTGAACTGATTGTTACTAATGAAATTCGGTGAGTTTGGATTTAATGAACTCTTTTTAATGGTGGTGGTGGTGGAGACACCATTACCATTAATGTTATTGCTATTAGCACTTTGCTTTATAGTTTGTGATTGTGATTGTTGTTGTTGTTGCTGCTGCTGCTGTGTTTGTTGTGATAATGAAGAGGAAGAAGAAGAAGAAGAAGATAATGATGTAGTTGGTGATTGTTGATCGTAGATATCAATAATATCATCGGATGGACCTTCACCAGCGAAGATACGTTCACGTGCTTTATTGTAGGCAGCCTGTTTCTCCTCTAAACTTACAGAGGTCGGTCTTTTGTTTTGCTGATCGGTTCCATTCGATGAACTATTAAGTGGATTTCTCCTCATGATTTTCTTTACTGGAGGTGGTGGTTGTTCTTCGTGATTTGCACAACAAAGACATGGTGCTTCAACTATTGTTTCCAAGACAGTCTCTGTTGTTGTGGTTGTTGTGCTACTTGTGATTGTTGATATGGTTGTAGGACTGGTCAATACTACACTCGAGTTGTTGTTGTTGTTGCTAATGTTCGAGTTGATCGATAATGATTCTGTACTGGTTGTAATGCTTGCTATTGTGTTATCAATCATTGTCGACAATGATGACGATGATGATGATAATGATAATTCGCTAGATATAGAAGATGTAGATCCATTTAGCACTGAAGGTGATGATTCGCTACTACTATTCTGAATGCCAACTCCACTGACAACACTTTGAGTGGAAGTATTCTTGTTCACTCGATAAAGGTTGTGACCACAACCAAGACAAATACTCATTCTATCTTTTTCTCTATCTAAACAATCTTATTTACTCTTTCTATTTATCAAAAAATAGTAAATAAATAAAGAAAATAACTATTTTTATTACACTAGAAATAAAATAAATAATTTTTCAAAAAAAAAAAAAAAAAAAACAAAACAAAAACATAAAAAAATTAACTGTTTTTTTCATCTTGCTCAAAAATCTTTAAAAAAAAACATGCTTTTTAAAAAAAGATTTGAAAAAAATTAAAAGAAGGAATATATATGAAACGGTATTGGTTGTCAAACAGTTAAAAGAAAAGAATCTAGAATAAACAAGGTGTTTGACATTGTGATACTATTAAAATATTTTATTTCTAAATATATAATCTTTTTTTTTATTATTATGCTCATCTTATTTTTAATAAAATAAAAGAAAGTAATAAGATAATTATGAAAGATGCGAATATTGAGGAGAAATGAAACAGTGAATTGACTTCTTCTTTGAGATCAGTCTCAATGAACTGATGTATAACTTTGTCACGCAATCGTTTCGATTCAATCTTTTGCTTGATGATCTTGTCAGCTTCATGCTTGGATTCACTGATGAACGAGTATTGGAACCAGAAGGTGGAGAGTCTCGACTTCATTATCATCTTGACCTTATTGAGTGATTCCATCACAATCAATTTCATCTGTTCTACATTCTCTCTTTGTTTCATTGCAATTTGTTGGTCAATAAATTGCTGTCATTCAATAAAAACTATTAGTTTTTTGTTTACATTCAACCACCTTTATATTAATTGTTTCAACTTACAATGAAATTTGAAAGTTCTTGTCTAAATGAAGCAGTGTTGTTGAATACTTCAAGATTCTCTTTGAATGAGGTCAGTACAGAGAGTCTGAGTTCATCTGCTCTGGCCTCGAGATACTCTTCCTCCACAGGCAACACTAATTGACCAAGACCTCGTTTGAATTGGTATTTGAAGTTGTTTGATTGCACTTTACAACGATCCAATATCTTGTCTTCATTGTAGGCTTTGATGACATCATACTGTTCACCAAGTAGCTTATCTAGATTCACCATGAATGCACTAAAGTAAACTTCATCCTCTGCTATCTGAACTGTTGTGATGAACCATTGATTTACACTATTCTTATTCTGTTTGTGTATTGCCTCTAAATCTTTATATCTCAAAGGATATTTAATACCACTTGCAATTATTAAATTATAAAGTTAATTATTAATATTAATAATCAATAATCTAATAATCTAATGTGTCGGACATACTCATTCATTAAATCTTTATATTTATCGATTGCAGCTGCTATTGATTTAGATAATAACATTTCCATTTCATTCTTGTTCTTTAAAATCAATTGTGATGAAAGTCTATCAATATCATTCTACAATTATTGTAATAATAGTTTGATTGTTAGTTATTAATTAGTTTTGAAATATTATTTGTTTATAATACAAACATTTAAATTATTTAAAAAAGTTGCGTATATCTCAGAGTTATGATATTGATTCGTAATAGATTTGAATTCAGAAAGAATGAAATCTCTTAACGATTGTATCGATTCCAATAGTTTCTTGTTACTCATTGGTATACTAATGGATTCTAGTTTATCTTGGAATGTCAGAGTTGCCGATGAATGTTCAGAAGTTAAATATCCTTTAATCTTATAATTGTTTTCTTTTTTATAATAATCTTTAAGTTCTTTAAGTGTTTTCTAAATTATAAAGTTAATAATAGGTTTAGTTAATAACATTCTTTTTTGATAATTTAATAAACGGTGGGTGGCGAAGTATTATAATTACATCTAATTGTATTAAGCCAGGTTTATATGCTTCTTCTAATCCAAATAATAGTTGTCTATAGAGGTTGTTTACGAATGAAATAGAGTCTGATTCCAATTTCTGATATTGACGGTCAGAGAGTGGTGGTTCCTGTGACTTTAATGTATCCATCTTCTCTCTAAACATTGAAATGCTGTCGTCTAGTGCATTCTGTTGTTGCTGTTTGATGAATCCTACCCAGATCGATGGCACCGTCGGGAAGTTGTTACCGTTTGCCACCTGTACCAAGAGTTTGATCAGTGAACCAATAGCAGGTCCTTTCAGCTTTGGTCGTAGCTGATTGAAAATCGAATGCTTCAATTGATCGAGTTCCGTCAGATAGATAGGGTTCAGCTCATTGATAACCGCTTTGTTCAAGTATCTCAGTGTGTTTCTGTCGCCCGACGGAATGAACAGAGTATGACACTGAATCGCTGGGAATATCTTTGCAATCGAAAGATAAGAGTCTGGCTGATCTCTGGAATGCGCTTTCAACAACTGATTCAGCCATTCAGTTGCACTTTGATCGCCTATATCCTGAAAGAAATCTTGGACTACCCATGTTAATGATGGAAATCTAAAGAATATTCGAAAAGCAAAAAGAAGATGGTAAGTAATCAGTTTCGTTATGTTTCCAATCTAAATCTCACTACTCACTCCAATATCTTTACAAGTGGAGAATCATATTTGATCTGTGATTTCAGAGCAAACAATTGTGTTCGTCTAGAGAGTAGCTCTAGATATTCGAGTGAAGATTGATCGATGATCTTGACCGAGTTGTAGATCAAGTGTGAAGAGAGAAGCGTTGTGATTGCAAAGATCTTGGCGTCGTAGGTCTCTGATACGTTGCTGCTGTAGAATCCTTCGGTGTCGAGTAGAAGGAGGTTGTGTTTGTCGGTGCCGACGTTGATCGTTGCAGACCACACCCAGATGCCAAGTGTCTGTGGGTGCACGGTCGGACCCACAGTGAAGGTATCGGTCGTGCCCATCAGTTGGTTGAGCAAGAATGACTTTCCACTGTGAAAGGTTCCCACCACACCGAGAACGGACTGCTCGCCCTCCAGCGAGTTCAAAGCAGCCAGCACAGTGTGATTGATGAGCAACTCCTGATGATTCTCATCGGGATAGATCAATTGCATCGGACGATGTTGTCCTCTTGACATATCTATACTAATTGTAACAGAGCCATCTTTAGTTCTACCGATTTCAAATTCTCTCACACCACCATCATTACCACCACCACCACCATTTGTGGTATCACCACCACTAACCAATATTACCAGCCACCATAAAACTATAAGTAATAGATAACTTTTCAAACGATACAATAATAACATATCTCTATAATTTAATCTAATCTAACAATAACTAACTAACTAACTGAACTTTACAAAACATAAGAAAAAATAACTATTAAGATTTTTTTTTATATCTTTTATAATATATAATATTATAATATGTTTGTTTTTTGTAGTCAGAGAGTAAGTGAGTGAAAGTGTAATTGTATTAACTAAAACAAGTCATTTAGATGAATAAAATTATAAATATTAACCAGATTAATTTAGTTTGAAGTCGACGAAACTTCAAAAAATTTGATGTGGGCTGTTGTAAAATTTTTATGATGAAGTTTGCTAGTATGTTGATCCATCACCCCCAAACACTTAACATTTTAATTTAATTTAAAAAAATACACATAATTATATAAATATAATCTAATAGTTATGATTAATAAAGAATGATAAAAGAATCAAATACACTATCATCAAGACCAATAAAGAATAGATTGCAAACAAATGCAAATGATATAGATCATAATAATGATAATGATAATAATAATAATATAGATAAAAATAATAGCAATAACAATAGCAATAATAATAAAACCAAATCTTATATACAAATAGGAGCTATACTTATATTATTTTCATTATTTTTCTATCCTTTGATACTTTATCTCGATCTGTCATTTGTATTCTCCGGTGGTGTCGGAGTTGATGTCACTGCTAATTCAATTCAAACAGGACTTAAAAAGATTGCACATTGGTCAAAGAACAATGGAAATTGTGGCAATCACAGAGTTGCCGTCGGTTACAACACAAATTTGGACTTGGTTGTCAATGCAGTGGATCTACTTCATGCTTTAGGACTATCACCCACTCAGAATCCAACGCCTTCCGATGAAATACACACACTCTCTCAATTCGAACAAACTTTTACATATTATTTCGGTAATTCATCATCATCTTACTATACTAATTCGAATTGGTTCGTTCGTGTTAACACATGATTTATATTATTATTATTATAGATTCAGGTAGTGCAGCAGAGAGATTCATTACAGAAAAAGATGTATTCGATCAAATTATAAAGGCAACCGATAGTTTGAATAGACAAGAGTATTTGACCGGTGGAAATGCTGGAATCATTGCCAATAGACTGGCGAGAGAAGGTTGTCGTGTCGATTTGAGTGGTGTTGTCGGTAGCAAGCTAAAGAATCTTCTCAATGATTCGATCAATGTCATCGAGTACAATGCTGACACTCGCGATGAGATACATCTCATTATGGAGTATCAGACCAACTCGACATGGGGTGCCTACTCGACACATCGCGCCAACCGTTTCATTGTTTCCAACGACGTCTCCAACGCCAATATCGTCACAATGGAACAGCTACACCGTCATCTTCAACAAAACTCCAAACAGCACAAGACTGACTTGCTGATCATCAGTGGACTCCACCTGCTCGGTGACCAACAGCTACACCGTATCGAGGAGATGTCAAAGTTGCTCGACATCATCCCATACCAATCCGGAAAAGAGTCACTGCTCTCCGTGTCAAACATCCCGATTCATTTCGAACTGGCGTCGATCACCTCTAGCAACATCATTGGCGCAATCGCCAAGTCGATTCTCCCCAAGGTGGACAGTCTTGGCTTCAACGAGCAGGAACTTGGATTCCTCTACTTGGCAACCGGTGGAACCGAACACACAATGTCAGAGTTTAGAGCACCGTCTATCAACACGGTCATCAATGCAATCATTCACGTCTTCAAGCATATCACCAAGTCGAGTGGTCAGGACGACCCAATGTCGATGATGCTGGACGACAAGCGCAAGCTAACACGTATCCACTTCCACTATCTCACCTACCACATCGTTGCCATTCAGAAGGAGTCGTCGTGGTCGACCAAGAGCGCAATCATGTCGGTTGCAGCATCGTCGATTGAGGCATCGGAGCAAGCCTGTGGATTCCGTGATGTAGAGCTACGTATCCCTCTGAAATTCGAAGTGGACTACCGTTACACTCCAGGCTCAAAGTTGAAATTCGCAATCGATGAGACATTCCCAATCACCTCGTGGCAAGACGAAGGACTAGAATTCCATCTCGCACCCGTACTTGTTTGTAAATCACCAGAGAGAACCGTTGGTTTGGGTGACTCTATTTCGACAACTGGTTTCATCTATCAAACTATAAAAAATTAAAAATAATAATAAAAATAAAATAAAAAAATAATACCAAATTAAATTTATTTGTAAAATTATCTTTTTAAAAACAATAAAGATATGATATTGACAGGTCAATATATATCTTGCAACGAAAGAATCAATTTCATGAGATCTTTCAATATCCAAATCTCTGGAATTCAAACTTGGAATAATATTTATTTTACATTTGAAAGATTTAAATGTTTCATTCATACTAATATTTCTCTCTGTTCAACATATTTGTTAAATAAAAAAAAAATACTCTACAACCCCTCACCCAATACTAAAAGAAGTAAAATGTGATAAAAATAGTATTAATTTGATAAACATCTATCTGATAGTGAGTTTATTTCTTAAATAAACTTCATTTATAATTATCTTTGCCAATAATAAAAGGAATAGGATATTTCTTCAAACTCCCCAAATTTTTATTTAATTTAATAATTTATTCTTTAAAAATAAAAAAAAAGTATAAAAGGTAATCTCTTCCCTTTAATCAGTTTCGAGGTGATAATTATGGATCAAAATTTTGTTGCTCAGAAAATCACATTATATTTTTATTTTTTAATAAACTATCACACACCATCCCTCCCTTTTTTTTTTTTATCCGTTTACAAAAAATTTGAATTTGAAAATAAAATTGAAAAAAATCAATATTAATTTTATTTTTTTAATCTTCAAAACACATCATTTGTTTGTACAATAAATATTTATTTATTTAATGAATGACAATTTTATGTTGAATTTGTTGACATTCACGAATCAGACTTTTAGTTAGTTAGTTAGTTAAATAGTTGGTACAACAACGACAATACAGTAATATCAGTATTAAATTTAGATATCTATTCTATGACATTATTGTAGAAAGAAAATATATATTGTTCTTATTTAAAAGAATGATAGATAGTCAATCAAATATACTGTTTAATTGGAATGATAACAGTAGCGGTTCTGGCGGTGGTGGTGGTGGTGGTAATATCGATCCCAGTCAATGTGATAGCAACACTACCAATCATCATGTTGATGTTAATCATCAATATCAATATGTAGAGAATAATAATAATGATAATAGTAACAATCATTATCATCATTATTATCATCAACAACAACAGCAACAGCATGAAGATGAAGATAATAAAGAACATCAGCAACAGCAACAATATGAACATGAAAATGAACATGATTATAATGATAACAATGTATTGCAGGGTAGTGAACAATCCACTAGCTATATCGATCATATGTTCTACGATCAGTTGGGATACCATAGTAATGCTGTAGATTCAACACAACAAATAACAAGTCAACATAATCATCATAATAATCCTAATCATAGTAATCAACACAACCAATTCACAAATGATAACATTATGAATCAATTTAATTCTTCTACCAATAGCAACAGCAGTGGCGGTGTTGGTACCAGTAAACAACAACATATGGACATCGATGAAATCATCACTGCAAACGAACAAACTGTATATAGAACAAGATCTCATTTCAATTTAGAATATCTAAACTTTGATCAACTAGATGGTATATTATTATCAACAATATCACACAATATTATCACTCACTAACATTATTATTATTATTACTATTACTGCTTTGTAATTAGAATATTTTGAGAATAAACTACCGATTGATACTTTCGATGAGAATGGAAACAACAATGGAATGGGTGTAGGTCTAAATGGTGCGAATGCAGATCTCACTGATAATGTATATAAGAAATTCTTGTTGGATCTACAGTCGGGCGCACAGCAACCACCTTCATTAGATGATCACGACGAGGACGATCAGGACTATGTTCCACCTGAGGAAGACGATGACGATGACGACGACGAGCCTGACGACCAGGACATCTATGACGATGACTGCGATCTGATCAATAACAAAAACAGCAGCAACAACAGAGTCAACAGTCAATCGAGCAAGACCAACGAGATGCAAGCACTACTCACCGATTTCATTGAGAACGAAGGAAACATTCAACCTATAGATTTAAAATCACTCTTTGAGAGTAATCAGTCCTATGGAAACACTACCAACTCTATACCTTCAACTACATCACTAAATAATCAGATGACTCGCAGCAGTATGTTGATCCACTCCGATGTTCCATCAATTGGAATCGAGTCTTATGACGCTACATGTACCAATGAATTTACAAACTTTCAAATAGAGACAAATGATAATATTTTCGATGATTATAGAGCTGACTGTGGAAGTGATTCTATTTTACCTGATGACATTCAACATAATCATAATCATAATCATAATCATCAACATAATCATACTTCTAGCAACAACAATTCAATACACTCACCACCAGATTCACCAGATAATAATATTCTAATATCACTAAACAACGAAATCACAAATAATAATAGCGCACATTCTACACCTACAGCACCAACACAATCACAAACAACCAACTTTAACACCTTTGTACAGATCGATTTAAATACCATTCAAACCTATTTCCAGAGTCTTCAAAATAATGATAGCAATTTAAATAATAATAATAATAATAATAATAACAATAATAGCAATAGTAACGGTAATAGTAGTAGCATTTTAGAAATTAATAATAATAATAATAATAACAATAACAATAACAATAATAATAATAATCATAATAATAATAATAATAATAATTTTAGCTTTAATGATCATTTGAATAGTCATAGTATTTTAGATAATAATAACAACATATATAATGATAGTAATAATAATAATATTGATTCATTTAAGAGAAGGAGAAGTGGAGCTAATGGATATAGTGGAAAAGATGAAAAGAAAGAACACTCTTTAAAGAAACACAAGTCAAGTACACCTCATCAGACTCAACAACAACAACAACAACCATTTGAGGTTTTCACAGAGCAGGATATCACAAGATTGAAACAACAAATTTCGAATCACTATCAGTTACTGCTACAGGTCCTACTGAGGATTAGAATAGAGAATTGGAATTACACAAGTATGTCAAACACCAAAAAGAAGAATAAAGCCAAGAAAAATCAACAGGAACCACATCTCTCCATCATCAATGACATTGTGAAAGATGACACTGCTCCCAATCCTCATCCTCTAGCTACAAACATAGATGCATGCAAAAAAATGTTGGTAAGTATTAATAATAATAATAATAATAATAGACTAAATCATCATCATCATTGTTCTGACCACCACCATTTTTAATTGAAATAGGATGAAATACATACACTTTATAAAATACATTGTGATAAGAATTTACTTTCACACTTTTTACTGACGCAGATAGAGTCACCAACAAAGTTTACCCGATCAGCCAAGAGAACTATGCTACCACCGTTCAGCTCACCTATCTACAACGATGAGTGTTTCAAGTTGCACCCGTATCTCGAGGAGTTGCTCAAAGAAGATCCTAGACCCAATGAAGATACAATGAATGTAATACTCAATACCTTTAAGGATTGCTTCACCGACGAGCTCAAGTACCAACCGACCAACCTACTACGACTAAAGTTCACACCATCCGAGGACAAACTCTTGAAACTTGGTTTGGAGCGATACGGACTCGATTGGAATGCTATCAGAGTCAATCTACTACCGACCAAAACAATAGACCAGATCTTTCATAGATATAAAAATAAGACATCCTCAAACTCTGCCAACAATATTATTAAAGTAAGTAAACCTATAGGTTTATAATAATAATAATAATATACATATATTAACAAACAAATAACAATAGGATTTTCATGCAAAATCAATTTTAACAAAGAAAGAAGAAGACATATTGGTTAAAGCAATCGAAGAGCTTGGTACAGATTGGGATACAATCGTCAAGAACTATCTGCCTACAAAATCTGTCAAGATATTGTCTGACTACTACTCAAAGAAGCTGGGAAATATCAAGAAAAAGAAGATCAAACAACAGCAACAACAGCAGCAACAATCTTCCGATGAATCAGAAAAGAAAAAGAACAAGAGTAACAAAGATAAAGAGACAACAGACAAAGACAAGAAAAAGAAGAGCAATCTTTCAAATTTGAATATTAATCTGCTGAATGACTCAACTCTATACGATCTTGAAGATGATAGTTCACCACCTTGTTTCCAACAACAACAACTAGAACCTATCAATAGTGTACTTCTTGCGGATGAACGCTCAACCGCAGCTAAACAACAGGATAAACAAGAGAATGAAAAGTCAATAATCGATCATCAGATTTCAACTTCACAAACTGCAGGTCAACAACAACAACTGAACAAACAAGATGAAGATGAAGAAACTTCGCCAACTCAACAACATCAACAACCAGACGAAAGTAATGAAAGCCAAGGTGATTGTGGTGGTGGTGGTTTAAGATCAATCAACCAAAGCGACAATATGGAAGTGATCGAAGGTATAGTTGTTAAATGGACAAGAGACGAAGATAGAATACTATTGGTTACCATAAAGGAAAGAGGTGTCTCTGAGGATGTATGGGATTGGACAGCCAACAATCGTTTGACCAACAGAACATCACTCCAGATTCGTCATAGATACTCTCATCTACTAGAACTACTTAAAAGAAACAATAAACCAAACTAGATAGACTTAGAATAAATTTTCTAAAGAGTATCAAGTTAAAAAATATTATTTTTCGAAACAGATTTTGTTTTTTTGAATGTTTTTTTTTTTTTTTTTTGATGACTCAAGATCTACTACATGTGCTTGATGAGTGATGATGTCACTCGATTTACAATTATAGATTTTCCAACCTTGATTGAAACCACAAGGTCGTCATCATCGTGATCGGTTGTTGATAGTTATAAAAAAAAAAAAACAATTATACTGGTTTGTTTGCTGATGTTCATCTTCAATAATAAATTTTCATTTTTGATAAAAAAAAATTGAAGATTTAATTTTTTTGTTTCATTTTTTTTTTACCTATGCATCACCAAAGATCTTATTATTTGAATAAATTGTTGCAAAATATTTTATCAGAAAAAAAAAATCCCTTCAAAATCAGTCTGGTATTTTTTTTTTTTTCTGTTTTTGTGTTTTTTATTTTTTGTTTCTACAAAAGTATATTTTTAATATTTTACTTCCCACTCAATTTTATAGCATTATCCATCTTTCAATATTTATTTTAATTGTATAGTATTAGTCGACTTTTTATTCACCTATCTTTGAAAACATATAAACACACACTTTTGTAATATAAATTTATTATAAAAGTGTTACGAACCAAACAACAACAACAACAATTGAATATCTAAAAAATAAAAAGAAAAAACAAAAATTTTGTTAAAAATAAATAAAGGGTTAAAAAAGATACCTTTGCTTGCTGCAGGCAAATAAACTAAAACAAACAACTATCAACAAAACACAACACAACACAACACTCAATAACAACATATAGCAATAATAGTAGTATTTAGTATTTTAGCTGTCAGTTTAGTTTTTATTATTATTATTTAAAATACAAGTTGCTAGCAAATATATATAAATATAGCAAATGAGTAATAATTCAACAACATCACCTGGTGGTGGTAGTGGTTTTAAGAGAGCCAGTGTTAAAATATCGAGTGGTTCATCCATTGGATTTGGTTCTGCAAATCAGCAACAACAACAACCTCCACAGCAAGACAACACTTTGACACCTGTTAATAATAATAATAATAATAACAGTGGTGGTGGTGTTGGAAATGATTCAAATAATAACATTGAAAATAGAAGAAAAGTTACATTTGGAAGTAGTAGAAAGACATTTATCAACACCGAGAATAGCAGTGGTGACCTAACAACAAACCAACAAACACCTCCACCATTAGCATCAATAACAAATACAACTACTACTACAGATACAACTTCAGATATAAACATCAACGATTTGAATTTAGATCCATTCCCAGTGACCAGACCGAGAGCCAATCGATCAAAGACAATGGTACAATCAAACTTTATGGGTAGACCAAGAGTAAGCTTTAGTCCAAAGCCATCGGCCGGACAACAGCGCGAGCGTGTCCAAATAGGTGGTCGTGTAAAGAGTGGCGATGACGTCGATCAATTGGTCGACCTCTCTCAAGACTCTGACTCTGTGGCAAAAGATAAAGATTCATTCGAGAAGGTCAGCTTGGACGACAAGAAGATCGGTGCCACCGCTGCTGACGATGATGATGATGACGACGATGACGATGTTGCACCAGTGAAGCCAATCTCATGGGCATCAGTACTGAATAAACCGAAATCACAGAATGGTACTGGTACAGGAACAGGTTCTGGCTTTGGAGGTTTCGGAGGATTTAGAAATAACAATGGTACCAATAATAATAACAACGGTGGAACTCTTACAGGTGAAGATGGAATCAATCAAGAGAATGAACCAACTTCAAGAAGAGGAACATTCAGAAAAGCCATTGTTATTGGAACTCATTTCGCCGAACCACAAGACGACATCCCTGAGCCAACCGGTGAAGGATCTCGCATCTCCTCACTCGACTTGGCAACTGTTCAACGTCCAAAACAACAATATCACACCATAGATCCATCTACTATTCCACAATGGAAGAAGAACAACGAAGATTTAATACAAACATATGAACAACAACCACCACCAACCACAACCACCAACAATAACAATAATACTAATAATAATTCAACTGGATTAATATCAAATGTATCCAATACATTCTCATCATTATTAAATAGACCATCTGCTAAGCCAGCAGGCCAATCGGCTGGTAGAACCAAAGCAGAGGCAGAGTATCTCGATTATCTCCAACGTGCTCGCGAATCAACGTTCCCAGAGATCGAGTCACTCAACTTTATCTATCAGGCTGGCAAGGACAACCTCGGTAGAACAATCGTTGTTGTCGTTGCATCGAATCTTCCAGTGAAGCAAACAGACATGGAGCGTGTCCTTCTCTACACCATCTCAATTATGGATCCAGTGGTAGAAGGTGACTATGTACTGGTATACGTGCACACCAACATCTCAAACGATAACAAACCAAGTTTTGCATGGTTAAAGAAAGTTTATACAATCTTTAATAGAAAGTAAGTTAACTACTAGCTACTGGTTATACAAATTAATAACTAACTATTATTATTTAAAAACTTAGATATAAAAAGAATTTGAAAGGATTATATATAGTACATCCAACCACATGGATTAAATTCACACTCAGACTTTTCAAACCATTTATCAGTTCAAAGTTTTGGCGAAAGTTGACCTATATCGATGATCTCACGGATCTCTTCAAGTTCTTCTCAAAGGATCAATTGAATTTACCACCGCAAATCATGATGTACAAGCCAGCGGGCAGAAAAGCACAACCAATATTTGGTGCACCATTGGAGGAGGTCATTAACAGACCAGACAATCCAGGTGAGATTCCAATTTTCTTTGAGAAGGGTATTGCCTATTTGGAAAAGAAAGGACTCAAAGTCGAGGGTATTTTCAGATTGTCCGGTGCCAACTCACAGATTAAATCACTCAAGCAATGTTTTGACTCTGGTGAAACCGTTGATCTCGAAGACTGCGAAGATGTCCACACTGTTGCAGGTCTACTCAAGCTCTACCTTCGTGAGTTACCACAACCACTATTCCCATTTGACACCTATTCATCTTTTATTGAAGTTGCAAGTGAGTAATAACAAAGAATATATTAACATTTGTTAGTAAATCAAGATTATGTACTAATAATAATAATTAATTATCATTATGATTTTAATATTTGATAGGAGGAGACGCACCAAAAGATCAAAAGATTGAAAGTATCAAGCTATTGTTATCATTTTTGCCACCTGCCAACAAGGCATTGAGCAGACATTTGTTTAGATTCCTCGATAAGGTCATCCAGAATGCAGCGACCAATAAGATGAATGCTGTAAATCTATCGATTGTATTTGCGCCAAATATCTTGAGAGACCAAGACAGTAATGTAATGAACGTAGTTCAAGATGCTCAATTTGTCAATCAAGTCATTCAATTATTATTAGAGAATATTAAAACTGTTGTTGTTTAATAAACTTCAATGAATTATTACTGAAATATTAATATTTAAAAAAAAAAAAAAATAAATATTTTTTGAGATATAATTTGTTTGATTTTGTTTGATTTATAATCTCAAAAATATATATTTTATTTTATTTTATTTTTTATCATTTTTTTTTAGCTAAAACAGGAAAAATAACGTGTCATTGCTGAATTCAAAGACAGTTTTTTACATTGGCAAAAAAAAATTCAAATAAAAAAATTGATAAATGAGTTTTTTTTTTTTTTTGTAGAAACTCTGTTTTTTTTTTTGTACATGTCTTTTGAAAAGTTGCCATTCATTATTTAACTCGGTTTATTTTATTTTATTTTTTTCAGATAAATATCATTCATATATAAAAGTTTTGTTATTGATCTTTTATTTGTTGATATTGATTATTTTTAAAAAAAGAGATAAAAGTTCAAAATGACTTCAGTTTTAAGCAATCTCACACAAGGTGATATAAATTTGGTCTTAAGATCATGGAAAGTACGTTAGAAAAACAATAAAATTTATATATATATATATATATAATTGGGTTGGGAAAATTATGTATGGTTTCTTATTATTGAATTTCATTTTATTTATCTATATATACTTATTGTTATAGCCAACTGTACCAGTTATTGCTTCTGTTACATTCATTCATGGTCTTGGTGAACATTCTGGTCGTTATGAGCATGTATTCTCCAAGTTTTCAGAGAACGGTATTCAAGTGTTTGCCTTTGACCAACGTGGACACGGTAAGTCCGGTGGTGTTCGTGGACATTCACCATCGTTGGATCAATCACTCAAGGATATCGCCAAGGTTGCCGCCAGTGCTTCCGAGCAAAACCTGCCACATTTCATCTATGGACATAGCTTTGGTGGTTGTTTGGCTTTGCACTACACCATGAACAAGCCAGACAGCACTCCACCAACCGGTTGCATTGTCACCTCACCATTGATCAAGCCAGCCACCAAGGTATCCTCAGTAAAGATCTTCTTTGGTAACATCTTTGGTTCGATCAAACCAACTGCCACCGTTGATAACGGTATCAACGTGACACACATCGCCAGAGACGAGGAGACTGTCACCGCTTACAAGAACGATTCTTTGGTACACAACAAGATCTCATTGGGAATGGGTCGTTGGATGCTCCAAAAGGGTGAGCAACTTTTGGTTTTGGCACCAGAGTACACTTCACCACTTCTCTTGATTCACGCTGCAGACGATAAGATCACTTGTCCAAAGGCATCACAGACATTCTTTGATCGTATTAAATCCACTGATAAGACCCTCAAACTCTGGGAGGACATGTATCACGAAGTACACAACGAGAAGGATAAGGATCAAGTTATTCAATACATTATCGATTGGATTAAAGAGCGTGTCGCTGCTCAATCAGCTGCCTCTACCAACACAATCAATTTGCCAACAGCTGATGTTTCAACTACAACCACTACTACAACCACCACCACAACAGCTTCCACTGAAGTACCAGCTGCAGCCCCAGCTCCAGTCGTCGAAGAGAAAAAGGCTGAAGAGCCAAAACCAATTGAAGAAGCCAAGGTTGAGGAGGTCAAGCCAACTCAAGAGGTTATTACTGTAGCTCCAGTTACCATTGCAGTTTCAGTCCCAGAAGCAGTTATTGAATCAAAGACTGTTGAAGAGCAAGTCGTTGTTGTCCCTGTAGAGGAAGTCAAGTCTGTTGAGCCAGTCGTTGTTGTTGCACCAGTCGAAGAAGTTAAAGTTGAAGAGCCAGTTGTTGTTGCACCAGTCGAAGAAGTTAAAGTTGAGGAGCCAGTTGTTGTTGTTGCACCAGTTGAAGAAGTTAAGGTTGAAGAGCCAGTCGTTGTTGTTGCACCAGTCGAAGAAGTTAAGGCTGAAGAGCCAGTCGCTATTGTTGCACCAGTCGAAGAAGTTAAAGTTGAAGAGCCAGTCGTTGTTGAGCCAGTAGCTGTTGCTGCACCAGTCGAAGAAGTCAAGGCTGAGGAACCAGTTGCTGTTGCACCAGTCGAAGAAGTTAAAGTTGAAGAGCCAGTCGCTGTTGTTGCATCAGTCGAAGAAGTTAAAGTTGAGGAGCCAGCCGTTGTTGAGCCAGTAGCTGTTGCTGCACCAGTCGAAGAAGTCAAGGCTGAGGAACCAGTTGTTGTTGCACCAGTCGAAGAAGTCAAGATTGAAGAGCCAGTTGCTGTTGCTCCAGTCGAAGAAGTCAAGGCTGAGGAACCAGTTGCTGTTGCACCAGTCGAAGAAGTCAAGGCTGAGGAACCAGTTGCTGCCCCAGTCGAAGAAGTTAAAGCTGAAGAGCCAGTTGCTGCCCCAGTCGAAGAAGTTAAAGCTGAGGAGCCAGTTGCTGTTGCTCCAGTCGAAGAAGTCAAGGCTGAGGAACCAGTCGCTGTTGCTGCACCAGTCGAGGAAGTAAAGACTGAAGAGCCAGTTGCTGTTGCTCCAGTTGAAGAAGTCAAGGCTGAGGAGCCAGTTGCTGCCCCAGTCGAAGACGTTAACGTTGAAGAGCCAGTTGCTGCACCAGTCGAAGAAGTTAAAGCTGAAGAGCCAGTTGCTGCCCCAGTCGAAGAAGTTAAGGTTGAAGAGCCAGTTGCTGCACCAGTCGAAGAAGTCAAGGCTGAAGAACCAGCAGCCACCGAAGAGACTGCCGAAGATGACAAAGAAGAAGAGGAAGAAGAAACACCAGCTACAACCACCACCGAACAAAAACCACAACCACAACAACAACAATCGAACAAACCCAAAAAGAACAACAAAAAGAAGGGTAAAAAGGGTAAAAACTAAACATATAAAATAAATATGTTTATTATTTTTGTATTTATTCAATTAGCAGGGTTGTCAAGAATCCTTTGTAAGGATAATAACAATTCTTTTTTTATTTAATTATTTAAGAGCTTTCAGAATCAGATAAACTATCTTTGTCAGGTTTGGAGGATGATGATGATGATCGTCTCTTTTCTCGTTTTTCTTCTCTCTCTGCTTTACGTTTCTTTTCTTTTCTTTTCTTTTTAGTTCACTTGCTTCTGCTCTAGCCAGCAGTTCTCTTAGTTGTTGCAACTTTTCTTCTTTTCTTGATCTTTTGTTATTGTTATTGTTATTGTTATTGTTATTGTTATTGTTATCTTTAATGTTATTTACAACTTTATTATTAATGACGTCTTTGGATGATGGCATAGGATCTTCTCTATACTATAATAGATTCATTTATATTTATATTTATTATCTTTCATTGATTGACTGACAAGTAGTTTTAATATTCAAAACAAACATAAATAAGTACATACCCTTCTTTCATTCTCAATATTCTGATTACCGGAGTTTGGACACTCTACAGCACGATGTCCATATGTTTTACATTTCCAACATTGCATCACTTTCACCTCTTTTCCAAGTGGCATCCTAATAAAAAGATACACCATTAATATGTTTAAACAATTATTAAAAATTAATAATTTACCATAAACCTTTTGAAGGTGCGTTCATTAGGAAATCTCTTGCTTCTTTATTCTCTGGTAGATCAGGTATTTCATCTTCTGGTCTGTAGTTTTCTCTTGGTTGTTGTGCTTCTTCATCTCTTTCTCTTGACCTCTTTTTATCATTCTGATATCTCTCTTTGAATTGTTGATTCTCTCTTATATACTCTTTATATCTTTCTTGTTTTTCATTTTCTCTTTCTCTTTCTCTATCTCTATCTCTATCTCTATCCCTATATTTATAATCTTTATTCTCTCTGTACCTATCATTTTCTCTTTCTCTTTCTCTATCATAATCTCTACCCCTGTAAGCTCTATCTCTATCATATTCTCTGGTGTGTCTGTCTCTATCGCTCCCTCTTTCCATCTTTATAAGTTAAGTTGTGTAATTTCATTCACAATGATAAAAATTTTTATTTATCGCAAACACCTCACACAATTTTAATAATTTTTTGTCAATGATCCTCTTTATTATTTTGTTACTATTAATTTTAATATATATGTACATACTAGTATCAACTCATTAATTATGGTGTGAACTCAAATGTTTCTAATACCAACAAAAAAAAAAAGGGTTGATAAGAAAAAATTAAAATTGTTAGTTTATATACTTATTTTAATAGCTGATTCATTGTCAAAGATAATCAACACAACACAAAGCAACAATAACAACAGTAACAATAACAATACACAAATTTATAAATAAATAAAAAGGAAACTTGTTTGACTAAAAAAAAACAAATAGCAATACAGTTAAATCATTCAATCTTATTGGACCACCACAATCAAATCATAGAGGTGATACTCGAGTTCTAGAGGAGATGTGTGTTTTTTTTTGTATTATTTTGTGATTAAATTAACTAATCAATTCTCAAGGGATCGGATTTAAAAAAAACAATTTCAATAAAAGTTGATGAATGATAATGCATTTGATAGAGCACAATATATTAACACAACCCATCTTCAAAAAATTATTATTTTAAATGCAATCATCATTTACAAATGTGAACTTATAAATAACGGAATACTATCAATTTGGAGTTAATAAGAGAGGATGTTGGGTATGTTTTGTTGTTTTTATTTGTTTTGTTTTAGAATTAATTGATTTAGCCATCCTCTAACCTTAATTGCAGATATACATCCAAATTTCAATCATCTAAATAGTAATTTTCTTTTCTTTTCAACCAGTAATAAACATTTATCAATAATATATAAATATACTTTTTTGTGAATAAAATATATAGATTTATCTTTAAATAATTAATAAAACATAGATTATACAAATGATTTTCTCACCTACAACAATCAAAAACAGTATTCTACCAGTTGTTTTTATATTTTTTACAATGATTTCGTTGATACTCCTGACGATCTCTCTTGTTGACACATGGTATGAAATTAAACTTCCATCAAATGGTTACTTCTATAAATTCAATCTTTATAGATACTATGAAGTAGGTATAAATTATTATTTTATTTTATTTTTATTTAAATCTAAAAAACAAATATTACTTTAGTATTCGCCAGGTGTTTTTTCATCAGCATATTATTATGATATTATTAAGAAAAATGGATTTGAAAAGACCAAACATTTACAATTGTTTGTAGTAGAGGCAATTCTTCAGTATTTCTGTTTCTTTTCCTTTATAGCATTGGTAATTGCAATCTATTACTCATACAAAAAGAATGAATCTAGAAATCTAAATCTAGCTATAGTATTCTCCTCGTTGCTTTCACTTTTCCAATTGACATCGATTCTCTTGTTGGTAGGTCTTCCTTCTGCATTCAAAAGTAGCAACTTTCATTGTGGCTCTGATAATTGGTGCACTGCTTTAAATGGATCAAGAGATGGAGCACAGTGGAAAATCAGAGGTGGATATAATTTTGCTATTGCCCAATTGGTACTATCTATGGTTTGTCTTGCCACACTAATTATCAGATATAAATTGGACGACAGAGCAGACACAAAACAACCAAACAAAGATAATCAAGTCGACTTGATTGAATCGTCAAAACCAAATCCCATCAATATGTTTTAAAAATGACTAAAATCGAAATGTATATCAAAAAAAATCAAATCAAATCAAATCATCATACGAGATTTATCATAAATCTTGTGCCAATTTTTTTACCATATTTGGTATAAAATTAAAAATAAATATTTTTGCAAAATGTACAAAAACGCTCGAAACCCAAGGTTTTTTTGTGGTAAATCACTTCAAAACAACAGAATTTGCTTAATTTTTAAAAAAAAAAACCACCAGCTATTTGCGAATCGATTTTTTTTGATGAGGGATAAATATTTTTCTAATAACCAAATACAAATGAGGGAATAGGCAAGGATGTTACAAAATAAAATTTTAAAGTTACATCAAAAGAGAAGTCTATTTCCATTGTATTAACAGTCTCCTTAAAAAATAAACACAACTTTTTATTACATATAATAAAATTCTATAAAATATTAAAACACCATGTCAGAAAAAGAAAATCAAGAAAAAAGAGCTGCCAATCTCTCAGTTGGATTGATCTTCTTAAATTTATTAGTACTGGTTGGAGTAGGTTTAGCGTTGGGACTATCATGGTATAAAATCAAAGAAGGACCTCAATCAATTATATATGATAGCTTTAAGGTTACCAATAAAATTGTATGTGTTTGTTTTTTATTTTTTTACTAGTAAAAGTAAATTTTTTTAATTAAATTTTTGTTTATTATTTTAATAGAGTATAGGTAGCTATTGGGCAAGAGAATCCTCTGAATATTATATCAAAAACTTTTCGAGATATTCTAATGCTAAGGATATCCAGATTTTTATTGTATGTGGAGCGTTCCAAGTGGTAGGTGGTATTTTAGCTCTGGCTACCGGTATCTCCCATTTTATTACTCGTAGTCCAGAGAGAGCATCGCTTTCTCTTTATATGAATCTATTTTTTGCAGTAGCCAACTTCCTCTGCCAAGCAGTCAGTTTTTTTACTGTTTTCGGTATAACCTCAGCATATAAGAGCATGGCAAGTTATTGTGAAGACTATTACTGCAAATCATTCGCTGGCTCCAGCGATGAAATGAAATGGGGTCCAGAGATAGGATTCTACGGTGCAGTCATTGCATTTGTTTTCTCACTGATCAGCGCAATCCTGACATTTATAAGAGTAAGAATTCTTTTGGCAACATTGACACTCAACAACCCAGTAGCACTTTCAACATATCCACAAAAACAACAACAAAACTACTATGCACCGGGACAAGCTCAACCACAGCAACCATACCATCCACCCCTACAACAACAACCATACCGTCCACCTCAACAACCACAACAACCATACAACAACATGGTAATTCCATCCAATCTTGTTGCTGAAGAGAAAGCATGGTATAAATTCAAACCAATCAGTTCTCCAGTGATGGGTCCAAATAACAGCGTATCATACATTACCCAGCATGTACTTCAACAACACGACCCATCTAATCCAACTCGCCAGCCAGTCTTGCCAACCGGTCCAAACAACAGACTACCAGACGGTGTCAGCATTCCACATAACATCCCAGTTGATCCCAATCTTTGGTATTACTTTACCACTCAGAACACACCAGTCATGGGTCCAAACAATGTTCCATCACATTATATTGCACAAAAAGTATTGACTGTATTCTACCAACAAAAATCACCAGCTTCTGAAACCACCACAATCTCTGTTCAACAAAAACCTGAAGAAAACGACAATAATTCTGAATCATCAGAAAATCCACCACCCTATACATCTAATAATAATAATAGTGAAGAAGGATCCAGCTCTGAAAATGAAATGTAATAGATAGATAGATTCTAAAAAATAAAAATATATATTTAAAAGTGCACAACATAATATTCAAGTAAACAAACTTCCCTCCTTTTTAATTTTTTTTTAAAAATTAATTTTTTTTTTTTTTTAATTAAATTTTAATCTTTATGGTCAGATCTGATTTGAAACAAAATAGATATATTAATATTATTATTATTTTATATTAAATATATATAATAATGAAAAGAAAGAAAAATAACAATAATAAAGATATAGATAGTGATAATGAACATTATGAAAATGACGATGACATATTCGAAATGATGATGAATGGAGGCAATAATGATGAGAAACAACAATCTAGAAATCGTGGTGATGATCCTAAGCACTTTATCAAGCAGATTCTTAAAGAGAAAAAGAAGTTTCAACAGGAGCTAGAGAAGAAGGCTGGTCACACTGATATCAGGTCGTTCATCAGTAACAAGAAGAGCAGTGTAGTCAGTTCAACAAATGTTGGTAATGCCAACAGCAACAACAACAGTAACACTAAAACCAATATTAAAATACAACTGCCGCAATCACCATTTCACGGAAACAATTTACTGCCACCTCAAACCATCAGTGGTTTCGATATAGAAGAAGAGGAGGTAGAAGATGAATACGACTCTGACAAACATTTCAATGAGATGCGTAAAGAGAAACAAGCTAGAAAAGAGATGGTCGAGAAATCAAAAATAGAGAATATGATAGCAAAGAAATCAACATCAACAACCAATATTAACAACTATAAAGACGACAAGAATAAAAAAGAAACCAAAGTCATCAGCAATTCTACAAGAAAATCAACAGATACTACTAAAAAGAAATCAAATACAACAATAGACAGCAAACATAAAATCAACAACAACAATAATAATAATAATGATGACGATGACTTTATCGATAAAAGTAGCATATATAGAAATTTAAAAACCTCAAACTTGTACGATAATAGTATTCAAACATCAACAACGAGTTATAAAGATAATAACATAAACAATAATAAACTTTTTGTATCGCCAACCAATAGCCAAGAAAGCGAAATAAATAATCATTTTAGTCTATTTACAGAAGAGGAAGAAGTCTTTCCATTAAGTAATCATAATAAACAAGATAATAAGAGCAATAGTAAAAACAATAGTAATAATAATAATAATAATAGAGATAGTAAAAATAATGTTTTGGTTATTTCATCTGATAGTGATGAATGGTGTTGGTCACAAACACCGTCACCTTCCAATGTAAATTTAAAATCTTCACAAACATCAAACTTGGATGATGATATTGATAATAATAATAAAACTGTAAATAATTATAATAATAGTAACAACAATAGCAACAATTTTAATATAAAAGGGAATTTCGGATTTAAAACAAGTGACAGAAGATCATCGACGTACGACAACGAAATAGAGGAGAAGATGAGTAAAGTTCAACACTACAAGGATTTGATTGATTCACTTCAAAATCAACTGCATCAATCAACATTAGCACTGAGACGAGAATTAAAAGATTTGGATGATCTTTACGCGCTGAAAGAGAAAGAAGCTGAAGAAAGAGATAACTGAAAACAATTCCGTTCAAACAACACAGAAAATCAATAAATATCACACCACCCCTATGGGTGTACAACGAGTAGTTTGCAGTAGTTACATGTAGGTGTTTATCATTATTTTGAATTTGCTCTTTTTTTTTTTTTCATTGAAAAAACTGATAAAACAAACATATCACACTCTTAAAAAGTTTGAACGATCAATCCATTAGCAATAATTCTATTTTACCAGTTTTGTAATGATGCAGGTTTTTTGATATCAATTCCAAAGACGATTAAATGATTGTAGGGGGTAAGTAAAACTTTCAAAGTCTATGTTATATGGTCAATCTCAAAGCTGAATACAGAAACCAAGATATCAATCAATCATCGATCTATGATTGTTTTTTTCACAACCAAAAAATTTGATTTTCACAATACATCTTTGTTGTTTTGAGGGTAGTGACATATCATCGACGTTAAAAAAGTCCTCGGTTAGGAACTATAAGAAATGTGTTTTAAGTGATTGGGATTCTAAATATAGGTTTTGATATCCTGTAAATAGGGTCCAGTTTCTTTTGAGACCAAAAATAAAAATTAAATCTACTGAATACTGTTGTTTTTGATTATTTTTTAGCAATGATTGTATGGACTGGGTATAAGAAAAAAACGACATGTCAAGACAAAATCGCTCACCTCCCAAAACCCACACAATCAAAAAAACAAAAAAAAAACACAAAATTCTACAACAAAAAACCATAAAACTAAAACAAAAGCTTTCTAAAAAACTAACACCTATAGAATCTTAAAAAAAAAAAAAATAATAATAAAAAAAAAAAACCAATTAACCATTGACATTATCAATATTATTATTAATCGATATTTTATATCGAATTTTTCTTTTGTAAAAACTATATTTATATTTTTATTATTATTTATTACTATTTCAACCACACATATAAATCATTCATTGGTTTAAATAAAAACAAAATTATTTCACATTTATTTTTTTTAATATTTTTCTTTATAAATAATAAATCAAGAAATATTCCAAAAAGAAAATAATAAATTAATTTAAATTAATTAAAATAAAGAAAATCAGCAAAGAAAAGAAAAGGGGTAACCAGCACGTGCAAAGGAACTAAGGTTTTTTGAACAGACACAAAAAATAAAAATAAAAAAACCATGATGGCAAGTTTATGTGGATCTGGAAAAAATATTGCAAAATCAACCATTGTTATACAGAGTGAAACCTATGACAATAGCAGCAGTAGTAGCAGTAATAATGAAGATGAGATTGAATTACGAACATTTGGATTGTTGGGTGAAACTCACTCCAATATGCTAAAGGTTATTTGCGATGACAACGAACACAAACTGATAACAGTGAGAACTGTCGAGGATCTCACTGCCAGTTTGAATCGTTACGACTCGGACAACCCAATCGTAATGATTATCCTACACGTTCAGAAAGAGGATCTCCAACAAATACATGCACTTCTCAACGATATTCGTGTGATCAGAGTGATGCCAGCTTTCGTTTGTGTCTACTTGGATCCACTGAAGCGAAAATCATCACAAGCCTACTCAATTGAATCAGCTAAACTAATACAAGCAGGTGCATCAATGGTTTCTGAAAAGTAAGTCAATTCATATTCTAAACAATCTAGCTTAAACAACACCATTCTTACATTACTTTACAATCGACAGTGTCGATGATATCATGAGTACAATTGCAGTTATGAAGAAATCAATGATGACAAACGGTAGATATTCATGTCCAATTTGCAGACATGGTGGTATTGCCCATCATTTGGATCGTAATGATATTTGTAGCCATATATTCCTCTTCCATCCATCAGAAGAGTTTGATCATTTAGCAATGGTAAGCTTAACAACAAACCATTTCATTTACCTATATATATTAATACCTTTGTTGTTTTTAGAAAATACCAAAATGTCCAATTTGTAAACAACAGATTCATAAGATTGGAAGTCATTTACATAATGATCACGGTCCAGAGGGAGTACCCAATGAAAATGATATGGCATTGAGCACAGTTTATCCATTTTGTTTGGTAGTTGTCCGTCGTCGAAAGGATGGTCGTTTCTTACTTGTAAATGAAGTTGCCAACATGGGTTGGTGGTTGACTGGAGGTCGTGTAAATTTAGGTGAATCTCTCCAAGCAGCGGCCATCCGTGAGACCAAAGAGGAAGCCGGTATCGACGTCGAAATCAAGGGTATTCTCAGAGTGGAATACTCGCCACACTCAAAGTACTCGAGAATGCGTGTCATTTTCTACGCTGAACCGATCAACGACGATCAACTGCCCAAGTCAATTCCCGACTACGAGTCGGTCGGTGCAGCGTACGTTGCACTCGAGGATCTCGCACACCTCACACTCCGTGGTAAGGAACCAAAGATGTGGTTCCGTTATCTCCAGGAGGGTGGTACAATCTTCCCGGTGGAACTACTCACTGTCGAGAATGCCAGACTCGAGCTTCCAAGCAACTCAGCACGCAAATCATCGAGAGCAGCCAATCATCTACCAACAAACACCCCCGCCACTCCAAACACACCAGCAACACCAACACCAACATCAAAACCATCGAAACAAACTAAAGAACCAATCCCAATGTCAGAATCACTTATCCAGAAATAAGTAATCAACCAACAACATCCAAAAAAAAAAAAAAGAACAACAATCGATTTTTTCCCCTTATTTTTTTTTTTTCGAAAGTACCGCTAATTGTACAAACCAAACCTTATCAAACCAACTTTATATACATATATATACATCAAACACAATTAATTAGAATCTTAACATTATTTAGATTACAACACAAAAATCATTTATATGTAAATTAAAAAATACAGCAATAATAATAGTCTATTATTTAATAATAATAGAAACAAAAATAACAAATTTATCATATATTTCAATTATATATACTTATTTTAAATAAAAAAATTAAAATTAACAAACAATAAAGTTATTATTAATGATCATAATATTCTCAGTAACGTTGTTAATACTTTCTTTTGAGTTCACTCAACAAAAAAAACTTCCAAAAAAAAAAAAAAAAAAATCGAAATATTTAATTTTTTTGCTGAACTTTAAATTTTGATAGTTTATCTCATAGCAATAGCCACTTGTTAATATCTACTTTTTTTTGAGATTAAAATAAAGTGTTTGTCAAAAAAGAGAACACTTCTTAATTTCATTCTTTCAATAGCAAATAATAATAGTAGATTCATTTCTGATATTATTAGAATAAACAAGAGTCACCCTAGCAACAGCAACAACAACAACAACAACGACATCATTGGAATAATCAAGTCAATCAATATTAGGAATACAACTACTTAGAGTAGATATACATATAATTGATCAATCATGAATACACCAGTTTTCGTTTTAAGTATGAATCATCAAGCTGTTGTTGGACAAAACCAATAAATCAATCGTTTTTAAACAGTTTTAACTAATTTATCGGATCAAAATAATAAAAAAAAACATAATAATTATTATAGATACAAATGCAAAGCGTGAGAATCAAAAAGAAGCACAACAAGGTATATTTTTAGCAGTTAAAGCAGTTGCTAGTATTGTTCGTACTTGTTTGGGACCAAAGGCAATGTTAAAGATGATTTTGGATCCAATGGGTACTACTGTTGTCACCAACGACGGTAATGCAATTCTTCGTGAGATCGACGTCACTCATCCAGCTGCCAAATCGATTATCGAGTTGTCACGTGCACAAGATGAGAATGTCGGTGACGGAACTACATCGGTGGTCATCTTGGCCAGCGAGGTACTCACCTCTTCGGAGCCATTGATAGAGAAACGCATTCATCCAACCACCATCATCAAGGCTTTTCGTATGGCATTGGACGATGCCCTCACCTACATGGATCAATACTCTTTGAAAATCGACACAAAGAATCGTCAGGAACTCCTCAAGGTCATCCAATCTTCCATCGGTACTAAATTCATCAACAAATGGAGCAAGCTCATGTGCGACCTCTCATTGGATGCCGTCTTGACCGTTCACACTCGTCAAGATGATCGTGAAGAAATCGATATTAAAAGATATGTTAAAGTTGAAAAGGTAAAATCAAATCAAATCAAAATTAAAAAAAACAAAACAAAACAAAACAAAAAAAAGAAAACAAACTAATTCAATCAATTACTTCTTTATTATTATTATTTTGTTAAATAAATTTAGATTCCAGGTGGTGATGTAACAGAATGTAGAGTATTGAAGGGAGTTTTATTAAACAAAGACGTCACTCATGCAAAGATGAAAAGAATGATTAAGAATCCAAGAATCGTTTTGTTGGATTGTGCTTTGGAATATAAGAAGGGTGAATCAGATACAACTGTCGATATCACCAATGAAGATGATTTCACTGCACTCTTGAAGATCGAAGAGGAATACGTTCAAAAGATCTGTAACGATATCATAAAGTTGAAGCCAGATTTGGTGTTCACAGAGAAGGGTGTTTCCGATTTGGCACAGCACTACTTTGTAAAGGCTGGTATCACTTGTTTGCGTCGTCTCAAGAAGACCGAGAACAATCGTATCGCGCGTATCTCTGGTGCCACCATCGTCAGCAGAACCGACGAACTCCAAGAGTCTGACATCGGTACCGACTGTGGTCTCTTTGAGATCCGTAAGATCGGTGACGAATACTTTACATTCTTGGAGGAATGCAAGAATCCAAAGGCCTGCACCATCTTGTTGCGTGGTGCCAGCAAGGATATCTTGAATGAAGTCGAGCGTAACATTGCCGACGCCATGTGTGTCGCTCGTAACGTCGTTTTGGATCCACGTTTAGTTCCAGGTGGTGGTGCCATCGAAATGGCCATCTCACAGGCACTCTCTGAGAAATCAAAGTCGATCGAGGGTATCTACCAGTTGCCATACAAGGCCGTCGCTCAGGCACTCGAGTGCATCCCAAGAGTTTTGGCACAGAATTGCGGTGCCAACACCATTAAATTGCTCACTGAATTGAGAGCTAAACACGCTGTAAATCCAACTGAAAACAATACATACGGTGTCGATGGAGACAAAGGTACTGTCGTTGACATGAAGACCTTGGGTATCTGGGATACTCATGCCGTCAAAGTTCAAACCTTAAAGACCGCCATCGAATCTGCATGCACAATGTTGAGAGTAGATCACATCGCCTCTGCTGTTTCCAAGAAGGGTGACGGACACGGTCATTAAACTTTTTCGAAACATCTCAAAAAAAAAAAAAAATATAATTAAATAAAATTAAAAATAACAAAAAAAATAATAATTTAACCACTCTTGTCCTCTTGTCTTTATATGAAACAAAAATGTTAGATTATACCGATCCAACCCCAAATCAAAAGATTGAAATTTTTGGTGCAAATCAATTCATATCTTGATTTTTTTATTTTTTTTTATTTGGTAACGATCAAAAAATCAAAAGCCATATTGATCCTATTAGCAATCAACCCTTTTTTTGTAAATTATTTTCAAAGATAAACAGATAGAGTTTTAGAAGATGAAACATATAATTAGTTATTTATTTTTAATTATTTTAATATGTTTTACTACACCTTCTAAATCCGATGTACTATTAAATGTTCAAGTTAGTAAGTAAAAAAAAACAACATTTTTTTATGATTTTAAGTTCTAAATATCTTTTTATTGATCTACTTTAGTTCAATCAATTCAATGGCTTAGTTATCAGTTTAATTTAAATTTATATAGCTATGGAAACAATTGTACAAACTTTGGTCCAGCTATTGAGATGTTGTGTGGTGTATCCGCTCAAAACAGTTCTGAAGCAACTCTCTTAACACTGTAAGATATTGATTCACAGTTTTCCGATTGAATCGGTTCTATTTCCTATTAGAAGCATTTAAATTAATATATTGCAAAGTACAATTTTGGGAAGTACTCGTGCTGTACAACCAAATGATCCTCCTCCAATTACTAAACTATACTTCCCAGATATGGTCTCCATTATCTTCCAAAAAACAACCATGATGATGAATCAATCATTGAACGTCTTATCCTTCCTAGACAGTCCAGTAAACAGTAAATTAAAAAGCATTAGGTAAATATAATTGAAAAGGATTGGGCATTATAATACTTACTAACAATCGATCAGTTTTGAAGCAGATAAAACTCTTACACAGATACCAAAAAATTTTCCAACAATGATAGCACCCGAATCTTTGTAAGTAAATTTATATATTATCAAAAAGAATGTAGATCTAACTTTATTTTAGTACTTATATAAATGGAATAACACCAGGATTTCCAAAAAATATACTAAAGACCTTAAAAACACTTACATTAGATACAAATTCAACTCTTGCTTTTGTTGCAGGCGATATATATCCAAATTTACAGATTTTGTAAATATAGAAACCCACAAGGAGATACATTTTAAAACTATACTAACATAACCATCGTTTAGATCAATATGTTTGACAGATTTAGGTACTTTATTCACTTTTACTCAAGAATCATTCCCAAATTTAAAACAAATGTTTGTTGTCATATATATAATTTTAGTTTTATCAATGTTATTAATTATATTTGATATAAATAGATATATCCATTGCTCATATGTTTCGGATCGATCCATCAGATTTGATTCCAATAATATTTCGATTATCTCTGTAACAGACACCACAAATAATAACAATGGATATGAGTTATTGAGAGGTTCTCTCCTAACTAAATTGTAAGTAGTTTATTAATTAAATTTAATTATCCTATTACTAATTTCATTTATTATAATAGAGAAGTGAGAAACAGTATTTTGAATACCACCAATCTTTTGAATTCACCACTTGAATCATTGTAAGATTCATTTTTTTGAAAATTTATTAAATAGTTTATTAATTCTTTTTGTAAATTACCAAGAATCATCACAGATACTGTTGCAAATTTGAAAAATGTATCCAATCTAGTAAACTTTGTATACCAAAATGTACAACTCCAGGAGTGGCCTCCAGTTTCATGGTTTGCAAGTTCAGCTAAAATGTAATTTCTAATTTTATTAATTTAAAAAAGACAACTACTAAGTTTGAAATTTAAGTGATTTGAGTAAAAATAATTTAGTTCCACCCATTCCGGATTATAGTAGTATCTCACCAAATCTTGTTTTAACAAACAATCTGGGAATATCAGGTGCACTTCCAGATTTCCTATGTTCATACCGGGGATTAAACTTTATTAACACCTCTATAACATCTGTGCCAGATTGTGTTTCTTGCAGTTGGGACACAATGAAGAATAGCTTCCCACTATCTGTTGCACCAGCATTGCCATATACTTGCAGTAGGTATAAAACAGTTTCTATTTCATTTATCCAAATCATACTAATTTAAACTTAATTAGATGCATTAATTGACAAGACATCATTTATACTCAAGACTCCACAACAATATATTGATATAACAGGAAAAAATCTTGGATTCGATATTTCTAATCCTAAAGTGGAAGTAGTTGTTCCAAATTCTTTGTTTAGGTAAGTTAAATAATATTATAATAAAAACAAATAAATTAATATATATTTCTTACCGTCAATTGTAGATTAAAAATAGATAAAAATAATGGAATTGAATTAATAGAGTTTAATAGTTTAACAAGAAATATATCATGGGCAGTAGATCGTATGTGTTTTTAAGACCACTCATCAAAATGATTATTATAATAACCAATTTTTTTTTTAGCGAGCCAGGTGAATAATGTTATTTTTAAACCAGTGTCAACATATACTGTTGTGGAGATGAATGGTGTATTTGATTCCACAATGGCCTATTCAGCAAAAGTTAATAATACTGATTGCAAAATAATATTAAAATCTGATCAACTTTTAAAGTGTAACCTTTCAAGTTATTTAAATGATGGATTAGTTAGTATTAGCTTGGAGAATCAAATTCAGGTAATTCAACTATCACAACAATATACTCAAGGTATGTACTACATTTAGTTTTCTTTTGATCATGAATCTTTAATATTAATAATTTAAACTCACTTTTATTAGAATATCCGATATTATCATCATGGTCACCAATCGATACAAATGGAGGATACTTGATATTGAGTGGATTCTTTGGAACTAAAGATACAAATAACCAAGTTAAATTAAACAACGAACAATGTAGTATCAATTCAAAGAATGAAACAACCATTGTTTGTTATTTACAAGAAGGAATAGCATCAGGATATCAAAAATTGGTCATCTTTATTGATCTCAAATCATACGAAACAACTATCAAAGTTGGTAAGTTATTATTTGATTGTTAAATTCTTTAATTGTACAATATACTAATAAAATCATTTTTCATAAATAAGATAATGCTGTTGTGCCAAATGATTGTGGTAGAGATGATAAGTGTAATGGTAATGGTGTTTGTGTTTCAGAAAAATGTAAATGTAGTGATGGATTTGGTGGATTTTATTGTGAGAACACAATTGCAAATAGTACAATCGTTAAGAATGAAACAACTCCAGTAGTTTCTGTAGTAAGTAATGATGTACAATTCGATTTTAATTTTTATGCAATTCAAGAGATTGACAGCACCGACAATATAGTTAGCGAGTTAAATATCACCAGTTGGAATTTTAAGAATGATACAGATGGCGATATCACCAACTTTTATTACCACCTCAATGTATCATCACCAGAGGTAATAACATTGATACAACACTCGCCTAAAGAGAGAACTGTAGAGTTTGCTGGAATCACTTCATATCTCCCGCCAAACTCATTAAAAGTATCTATTACGATCAATGGATGGCAATTCCAATCCAATCTCAACAATCTCAGAGTTCTTTTTAACACCAAGATAGAAGATCAAGTAGATAAATGTGGTGACCAGTTGGATAGTTTTGGAAAAGATACAAACGACGATCTAAAATATATTAGAATAGTTAAAGATAACAGTGTATTCTATGGTTCTTTTATTGATAGAATCATGTCAGATGGCAAACCAACATCAACAAGAAATCAAGTTATCAGTACCAACAAAGAGACAGGAACGACACTTATAGGAATTCAAGTACCACAATGCTATAACTGTATTATAGATCCCAACTTTTCAGTTTTATTGCAAAGTGAACCTGAATGCAATGATGGTGGTATCTCCAAACAAACCATAATAATTGTTGCAACAGTAGTTGGTGGAGCTGTCTTACTAAGTTTATTGATGCTATTGGGTATCTACCTAAAGAAGAAAAGAGTATTTTCACACTTGAGAGAAAGTTATAAAAACAAAAAAATAAAAATGACTCAAAGATAAAGACATTCAAAATGTTGAGATGAAGTTAAAGTTCTTATCCTTGATTTGAAGTATTTTTATTTTTGATAAACAAGGGTCGTGTATACAATCTCTTGTTTGTTGCATGTGTAGTCAATGTGATAGAAGCTGGATTGACCAGTTGTCAGACGCTTCAACAAATAAGCGGAATTATTATTCTAAAAGTCATAGTTGCACCAGTTTTATATTAAGTATCGATAAATAATTAAAATTAGGTGAACAATGCGGTCATCTACAAAATAATAATTAAAACAATTTTAAGTTTCATAATTAATTTGACTTTTTTGTTTTTGTTGATTTCTTTTTCAAACAAAATGAATCTGATCAATATAAATAAATCTATATTTAGTGGAAGCATGATTTCTATAACCAACAGACTGATATTCAGTCGAAACAGTTATAAGAGTTATTATAGCACTGCATCGAATATATTAGGACAATCATTTTTAACCAACAACAACACCACTGCCACACCCAACATCCCATGCTCGGCTACTATCACCAACAACAATGTTCAACAATCAAACAACAACAAACAGAAAAAAACCAATCAAAAGAGTATTCACTCTACATTTAGTAAACTTAGACACAAATGGCCTATCAAGTTAGAGGGTAAAAAGATGGCTGATTACATTGTAGGTTTATTAAACACTATCGTCATTTATTAATAATCATTTATATCTAATCATTCACTCATTCATTTAATATTATTACTTTTTAGTTACAAGGTATAGAAAAAGAAACAACAACTTTTAAGAATGAAACAGGTGTAACACCACATTTGGTTGTCATTTATGTGGGTGAGAATACACAAATCGAATCATACATCAAACAAAAGAAGGATTCATGCGAGAAAGTTGGTTTCAAGTTCACATTAGATCGATTCTCTTCAAACATACAACCAGCTCAATTGATGAAGAAGATAGAGTATCATTCTGCCGATGAGAATGTCTCTGGTATCATCGTACAACTTCCTCTACCCGGACATCTGAATGCACACACAATCATTCAATCGATTAACCCACTTAAAGATGTAGATGGTTTGAATTCCTTAAATATGGCTCAAATATTCCTTGGTAAAAAGTAAGTTATAAGTTATAGCTATTGTGGTGCATATATATTATAAGTTACTGATTATTGTATAAATTCATAGAGCGATATTCTTACCATGTACACCAGATGGAATATTAGAGTTACTTAAACAATATAATTTCAAGATTGAGGGAGCGAATGTCGTTGTCGTAGGAAGAAGTAATTTAGTTGGTAGAACCATTGCAACACTACTATCACAAAAGAATCTGAACCATCCATCGATTCAAGGAGGTGCATCAGTTACTCTACTACATCGTTTCTCAAAAGATATAAGACAACATCTTAAGAATGCAGATTTAATTATTGTAAGTTTATAGAGTCTAAACGATATGTTTTGTTTATGTTATTAACAATGCTATCTTTTTAATTAAATTGATTAAAGAGTGCAACAGGTTGTTCAGGATTGATCAAGAAAGACGATATCAAAGAAGGTGTTGTGTTGATTGATGTTGGTATTAGCTATGTCGATGACCCAACAAAGAAAAAGGGATATAGAATGGTTGGTGATGTACATCCCGATGCCTATAGCAAGGCGATGGCTTTCACTCCAGTTCCAGGAGGTGTAGGTCCACTCACAGTGGCAATGTTATTAAAGAATGTATTGAAGGCAGCTCAACTAAACTATAAAATGAAGAATACCAAATAAACGATGGATTGATCAAACAATGTTTATTTATTAAACAAATACTTGTGTTGTAGGTATTTCAATCTTTTCAGCAATGCTGTTGTTGCTTTTCGTTGGTGAAACTACAGCTTTGCCAAAGAGAAACTCGTGAGCTTGAACATCATTCTTCTTTCCGTCTTCGTAGATCTTTGAGACTCCGATCCAACCATCTTTTGCTTTGATCCACATCAGCTTGTTGGTTCCGAGGAAATAGGTTCCATAAGGTTCAGCGCCACTCAGCTGCTTTAGATCTTCGTTGAGTGAAGAGTAGAGTTTGGAGTTGGCAACTGGGTCGACACCAGCACCTGGTGGTGCGAGCATACCTGTTATCTTTAGACGCTTCCAATTCTTATACTTTTTACTATAGACAGTTGTAGAGACACCGATGGTATCGCTGAACGCTCTATACATATTCCAAATGGTAGCGCAATCGTGTTGTGACCATTCGATTTTACTCTGTTGTCTATTGACTTTTGGTGCTTTCGTTGCACCAACTTCACTCTGTGCAACGGCATTCTTTGACATCTCAACAAATTGCTCCAATGTTTTGATTACCATAGCAGCACCATTGGTTGTCAACTTATTGGTTAACTCTAAATATAATATATCTGGTCTTATTTTCTATTTTTAAAAAACATTGATATCATTAATAAAATATAAATATTTATGTGTTTAAGCATCTTCTTACTTGTCTTGTTTGTAATAAAATATCACCAACATCGAATTTCTTTGGGTCCAGTGTTATAATTGATATTCCTGTTTCTTTATCACCAGAGAGCAAGGTGTGATGTATAGGTGCAGGTCCTCTATGTCTAGGTAATAGTGACGGATGCATATTGATTCCACCATACTTGAAAGATGAAAGTACTGATCTTTGAAAATAAGCAAGTTAATATTGATTGAAATATGAATCATATTAGATCATCTACTTACTTGGGTATAAAATAACCGAATGATACAACAATTGCAATGTCAAATGGTTGGTTTGATTTCGAAGACAATGGAACTTTGAAACCTTTCATTCCATTCTCTTTATCAGGATGATACATAGGAATATTATTACTTTTTGCATATTGATAAACTAATTCATTCTTGTTGTCTGGGCAAACTACCTCAAGTTCATCAACAACTAATTTGTTATTACTATTGTTTGTCGATATTGATGTGTCTGCATTGTTATTATTATTATTATTCTTTATCTCTTTGTTTTTTCAAGAAAAATTTAAATCAGAAAATGATCATTGTGTTATTAAAGTTTGTTGTTTTGTAAAAATAATATTAAATAGTTACTGTTATTCTCATGTAATAGAGTCAATGTATTAATTGATACTTGATCAGTGCCAAAGAATAATACTTTATAGGGAGGTGGTGCAATCGAGCAGTATGCTCTAAATCGATATGCATGATTTACACTATTAAAAGTAGTGTAGTTCAAAATTGCTTTTATTGCACCACTATTTAATATATTTGAATAGCTATTCTTTACAACTAATTGTCTTAACATTATATTTTCATTTATTATTAATAAAAGAAACAACAAAAAAGATATTGAATGATTATTAATAATCAGACGGTAACAAATTTTGAAAATAAAATGAATTCACCTATAGGTGTAAATTACGAAATCGATCGATCCGATCTATAACAAATTATCATGTTGAAACATAAGTAATAATAATAATAATAAGTGAGAGATTTTTGTTTTGTTAATTTATTACAAATTTATTAATTAAATTATTATTATTGTTGGTTGTGTTTTAACTCTAAACTTTATCGTAAAAGTTCTTTGTGTATCTAGGGTTTTTGATTGTTAATGATAAAGATCTATCGATCTGTTTATCATAATCGATGGTTGTTGCTATTGTGTTGTGTGATTGAATAGCTAATTTCTATATTTAACTAGTTCTTTTTTCTTTTTATTCTTTTTTATGTTTAACCTATATTCTATTGTTGTTCATTAATGATGTCCACCATGACTAACGTTGTGATGATCATCGTGGTGTTCACCTTGATTCTGTATCTTCTTTGTTAATTGTGCCAAGTGAGCCTCTATAATAATAGTAATTAATTGAATATGATGTTGTTATTATTAGATACATATGAATAAAGTAAAAGCTATTATGATCTTTACCATTTGCGGCAGTTGAACCGAAAATTGAACCAAATAATGGTTTACATCTATAAATATACAAATTAAATGTATTTAGTTAGTTAAAATATTGTTGATTATCGTATGTTTAATATAAAGAAAAGCAAAGATTATGATAGGTGTTGTCGTTTTTATCATTCTGTTCTATTCTCTATGTTATTTATTCATGTTTTTTTATATATAACCTACATTGGTGTAACAACTAATAATCCAATGCTTACAGCAGCAACAGCAACTACCTTATATTGTGGAACTCTATTCATTTTATTTCTATAATTTATAAAACTATGAAATGATTTTGATTAATCACAATCAATGAACAAAAAAAAAAAAAAAAATGAAACAAAAAAAAACAAAATTTTTATAAATGTTCAGATCTTTAATACAGATAATTAACATGAATTTATTATTTATTGGTTTCAGGAATTTATATTTGATTTGATTATTTATATTATATATTATTATTTTGTTTGTTTTTTTTTTTTTTACATTCCAAAATAGAGAGATGCAGCTCTCTCAATGTCACCTCCTGCTCTGTTGAGAAGATCGATTGCTTTGGCTCTGGTAGCACCGAATGACATCAGTGTGTTGATTGCTTCTTCAGAGTGTGATGATGCAGGTGGAGATGTTGCCATTGGTTTTGAAGTTGAGGTGGTGGCTGGTGGTGGTGATGTTACAGTGGTGGCGGTGGCGGTTGGTGGTGTTGAAGCGGAGGTGGAGGTGGTAGTGGTCGGTGATGGTGGAACATAGTTCTCTGGCAATGGATCGTTCTTCTCAAGAATCTCCTTCAAGTCTTTCTCCTGAAGGAAAGGTACACGCATCTCACCAAACTCCAACACATTGTCACGGAGATTGACGAGTGCCTGATGCTTTTTCAACATGTCCAAACCAAAGATAAACTCTGTGTCTTGACCCGGAGAATCGAGAATAGACAAAGAAATAGTGATATGTGCACTACCCATATTCATCTCGGCGGCATGCACTCTACCGACGATCTTGGCGGTACCGACACCTTTGGCAATACCTTGAAATCTCTTATCGATCAATCTATCTAATCCACATTTTCTTGCACACTAAACAACAACAATAATGATGATTGTAATTTAATTGTTAATATTTGCTTTCTTGTCTTTCTCTCTCTATAGATACATACGTTCAATGTCATAATTGATTTTTGAGCACCTGTATCAACGAATACCTTGATTGGATGATTATTAATGGTACAATCGAGATACAACATGATGACATTGGCAAATGCTTCTGGAGTGTGCTCCATAGCATGTTCCATATTCTTTTCGATATTTTGTTGTTGGATAGCTTCATAGATTGCTTTCTGTCCCTCTTCATTGAAAGGATCTCTGGCCAACTCTACCAATCTTCTTTGATGTTCGATTTGTTTCAACAATTGACCGATGACCTCTTCATTTTCATTGAGAATAGCATCTGCAATTTGTGGATTACTCTATTAATTGTTTAATATAGATTGTAAATGTGTGTAAGTAATTGTGATTCAAAGTAGTTGTTGTAACAACCAACATACATTCATAATTGAATTGAATTCCATTGGACTACTCTTGAAATGATCGATAAACTCTCTTGCATTCTTGAATTGTGGTGCTGCAGCTGCTGGTGCGTTTCTTTGTCTTTGTTGTTGTTGTTGTTGTTGTGGTTGTGCAGTTTGACCAGCAGGTCTCTTTGTTAAAAATAACAAATCACCATGTTTTATATTGTATTCTGAAATTTTATTTGTAGAAACAAGTTGTTTACCTTCAAATAATAATAATTGATCTTTTACAAGTATATTTGTCTAATAAATATCAGCAAATTTAATTAGTATTTATCATTTTTATTAAAGAAATGACAATAATATAATGATTATATTTACTTCAAATTCTATTAGCTTTTGAAATTGTTCGACTGTACCACTCAGATCAATTGGAATAGGAAGGAATTGTTCATTGTTTACAGTAACAGTTACTTCTGCATATGCTGATTGTGACATTATTATATTTTCTATTTATTTTTTATTATAAGTATATATAAGTATATTTAATTGAAATTTATTTACAAATAAAAAGGGTTTATAAATTAATTAATAAATTTAATTTAAAAAGTTGTGAAGTGTGTTGTTTTGGTCACTCTATTTACCCCAAAAATAAATTACAGTTTTTTTTTTGATAACTTAGTTTTTTGAATAATGACTCATTCATTAACCATCATAATTTTTCAAGATTTAGATTTCAAGAAAATTTATTGGAATTTTAAATTTATTTTCATGATTAATTTTTAGTAACGGAAATCATCAAAAACATAGGTCTTTGAAGTTCAATTGAAAATACATCTGGAAGATCTTTAAGTTGTTGTTCGGTCGGTCTGAATTCTTCGAGTTTATTCAAGGTAAAGCCTGTTTCGATCAGTAGATTCACCAGAGTTCCAATGGTTCTGTGATACTTTACAACGCCATTGACAAACCAATTGGTTTCACGTTTACCTTCGATCGAATAGTTTGCTACTGGCCAGTATGTTTGATTGCCATCCGATTTGAACGATTGATCTGTTGGTGCAGAGTAGATAGGATGTTCCGTGGAGAATACGAATCGACCACCGCTAACCAATGCCTGATAGATGCGCTTGAACAACGGTTCCAGATGTTCGAGATAGTGAATCGCCAGTGAACTGTAGACCAGCTGGTAGTGGTTGGTAGCCAACTCTATCGATCCGATATCGGAACGAATCCATTCGATTACGTTGTATTGTTCATTATCTTGATGTAGTTGTTTGGCGCGTGCCAACATCTTCTCTGAGAGATCGACGGCGACCACGGATTTAGCGCCTTGGTTCACACAATATCTACTGAAAAATCCGAAACCACAACCCAAGTCGGCAACGGTGGCATCTTTCAATGGTGGTAGCATTGGCTCGATATAATGAAACTCTGGAGCATCACCATTCTTTGAACGATGTAGACTTAGATACCCATTATAGAAATCATTATTGTCATAGATATTCTGTAAGTTATTCTCTACTTTCTGGATGTTATTCGACATGATTGATTTGTGTGTTAATACAGCTTTAATGAATAAATTAATTTAATTCTCCTCATATGCATCGTTCGGGATAAACAAAAAAAATAAAAATGAAAAACGAAAAACAAAAAATAGGTAAATTTTTAAGAATGGAAATGGATTGTTGTTGTGATCAGTTTAAATAAGTAAATGGAGTTTATTACTTTTTAACTAGACATCTCATTTTTCTATTAGTTTTTTTTTTTTTATTTATTTATAAATTATAGATTGAAAGAATGAAAAATTTCAAAAACTAATCTATTACTTGGATATATATTCAGTATTAGTTGTTAAAGTTTATAAATAATAAGAGAAAATAAACTATGTAAATCGAAAAAAAAAAAAAGATATCTGATTAAAACAATTTTATTTTTATTTAATATTTATTGTTTAGTTATCACCTGTAAATTAAAGTTACATACAACATGCCACAAAATTACCTAAGTATTAATAATGTATGGTATGTTAGTTTAGAAAATAGAATAATTTTTTTTTTCTATTTGATACATTACCCTTGCAATTAATAGCACAACCTGAACTACAGGGAAATCTAACATGACCAGGGCAATTGCAACAGTTGGGGTCAGGACATGCCTGACAGGTTTCACATTTGGCTTTACACTCTGAATATCCGATATATTGACCCCAAGACGCTTCTTGACATTCAGGCGCAACTAAATTTCCACAAGTATATCTTATAAATGGTATAGTACAAGGTGCTCGCAAACATTGTGAATGTAACAGAGTTGAACCAAATTCTATTTCAACGGTTTTACTTAAACCAAATATCCAGAATTTGAGACCAATAGTTAGGTCTGCTGAATAGGTAGAAACTAGGGTTTCAGGTCTTTTTCCGGAATCGCAAATCTCTTTCAGGGTTAAACCATGAACGCTTCCATTATATTGATTGTCATAGGTATTGAAAATGTAATGGTATCTGAGATATCCGCTCAAAGATTGGAAAAATAATGTTCCTTCAAGACCAATTCCAACAGAAATATCAATTTGAGAGTTACAACTTAAATCGTAATCGCTAAAATGAGTACCTCGGGTATCCCATACCACAGGTGAAAAAGGAACCATTTGTAAACCGTCTGATGGAGAATAAATATAATCTACTGGGAATTGTGAACTAGCTTTAAGAGTGAAAGATCCGCTCATTTTTTGTTTGGTTTTGATATCGAAGACTAATGGTACTTTTAATTCAAGCGAAAGAATAAATGGAATTTTCTTTCTTAAACCTTTCAATGTGAATTTGAATTTCTTTCCTTTTGAAAATATACCGCCACTCTCCGATCCAGAATCATCCGAACCATATAAATAGTATGTCCATTTCTTTTCATAGTTTGACGGTACATTAAATTTGCCTGATAAGTCTATATTGACTTTGCAAATCATTCTATATAGTTGAGAAATAAGTTTTCTGTCTTGGATAAAAGTGGACATTAGAGGTGTAGTGCAATTAATTTGAACGTAGGAACCTGGATAGATATTAATTTCAATTTTACTATTATCCAATAGAAATCTGAGAGATCCACCTGTTAAAGCATCAAAAGAGAAGGTATGATTTCCTATATCAATAGGAGGTCCATTTCTATATTCATTACTATTATTTTTTAGTAATTGTAGGTTATTATTATGAAGTATAGTTGAATTGGTTGTAGTGTTTTCTTTTTGTAGCTTTTGATTATTAATTTGAAGTTGTGTTGAATTGGTTGTAGTATTATCTTGATCCAATGTCAAAGTGGTTTCTCTAAGGAATAAATAGATAAATGCCTCTGGTATCGAACTATTCTTTGTTTGGTAGGAATAAATATGATCATTTACTGATGTAATGTTTAGAATGGAAACTAAAAACAGACCTTCCGATTCTAAAACTATGTCACCAACTTTAATATCTGAAAAAGAACTACCATTTAACTGTAGAACATTGGTGTTTGGATTCCAAGATTGCACATGATCTCTTTCAACAAACTTTGTTTCATTTGCCAATAAATAAGAATAAAGTTGGATATCCGATGACCTAACAAATAATTGGTCACTTAGGTATGAAGCATGAACTCTGAAGGCCTTTATTTCAAAATAAAGCAAATCATCCACTTGTAGTTTCAAATTAGAACCTGCATCCTTAATGAATATACTCTCCATTATCAATGTTGAATTTTGATTTGGTACCAATTCCCATCTGTACTTGACCAAAGATTTCCATCCTCTATTAATATTTGCATGCAGATCGATTGTGTCACCCCAAGAGAATGATAGGTCATCACCATTATTATTTAAAATACTAACTGATATTGGTTCAACAAACAAAATTATAAAGAATATTCCAACTCCTATTGAAAGTATAATAAAAATAATAGATAATAACAGAATAATTTTGAATAATTTTGATTTCCTTTTAGCCATTTTTAAATGGTTGGTTATAGTATTTATCTGTAAAATTAATTAATATATCTATGAGTTTGTATTTCCTATTGGAATTTTTTTTTTTAATTCTTTGTTGTTGATCTGAATAAAACTATTTTGATTTCACTGCCAACCTAAATTAAACTTTACAATTTTAAATCAACATGAGTTATTTTATTTTATAGGTGGGGGTAAAATGAATTACACACATCAATCTTTCAACACTATTCCAATCTAATACTAATGATCATAATTATTTTTAAGAATTTACCACAGTCTATTATTCTTCTGTTATTTAAATGAACTTAAAAAGCACAGTTTGGTATGAAATTAATAAATAATTAAAAAAATAAAATTTAAATTGTAACTATTATAATTTTATTGACTAAATTGTCAGTTTTTCTCTCTCTTGTAGAAAAACCACCTATGATCTTTCAATTCTACTTTTTTTTAATCATTGTTGCTAGTCAAAATCTTAAAGAACTTGTTGTGATCATTTTACTTTGAATAAATTAAATGACAAAAATCTTAAAAACAATATATTTATTTTTTAATTTTATTAAATAAATAAATCTTTGATTTTCTATTAATATTTTTGATAATTTGTGATTTTTTTTAAATGATTCTTTTTTTCTACCTTGTCTATTTAAAAGCTTAAATAAAGACAAAGAAAAATGTTCAACGAAATAGATCAACTGGACAAATGAATAAAGAATTATTTATTAATCTATTTAATAACAATGTGTTGAAGAATCATATATTTAATAGTGTTTATTATTTAAATGAAAAAGAAACGGTTTCTATTTATGACCCAGATACTTCGTATGGTAAAGATGATTTTACACAAAACAGATATCGGTGGAGCGATGTTCGTAGTACTCCAAAGGTCTTGGCTGGTAATGGTTATATTCAATATCTAAAGGAACATTTCAAAAAGAATTCAATTCGTTTGGTTTCGAGCCAAGATAAGATTGCAATGCTTAGAAATGCGATAAGAGCGAATCGCTTAGATGTCCTACGTTACATCGTAGAGGAATTACGTGTAAAGTTGGACGAAGACAAAGATATCAGTCAGGTGTATGATTTGATGTACTTTGCATCGATCTACAGTGGATCTGATCATACGATCATAGAATATCTAGCAAGCTTTGATAAAGAAATGCAATGGAACTATTTAGCGGCGTTGGGAGTCTCACCGTTCTCTCTGAACATGGAGACTGTTAAATATTTCACAAAGCGACTACAACTGATACAAGAAGAAGAAGAAGAAGACAAGGAAGAAACCGGTAAATCGTATTTTTCTTTGCTAAATCCAAATGTGTTCAATTGTGCTGCTAGAGTAGGTCGAATCGATATGATAGAATGGTTGGTTCGTAATAGACCACAGGACAGAGCAAACAGTTCAATGTATTTCCAAGCGGTTAGCAACAATCATGTACATGTACTCGACTATCTTGGTACGGAAAATAGTGATTCCTATGGTCATTCGATTTTGATGGATGTAGCTGCACTAACTGGTTCCCTAAAAACTTTGAAATGGTTGCACTATAATAATTATGGTGAATGTACAGCTAGTGCTATAGATAATGCTGCTTTGAGCAATAGCCTAGATATCATTAAATGGCTAAATGAGAATCGTACGGAAGGCGCAACTACATTGGCTATGGATAATGCGGCATACAAAGGAAACCTCAAAATTGTAAAATACTTACATTTCAATAGAACAGAAGGTTGTACATCATATGCTTTTGAAGCTGCTAAAGTTCATGGTGACACCGAAATGTTAACATGGTTAAGAGAGAATCGTACTGAAGCGATGAATCTGAATGCAAATGTATAAATGATTGATTGATTGGTCGATTCATACAAACAAATAAATAAATAAATATTTTATTAAAACTCTTGATATTCATTTGATTCTTCTGATTCTTCATTATTATTTGTTGTTGTTGCTGTAGGTTGTTGTGGTTGATGTTTTGGTTCAATCGGTTCTGACTTGGAATCGATTGAGTTTTTGGAGGTTGGAGGAGTAACAATGGTAACAGTTGGAGTGTTTGGATTGCTATTTGTTGTGGTTGTAGTTGATGTGGTTGTAATTGGAACTGGTGAATAGATGCTTTGGTAGGATTGACTGTTGTTGTTGTTGTGTGAGAGAAGTGGTGCATCTTCAAAGGCAGCGTTATCCTCCGAGGAAAGGTGTGAGTGGTTATGTTGTTCGTTGAGTCTAATGAGAGTTGGAATCAGTGTGCCCACAGCCAACATGAATGAGATACAACAGAATGAGAATCCAACTTTCGGTCCCCAGCTATTTCCGCCACTGGTTCCACCGAATGCTTCCATCCAACCGTAGCTATCCTCATAGGCAATGTAGATGTGTGACACCATCAGTATACAGATCAACTCGAACAACACCATCAAAGCAGACAGTATTAAATGAACTTTGGGCAGAACCCAATGCTCGTAGTAGTGGTTGACCACCAAACAGGCCATCACTCCTAACAAACATATCAAACTGAAATACTGGAATATACCAGTGGCAATCATTACATTCGTCTGTGTAGATTTGTAAAGATCTGTATATTTCTGATAGCTATAAACAATATCAATATTTCCATTGTCATTTAATTCCTAAACAAACAAAAAAAGTAATTAATGTGTAAGTTAAAAATTATTACTAAAAAAAAACATTTATTTTATATTTCCAGATAAATATACTTACAAAAGTTGTCTTTAATCCATAGAGAGTTGCAGAGAATTTTGTAATTGTATAATAATCGTGATTACCAGCATATATTGATGCACCATACCAATCTGTACAAAGTGATACAACTACAAAAACTAAATTGGCTAAACTTATAAAAAATAGAATACTACTCTTTTTATCTAAAAATTCACCACTCATCTTTAAATATCTATATATATTATTTACAAATTATGATTATTTAAAAAAAAAAACAAAAATTGAGGGAATGATTATTTTTAATTTTTTTCCTTTTTAAAAAAATTGGTTTTAGAAAATTACCATGAAATATCGGACCAAAACCGACCTTTGTGGTTTAAAAAATCAAAAAGATATTTTTTATTTTTAAATAATAGAAATAATAGATGTAATCATAATAATAATAAATAAATAAATTTATGATGATTCTGTTTGAAAGAATATTGCATCTTTTAACCAATCGATTGCATCATCTACACCTCTTTCATTCAAAAGAAAGACTACATGGTAATGATAGGCAAGATCTTCGTCCTCTTCAAGTAATTCGCGAATGTCAAAGTGTGGTGACATATTCTCAAGTAACCACAGAGTGACATGATATCTTTTGTTTCGCAGTGATTCGTATAATGTTGAATTGGTCCAATTGTGTTCTTTGTGGCTGATCAATAGTTGTAACACCGACAGATGACCTTTGAAAGCAGCATTGTTAAGTGCTTGTTGATTGAAACCTTCTGTACGATTGTCAAGTAGGAATCTAACAACTTCGATCCATCCTTCTTCTGCTGCAATATCAATTAGATTACTTGTAAATACGGTGTTGTTCGAACTTTGGTTATGTTGATTATCTTTATAATAGCTGTGAATATACTTGAGGATTCTTATTGATCCCCATCGACATACCAATTGTAAATCTTTATTGTCGATATCAAGATTCTTAGTCAATCGAATTGCATGTAGGAATTGGAATGCCTCTAAATGATCGTTCTTAATTACTTCGTGTACTTCCATTACCTCTGAATGAGTAGTGCAGTTGGCATGTAGCCATTTAGATACTTCAATATTATTGTTTGAAAGTGCATTTATCAATGCTTTCTTTGAACATCCTTCAGCCCTATTCTCGAATAACCATTGTAGAACGTGAAGATGATTGTTTTTAGCTGCCATGTCCATGGCCTGATGACTACATCCTAGTGTTGTATTGTTGTGGATCCATTTGATCACTTCTAAATGCCCGTTTGAAGATGCATATTCAATGGCATTGGAGATACTGATTGCATCGGGATGAACCATCTTGAATTGCTCATACAGATAAGTAACGATATGAAGATAACCTAGGTCAGCTGCGATATCCACGCTGTGCAACCGGAACTCTCTTGGTGGAAGTTTAGCGAGTAAGTACTTTACAAACTCCAAGTCACCAGTACGTATTGAATTGGTAAAGGCAATCCATCCTATCCTGATATTTCCATGTTCCAATATGAACTTTACGGAATCTATATTCTCTGGAAACATAATAAGCGTATCTAAAAGATGAGTGGGACCGTTTAATTCCACTCCATTCTCATGCAAGTACATCAAGATATTCATATGACAACCTTTAATGGCGGAGCTGACAACAGAGCTTGGGATATATAACTTGCTTTTGCTGCTGCTACTTTCAACAAAGTATTTAAGTATATCCAATTGTCCATAATTAGCAGCATTACCAGCAGCAGAATCTCTATCTTTGTTATTTCTCCAGGTAATGTAGTATGTTTGTTCGAACCACTGGACAACATCGAGATTACCACAGACAGGTGATAACACATAGCAATCAGTGATTGTACTCTTCTGATGGCTGAATCGATCGATACTATCCAAGTATTTTAAAATGTCCAATCTACCATATCTAGTCGATTCACGCATTAACTTATCGAATGGTAAATGTGAATGATTTATCGAGTGTATCGATACCATATTATCAATACACCATTTGAATATATCTAACCGATCATATTTGATTGCAGACAACAAAGTTGAAGTGAAATCACCGATTGATTTCGGTTTATTTACAACTAAAAACTCTTTCAATTCATCAAAGTATTGATAGTATGCTAATTGTCTTGGTAATTGTAACAACTCTGACCAATTAAAAGACTTTAGTTTTAGTTTACAATGAATATCTTTAACATTCGAATAGATAAGATTGCTAATATATTTATTTTTAAATATTAATGATATAAACAAATGATTATTGTTTTGATGTAACATCTATATATATAAATATGTAATTATTAATTATTACTTTGGCAAACTATAAAAAAAAAATAAAAAAATAAAGATAATAATTGAAAAAAAATGATTTGGTTCTTTATTAATTTAGTTTACATAGTTAAAATATTAAAATTTTATTATTATTTTATTATTATTTGTATTAAATAAATAAACCGAATGAATTGTAATAATCTAATTAAGATTCCTCTCACCCCTGACTAGTCATCATAGTCTTCGAAATCATCATCATCGTCATCATAATAATCATCGTCATCATCAAAGTCAGAATCGTAGTCATCATCAGAGTCATCATCAGAGTCATCATCATCATCGTCATCATAGTCATCATCAGAGTCATCATCGTCATGACGGTAGGATTGTGGTTGAGGAGCTCTGGAGGGTGCTCTTGGTGGTGCAGGCTGTAAAACTTTTTTAGGCTTTTCAATAACCTTAGGAGCAGCTGGTTGTACAACTTTTTTTGGTTTATCAACAACTTTAGGAGCAGCTGGTTTTGGTTTTGGATTTATTTGAAGGTTGTTTCTCATAACTCCATCTCCACCAGATTTCTTTCTCTTTTGGGCGGCCCTTTCTTTTAAGTTAATATCTCTCCATTTCTTGTAAAGTTTAATTGCCATTCTATCGCATTTCCTTGAAACATATCGACATCTAAGTTCACATCCTTTCTTATACTCCATAACAAACGACTTTTTGGGAGTGATTTTAAATAAACTAACAATACATTTACAAATAGGCTTTAATAAAGAAAAAATTTGATTTTAAATCGATTAATTTAAAAAAACTGAATCTTCTCCCAGGAATTGTACCAAATTCCCATTTTATAAAGATATATTCTTATTATTAAATAAATTATAAGCATAATTCGAATTTGATAAAGATAGAATATAACGACTTATCTATTGAATCCCACTACTATTATCATTTGATTTAATTTTGTGAATTTGAAGCGCGCCAAAAGTTTAAAAAAAAAATTAATTTTAAATTTGAATTTTGTTATATATAATTTGCAATTTCAGTATTGTTTAAGTCGAGAAAGAAGAAGAAGTAGATGATGGATACTGATATGATAGATGATAGTTTCACAAATGAAGTGGTCAAACAGTTTTATAATAGCTCTGTAAAGAAATCGTTTAACAGCAATCATGGTACCGATAAAGATCAACTGAAACAAGATATCTTAATGACTGCAACCAGCGGTACTTTAAATGATCTACTTAAAAAGAACAATAGCAATAACAATAACAACAACAACAACAACAGTAAAACCAGTAATAATGATAATAATAAATCAAATCAATCTGTTATTAAACGTATTGAAACAACCTATAATTATTCGAAAACCAGATTTTCAACGAGACCAAAAGATATCCTAGAGAGTAACATCAATAAAGATACAATAAAGACAACAGCTACAACAGCAACTAATTCAGCAACAGCTAACGACGCAACCATGAGACAATTCAATAAGATCTACTATGATAGACTAGAGAAGTTCAGACCGATTCTCTTTTCATTGGCCGAGACAAAGTATCCTGGCGTCAGCATCAATAAGATTCTACACTTGAAGCCCGGTGAAGAATGTATATTAATTGGTACTCTCTATAAAGAGATGCCTTTGAAACCAAATATTTTGAAACAATATGCTCAAGATGTATGTTAACAAGTCAAGATTAAAACAAAAAGATGATCATTATAATGTTTAACTAACTTTTTAATTCTACACAATAAAAACAGCGTGCAATTCAAACCATTACCACCACAGAAATCATCGCTTATCGATGTTGGAGATCTGCTGATATTAGAGGATGAAACAGGTCGTGTAAAGTTGGTGGGTGACAAATCATTGGTAGACAGTCATCTCACTGGTCTGGGTGTAGCAATCAGAGGTGTTGGTTTGGCATCTGCAGAGTTTGAAATCAAAGAGATTTTCACTCCTGGATTACCACCACAACCTTATTTAAGAAACTTCGGTAAATATCATATTAAATTTATAATCAAAACAAACAAATTTGTACTTACTAATTAATTAAAAAATGTTAACATATAAACAGAGAAACTAGAGGATGATACTTATGTTTGTATTGTATCTGGATTGAATGTTGGCAATCCAAATTCAATATTGTCTACCAATTTATTGACGGATTTTATTAGTGGAAATTTAGGATCACCAAGTGTAAGTTTATAGTTTACTATTGATAATCTACAAAAGTAATCTAAAATTAACTGATTGTCTAATATGTATTTAGGATCAATATTTCTCTTCTAGAATAGCAAGATTGATTATTGCAGGTGATTCGATTTATAAGGAAGCAGATTCACCAGAGAGTTTTATGAAGTATCGTACCAAACAAGAGATCCATTCAAGACAACAAAAGATTGCTCTACCAATTAAGGAATTCGATTCCATCTTGGCTGAACTTTGTCAATCTATACCTGTAGATGGTAAATATATTTATAAATTAATATTTAGATATTAAACATGAAAGTGTTTTTTTTTATTAATAATTTTTATATTAAAATATTTTAGTTTTACCTGGTGAAAGTGATCCAACCAATCTATCATTACCACAATTACCATTGAATTTCTGTCAGACACCATTCAGTGTTCAAAATGCAAATTACAATCCTGTTTCAAATCCATATGAATCTGAAATAGGTGGTAGAATGTAAATATATATTATATTATTAAAAACAGAGATTTAGTTACTAATTGTTTTTAAATTGTTTTATTTAATACATAGATTTTTAGGTACATCAGGTCAAAATATAGAGAATGCAATTAGATATATTAATATTCAAGACAAGATCGAGTTGATGCACAAGATGTTGATATGGAGACATTTGGCACCGACTGCACCCGATACACTGGCATGCTCACCACTGGAGCACGACCCATTCATTATCGAGCAGTGTCCACATGTATACTTTATTGGAAACAACGATCGTTACGAGACAAAGCTGATTCAAGGCGAAGATGGTGAACAGATTCGTTTGATCTTGGTACCGAAATTCGTTGATACCAACACCGTCATATTGGTCAATCTTAAAACACTAGATACATTCCCAATCATTTTCAATTTCTAATTCATTTAAAAGAATTGTTGCAGTTAGAACATTAAATTGAATTGGATCAAAAAATAATAAAAAAAAAGAATTTAATAATTATTTTTTTTCAAAAAAAAAAACAAAATAAATAAATTAATGATTGGGGTGTGATGATCATCACAAAATTAAATTTATAAAAAAACTTTTATATTCATTTTTAATATATTTATTATTACTTTACTTTCAACATATACATATACATATAAAATCTTAAGAATGGGAAAAGGAGATACTAGCATAACAACCACTAAACCAAATAAGAAATTCGACACTTTGGATGATCTTTCAAAGACTCAAGCTAAAGAGGAAATCGAGATCATTGAAGATGATGAATTCGAAGAGTTTGAAGATAGTAAGAATTAACAATATAGATAATATAGGTTATCGTTATTAAAGTTATCATATTTACTTATCATTATCTATTACTTTATTTTATAGACATTGAAAATCAAAATGAAGATCAAGATACAGTTAAAGCACAATGGGAAGATGATTGGGATACCGAACAAATTGATGATGAATTCTCTCAACAATTAAGGTAGATACATAACTAATATGATCATACACACACAATCAACAAATATCAAAGATTTTGCTGGTCAAGAAACCGATCTATTCATACTAACTTTTTCTTTTCTAATTTAATAAACTTGTAGACAAGAAATAGAAACAAATTCAGCAATGAAACAATAGATATAAATAAATAAATCAAAAAGAAAAAGAAAATAAAATATAGATTGTTGTATAAAATTAAAAAAAACTAAACTAAAACAAAACAAAAAGAAGGGAATTTCTCTTAAGAAATGATTTACTTTCACTTATTATTATCTCTAACAAATATATATGAATATATGTGAGTAATATATATTTTTTTATTATAATATAATAAATATTATTATTTTATTTTTATTTGGACCAAAGTTTCCAAGTTTTATCGAATGAAGATGATACAATTTTAGTGTTATCATTTGAAATATCTACACATGTCACCTTTGAAGAATGTCCTTCTAGGATTGTTATTGGTTTCCACTGGTGAGGTGACCACAGCTTGATTAAACCATCGAATGATGCTGTCGCTAGACATCCTACGCCGCTCTTTTGATATCGTACACAAGAAACAATAGAGGTGTGCGCCAGAATATGGAAGGCACGCTCTTTCTTTCGAAGGTCCCACACCATCACTGAGTTGTCTTCACTCGCACTGGCAAACTGATAGCCGTTCGGCGACCAATCGATCGAGATCACCTGTTTCGTGTGACCCTTGAAGTAGTGGAGTGGTCGACCCGAACGAAGATCCCACACCCGCACCAAGCAGTCTTTTCCACCGGTGGCAACTAGCGCGCCATCCTTCTGGAACGCCAAGCCCATCAGCGACTCCGAGTGACCCTCTTGGTCGAGCAGACATTGCGCAGTCTCGACATCCCAGAGTCGCCAGGTCCGATCGCTACTGGTGGTCGCCAGGTGTCGCGAATCCGGGTGGAATGCCACTCTGTTGACAGAGTCGGTGTGACCCTCAAGCTTGGCGAGTGGCGATGGCGACAGTGACGACCAGAGCATCGCCGTCATATCAGCCGAAGCCGTCGCGACCAACACCTGGTTCGATTCATCCGATTGTTGTTTCTGAATGGTGGAAGCGACACCGACAACACGCTCCTTATGTCCAGTGAATGTTTGTTTCAGAGTGAAATCTTCACAACTCCACAGCTTTGCCAGTCCACTCCAACCACCCGTTACAATAAACCGATCGTCATCAGTAAAGATCGCACTTGAAAGTTGACGTTCATCGCCAATCTCTGATTGATTCAGTGAGAATTGTTTGAAATTCGATTCGGTCTGCTCGAGTAACACCTCTGTCGGTGTCTGTTTGATGAGGTTAGGATCGAGTTGCTGAAGATTCTCAGCGATGATAGGATCATCGAGTTGTTTAGCTTGTCTCGCTCTCTCCAACCGTTGTTGCGTTGACTTTAGCGAGAAGAGTGCCATTTGCATACGTGCATGCTTCAACTCTTCGGTTCCCTCCGTCAGGAATGCCTCTTGCTCATCGACCTGTTGTTCTTGTTCCGCTTGTTTCTTTGCCTTCTCCGACTCTGGGATGGCATCCAATATATTACGTTCTATACAAAGTTGTTTCAGTCTTGCACGTCTATCCTCAGGTTTCTCACCAAACAATATAATAGGTTCACCCAACTCTCTTAGTTTCAACTTTATCAGATTATCATTCGTTGGCAAGACAATGAGTTTCGATCGTTTCTTCTTTTCATGTTCATCTAGAGTCTGTTGATGTTTCTGTTGTGAATCTTTTGTTATCTTTGAAAATGGTAAAAATGTTGATGTTTCTATAATAATCATTCAAATAAAAATGTTAATATTCAATGATTTGTTCATTCATTTCATATACATACGTTGTTGATTATCATCTTTCTTATCTTTTTTTAAATTCGATGATTGAATTCCACCAAAAAATATTCTTTTCTTATCATTATTACTCATTCTCTTAATATATATATAAAATTAGTTATGTTCAATTTTTAGAAAATGTTTCAAAAACTAATTAATAAATATTAAAAAAAAAAAATTTATGTGAAAGTGTATGATCATTTGGCATTGTTTATAAATTTCCACAATCGAATAAATACATATTTCAAAGATCAGTCAATCATATGATAACCAAATAATTATTACAATTTATTATCATTTAATACAAAAACAATCAATAACAAATATAACAACCAGAGCATAATAATAAGTTAAAATTTAATATTTAGAATCGCGATTATGTTTAACTCTGAACATTCTATAAAATAAAACAATTTCTTTATAAAAATAAATGTTGACAACTCTAAGACAGCTGTTGCCGGCAACATTTAAATATCTAAAAACCGTTTTAATATCAATTCAAATCGATTTATTTTTAAATTTTGACGGGTTACATGTTCAGGTTACACACTTGAATTTGATTCAAAATATATTTCCGAAAAGGTGGTTAGAAGTTCAACCTTTGATTTACTGGAAATCAACACAAAAGGTAGCATTATTTTAAGATTTATAAGAAATTTTAGTTTAGGCACCATACAATTAGTTGTCTTTAAATAGTTTAAATTTACTGTATAATCATTCAAAAAACAAACAAATCAATCAATTAATTAATTAACTATTTAATTCTTAATTTTACTTTTATCTTTTTCAACTTTAATTCAATGTCTTTGCCAACTCTTTATTACTTCGATGCCAAGGGTCGTGCTGAATATGCACGTTTAATCCTATCTTTTGCTGGTGTTGAATACACTGACTACAGATTCCCATACCCAGGTGTTCCAGCTGAAGTCGCTGCCAAAACCACTTTTGGTCAAGTTCCACACTATTCCGATGGTGAAATTGAATTGTCCCAATCGTTAGCCATCGAATTGTATTTAGCCAGAAAGTATAATTTACTTGGATCTAATGCCGTTGACGAAGCCAAGATTATCAGTTATGCTCTATCGGTTGGTGATATCTTCCAAGCGTTCCTCATGGCACAACAAGGTGGTCCCGAGGCAATGGAGAAGTACAGTACCGAAGTGGCACCACGTTACTACCGTGTTTGGGATAAGATTCTCAAGGAGAACGGTGGTAAGCATATCTATGGAAGAGACAACATTACCTATGCCGATCTCGTAATCTTTGCTTGCATTGACTACGTTAAGGGAATGCAATTCGGTGAGAAATTCGAACAATTCCCAGCATGTCTTGAATTCCATCGTCAAATGCTAGAGGTTCCAGAAATCAAAAAGTATTTATCAATCAGAAAAGAAACACCATTTTAAACAACATCTTAAATTCAATTTAATAGTATTTAGTATTTAATTTAATTAATAAATAATAAAAAACCTAATTCATTCATAAACTTCTAATGTTGCGCAACCTCTTTTTTTATCTTAATTTGTCAGTCGTTCGTCTTTTTAATTTTAATTAAAACATGTCGTTTTTTAGATATGTTAGTAATAATAATCGATGTTTATCAATAACAACAAAGAGTATAATTACAAAATCATATAATAATCTATCTTTATCAAATACATTATTATCAAATAAAATTAGTAATAATATAAAGTTAATTTCAACATTTGCATCAAAAAATAGTAATAATAATAATAATAATAACAATAATAATAATGATAATACAAGACAATCTATTACATCAAATAAAATATCACCTATTTTACCTAAAGAATATATAAAGATTAGTAAAGAATCGGTTGAAGCTAAACAACGATTGAATGTAGATACGAATATCGAGCAGCAATTGATTGATGATTCCGATGCTTTCTTTGCGAATAAGAGTAATCATCAACGTTACTTCAAGTGGTTAGGTGCACGTCTACGTTACAGATTGCCAACCGATTGGTATAAAGCAAAGCGAAAGGACATCGTTACAAACTACGGACGTTCACTGCTCGACAAACACTACAAAGGTGATCACATCGAAGCGATAATCGCCAACATCGGTCAACCCGATACCATTCTCAAACACTGGCACTTCCCAACACTCCAGAAACAATATTGGAACGATCAGACTCGTCGACAATTCACCTGTTGGCTAGCGAAACACTGTGAGTTTGGTGAGCAGCCATCCGACCAATGGCATTACCTACGCACCAACGACTTTCTTCACAACTCTGGCAACCACATCATCGGATACTACGGCGACGTTCCAACCGCGCTACAGAAGCTGTTCCCCGAGTTCCAGTGGAAACCATGGCTGTTTGAACGCACGCCAACCGGCTACTTTCGTAGCGTCGAGAATGCCAAGCTCTACCTCGAGTGGCTCGCACCGCAGTTGAACATCACCGAGCCGACCGACTGGTACAAAGTCACGCAAAAAGATTTCCGTACTCACCAAGGATTCCATCTACTGAAGTGCTACCAGACGACACCCGCTAAAGTAGTGATGACAGTACTGCCCGATCTTCATAAATGGCAATCGTGGCGATTCGTAGTGATAAAGAGCAAGAAGTGTAACATCGATTATCTCGACGATATGATTCAACATCTACGAAGCGAATCGAAAGAGATTACATTGGAGAACATCGAAGCGATTGGTGGATCATCGATACTTCAACACTTTGGCGGTAACATCGAAGAAGCACTAAAGTTACTCGAAAACAAAGAAGCATATCTCGCCTCTCAAGTGCCATCTACCGTCAAAAAAGATAAATCAACAACAACATCGTCGTCATCGTCAGATGTCGAATCATTCGAAGATCAATATGAATTCATTCAAGACGAATTTGGTGACAATGAAGAAGATCCATTCGCTCTCGATCTAGAAGAAGAAGAAGTGTTTAAACCCAAACCAAAATCACAAAAGAAAGACAACAAAAATAAGATTAGCAAAAAGAAGAAACCATAATAATAATAAATAAATTATAACTTATTTTTTCTTATCTTTCAACCTTATATATTTTATTAAAACTACTACTTTGATGTTGTTTTTTTTAAATCAATCTTATTAGATATATATTTTATTTGATCTAATAACGAGTAATGTTATGTGTTTTGTTGTTTACAATAAATTAAAATTAAAAATCGTCTAGATTCAGGATTGAATCAATAGTTAAACCACTCTCAGTCATAATTCTTCTCTTTGTTTGCTCCATTTGCTGTAGTTTTTCTCTTTCTGCTTGTTGTGCTAAATTTATTTCTTCCCATGATACTTTTGTCAACTTTTTCTCTTTTACTTCTTTATCTGGATCCTAATAGAGTAAACAATTATACAAAGAGGTTTTGTCAATAAACAACAACAACTATAGCATCTTCTTCTTCTTTTTTTAACAGTCAATACTTACAATTTCACCAAGTATAACAACTGTATCACCTCTAATAAAAAATACACCTAAATGTTTATCACTATATTTATCTCCTACATATATTCTTTCGATTGTATCTTGTAAAATTATATTGGCTGTAAAAACATAATATATATATGATAACATAAGATAAAATAAGATGTGTGGACAAAAGCGTTTGTTGTTAGAATTCTGTGATGTGTACGATGTTCGGTTCATATGATCGATTAATAAACATACCAAATTGATCAAAGGTTCTCATTACACCTATAAACTTTTTACCATCTCTTAATACGACTATAAGCTTTTCTACATTGTTATAATAGTAATAATAAACAAATTTTTTGATCAATATTTAGATTCTTTAAACTTTATTGGGTTGTTCCAACGATTCGTCGTTGTTCTTTGTCATTTTCATTTTCAAAACAACTATAGCGTATTACATACTGTCAACTTCGTCACATAAACTTGCATTACCGAAGCTCATTTTCGTTCGTTACCTGTATATATATCTAATTATAAATTTATTAAAAAATCCATCAACAACATTCATACAATTTAATATATTTTTTTTTTTTTTTTTTTCAAAATCGAATGTTACTGATCATCATTTTTTTTTTTTAATCATCATAGTCTTTGTGTAAACAACTAGTATCTGTTGATTGGTATTTTTAATATTCTTCACGTACAGTTACATAAGGAATTTTTTTTCTTTTTTGTTTAGATGTATTTTTTATTTTTTTCGAAGTACTTACCTGACAAGTTAATCATTTATATTTCAGAAATTAAAGTATTCAAAAGAGTTATAACCATAAAGCATTCTTTATTACATTACTATTCATCTTCGATGATATCTATCCATATATATATATATTAATATTTATACTATTTAATATTATTTTTAAATCTATTCATCTAAACAAAAAGCATGTTGATAAATTAATATAATAGAGTTACACTTCATAAACAATATGTTACACTCGAATAAATTAATAAACATTGAAGTGCATAAAGATATAAAGAACCAATGTTTAATAGTTTATTGAAAAATAGTTATAATTTAATTAGATATCTATTTAATAATTAATATAGCAGAAGATTAGTATCGGTGACCAATGAAAGTAATACACGTATATGTCGTAACAAATATTAACTTGTAGAATGTCAGTTATTTTCTAAATTTAGTATCTTGAGTTTTATTGATATTGATAAATAGTTGTTAGTTTATATTTGTGATAATCAAATAGTAATTAATTTATCAATGATGAATGCAACTACAAGTAATATTTTTATAGTTTTACTATTAATAGTTCAACTGGTCACAGCAACAGACATATGTTTACCTGGACAATCAATTTGTGAGACAAGACTTGGTCCTACATGCTACAGTAAGACAATCAGTGAATGTATTGGTATGTTTTTAATAATCTATATCATTTTTATTTGGATTTCTCTGTTAACTGTTATTTATAATATAATAAGACAATATTGTTTGTTCAATAGGTCAAGGTAGATGTCCTGTAAGTTAAATTTAGAAATCTATCAATTTTACACATAAGATAGGAATTAATAATAATAATTAATCAATTGTTTTTAATTGAATGATCAACACTAGGCTGATCCTGACAGAGATTGTTTTGATCCTAGAGTCCAAAAATGTCAAAACGGTAGAATTGTACCTATCAATACACCAGTAAGATGTATTGCCCCTGAGAATCCATGTGGGTATGTATCAGCTATTGGCTATTAATTAAATCGAGAGTGTTGTTTATTAATTATTTTTTATATTATAAAGAAATCATTGTTTTAATCCCAACTTTGGATATTGTTATAATGGTGTTAGCTGTCCACATAATTATTACATCTGTCATGTACGTAACATTAACTTTATATGTATATATCAATTCCAATTGGTGAAATGTTGACTAAACCTATTGTTTGTTTATTTTTATAGGGAAGATGCTATAACCCACTGGTAGAAATCTGTAGATAATGTTACCCAATAAACAGTTATCCTATTACGAAAGCATATTAATCATTTATGAATTAAATAAATTAATTTGCGCTAGTAAGATGACACATTATTAAAATTGCTATCAACAATTTTTTTTAAAATAGAATGTTGATCATCATGATGAATTACAATGAAATTGAATTTAAGAATTTCGATACCATTGTTTTCCTAAATCATGGTTATAACTTTCCTTATTGATTTCTATATTCATAATTTGATTTTATTTTGTAACCAACCAATGAACCAATCAAATGGGGTTAAATAAAGAATTATATTTACAAATGGGTGTAATACTAATTGAATAAAATATAAATATAATTTGAGAAAATATTTTTTATATTGTACAACAATGAAAACTATTTTATTATTTCTATTTGTTTTAGTAGTAGGTTGTTTATCACAAGGTGTTTGTGATATAGCTGGAGTTCATTATGAAATTTGCAATACAAAGTTAGGAATAGAATGCTATTCTCCTAACATTCATGAATGCATAGGTATTTAAGAATTTGTAAAATTTATATTTTTCATTTTACTTATTAATTTATGGATTTTGTAAACAGATGGAATTGTATGTAGTAAAGGTCAAGGTCGTTGCCCAGTAAGTATTTAATAGTTGAAAAAAAAAAAGAATTCCAATATTAATATCAATTTTATTAGGATGATCCAAGACAAAGTTGTTTTGACCCCCGTTACTTTAAATGTCAAGGTGGAAGAATAGTTGATATTAACACACCTGCTATATGTACATTTGGTCTTTTACCTTGTGGGTAAGTATAGATTAATCACTCAGATTCTAATTCATCAAAAATCTGAATTGTTTTTTAAATAATATTTTAGAAACATTTGCTTCAATCCAAACCTTGGTTATTGTAATTCCGGACTCTATTGTGCTTGGGGACAATATATTTGCAATGTAATTATTAAATAATTTAATGATATTCAAGTAATTCTTATTTACTTTTTTATAATTAAAAACATTTATAGCAAGGTGTAAGAAGATGTTATAATCCATTAACTGAATTCTGTCATGGTTAAGAATGTTCTATTCAATATATTGAAGATATAATAAAAAATATCAATAGTAAACAAATATTTTTGGTTTATAACTCTATACTCTTTCTTTAACCATTACATTTAAAACCAAAAATGTAGAAAATCAAATTTGTACATTATTTAAATCCTAACCTTTCGTATTGCACAATTACAATAAACAAAATTGTAAACTTTGATTGTGACAACAACCAGGACACTTCGTCAAATTATGATCAAAAATTAAAAAAAAAAGTTTTAGTGAAATTTAATTTAGTGTGTGAACAAACAGTTTTATAATTTCAATCTTTTTTTTGGAATTTAATTTAATAATGTTAAGATTATTTTCAAACAGTAGATCTACTTCAAAACAAATAATAATAAATACAAGTAATAATTATATAAAAAGATATTTTAGTGTAAATAATAATAATAATAATATGTCAACTGAATTCGATGGTATTGTTGTTGGTTGCTACGAGGGTGGTGAAGAGTGGTCTGCTATCGGTGCAGAACTCAATCAAAAGACTGATAACCTGTTGAGTAAGACCTTCAAGTTGTCCGATAACAAAGGAAAGCTCGGTGATTCACTGATCCTCTACAATGTCACTCCACAACACCCACGTGTTGCCATTGTCGGTCTCGGTAAGAAGAACGATCCAAAGTCCGGTGTCTACGAGCAATTCGATCATGTCCGTCGTGTCGCCGGTACCGGTGTCAAGTCACTCAAGTCGCGTGGCGCTACAAAGATCGGTGTCGACACCTCGATCGGTGACTTGCGTGCCTGTTCCGAGGGTGCCAACCTCTGTCTTTTCAAATTCGACTTGAAGTCGACCAACACCGCACCAGACAAGGACAAAGCACCAGTCGAAGTGTCGACTGTCGATCCATCAAAGTCGACCACCTCCGAATGGACCGAAGGAAAGATTCTCTCGGAATCACAAAACTTTGCTCGTTATCTCGCCGATATGCCAGCCAACTTGATGCATCCAACTTTCTTTGTCGAGAAAGTCAAGGAGAAATACCAAGACTTGATCGCCGCCGGCAAGGTAGAGATGATCGTTAGAGACCGTGCATGGGCAGAGGAAAAGAAGATGGGAATGTTCTTGGCTGTTGCCGCCGGAAGCGACCAACCACTCAAGTTCTTGGAGTTGCACTACCGTGGTGCCGCCGATCCAAAAGGTGCTCCATTGATCTTTGTCGGTAAGGGTGTCACTTTCGACTCTGGTGGTATCTCGTTGAAGCCATCTGCCTCCATGGGTATGATGCGTGGAGACATGGGTGGTGCTGCCGCCGCCGTCTCTGCACTCTACGGTATTGCCAGCTTGGGATTGAAGGTGAACGTCACCGTGCTCACTCCACTCACTGAGAACATGCCATCCGGTAAAGCAACTCGTCCCGGTGACATTGTTGTCGCTTCCAACGGTAAGACCGTCGAGATTGACAACACCGATGCCGAAGGTCGTTTGATTCTCGGTGACGCCCTCCACTATGCCCACACCTTCAACCCAGCAACCATCATCGACATCGCCACCTTGACCGGTGCCATGGACGTTGCTCTCGGTTACCACTACGCCGGTTGTTTCGCTGGCACCGACGACCTCTGGAGAGAGATCGACGACGCCGGACAAGTTTCCGGTGACCGTATGTGGCGTATGCCTTTGTTGCCAGAGTACCGTAAGCAATTGGACTCCAAGGTTGCCGATATCGTCAACAGTGCATCCAGATCGGGTGGTGCTTGCAGTGCCGCAATGTTCCTAAAGGAGTTTGTCCAAATTGACCGTTGGGCACATCTTGACATTGCCGGTGTCATGCATGCCGGTGAGGAAGGTGCATACATTAGCAAAGGTATGACTGGAAAGCCAGTAAGAGCACTCATTGAATTGGCCAAGAAACAGATTGGAAAATAAACATCAACAAAATTAAAAATTTTAGTTATAACTATGTAAATCCATATTAGCTCAAATCAAAAACAACTCCTCTTTTAGATTATCATAGAGAAAACGCAGAAAATTATAAATTAAATATTTTTGTATTTATTATTTTTTTTTTTTATATGTTTTTGAATTATTATTGCTTTCCACCAACTATTGTATCTCTCATTATTTGGATTGGAAATTGAGTTTATTATTATTTTATAAAAGTACTATACTATTTCTACAAATCTTCATCTTCTTCTTCTACTTCTACATCTATTTCTTCTCCTTCTTCTTCTACTTCCTCTTCTCCATCTTCTCCTTCCTCTTCTCCATCTTCTTCATCTTCATCTTCTTCTTCCTCTTCCTCTTCTTTCTCTCCTTCATCTCCTTCATCATCTTCATCATCATCATCTTCTTCTTCTTCTTCTCCTTCTTCTTCCTCGGCTTCTTCCTCCTCTTCTTCTTCTTCCTCTTCTTCTTCTTCCTCTTCTTCTTCTTCTTCTTTAGAACTGACATCTGCATCAACACCAGTTAAACCTTTCTCTAAGTTTTTATTTCTCTTTACTTTCTCTGAAAACTTTTCTTGATCAATATATTTATTCTTATACAATCGTTGATAGAATTCGCTCTATAGAATTTAATTAAATGTTAATAATAAGAAGAAGTGTGTTTGAAGTTACTACCTACCAAAATCCGAATTGCATCATTTGCAAATTCACCGACACCATTAAACTGAATTGCATTTTCAACCATTAATTCGAAATCCTTACAGACTCCTTCAATATCCTCCCTATAAAATCCTCTGATCAAACGGTTCTTAATGATAGTGATCGACATTGGAGAAGTGATTTTCTTGTAGTATTTGGTCTGAAGTTTCACATCACCACCAAACTGTCCAATTGCAGCCAAATGACGATACATGTAGGTGAGGCACTTGTCTTCACCGGTCAGCTCTGGATCCGCTACGATAGAATCGACCTCCTCAATGATATCGAGAATCGCCTTTGTAAATAGACTAACTTTACTCTTGTTGTAAGGGGCATTCTTGTCCCAGTTTCTTCTGTAGAAACTCAAACGTTCATCCAACGCCTCGGATGGAGCGTGTGGAACAACGATATTTGGATTTTGCCATACATTCTTATCCGTGAGTTTGACGTCTGAATCTGCTTTAACTTCTTTCGATGATGATTTCTTGCTTGCTTTGACTGGTGCTGCTGCTGTTGCCTTGACTGGTGCCGCTTTGGGTGGTGTCACTTTTGTTGTTGTTGTTGACTTTGCTTGTTTAGTTGATTTTTTGCTTGATTTCTTTGTGGTTGTTTGCTCGAACTGTAGCTTTGGAACCTCGTGATCTACTGAGAATCTACGAAGACTCTTCTTAAATGCCTTGGTCGGTGTAATTACTTTCTTTCTAATAATAGGCGATTCCTCATCATCTTGGACATTGATTTGCTCCTCGTCGCTGTTCTCGCTGACGTCACTAGTTTCAACTTTAACGACTGCATAGTCGTTTGCTTCATTGTCGTCGCCGTTATCGTCGTCGTCATCGTTGTTAACATATGAGATCATTCCTACTTTGGTGGATTTATTCTTCTTTGTCGGGGTGAATGATTGTGCGATTACCACCTCGTCCAGTCTTGTAACCGTTTTGTGGTCCCTCTTCGAACTATTTGGTAACAAACGTTTGTTTATACCACTGCTATTCTTCTTTGGTGTAACCTCTTTTACGACTTTTGTTGTAGTTGGTTTTGTGGTTGTTGTCTTTGCTTTCTTTGGTGCTGCTTCTGCTGTTGAAGTAGAAGAAGCTGGAATGATTGGACATTCTAATTCAAGTTCAGATAATCTTCTTGTCAATCCTTCAGTTGTCTGTGGTTGTTTTGGTTGTTTTGGTTGTTTCGGTTGTTTCGGTTGTTTTGATTGTTGTTTTGGTGGTGGTGGAGCAGCCACAACAGGTGGTGTTGCTGCTTCGTTTGATGAGTCACTACTAGATTCGGTTTCCGCTTCCGATACAGTAGGGACAGTGGCAGTAACAACTGATTTGCTTGTCGTTTCAACCTTCTTGATGCTGGCAGACAATGATTTCATTGGTGCACGTTTCGTAACTAAATCCTCTACTTCCTCTTCCGATTCCTCTTCGGACTCCTCCTCCTCTTCCGGTTCATCTTTTTTCTTTGAAATTACCAATGCATTTGAAGTTGGTTTTGTACTGGCTGTCGAATTGGTATTGGAGTTGATATTCGGTAAGAACAAATTGGTTTGTTGAACTGGTTTCTTCAATATCAAAGGTTTCTTCTTTGATTTATCCAAATTCTGTTTCAAAATATCAACTGCTTGATTATTCCTAAATATTGAAATAAATTAATTTCGATAAACATAAACACAGAAATTTCTAAATTAATTAATTTTAACTAACATACTTGGAAGTTGGTTGATGTTGTTTATGTACAGATGGAGTTGTTGGAACCAGTGCATTGGAGCTGTGTGTCAGAGCGGCAGTTGGCATTGGCATGAGGAAACTTGAAGAGGTGTATTCCACTGGAATATCGGTGCCTACCTCACGATGGAAGATAATCTTGAACGACCGGAAATAGACAGAGATGATATCAAAGTTGTGAAGAATAACTTTCTTGTAGATTCCTGGAACAAAGTTGATTCTCACTGTATCGGCTTTGCTTGCATCATACAATGGATTGAATATAAACTGTTTGATCACTTTGTCATACACAATTTCAAAGTGTTTCTTTTCCACACCTGCTCTAACAATAGTAAAATGACATTGATCCATATCACTAAAATAATAATAATATATAATAATAATTTATAATAATTATAAATTTTAAAATTTAATTTAAATTATATTTGTGTTGTTGGTTAATTTAATTTAACTTACGTTCCAAAAATGATGGATTTCGAAATCATTGGGAATTTGTTGTTCTTATTGTTGGGAGCATCACCCATTTGACGATCTAAAAATTGAATGGTTGCATAAGGTTTGACTTTTCTCTCCTTATCAGAGTATGAATCTGCACCATTGCTCTCTTTGATTGCTAGTTCATACTTTTCTGATGTTGTGGTTGGAGTTGTTGTTGGTTTACCATTCAACTTTATGTTGTTGGCATTTGAATTATTTTCAATATTGTTGTTGATGTCGATGTTGTCAGTGTTGTTGTCACTAATATTGGAAAGCACCAACGCCATGGAGTTATCGACTTCAGCCATTTCCTCTCAATTCTCGATTCTATTAACAAAATCTACCTTTAAGATTTAAATCTGACTAATATAAAATAACAAACAAACAAAAACTATTCTCTTTTTTTTTTTTGTAACAATTCAGTTTTAAAGAATATTTCAATAATAAAATTTGGTGAAGATAAATATATAAAAAGTTCAGTTATAGTTTACTTGGAAAAATATTTGGCGCGCTAGCTTATCGAAAATAATTTCAAAAATGAAAAATTTTCAGAAGTTCCAAACAAACCCGTTAATTATTTATTTATTAAATTTGATTTTAATTAAATATTAAAGAGATTTTTTAAAAAAAACTTTTTATATATTTATTTAATTTATTTATTTATTTATTCGATATAGTATTTCTTTTTTGATTTGTTAAAGTTACTCAACTTTGATTTATTTATTTTTATTATTATTAAGATGAATGATTATGGTGGTGGTAATAGTAGTATTGCTATGGATGATGATAGCGATCCTCTAAAACAACAACAACAACTACAAACACCAAAGAAGAATAATACATCTATTAAATTCACACAATCGTCAACTGCAAAGTTTTTGGATGATGAAGATGACCAAGATGATAATGAATATCAAGAAACTAATAATAGTAATAGTAATAATGGCTTGGGTTACGATCGAAATGAATCACATAATTATAATTCTCATTCGCATCATCATCATCATCACCATCATCATGCTCATCAACATAATAATAATTACCACCATAATCAACAACAGCAGCAACAACAACATAACCAAAATCAACACTCTAACAATAGACTTTCTGGCGTTGCTGTAAGTAACAAACTTAACAAATTTGATCAAATCAAACATACAACTTATAGATTACTTCTTCCAAAAATTTAGTTTACAAATAAACAAGTAAACAATAGTAATATATCTAGTTTCATAGGAATGAGCTCTTTAACATTAAATTTTATGGTATGAACCAATTTTCGACTATAGACTGATTCAGATTCAATGTAACTAACATTATTTTTTAAATTTGAAGAAAAAACAAGGTTTTACATTCAACTCTGATCAGAAAAAACAAGATAATAACAATAGTATAAAGAAAGATGATGAAACAGATCAAAACAATGTTGAAATGCATGATGATGACACAGAGACACTAGCAACAACATCAACATCAATTGAAACAGAGTATGAACAACAGCAGCAACAACAACAACAACAGGAAGAGTTGGAAAAAGAAAAAAGTAAACCAATTGACTATGATGATGAAGAAGGTTACATTGATCCACCATTCGATTTCGCACCAAAGTTTAGTAGAGGAGGCATTGGCTATGATGACCGGTTACCTTATCCTTTCGTAAAACAAAAGCACAAAGAGGAAACAGCAGAGTTTGAACATCGACAGATTCTCTGTTGGATCAAGACCAGCGATTCGGAATACAAAAATCTAAACACATGTGATTTGGAGAGCTTTTTGGTTGTTGGAGACGACGATGAACTTCCGCCAAGAGATGAATTCTGTCCGTATGAAAAGATTGAGGAATTGGAGGATAAAAAGAGCACACTAACCGATCTCGATCGTAATTGCTTCGTCAAAGCAAGAGCGAGATCCAACCCGTACGAATGGATCAAAGGTGCCATCTTTCAAAATCGTGCTGCTGTCAAAATGGCTAATCTCGACAAGATTGCTACACTCATTGAAATTAAACCTAATCAAGATAAAGTAAGTTGAATGTTATTACTAATCAGCAGCAGCAGAAGCAGCAATCAAAAGTTGGTAATTTGAACTAATTATATTTTATTTTAGTTTTATTTTGCAGATGTTTGTGCAGGACCTGGTGGATTCACGGAATATACACTTTGGAGAATGGTTGGAAAAGGTATACCTGTGGAAAACAAAGAACAGCGCAAGCGGTGTAAAACAAAAGGTTGGGGTTTCACATTGAAGGGCGAGTGTGATTGGAAGTTGGATAAATTCACTGATGACTCTGGTCTGAAGATTGGTGATAATTTCGTGGTTGACTATGGTCCTGCCGACGACGGCGACATTCAAAACGAACAAAACATACGTCATTTCACTCAGATGGTACTGAAAGGTACCAATCAGAAAGGTGTCAATCTGTTTATGGCCGACGGTGGTATCAGTACGGAAGGTGAGGAGTTGAACCAGGAATCTATTCTTGGACATCTGATACTCTGTCAGTTTCTAACAATGTTTGAAATTCTGTCGTTGGGCGGTAATTTCGTTTGTAAGATTTTCGACACCTTCACACCATTCACAGTTGGATTGTTATATATTATATTTAAGCATTTCGAATCATTTACCATTGTCAAACCATTTACAAGTAGACCTTTAAATTCTGAACGGTAACTATAACTATATCATTTTCCAAATCTTTATTATTTATTAACAAGTTTGATTCTTTAAATAGTTATGTAATTGCCAAAAATCTTTTAGTATATAGACCAAGTAATATTAGAAATTATCTTTATAAGTTAAATCAGAGATTGAATGATGGCGAGAACATCTTAAGAATCATTGATATCAAAGATCCTGTTTTTATAGATTTTATTAGAATGAAATCATTAGAGTATGTAGTTAATGTATACACTTTGTGCGCTCTTTTTTATAATGTATTTATTAATATTTTTGATTGATAGACAATGTGATAGTCAGATAAGAGCATTTGAATACTTTACAAAAGCAGTTGAAGATTGGGAATATAGAGTGTGCGATCAAGAAATACTCAAACAAAACTGTCTGACAGAGTGGGGTATCCCTTTAGATCCAAGACATACAGAGAAACTTAACAAACAACATCATCATCCATATAATCAACAACAAAGAAAATCAATTAACAATAAGCAAAAGATAAATAATAATAACAATAATAACAACAAAATTAGTATTAATAATAATGGTGATAACCAAAAATATAAGAATAATGATACAGCTAAGGAAATGACTACATCGACGACAACAACCACTACTCCTGTAACAAGTCCACAGAAGAAAGGAATCAATCAACCGAGTTATGTAAAGTCACCTTCAAAACAATTCGTTTCGTCTCTGGATGCAATCACCAAACACAAGATTAAACCGTTTTCCGTTGTCGGTAATAAAACACCTCCACTACCTAGTTTAGACTCTGACTTTCAAAATATGTAAAATTTTTTTCAATGATAGTGGTTGTGGCTGTTTTTCACAATGGACTATTCTCTTGATTAAAAATACAAATAAAATCTAGAAAGATCACATTCTTTGTATGAATTGACCTTTGTATAATAGAATGAATTAGTTAAGTACATTCACAACTGGAGAGTTTAATTTAGTATTACAAGTAATTTCTTTTATTATTATTATTATTGTTTTTTAACTATTTAATTAATATTACTACTGATAAATATATTGTTTAATATAATTGTAAAGGCATATCCTTTAATTCGGTTACAGATAGACTCTTCTTTGCTTTCTTGAGAATTTCAAGTTTGTGAATACATTCTTTACGTCTTGCGACAACAACTTCATTTTCTCTTAACAAGTGATCTACCATATTCTCATCGTATAGGATTGATGACAATTCTCTCTGTAAGATATCTTTTGAACGATCGATTAAAAAGTGTGAGATAACCTTGATAGTATTCTCTTGAACATTGAATTGAGCAATTTCGAAATAGCTATGTAATAATCGTTCTATTTTTAAATTTAGTTAGTAAATATAATTGTTTAGTTTGCGATATATTGATAGTTACTTAATAAATGAATTTGTTTTCTTTCTTCATCGGTATAGTTATCGTTCATTCCATATAGTAGATTTTGTTGTTGAGTTTGGTTTCTTAAATTATCTTTGGTGGTGACAACCTTCTCTGGCTCTTGTTTCTTACCAAAGATGAAACCAAAGAGTCCACTTCCACCGCCAGAGCTGTTTCTCTCTACTTCTGGTTGTGGTTGAGTGTATTGAATGTCTTGTGGCTTAGTGTTGCTATAGAGTAGTCTGTTGAGTTCGGCCGTGTAGGTTGGGTGTGATGTATTAATGTAGCTGCATTCGGCATCGACCATATCGGAGATCATCTTGTTGGTTGGGCTCAAGAGCTTTCTAAGTACGTTGTTTGCAACCTCAACAATACGCTCTCTCAACACTGGGAATCGCGAGAAGATATGAGAGTCCACCTGTGTCAAGATACGAAGGAGCTCGTCCAATACCAAATCAGCACATTGCACAGCTGGATCTTTGAGTTTCTCGATTTGAATCTTTATCAAAGAATCGAATGTCTTTTGTGGAATGAACATTGTTGGACGGATACCAGATGAATTTCTCAATGCCAATCTCAACTGTTGATCTGTCAACCAATCGAATGGCTTTACACTTGTATTCTTAAATGCCTGTGAGAATATATATCTAATTCTAGCTCCTCCATTACTATTATCATTATTAATTGTTAAAAGAAAAAGAACAAAAGGTTTTAGTGATTTGAATATAACTAGTTTATAAATAAAAGAAGAATTGACAACTTACATATGATCAGTTAATTGATCATCATTTACACCTTCGAGATCAGCTCTAAATTGTAGTGCAAATTTGTTCATTATGTCAATGAGTAAACGAGATTTATCAGAGGCACGCTCTGGAGTTGGTTCTCCATAGTTCTCGAGTTCCTCACGATACTTGTTGATGAGTGCACGAATTTGGTTCTTTACACCTGGCATCGACTCTCTAATGTGTTTGGTAAGGATTTTGTTGCATTTCTGTGCCAAAAAGATCGATCCTGTTTGATTGGCGATTCGGCTGTACACCGGATGATTCTGGAACCAACGTTCTTCGTCCTTCAACATTGTGCTGATTGCCTTCTTGGTTTGAATGTCGTGTTGACTACGATTGATGATTCCAACGAATCCAAGTTTCAATGGTACGGTGTGACCGAGCAGGATATCCATTGCATCGGTTCCACGATCCATGAGATCGAGCTTTGTCAGTACACCAATGGTACGACGACCCTCTGGATCGACCTCCTTTGCCAACTTCAAAGCATCCGATGTCACAATATCTTGATTGGCAGCGGAAATAGCGAGAATGATCGAGTTTGGATTGGAGATGTAGTCAAGCACCATATCACGGATTCGCTCCTCGATATTGGTTGGCTGATTGCCAATGGGGATACGTGTGATACCCGGAAGATCGACCAGTGTCAATGGAATGACGTAGGGCGAGAAAATCTTTAGGATGATTGGATCGCTGGAGATCTCTTTGTTGGCACCGGCAACACGGTTTGTCTCTGCTTCGATCTCGTCGCGAATTCCCGCAAAGTTGAAACGGACATCGCCAGTGTGAGCGAATTCACCCCACTCTGCATTGTCCTCGATTCTGATCAGCTGTAGCACGAGTGGACGTCTGGTGACAAGACCACTACCACGCGGCAGGAAATCTCTACCAACGAGATTCTCCAATACCGACGACTTTCCACTGGATTGTGAACCGATGACAACGATCTGTGGTAACTTGATCTCCGAACCAATGAGTGAAGTGATCTCTTGCAACTTATTGACTACAGGGAGCAAACTGTAACCTACAGTCTCAAACTTTTCATTGGGAATACCACCAACTATTGGTTGTGTTGTAGTTGCTGTTGAAAATTGTTTGCTTAATCCACTAACATTGGATGTTTCATTATTATTGATTGACATTGATTTAAAATAATTTGAAATGGAAATCGATCCATTTCTCTTGTGCAATGACTTATTACTATGATTTAGCTTATATCTATTATATTTCTTTATGGTACCATTGATATTACTATAGGCTCTTTGATGACACATTCTAGTTAGCATTGAACTTGACATTGTCACCAAATTGTTTGTCAACAAAGTTGACATTGATGATGACGATGAAACGATCAATGACATTTTGATTGAATATTTATTATTACTATTAAAATGACTTTATTTTTTATATTTATTTACAAATTATTATTCTGATTGATCGATATTAAATATGATTATGATTATGATGATTTAATATTTAGTTTTAAAAAATCTTTGAATTTTTGATGATCTTGCATATGTTTGTTATTTATATTTTTTTTGCTTTTTGTTTTTTTCTCTAAAGACCCAGATAAATTTTCCCACTGAAACTCATACATAATCATGAGTATTTAGTTTCTTGATTTTTTATTGTTTTTGTTTTTGAATACTAGAAATAATTTATATTAATTAATCAATTTTAGTTTAAAATTAGAAATTACATCATCTTTATGGTATTAAACAGCAAAAAAATAAAGTAAGATAAGATATTTATTTTATTTTTATTTTTAAATTTTTTAAAAGTTTATAAAGATAGTTTTTAAAAGATGATGATATCAACAAGACAATTGCTTTCCAGCATTATAGGTTGCGTTCAATGCAAATGGCTTGAATGGGCTTGGTGTTGATGTGCAAATAAAACATGTGAGGGAATGCTTGAATCGATTCAGCTATATTTAGAGTCAAGATATGTGATTTGTGACGGTTTAGTTGTCTACTTAATATTAATATCTTAATGACCTGCAATTCTTTCTCGAACTGCAATATGTCATTTTATTAATAAACAGTTGCTACTTGGTTTGTCTAAAACACCTCGATCATTGATCATTCTTTAGTTACTTTAGATCTAGCTACTCGATTCAATATTTCTTTATATATTAATGATTTCCAAAAAGGCGATACTGATTATCAAACTATCTTTCTCTCTTCAATTTATATATTCTATTCTTTTTATAATATATATTTACAAACTATTACAATCTTATTTACTTTATTTAAATAAATTATAATATAAAAACTAACTTTACTCCTATTATTATTATTATTATTAATTATTAGGAGAATTAACAACAGAGAATCCACTCATGCCTTGACTTTTAATTAATTTTAATTGTCTCTGACCTTTCAGTAACATCATTTCGATCTTTGAGATGTCTCTTCTAGATATTGATTTGGCTTTCGTTCTGAATTGACTTTGTATATAACTGGTCATCGGATATGATTGTTCACCACTGCCACTACTGCTACTACTGCTTCCACTATTCAGTCTATCGTTCTTTAATGATTGTCTGATGAAATTTCTATATAATGACAAAACTTGTTTCTGTACTCCACTATATCTAGGTGCTCCATTAGCGACTGCTTCTACACCTGCAACAACAAAAGGTGATGCCATTTTCCTATCTATATATATATCTTATATGTACAAAACGATACTAATAATATATTATAAAGCTATATATTATTAAATAAAGTACTACTACTACTACTACTACTTCTATTATTTATGTTTGTTTAATTAATCGGTTTGCTTAACAACAACAATAACAATAATGATCATCATATCAAACAAATATTTGAATTTAAATTTGAAAAAAAAAGAATCGTTTTTTTTTTGTTTTTTGTTTTAGAGTTGGTAATGAAGTGTAATAACCGAATGGTTCCACTTCGATCATTTGCTGACATAATCAGTATTCATAGATTTATTTCAGTGTTTTTGTTTTCTGTGTCTTTGCTTTCTGTTGGTTATATTTTAATTTAATAACTGACAGTTTCTGTTCATCTGACATTCCTTTATACTTTTGATCGATCATTGCTTTGTTTTCATTATAGAACTGTTGAAACTCTGGATCTACAATGATATTATTATTATTATTATTGTTGTTATTTGATGAAGATGATGCTGAAGTTGTAGTTGAGGTTGTATTACTAACACTATTAACATTGTTGTTGTTGATATTGTTGGTGGTTGTCGAGAAAGAGGACGATGTAGAATCTAAATTTACAGGTACAATAGGTGATTCACAAGAACCACAGAGTGTTTCCTCTTCGAATGGAGTGTCTCTACCGAAAACGGTTGAGCACTTGGCATTGGAGCATTTGTAGTGATATTTGGAAGTCGGTCCGTAGTTATCACAGAGATCAATGGAGAGATCCGGATAGATACCGAGTGCAACACGTACCCAATACTTAAATTGGACGCCATGCGAAACCGTACTACCATCAAATATCCATGTTGCTGCATGACACATCTGATGACACAAGACATTTACAAGTTTCTCTTTTTTTAATATTATTATTATTATTAGTAATAAATAAATATTGGTTAGATTAGATTAATTAGCACCTGCCAAGTTAAATTATCTATAACTAACTTACGAATAGTTGATATATGATTGATAAATATTGTTATGAATGCAACTCTGTCTTTGGTTGTTGGATCCTGTTGGATGGAGATGGTTGCAGGTGATATCTTTGGCGCGGAGGAGTTGGAGCTGGAAGTAGATTCGTTGATGTTAAAGGTAAGAGTTTTCGATTCCTTTGAGATGATAATAAGATCTTCTTTGAATTTGTCTTTGAAGATGGTTGTATTGAACAGCTGGAAATAGTTTCTAACATATTCCTCTTTGAACTTGATATAGTTTGCTTGATCCGAGTCGGTCAGCTTCGAAAGATTGTTTAATGGTGGACATATTGCAATATCAATATTATTATCTTTATTATTGATATCTTTATATTTATCCATATAGCTATATATATTTTATATATATATATATATTTTCATTGAAACAAAAAAATAACATAACATTATATTAATTAGTATATTAAACAATCACTCCAATTAATAAATAATTAATGATAACAGCATTACAATTGTTTAGGTTTTGAAGGTAAATCAGTATATGGATCACTCTCTTTTACAATCTTCTTCTTTGTATAATCAGATTGTTTACTAATGCTAACTCTGCTCATACTCTTAATAAGCATTTCATCAACGTCATCCACTTTCTTTTGTCTACTTTCATTGTTTTTATTACTATTATTATTATTACCTATTTTTGTTTTATTATTGCTATTATTACTATTGCTACTACTATTATTATTATTATTATCATCTATTTTAGTATTATTACTAATGGTTTCATTACTGGAATACAAAGTTTCATTACCAAGAAGATCAAGAATACCATTTGAACTACTTAATCTTCTTAATGTCTTCAACTGATTTGTGAGATTATTTTCTTTTGTTGTTTTGGAGGTGGTATTTGATTTTAATGCTGATGTAGATGTAGTTGTTGGTATTGATTTTGTTAGTGAAGATGATTTTATATCTTTATTGGTACTATTATTACTATTGTTTTTATTAGTGTTACTATCTTTATAGTCGTCATCATCAGGTGATATTAATAAAGATAAAATATGTATACGTTTATGACTGGTATTTGAAAGATTATCTGTTTTTGTAGCTGTTGCTGTTGTTGTTGTTGTTGTTGTTGTTTTCTTTGAATTTGTTGGCTGTACAGTCTTTGATACTTTAGATTTCGAGTTCCATTTCCAACCTCTTTCAACAGATACACAATCTATTCTTTTCTTCAATAACTCTAAATCACTATAGTCTGTCATATTAAATATTACTAATTCATTTATTTATATATCTACTTATTATACAAATAAACAAAAAACGTTACTTTGGGATATTTTTGGCAAATGAACACTCAAAATTAAATTTTTCAAAAAAGGGATGACCTTTGGTTTTTTCAGTTTTTCAGTTTAAGTAGTTCATTGTGTCATATTACTCATTATATTTATAACAATGTTTGGTAAATCAATCAAAGCAGGTACTAAATTAGTACTTTCCAGAAATATCTCATGTACTTCCCGATGGAAATGTTCTGCCACACAAACTAACAATGTATGATTGACAATCATGTTACTTATCTTTCTTTCTTTCTTTCTTTCTTCCTTCCTGTTGTCTCGTCTCTGTGATTACAAAATATAATAATAATAATGATAATGATACTAATAATTCTATCATCATTAATAACATACTTTTAGAAAAAGACAGCATTATTCGATTTACATAAGGATTTGGGTGCAAAGATGGTACCATTCTGTGGTTGGGATATGCCTTTGATGTATCCAACCGGTGTCTTGAAAGAACACTTCCAATGTAGAAATAATAGTGCTTTGTTCGATGTTTCTCATATGGGTCAATTGAGAATTCATGGAAAGGATCGTGTAGAGTTCTTTGAATCGATTGTTGTCGCCGATATCCAGGCGTTGCCAGTCGGTCATTCTAAGCTCTCTGTTTTCACCACCGAGCAAGGTGGTATCATCGATGACACTATGATTACCAACGCCGGTGAGAACCTCTACGTCGTCGTCAATGCCGGTTGCGCCGACAAGGACATCGCTCACATCAAGCAAAAGATGGCAGAGTTCAAGGCCACCGGCAAAGACGTCTCACTCGAACTCATGGAGGATCAAGCATTGATTGCCGTCCAAGGTCCATCCACCGAATCGATCGTTTCCAAACTCGCCAAACTCGATCTCTCAAACATGGAATTCATGACTCAAAGACATGCTAAAATTGATAATATCGATGTGATCATTACAAGGTAAATGTTGACATGACATAAAACAAACATTGATTGAGAAATAATAACTAACTAACTAACTAATTTATATTGATATTGATATTGATAATATTTTAGATGTGGATATACAGGTGAAGATGGATTTGAAATTTCAGTATCAAACTCGAATGCTGTTAGATTGGCAAAGATTTTATTGGATACCGGTGTTGAGGGTGTGAAGTGTGCTGGTTTGGGTGCACGTGATTCATTGAGATTGGAAGCAGGTTTGTGTTTGTATGGTCACGATTTAAATGAGGAGATCACCCCGATCGAAGCAACATTGGGTTGGCTCATTAGCAAGCGTAGAAAGGAAGCCGGTGGATTCCCAGGTGCCGCCGTCATTCAGAAGCAGCTGAAGGAAGGTGTCAGCAAGAAGCGTGTAGGTCTCATCGTAGAAGGTCCACCAGCACGTGAAAACACTGTTTTGGTCGACGAGGCCGGTAAGCAAATCGGTCATGTCACCTCTGGTACATTGAGTCCAATGACCAAACAATCGATCTCAATGTGTTATCTCAACACTGAACACTCAAAGAACGGTACCAAGGTATTCGCTTCGATTCGTGGACGTCAAATTCCAGCGGTCGTCTCTAAAATGCCATTCGTTCCAACCAACTACAAAAAGATTACACCAACTGCCTAAAACTGATCAGTTAATTGACATCAAACATTCTCACAAACAGTAAAATACAAAACAATCATTATTATTATAAGTATTCCTTTTTATTTATTCAAGTTAATTATTATTTTATTTTATTTCTAATTGAATGGATTTGAATAATATTATTCAATCAAAAGTGAAATGAGTCCACACTCTAGAGGATATAAATGTTGAATGGATTGTTGTAATTCTTTGAGCTCTGCAATTTTCTTGTAATGAATATAATGTAATGCTAATTCTTGATATGCACTATAAATAATAACAATTTGAATAGTTAGTATTAATTAATAATTTGGAATTGAAGATTAATTGATGATGATGATGATAACTTACGAATGTGGTTCTAATGTTGTTGCAATTTTGAATGCTCTTTCAGCGAGTTCCTGTTCATTTTTTAGATTGAGAGAGACGACCAATCTCTATGCATTTCTTGCTGAGGTAGGAGATGGTGTGTTCTTCGGGATCGGTCGATGAAAATTCGGCGGTGTTGTTTGAGCGAATTGCTTCGGCCAGTCGTGGTACGATGTCGAGTGACGAATCATAGGCGTGGTTATTAATACAGATGAGGAACTTCAAGTGGTGTGATATTCCAGTGAGTTGCAAACAATACTTGGCGTGTCCACGCACCGTTAGGAACTTGGCCATCAGGTAGTGGTATTTCGGATCGACCATCGGTGCACACTTTACGGCCTGCTCGACCAGGTCCATCTGAACGAGTGCAAAGAACTTGAAGAGATAGTGTGTCAGTGGCAAACAATAGAACCGGTGGCTACTGTCGACAACGATCAAACCCTCGTTGTTTACCTCCACCAGTGCAATCGAACCAGTCGGGCGGAACTGAGGGAACAACGAGAAAGTCTGATTCGGTTTGTAACTAGAGAGCGAACCTGCACCGACCTCATAAAGATCCTCAGGGAAAACAGTACCAGACGATGAAGATAAAATCAATGGTGCACTTTCATGATTATTTGGGAATACTATATTTAATCAATAATAATAGGTTAAATAATTTTAGTTATTATAATTATTAGTTTTCTTGATGATATATTATAACTTACAACATTGAATATCATTTGGAGTTGTAAAGAACAAAGTATTATTATGCCAGAGTGCAGAGGTAAGTGTGAATGGCCATCTACACAACATATGTATGGTTGGACGGATTTTAAATAGACAGAAATATTGTGAATAAACAAAGATACAATAGTTTTGATTTGGTTCCCAATATACTTTTAATGGAGGTGGTAATGATCTAATGTTAAAATAAACAGTCAGTATTAGCAGCCTTCCACTTAAAACAACAAAAGGTTGATAAACAAATAATCACTTACTCTCCAATTGGTTGTAATGACCACCAATCATAAAGTTGGAATGTTTTTGATTCATTCTCTTCACCTGTGATTTGAATTGGTGGTTCCTGTAGGAGATTGCTGCTGCCGGTGTTGGTAGATTGACTTGAGGAACTGCCACCGGTCGACGAGGAGTTGTCTTGGTGTGTATAGACACCCATGAGCAGTCCACTGGTGAGACGATCGTCGTTCGTGTGCAACAGTAACTCTTGTGCAACCTGGGGATTTGCAAACTCTTTGGTTTTCAAGAGGATCTTTGAGCTGGTTTCCTCTTCTTTCTTCTTTTTGGTGGTCAAAACGCCGAGTGTCAACTTTTTCTTTTTGACTGGGTCGACGACGTCAAAGATACGCTCCAACTTACCGAATCGCTCTGCACCGCAGTCCTTACCGCCTTTTCCACTCCATGCAATGTCAATGGCACTGCCCTTCTCCAGCAACTTCCAGGTGGCCACTTCATACACTTGATATTGGCCGGTTGCCAGGTGGTGAACACTTAGGTAGGTTCCGTTGGCACTCACCTCCAACGACACCGACTCTGACTGTGCAATTGGCACCTCTTTGATGACGGTGCGTTCCGAGCTCAGTGCATTGCTTAGCGGCATCGAATTGAGATATCCATCGCGTGGGAAATATACAACACCAGAGGTGGTGGCGAACGACGGTACCGAACTGGCAACGGTCGACATCAAGTAGATAGTCTTGTTCACCCATACCAACCATAGCTGTGGTTGCAGTGGATGTTGCAACAACCTATAGATCTTTGCCTTCTCCTTCTTGGCTGGATTCAACAGTTGATCGATATCGATAATATAATCCTTAACCAACGTTCCACCCGCTCTACTCAACAGCACAATCTGTGCAGGACTCTTCATCGTCAACAAAAGATCCTGTTGGAATCTAGGATGTGAAATCGTATCCAACGATTGGAACTCTCTTTTTCCACATGATATCTTTGATATCTCTTTCATTGTAACAATATCATAAACAATAATAACTCTACATATAATATTAGTAATTTATATATATGTAATATTCATTCTATAAACACTTACCTATCAGATGTTAAAACTAATATATTACCTGTAATGCTATCATATGAAAGATCAATGATATCATGTACCTTTGGGAATTGATTCTGTAATGAACTTGTCTTTAGATTCCATAGACATGTATAACCATCACTGCCACAAGTTACTAAATAATCACCATCTGAATTCTGTTGAATGTGAGAGATAGTGGGAAATAGTTTGTTAGTTTTGTGTAAATATAATTGAATAGAAGATATGTTGTTGTTGTTGTTGTTGTTTAATGATGACTCTTGACTTACTTCTATTGACTTCATTTTAAGTATGGTTGTGTTGTTCTTTGAGTGACCACCGGTCAGTGGTTTCTCAAGTTCCCATTTATCGACATTCCACAGCCTGATCACTGAATCACTCGATCCAAAGGCAACCAACGGTAGGTTTGAAAAGAATTCGATTGAAGTTGGTGGTTTAAAGTCAAAGATCGGCACTTTCACTTCACGGATACGCTGTGAATGATAGTTGATAAAGAGAATACGATTGTCTGCTACAACCACTATATAATCATCGGATCCAATACTGTTGTTCACTTTACTGCTACTGGCAGCGACGCCCGACTTTGCTTGCGATGTCTTTGACTTTCTTTCCTTAACTAAACGCGTGTGTCTATCGTAGAAATGCAAGAATCTAATCTGTCCGAGCTTCTCTAGTTTCTCATTGATAAGCAAGTCCGACGAATCGCCAATCGTAGTCGATCGACTGCTACCGACAGTGTTACCGCTGCCAACGCCTGAAATGTGGTCGTTTGACAATCCACTTCCACCACTTCCACCACCACCTCCGCCAATATTCGAACTAGCCAAGTTATTGTTACTATTACTGGTATTGAGTCTAACGGTGTTGTTTGGTGAGCGATGTGCTTGGCTGAGTGAAGGTGACATCAGCAGGTTGGTCATTGGCGACGGTGAAGACGGCGACGCCTGACTGGCCGATGGCGGTGTCGGTGGCGACGATATAGAGAGATTCGACAGTGTTGGAATCTTTCGCTGCAGTAGATGTAGTTCTCTTCGTTCCTCTTCGTGTTGTCCAATCGAGAAATTCAATATCTTCTGTGAGGTAACATAGTTTTGGATGACAATGTTGTTGTCGCCGTCGGCAAACAACACCCAAGGATTCACCGGATGTATATCCATCGGTGTGAACACCGTATTCTGATGTCCTTTACTCTTAAATACAACATAGTTAACAACGTCAGCTCTACTACTCTGTTGAGTGTTACTTCCTGTTGCTGCTGCACCACCACCAGCTACTGGAGATGTTGTTGAACCCGCACTAATTGTAGAAGTCATACTCTTCTCTCTCTTTTCTATTCTGACAATCAATCTAGGTGATATGATATTTATCTATCAGGTGATTTGTTGTCTATCTGTTTTTTTTGTTTTTGTTTTTGTTTTTATATTTTAAACCAACAAAAACTAACTAACAAACTAAATTGATTTTCTTTTTTAGTTTTTTTTGTTTGAATAAATATGATTTTCTTTTCAAAATATGAATATAAATATAAATATATAATACACCTTTTTAGTAATAATGTTACAACAAAATAATCTAGATTAAAATCAATTTTTATCAAAATTTAGTTTTTGTTTTTTTTTTTTTTTTTTTTTTTGTGGTGATTGTGTTTATAAAAAAAATTTTGTTGATCATTAAACGATGCAAGATATGTTTTGTGATTGATCTTCAATGAATAAAATAAAAGGGAAACTAATTATTGGTGATTATTTGGTATTATTATAATTATAAACAATAAAATCTTTTTGTTTTATAAAATTCTAGAAAATTGCATTTACATTATTTTGTTTTATTGGTATGATAATGATAAAAATATATAAGAATGAATGTACAGATCAATATTGGATTAATTTTAATTTCAATATATATTTATTTTTAATAATTAGTTTTTTAGAAAATGACAATGTATTCTCGTAATTTAACACCAACATCGAAAATTAAGTTGTGGGGTCCTCCTATCTAATAAACTTTTAAACCGTTTATAGGAAACACTCTACTTTTCAAGAAATCTATGCTCCAAACCTCTTAATTATATCCAAAGTTTTTATTATTAAATAAAAAGAAAAATTGGAAAGAATCGACTTGGTCTAAAGTAATAAAAACAAAGTGTTAAAGAATTATATATTATTAAAAAATTCGTCTTGCACATATTTGTAATCTTACTATTTTTTGGATAGGTTGGTCTAAAAGTTTATTGGAGAAGAAGATTTCAATGTTGATGAGAGAGAGAGAATAATTTTAAAAATAATTATTTAAAAATATAAATAAATTTGAAATTAAACATTATTATTTGTAGTAAACCAATTAGAAATATTTGAAAGTCATATTTCTTATTGGTTTACAAAAAAATAATGAATAAAAGAAGAGAAAGTTGAGTTTTATGTTGCTTGTTTGATTTTATTTTTTAAAATCATATGTTTTGTGCTGTTGATCCAATGTCCTTGTAGAAATACCAAATTCTCCTTTCAAAGATATTTGGATACGTCTAGAGGCATATTATTTACAGTGTGGTGATATATATTTTTGTTTGATTTGATTTCTTTTGTTTTTTTAACTAAAATTGGCTTCTCAAGGGTCGAAGATCTAATAAAATTGTATCTGAACGAAAAAAAAGTGATGAATGATGAAAATGATGTTGCAGTTGCTAATAAGAGAATTCAAACAAGACAACAACAACAACAACAACAACGACCCACTTTCAGCAAGTTACCAGTGAATTATATTTCAACAAAGTGTTGCCTTGCCGCCCACAGAAAATTTAACTGAATAATAATAATAATTTAATATTTATATTAAAATAATAATAAAAAAAAAGAAAAAAAAAGAAAATTTTAAATAAAAACAACAACACTATAATAACAACAACAAAAACAACATCAACATTATTGGGAAGGTCATAGTTTGCTTATCAATAAATCCGCCAATATGATATCAACTACATCTATAAGTGTTGATGAAAAGAAAAAAAAAACACCAAAAGAAAATGAAAAAAATTCTAAAGCAGGGGATTATAATTCAAGTCAGACCAACAATCTAGTTAGTAATGTAATGAGAAGAACATGAACCAAGATAGAAGATTTTACCAAAAAAAAAAAAAAAAAAATTTTTTTTGTTTCTATTTTCTTTGCTCAATGCCTTTTGATTTAAATGATTTGATATTATTTTGGTTAATCAGAAAATACTTTTTTCTTTAGAATACAATTTTTTGTAATTTTTTTGGTTCACTCATTGCGGGACATATGCATGAAAAATTAGCAAAAGATTTAATCATTTTGAATCTCTGAAAATTTGGTTAGATGCAAGCAAATATTGTCGGCTTCAAAGAGTCAGTGATTGTGATTTTAAAAAAATTGATGGTTCATACACATCACATTATTATTAAAATAATTATTTTGAAGATTAAAAACATCTTTCCCTTTTTTATCTTTATAATCCAAATAATTATTTGAAATAAATAAATATATACTACTTTTTTAAACAAAATAAATATAATAAAATATAATATTTAATTTTAAATTTAATGTATGTATTTAAAAATTATATAAATAATAATTATTATTGAGAAAAGATAATAGTTAATATTGCATTAAATTAATATTTATTTATTTATTTTGATGATGTTGTTGATGATGTTGTTGGTGCTTGTTGAACTTTTTGTAATGATTTAATGAAATCATTAGGATTCTTTAGCGATTTACGCGCACGATTTGCGACCAAATTAGCGTTTGTAATATTTTTAGCACAATCCAATTCGAATTGACGATAATCTAACCATGATTTTGTATCTTGGCATGCAAACTCTTTAATTTGGAAGTATCTTTCGTACAAAGTTCTAATCTCAACCAAATCGGGCATAGCTGACTCTTGTTGGTAGTGGATGCACTTCAAGAGAACATCTCTGCTCACCGGTAAGAATTGAAGTGACAATTGATAGGCTTCTTTCAATTCCACCAAAGAATACTCATTGATAAATAAATAGTCAATCAAATAGTTCTTTACAACTTCCTGACACTCTATTTTACCATCAAGCATTCTCATTGTTTTCTTTTGTTAATAATTAATAAATAATTAATAAAAATAAAATAAATATTAAATTAGTATTATTATTAATATATAGTTATTTGTTTTGTTTTGTTTAGTTTAGTTTAATTTTTACTTACCTTGAATAAATCAATAATTTGTTTAAATGTTAATTTAGAGTTGTTAAGTTTGTGATCGATGTAGTTGAGTGTGAATGTTTGTTGACAGTTGATGGAGGATGTGTTGTCTGTTGTTTCGTTTTCGTTATTGTTCTCTTTCTTGATAAAGAGATTGTTTACTGCTTGCTCAAAGCATGTATCGATGAGTTTGCTGTTGTTGTCACCCAGTGAGTTGCTACGTTTCAACAAGCTCATTCTTTGGTTCCACAAGATGACGGAACGTGGATGTTTAGTGGTAGCTTTGACAGTCGACTCTAATGCCTTCTTCTTCATACCCAATTTTGTAAGATAGTCAACATAGATATAGTATCCATCTTCACCAAGTATATCGTTATTAATACCATTCTCAAGTGTTTTTAGAATATATTGTTCAATATCATTGATCTATATATATAACAATGTTTGGTTGTTTTAATTGAATGATTAGTTAGTTTTGTTTTAGTTTTGTTACAATTATAAATACTTACAATCTCAATATTATCAATTGTTATACGTTTAAGTTGTTTTATCATAAGATTGTAGATGGCAATGATGATATCGTCATTGGCCAATGCGTCAACACCACTGTTGAGAATTTGTTTGGCAGTCTGTAGGAGTGGTTTGAATGTTGCAGTGTTCTCTTTGGTGATTACGTTAGTCTTCTCACCAAGCTCTGCCTTTGCCAAAAGAGTCCACAATCTCTTATCCTTCTCAGAGAAGTCACTCTTTAATGATCCAATAACCTCAGCCTGTAAGATCTTACCGATTCTCTCCACCTCTTTGATAGTAGTTGGATTCTGTTTACCACTAGCCATAAATGTTTGAACAATCTTATAGAATTGTTTTCTAAATTCAAAGTCTTTACTATTCTCTATTAGAATTATAATCATTGCAAAAGTTAGTTAGTTAATTTAGTTATTTTTTAGTAAGTTAAGTTAGTTATTCTAATCTTTGTTGTTGTTGTTGTTAAATATTTACTTTGAATAGCAGTATTGAAAACAATGGATGCAATCTTTCCTTGAAGAATAGATGATCCCTTTAGAGTGGCGGCGTTGTACATCTCCTGACCGAATGTAATGAATCTGTCTTTGTCAGAGTCAGAGATGGCCGGTAGATTCTCGATGTTGATCGATGATTTCTTTTGTTGTGTTGCTTCCTGTTCTTCGTCGTCTTCCTCTTCTTTGATAATGGATACTCTATTCAACAGGATAGAGATATAGCTGAGTTCTAGTGTATAGAAATAGTGCCACAACGATGGATCGTCCTTACAATACTGCAATCCCATCTGAATGAGATTTCTAGATGATTGAATATTACGATTGACTTCAAACTCGAAAGCCGCTGCCAACTTCCAAAGAGTTGCTGATCTCGGTAGATTTTGTAGAGCCAAAGCAAATACCCTTTGTTTTTAAATATAATATTAATATCATTTCTAATCTATTCTATATATATTTATATCAACATTATTATTGTTATACATACTTAGTTGTACCATCTTTACTTGCACGACTAACTCTTAGATTCAAATAGCTCAACCATAGAGATTCATCCTTTGAGAATTTATGAACAGCACATGAATACAATATCATTGCATGTCTAAGTGGTGATCTTAATCTATAGTCATATTCCAATCCTAAATTAGAAACAAAATAACATAAACATTGATTAGTTTGTTAAATATTGATTATATTTAATTGATATATAAAAGATGTAGATAATTATTGATTATTATTTACCTTCTTCTCTTGCACGTTGATGTAGCATCTTATCTAAAGTCAATTCATATCTGATATACTTTAGGAAATCATCTTTCTTTGTTGCTTTCTTAGCAAGTTTATACTCAAAGTTTTGTCTCTGCTTCATAATCTCTTTGCATTCCGCCTTTGAGATTACACCCATCGATACAATCTTTAGTGTCTCTTCAAGCAGAGCATCTACATTTGTAAATACTCTATCCATTATTTTATTCTATTTTTCTTATATTATTAATAGATAAAATAATAACTATTAATTAAATAATAAATAAATATTATTTTTTGATATTTCTTTCGTTCGTTTTTAATCAAAAAAAAAATTGCTAAAAAATTGCAAAAAAACAGAATAAATTGATTTCATACAAATATTAATTGATTGATTTTATTAGAATACATAAGTTTTTTTATTTATAACACATTACATTACATTTATAAAAAATACATTCACCTCCATTATCTTGTTTTTTGATGATTTTTCCTAGCTAGACCTTTTATTATATTCAAATCTCGCCTTTACTGACCAATGCATATGTCCGTGCATCTGTACGTCTTTCCTGCATGCTATATATTTATGCACTACCGGCTCAACAACATGCGTGCATCCTAACAATATTAAAGCACCAGTTCAAAATGACATCTAATGATATTTCTGAATGGTCTAAGATTTTTTTTTTCACACAAGATCATCATTTTTTACAAAGAATTGTTAATACCATGATTGTGTTTTTTTATATCTATCTTTCACACACAACGAAATAATTTTACATTATAATTAATTGTTGATCGTATTGTTGATTGATTAATAATAATAGTTTATATTTGGCATAAAGAAAATGATATAGTAATAATATAATATCTTTTTTTTTCTTTTTGGTAATTTAGTTGTCAATACAATCAATATATATATATGTATAATAGAATATTCAATATAAAAATAGATAAAATATATTTATTTAGTATTATATTCATTATTATAACAAATTACTATTATGTAGAGTCACAGTGTATCAATTGTTTACAATTGGGTGAACCGTGTTCTCCTGTTGTTGCAAGTTCATTTGGTAGTGTTTCATCGATTTGTCCACCAAATGCATTTTGTCCGATTGACCAACTCCACCCGGTATGCACCATTGCCAATAAAAGGAATGAGTCGTGTACACCCACTTCATGTACAACCGGTCTTGAATGTATCGATAGTATATGTACACCTGTTCATCATCGAGGGTAAAGCTTCAATTAATTAACTAACTAATTAAATAGATATATTTATTATTTCCTTTTATAATAATCGATCGATTATTAATTAATTAATTAAAAATATCTAAAGATTTGATGAACCATGTAGTAAGATTCTTGATTGTGATCCAGAGCTAGCTTGTACAGATGGAAAGTGTATCAATCCTTTTCATCCTGGATGTGTGACTACCTCTGGATGTAAGATAGGTGAGGTATGTGATGCTTACATTTGTAAGGAGCCGATTCCTGATCATGGACCATGTGATAGGTCATCTCAATGCAATACACTCAGCTTCTGTACGGTGAAATCACACAATTCATCGAAACCATCGATCTGCTTACCCTATTTCTCTCTAAAGATGTTTGATAGTTGTGATATCACTCAAATGAGTTCATGTGATTATTCTAGAAGATTAGTTGTAAGTTATTATTAATCATTCATTCATTCATTTATCATTTATAAATAAGTTATTAGTATCAATATTAATGAATATGTTTAGTGTCTAAATAGTCAATGTATTGTAGAACCACCAACTGATGATATAGATTGTAATGATATTAAAAAGATGAGTAACAGTTGTTTCTTTTTCGCTGCATTCTGTGTTTGTGATAAATCAAAGCAATTGCACAAAGGAAGTACTTTACAGGTACCCGGTAAATGCTTTGATATGGTCGATAGAGAATTTAAAAGAAAGTTCAACGATTTCCGTACTTGTTTTATGAATAGTAAATGTCCTTTGCTCTCAGCACAGACTGAATATGGTTGTACCGCATACAAATGTGGTAACATACTCAGACTCTTTGGAAATATCGATAATCCTTGTCCTCCACAAACCGTATTCGCAACCAACGTAACAACCTTACCTCCGATAGTATTGGTTAATACATCAACTATAAACTCTTCAACAACAATATCAACAAACTCAAATAGTAGCTATAGCTATAACCATATAATTAATAGCAATCTAATAATATCATCATTGTTATTGTTATTATTGTATTTTATAAGTTAACTTTCAATAATATAATCTGATATCATTTTTTTTTTTTGGTATTTATTTATTTATTGGTTTATTGTTATATTGTTAATTTAGTTAGTTAGGTTTAGTTTAGTTTAATTTACTTTTGTGTAGATAAATGTTTCACCGGTTCTATACTCTTTAAAGAGTTGTCTGTATTGCAATGGGAATGAGCTGTCGGAGAGTTGATTACCGACACGATCGAGTATCTGAGTGATAGTGTTCTTTCCAACGTATTTCAGTAGTCTAAAGTGTGGTCGAACAGTCGAGAGAACACCGAGACAAGTTGGTGGCAAATCGTTGGTACGCAGCAGTGTCTTAATGAGGAACGGGTCGGGAATCACCGACGACTCCTTGAGAGTGGTGGTGCACACATTCTTCATCTCCAGTCGATCTAGCACAGCCATCAACTCTACGAGCGGTGTCAAGAACTTCTGTATGATCTGATACTTGTGAATCAGCACGGCATTCTCTCTGGTCTCTCTGGTCGAGGCAGCACACTCAACGAACGCCGACAGAATGAAAGCGGCGATCGCTTCGATTGCCCAAACCAAAGGTTGTGTATTCGACAACGATTGACGTATTTCACATTCATAGACATCAAACTCCAGCGAAATACCTGTATACTTACCAAGTAGAAGTAATAAATTATTTAATATTTCATTACTTTTACTATTATTGTTATTATTATTACTATTCTCTTGTTGTTGTTGTTGTTTTTGTTGATAATAATATTCAGGTGGACATTGTAGTTTGTTGATAAGATCTCTCATCATTCTATCATATTCTTGAACGATCTTGATAATCGATGGCATATCGACGAGTTGTTTGATCTCATTGAAGAGATAGGCACGTCTGTGTGTCGAGTGTTGCGAGAGATGCAAAAAGTCACGCCAAGCATGATGTTGAATCAAAGGATCGATCGAACCCAATCCCTGTAACAAAAATACATTGTTATTATCGATTGTAACATTTGTAAATTTGTCAGTTACAAATCTAATACTCTATAGTAAATATTCAATTCAATGAATAAGATAAGATAGTTAATATATTAATGAATATAAATAACATTCCAAAAAAACAGTCAATCAATCAACTAATTAATAGTTGTAGTAGTAGTAGTAAACTTACTCTTGTATAAAAGATTTCATATAGGATTTGACGAAGATATTGTTGGAAGAAGAGTACCAGTGCGTAGAGCCACAATTTCGATACATATGGAATGATACGAATCGGTAGTGTACTGAAGAGTATCAATAATATGACACCGTAGAACAATACACCAAAACACAAGTGACTTGATTCTACAAATGAATTCCAAATACAATTGTAGATTGCTTGTTTACTTTGTTGGAATAAAGAGAACTTGTAGATAAATAATAATTGTATTATATTAGATTGAGATTAGATTTCTTTTTTTTTAAGTTATAATTATAATTTACATACTTGAATCTTTGGAAAAGAAAGAATATTCTCAAAGTTTGATAACATTTTGTATAAGAGTTTAGCAATGATTGCAATCGATGTAAATAAATAGATATAAAAGAATGGGTTACTATAACTATAACATTCACTAAAATAATTGGTAATAATAAGAAATGTAAATGTTAGTGTTGTTGTTGTTATTAATGAGTGAGAAGATGGTTATTAATATTTAAACATACCCATCGACTGTTTGTAAGGTACAATCAATGATTCTTGTTGAAAATGTAAAGGTGTTGGGTGCCAAGTTGAATAGCGATAACAAAAGAATGGGTTGACCAATGACAATGGAGCCAATGAACAAACAATGATAGACAGACAACGATGAGAACATCTCTCCAAACGATGCTGGTACTTGACGATACACTCCAACCGTCTTTCCATATAAAACATTAAGAATCAACTGGAATCCAACATATATTAAACTGTACCAAACATTGAAACCTTCAATAATCATCATCATTATTATTATTATTAATATTATTATAAAAAATAGTTAGACAATACAATATTCAATATTCATAAAGCAATAGTGTTTTCTTTACTTACTTGAAGATGTAAATTTTGAAAGAGTTATCATTTGTATGAATATAATCAGAGAATACCAGAAAGAGAATGAAATGAATGTCCATTGTTTCCATTCTGACATTCTGGATTCGAAATCGGTAGTCAATCTACCAACGATAGTCTGATGATCTATAACATTTTGATTTGGTGATGTTGGTTGTGTTTGACGTTGTTGTTGTTGTTGCTGTTGTTGTGGTTGAGGTTGATTTTGAAAAGTTGATTGTTGTTGTTGGAACTTTTGAGTATTCTGTAGTGATGATTGACTTAACATTCTCACTTTGAATACTACACTAATAAATATATATAATTAAATAAACAATTGAAAAAAAGAAAAAGTTCGATCAAACAATCAAAAATAATGCTTTTTTAAGAAAAAAAGTTTGATCATCTGCGGTTGCTACTTTTTTTTGGAGGGAAGTTCAAAAGACCATCACTATTTTGATCAACAACAGTCTAAGACAATTAAATCAATCAAAGTTAGTTTGACCAAATTAAATCAATTTAAAGATTAAAAGATTAAAAGATTTTTTTTTTTTTTAATTTATATTTTTTTTTATTATACTTTAAACAAATAAAAAGATGGTCGGTTATTATATCTTTTTAAAATGTTTATGTTTTGTTATATTTTTTTTTTATGTGACAAAATGTGAAGGTGAGATGATTTGATGATGAATGGTTGGTTGTGTTGTTAATTACTATTACTATTAAAATAAAAATAAATTACTACTACTACTAAATACTGATTGTTACTATGATACTTGATCTAAATGTGTCTAATTAGATTAGATTCACTGCTACTACTTGTTATTTTTGATAATATTTTATATTCTGTTGTTTGATTGGCTATTGCTTGTTTGCTTGCTTTGCTAATTAGTTGATTTAGATCTCGTTGTTTATCATATGTTAACAATTAGTTTAGTGGTGGTGGTTCTTAAGGTTGTAGATGGTGTGGTCTCCAACCTTGTCCTTGATCATCCATTCAGATGTGGTGATTTCGTCGTAAATCTCATTTTCAATCTCTGGGTTCTTCTTCAAGATCTCTTCGATGGTGACTGTCTTCAATCTGTTCTTAAAGTCATCGGCTTCAACCAATTGAGCTTGAATGGCATCGAGTGATGCTTGAATCTCTGGAACCAATGTTTGCAATGGTCTGACCTATAATAATATCAACCGAAACAACCAACATATTAGTATAAATGAACCATTCATTCTTCCTTACTATTATTATTATCATTATCATCATTATCATTATTATCATTATCATCAATTATGTTATGTTATACTGTCAAACAACAATAACAAAATATATAATATATGTATGTATTTGATCTTTTTTTTTTTTTCAAAAAACTAGAGCTATAAAAATTTCTTTTTTCTTATCTTTCTTTTTCTTTTCTTTTTGTCTGTATCTAAAATATACTATCTAGATTATATAGATAATATATATATATATATATATATATATATTGATTGTATGATAACGAATAATATATTATTATATTTTAAAAATAAAGTTATTTACTTACAGCTTCTTCGATTTGCTTTTCGGCATCGGCAAAGATCTTGTTCTCTTCGGCTTCCCAAGAGTCGATGGAATCGATCGATTGTTGGAAGACGTCACGAATGTAATCGACGGTCTTGGCTGGAACAAAGTTCTTTTTGAATTCCCAGTTGACGGCGTTCATCGACTTTGCGGCGGCGATCTCTGGCAATGGCTTGTATTGATCCATAGCACGGAGACTGGCTTCGTAGTCACGATAGGCACGCATCAACTCAGAGTCTGTCTGGAACAATGGGTTGTTCATCACCTTGTTAAAGTGTAATTCGAATTCGTCGTCGCTCATCTTGGAGATGTTGGAGTTGTCAAACACCGGGAGATCGGCGGTACGCAAGTTCTCGTCAGAGAAGAACTTGACCATTGGCTCTGGCATGTTGCTGTTGGTGGCAGCGACGGCAGCAGCTGGCTTGGCGGCAGCAGTAGCAGCAGCTGAGAAAAGACGAAGAGTTTGACGAATCATTATTTATTATTCTATTCTATATCTATATTCCTATACAAATCTAAAATCTTGAAAATCTCGAAAATTCTTTTGTTTTTAATTTAAATATTTATTATATAATAATATGATACTAAATATTAGAACAAAAAAAAATAAAATAATAAATCAAAAAAAAATTTTAGTTAAAATGCGACAATTTTTTTTTTATTTATTATGATGATCAATCATTTAGTGTGTGTGAGCAGGAAAAATGAAAAAATTGAAAAATCTGAAAGAACGTTACTTGGTCCAAATTTTTTGAATTTAATTTTTATCATTTATTCCCAAATTTTAGATTTATAAGTCAATGTTTGCATTTAGTTAATGTCAATTACAAATATAAATAAATAAACTAAATATTAAAAAATACAATTTAATAAAAATAAAATAAATAATATAAAATTCTTCTACAAAGAAATAAACTTGAGATAAAAAAAATGAAAGAAAATCTTTTGTTTTTTAAGTTATTTTATTTAATTTATTTTAATATTATGTGTACATAATCAATTAGTTTAATTATTTAAAAGAACTCTTCCTTTACAACCAAACCATTGTTATTCCATTGTTGGATTGCCCATGAGTTCTTCTGACATTGTGACCACCATAAGTGAAATCCATATACATTTCATAGGCAGTGTTGTTACCATCAACCAAAACTTTGAGAACTAAATAATATACAGATTAGTATAATAATTTAGTTAATTTTTGAAATAGTTGATCAAACATACGTTTTGCTTCATGGATGGTTGCATTATTGACAAAAGATTCTTCAGCTTTTCTGTTTTGATCTTTTCCAACTCTGTTTGTTGAATCACCTTTCTCATACATCACAACATCATCGGCATAGTATTTTTCGAAAATCTCCAAGATCTTATTATCTTGGATACCTTTGATGATTGCATTAATGTTTTCTCTGATTTTGACTGACATATTTTGATTATAAATTTTTAATTTATTAATTTAGAATAAAGAATAAGGTAGATATTTATTTATATTGTATTTATATATTTAATTGATGAGTGAATGAAATTTCATAATTAAATTGATTCAATTGAAATCTTTTTAATTGGAATATTAAAGAACAACACACCACAACCTAATGGCAAAAAAAACATTCTTGAAGTGGGGTGTTCCGGAACCAAAAGTTGTAAAAAATTCCAAAAACTGAAATCATCATCCTGTGGTCTATTTCGATGCACACTGAGTTCTATTACTCTAAATTCTATTACTTTACCAAAAAAGGTAGTTATAAAATTTTAATTATTTGTTTTTTTAAATCTACAATATTTATCCATATTACAAAATGTGTAAGAATAAACAAAGAGGATCTACGAAACAACAAACAAAGGGTATAAATCAAGCATATTTAGCTTATCTATTTCTTTTTTTTTAAATTGGTTTTTTTGTTATTCTACAAATAATTTAAATTTTATACCTACCTTTTTTGGTAAAACCAAATATTAATAATAAATTTAAGATTTCTTTCATCATTATCAATGAGGAGTTATCATTCTGCCATACAAACCTTCAAAATTTTACAAATGTATGTCAATTAAAAATATACTCTTTAAAGAGATAGAGTCATTCAACATATTATTATAGTTTATTATTTTCGTTAATTACTTCCCATATATTATTAATGTTTGTTTTTGACTAATAATGGAAGGAAGTATATTATATTATATAATATTTTTTAGTTATGTTTCTTTTTCTACACTGTTTGAGGTTGAGGTTGTGGTTGTGTTTCCGGTTGTGGAATTGTTGTTGTTGTTTGATCGGATAAAGGTGGTGTTGATGATTCTGTTGTTGGCGATGGATATTTTTTGCTGAAATCTTTCTTCTTTCTTGAGGTTACTGCTAGCGGTTGAACACTTGGATTCTCATTGAATGCAATGTCGAATACATCTCTGTAGTACTCAACGAGATACACTGAGAATCCCTCTTTGACAAACTCTGGTATCTCCTCGAGTTCCTTTTTGTTGTCTTTCGGTAGGATGATTCGCTTGACACCTTCACGCTTGGCGGCAATCATCTTCTCAGTGATTCCACCGACCGCTATCACTTTGCCGGTGAGTGTGATTTCACCGGTCATTGCAATTCCCGGCTGGATAGGTCTGTTCAGCGCCAACGACAGCAGCGAGGTGATCATGGTGATACCGGCCGACGGACCGTCCTTGGGTTGCGCCCCTTCCGGTGCGTGGATATGAATGGCGTTCTTGTCAAAGAACTTTGAGTCCGGCTGCAGTTGCGCATAGAACTGCTTGACGTAGGTGTAGGCAATGTCGATACTCTCCTTCATCACCTCACCGAGTGAACCGGTGGTGCGCAGTCCCGGCGTCTCTTGGTAGCGATCGATGACACTCTCAATGTACAGTGGAACACCGCCATTCTCTGACCAGGCCAATCCCAGAGTGATACCGGCTTGTGGATTCTGGTAGTACTTATTGGTACGGTACTTTGGTAGACCGGCATACTCCTCGAGATTCTGCGGTGTTATCTCGATGGTGGCCAGTTCCTCGGTAACCATCTTGTAGGCAACCCTACGGAAGATTCGCTCGATCGCCTTTTTCAAGTTACGAACACCAGACTCACGACACCAGAACTCACAGAGCAACTTGATGGCATCGGTAGTGATCTTGACCTGCTCATCCTTCAGGCCAGTCTCACTTCTTATCGATGGAACCAAATACTTTTCGGTGATCTGAATCTGTTCGGATTGAATATAACCATTCAATTTCATAACATCCATTCTATCGAGAAGCGGTGCCGGTATGGTATGAGTGAGATTCGCAGTACAAATAAACAAAACCTTTGACAAATCATATGGAATATCCAAGTAATGATCCAAGAAATTGCTATTCTGTTGAGCATCAAACACTTCCAACAACGAAGCATACGGATCACTTTGGAATCCTTTGGAAATCTTATCAATTTCTAGACATAGATAAAGCATGTTCCAAGTTAATAATAAATTACATCTATAGATAGAAATATATATCTCTACTTACCATCAATTAAAATAACAGGATTAGATGTTTTAACCATTTTCAGAGCTTGAATGATTTTGCCCGGCATTGCACCGATGAATGTTCGACGATGACCTTTGATTTCCGCGACATCAGAGATACCACCGACTGAGAATCGGTAGAATTGTCGTCCGAGCGCTGTTGCAATAGATTTGCCTATGGATGTCTTTCCAGTTCCTGGCGGTCCAACTAGTAATATGATCTTTCCACCGACGGAACCACGGAGTTTACCGACAGCAATGAAACTCTGAATGGTCTCCTTGATATCGTCCAGTCCATAGTGATCGCTATCCAATACTTGCTTGATAGTCGGTATATCAAAGTTGTCCTCCGAGTAGACATTCCATGGCAGTGAAGTTATCCACTCCAGATAGTTACGTGTGACGTTGTACTCGGACGACGAAGGCTCCAATCCCGATAGCCTGTCCATCTCCTCCTGGAAGACGCGCTTCACTTGCTCCTCGGTGATCTTCAGCTTTGACCATCGCTCGTTGAACTTCTTCTTCAGTGTCTCCTTCTCGTCTTGATCCAACTCCAACTCCCTTCGGACAAGCCGCATCTGCTCGCCCAAGAAGAACTTCTTCTGTTGCTTCACCGCTTTGTCTTCGATGTGTTTCTCCATCAATGCATTGAACTCATTCAACTGGATCTGCTTGACAACCAACGACAGCACTTTCTCCATTCGCTTTTCAATGTCACGTGCACTCACAATCTCTTGACACTCATCGGGAGTGGCAGCACAGATCGAAGCGATATAATCGGCAAGCTTACCGGGTTCATCCAAGAATCTAAACCTCGAAATACCCGACAATATTTGGAATTGCGAAGAAAACTGTGACTCTGGATACTGAGTCGACAGTTGCTTCACTTTCTTCACCAGTTGGAAAGTGAGAGCTCTCACCTTGGTTGACTCCTCCGTACTAACAACCGGATCTGGCAGATACGTAATCTTTCCTCTAACCGGACCACTCGGTATTAAATTCAAAAACAGCTGGTTGAGGTTCAGGTTGTATATTTGTACTTTCATTTGTAGTTGCAGTAGTTGTAGTTGCAGTAGTTGCAGTTGAAGTTGTTGAAGTTGTTGTATCTACTATTTCTTCCTTAAAATTGTCAGTGCTGCTGACAATATTACTTTGTGGTGGTTGTTGTTGTTGTTGTTGTTGTTGTTCATCGTTTGCTATTGTTGAAGTAGGAGTAGAAGTGGATGTTGATATTGTTGATGATGTATTTTCAATGAATGAATCTAATTGAATTCTTGCAGCACCTATTATGTATGGTTTATGTACGATTGATTCTACCGATACCAATATACCGATTGGTGAGAGTTGATCGATGGACGATAGTTTGAAATTCTTGGTATCTTTACCGATTTCCTCACGAACGGTTGGGTTGACAAGGAATAGACCGATCTCTTTTGGCTGTCCCATACGTTTGTATTCCTCCATATCAAAGGGAAGCGATGCCATAGCACCAGGATAGATGGTTCTCTCGAAAACTGGGAATATGACCACTTCATTCGGAATCGGTACCCACTTGGGTGTACCCGATTGATCATCTACCTGAACGAAATTACTCGTAATAGATGTATCTGATGTACTACTAGTATTTACTGATTCTTTTTCCTTTTCCTTTTCTTTTTCTTTTACATCTTTTTGATTATTGTTATTGTTATCATCATCATCATTATTGTTATTATTATTATTATTTGTAGAATATAATCTTAAATTATTATTATTATTATTTATATGATTTAAACTGCTTCTATTATTTTTATTATTATTATTACTATTAATATAATTGTTTGATTTATAAGGTGTAAAGTATACAGGTGGTGATTTATATGTACATTGTTTGAAATTGATTTGATATTGTGAGAGAATAGATGAACTACTACTACTACTACTACCTGTTGTACTTCTATTTAAAAGTAACCTCCTAATCATTGATTACTATTATTTATTATTGTTTTGACTTGAATTGATATTAATTAATGTGTTGTAGATTTGCACTTCACTGAATCAATTAATCTGGTTCTGAACTTAATTTGTTTTTCAAAAAACAAAAACAATTCATTTTAATTGTTTATAAATTTTCATTTTTCTAAAAAAAACAACACTAACTAATTTAGTGCTGTCACAATCTTTGATTGATAAACATTTTTAGTAGTATAAACATAACAAGTTTATTTTAATTAAATAATATTGATTTTAATAGTTTAAAAGTTGAGATAAAGTTTGGAAATGATCATTGTCTTTACAAAATCAATTTTCAAAGATACAACTACATATAGTTATGAGATGCGCTCTATCAGATCCTATTTATCTAGACCGAAATTCTTTTCACAGACGACATTGGTACTGTCATCGGATTTTCCAAACTTTGACTGGGTGACACCGAATAGATCGTTGTTTTCAATGGTGACCTGGTTACTCTGACTGCCGATGTAGAATCCATTCAGTGAGGACATCATGGTGTTGCCTCTGACCATGACATCGTTTGCACCGGAGCAAAGACATGCAGTACCCTTGGGCATATCGACGTTGTTCTCGTGTATCTCAAACTTTTTGGCTTGCCAAAGATGAATACCATTGCCAGATGAGTCCTTGCCAAAGATAACATTGCCTCTGATCTTTGAATTATCGGTACCATTCATAAAGATACAATTACCAAACTCTCCTTCAATTGTATTCTGTTCAATGACAGTATCGATTCCACCACCAGTCTCATGTGAAGGTCTAACAATAATACCAAAAGGTGAAGTACCAACTATAGTCTTTGTTTTTTTTTAATAATAACCAAGTTAATATGTATTCATTTCATTTCATTTTTAAGTATTCTTATTAATACATACATTATTCTTTATCAAACCATTGAATACACCATAGAATGTAATTGCAGATGCTTCAGTTGTATTCACTCTACCAGTGATATGTATCTTATTGCCATCCAATATGATATTCTTTCCTCTTTCAATGATACCACACAAGAATGATCCTTCTAAATCATTATTTGAAATAACACAATCTTCTCCCACTTTTGTTTGTTCAGTGATAATGTTAGTTAAGTGAATATTCAAGTATAATTATAATCATAATAACTTACTTTCAGTTGTTAAAGGATAGTCCCAATCACCTCTTAATACATTGTTGTGATATTTAATGTTGGTAGATCTACAGTAACCTTCCGGTCCAGAGTTGATTCCATTTCTTGGTGTTGCACCTGGTTTTGCTGATACAAGATTATTGTTGATGGTCACATCTTGACAACCAAAGAAACAAATACCATCACCAAATGAAATACTACCACCAGGTATACCAATGACATTCGTAATCTTATTATTGAAAATCTTTATATTATTATAAGATACAGTATCATCCTTTTGATTTGCACTCTTTGTAATTTTACCAAATACAAGTGCCTATTAATTATTATAATATGTTTGTTTGTTAGTTAAGTACTACTTTTTATACTTATATTAATAGAGTTTAACTAATTACTTACTTGATTAAAATTATCAATTGAACAATTCTTCATAACCCATCCACTTCCATATATTAATATGGCAGAGGAACTTAGAGAGTTTGGACATAGATTGGACATGTTGAGTGTATCCAATACAAGATTATCACCTTGAAGGTAGAATAGATAATCCTCCCAATTGATAAATCCAACTGAATTTGGAAGTACAGGCCATCCTGGGAAGTTTCCAACAAATTTAACATTTGGACTACCTATCAATTGAACATTATCTCTAAATATACAAATTGGTGAAGTAATTAAATATGTACCCTAAAACAAGAATAAAAGTAAAATGAAATTAGATTAGAATAAAATGATAACTGTTAGTTTTTTTATATTTGTTAACTTACAGGTGGAATCTTGAATTGTTTGACAGCAGTATTATTAAAGTATGCTTGAACTGCTACAGTATCATCATGAATACCATCACCATGAGCACCTGGAATTGGATCACCTAGTGAGAGTGAACCAATCTTTGGAAGACATTGATCTGGTGATTTTGGATTGTGTTGCTTGTTGAGCATTGGTGCAGATGTAGGGGATGGAGGTATCATTGATGGTTTGGGAGGTGGATATCCAGGTGAATTTGTATATTGATTATAGTTGTCGTTGTTGCCGTTGTTATTATTTCTAGACACTGGTGGATAATTGTATTGACCTGGTTTAGTAGGCGATGACTGTTGTGTTTGTGGATGATGATGAGATTGTTGTGAAGGTGGAACATGAGATGTATTTTGGTACAGAGGATGTTGATATGGATGAGGTGGCTGATTCGATGGATATCCTTGTGTTGGTTGCTGTTGTTGTGTTTGATGAACTGAAGATGGAATGGGTGGTGGATATCCTCCTCCTCCTCCGCTACTAGACAATGTTCTACTGGATGGCGGTGAATAGTGAACTGTTGGTGCGCCACCGGCATTTGGATATTGATAAGCACCTTGTCTAGATTGATTCGGTGAGTTTGGACTGTTGGCTCTTGGTTGCTGAGGATGTTGTTGGTATGGAGATCTAACACTATATTGCTGTTGTTGTTGTTGCAGAGGTTGCAAAGGCTGTTGAAGTTGTTGTCTTGGTGAGTTGGTTTGATTACTTGGCGAATGTGATTCTCTTGAATATGATCTTGGAGAACCATTGCCAGTGTAGAGATTTGGATATGTAGGTTGATAGTAGTTATTGGATGCGGTATTTATAGGACTACTACTTTTCTGGCTAGTTTGGTTGGTACCACCACCATTGTTATATTGCTGTACTCTATCTCTAACCGATACATTCACAGGTGAGGTGTTAGCACCACCTGAAACATGCTGAGGAGAATCATGTGGAAGTGGATAGTTATTGATATTATTTGAATAACTATGATTGTATCCACCACTATATTGTTGCTGTTGTCTACTTTGATAAGGTTGTCCTGAATACTGTTGTTGCTGTCCTGAATATTGTTGTCCTGGATATGGTTGTTGTCTTTGTTGCTGATAATGATTACCTCCAGAGTTTTGGGGTGGTGGTGCGTAATAATTTGATTTCGGGAATTCTTCCTCTGGATTTATCATATCCTCATACATATTATTTATTTTATCCATAAATTTCTTCATTGTTTTTGTATTTAAAATAAAAATAAATTAAATAATTAAATAAATAAAATATATAGATATAATAATATTGTCTATCTATCTATCTATCTATTTATCTTTTATTTGTAATGTAAATGTTATTATTAAGTTTTAAGTTTGAAGGTGTAGGGTTATCATAGATATTTTTGTTTTGTTTTTTTTTTGTAATTATTTAAAGTTAAATTACAATAGAGTTAGTAATTTTAAAATTAATTTATAATTTTAATATTTTGGTAGTACACATTCAGTAGTGTAGCATACTATAGTTGAAGTGGTAAAATCCATATTGAATTTTGTGGTAGTTGGTTGTAAACGAAACAACATAAGTTTTTTGCCAGATTAAGTAAAAATATGGTGGTTAATTAAATTACCAATGAAAATTGGTGATTGTTCATAGTTTTATAACTTTTTGTTTAAAGAAGTAGTTTATTTTTAAAAATCAAAAACTATGAATTTATTTTATAATAATAACAACTTTTTATTTTTAATATTATATCTTTTTTATTACCTTTATTTTTTTATCAAACTTTTAAATTAATAACTTTTTTTTATTAATTTATTTTAATTTATTTGAAATTAAATAATGAGATCCATTTTTGAAGGTATATAAATCATTACATATAGTGAGTTATAAGAGTTGTGAGAAGAAAAAAACTAAAATAATTATTAACCTCCTTTTTTTAAATTTTTGAATTTTTGTGTAAAAAAAATTTTTCTTTTATTAGTAACTAATTGTAACCATTATAATTACAATGTGTAAACATATATTAGTAAATATCAAAAATAGATGATTATTATAGAAGAGAAGAAAAGATAATGTTATTAAAAGAGTGAAAACTAATTGATAATTTAAAACTAATTATTATTAGAATGCACAAGTTTCAATTAGAGCATCTTGTTGTAAGAGATGGTTCGATTGTCCCGAATGTCACCAAGAGGCATCGGATCACCCACTGAGAAGAACGGAAGAGATCGTTCTAGCCTGTAAAAAGTGTAAAAAAGTATTTAGAAAGAACACCTCTGCCGAGATGGACGAGTCTGACGAGTATTGTCCGCATTGCGATAACCACTATGTGCTGGACGCGAAAACCAAAGAGAAGAAACTGGTCGTTGAATTCCAAGGTTCAAAAGATGTTTTAGATAAGAGAATGAAATTAAGAAGTCAGATATTAGGTTTAGATGACGATGATGAAGAGAGATTAGGTTAGAATATATCTTATCTTCTTTTTTTTCGAGAAATAAAACAAAAACAAAAACAAAACTAAATCAACCGAAAATCAATCAATCAATCAAATTAAAAGTAGTAGTATGACTAGCTATGTTACTATATACAATATTAGTATACTATATATTTTGTATACTAATTTTTATTTTATTTTATTTTTTATTATTACTCCTTCTGTGTACCTTGTTCCATTTCACTTATCTCAATACCTTCTTTATCTAATTTTCTTTGTTTCTATTAATAATTATGATAAATATTAGTATTTTGAGTAAAGCATTGAGATAGATGAATAAAAGATGAATAACATACTTCTTCTTGTTTCATATTATGTTCGTCTAAATGAAATTGATATTTCGATTCGTCGAGACCAAATAAACTTGCAAAACCTTCACCTAACCATACAGCACCATCATATATTTTAGTAGCACCAAAGACTATAGCTGATAGTATTTTAGATTGCTCTTGTGCTACTTGTTTATTATTATTACTATTAGATTGTTCATTATTTTTTATTTCTACTTGATTATCTTCTTTTTTATCTTCTACAACATTATTCGTGTTTGTTGTTGTATTATTATTAATTTCACTCATCTTTAATCTTTTAATTATCTAGATCGATCGATCAAATATAAATCAACATATATTTGAATATTAAACTAATTAATTAAACTCATATAAATTATAACCCTGATGTTTTATAAAAAAAATTGGTTTTAAAAAAATTAAAACAAATAAAAGTTTATTTTTTCTTTAAATTATTTAAATATATTAAAAATATGTTATGTTTATTGATTTAAATATTATCATATGAATGTGATAATAATATACTTATAAATATATGAGATTGGTCATCTTATAAATTTTTGGACGAAAAATAGTTAAAAATTTTATTGGTATCAAAAGTCCACAGCATTAAATATTCATCTTGTCAAATTTAGTCACTCATCTTTTGTTGAGATCTAGTTAAAACTAATAAACTAACTATAAAATGATACCTCCTACTTCAAGAACAGGATCATCGTCGATGGTAAATCATGTAAAGAAGTCCTGGGGGTTCCTCTCCAATAGATTCTTATCTTCAACTCTTGAAGTGATTTCAATGCAACTAGACGGTCAAAACAACATATAAATGATTTTGAATAATAAATTGTTTTTAATGATGTAAGAATTATTGATTAGAAAATTATCTATAATTTTCAGAGATAACTATGTCCAAAGTGGGAGGTGAAAAAAAAAAGAAGAAATAATGTAAAATTTTATTTTATCACTAGTTCCATAATAAGGCATTTTGTTTGTTTGGTAAATTACCAGACACCTTCATCTTCTGGACCCTCTTCTTCTTCTTCAGACTCGATTTGAACCATGACTGGTTTTCTAACTTGAACGTTGTGATTGAATTTCAGCGATGCGGTGAATGCTTGTGTATTACGTAAGTCAATGTAGGTCAGATTGGGAAGATCCAAGAGTGGCAAAACTTTAGCATCTTGAATGTCATTCGAAGAGATATTGAGCGATGTCAGTGTAATCAATTGTGACAAAGTAGTTAAGCAATCACCACGAATTCCAGTGGCCATCAAAGAGAGTGTATGTAAACTAAGAGAAATCAACTTGGAAACACCGATATCTCTCACTCTAGTTCTATCCAAATTCAAAATCACAAGATTTGAACAACCTATAGAAATTAATTAATAAATTAATCAATATAATCATTCATTCAAAACAAAAAAAACAATTAATTAAAACATACCTATGATACTATCGATACTGTCATCAGAAATCTTTGTATTACTGAGTGATAATTCACAGAGATATCGAAGAGGATTTAGTGGGGCAATCGTTGTAATGTTTATATAGTCCGAGAGATCCAATCGTCTGACATTCTGTAATGCATTGAGGTGGGAGATGTGAGCGTCGGAGAGTGAGTCTCTTCCAGGCAGTTTAAGTACAGTCAAATTTGGAAGTCTCTGTAAATTTACAAATCCAGCACCTCCAATCTTTGTTCCGAAAATATCCAAAAGTTTTAATGTTTTACCAAATACTAGTATTTAAATTTTTTGAATAGTTGTTAGCACAAATAAATATTATTTATATAACCATTCCAAACTTACATGTAATAAAAAATAATGATTGATTTCCAATCATTGGACAATTGGAAAGATACAAGCTGACCAGTGGAAGTTTTGTAAGTTTTTGAATCGCTTTTTCGGTGACAGAGGTTGCAGAGAGATTCAAAGTTTCTAGTTTGGTAAAACATGGAATTGCAAAGGTGATTCCTTCGTCTGTAATATTGCATGCAGAAAGATCTAAGAATTTCAACTCGACGAGAGACGACAACAAAGTTAAACCTGAATCTGTAATCTTTGTATTTCTCAATGATAACTCTTCCAATTTAACCATTTCTAAAATTGATTTAATAAAAGTAAATTTAGTCTATAAATCGATATTACATTGCAATAGTAGCTGTGATATATTTACGTTTTAAAGATTTTACTGAAACATTGGTAACTGCACAATCAGTTAAAATCAATGAAGTTAAATGTTCCATTCTCTTGAAATTCTCCATTCCTAAATCTGTTAAATTTTAAATATGATTTGAATTAGTAAGTGTGGAAATGGCTAGTTAGATTGATAGATAATATACCTGTAAAACCAAAGCATGCAACAAGTGAAACCTTTTGAAGATGATACATTCTGGATAAACAATTCTGTAGGAAGTCATTGCTTACGATTAGATGCTGATAGTTCAAGTTTAACTCTTCAATCTTGGCATTTCCCAGTACCATTTGGTCGAGTTTCTTTCTTGATAAACGATGCGACGATATCATTACTTCGATCAAGCGGTGAATGATGAACGATGGCAATAACTTCAAACTCGACTGATAGGGTGTGACATCCAATGCTATCTTATCGAGACAGATATCAATCAGTTGTTTGATCTTTCTGTTGAATACACGTGGTGGAGGCGGTGCTATAGAGTCTAACGGTGGTGATTGTTCTACATTGGTGTATCGCTCACTAATTAAACTGGCGATCTCTTCTTTTGCCTTTGGTGTAGTTTCCTCGGGATTCGATGTCAGCTGGTGACCTTGACCACCGAACACCTGCAACTGATGTTGATGATTCCAACCCATACCTGGTTGCATCATTCCTGGCATCATTCCTGGCATCATTCCTGGCATCATTCCTGGCATCATTCCTGGCATCATTCCCGGCATCATTCCTGGTGGCATTCCAAATGGCTGTGGAGGTTGTTGTGGTTCGTCAAAGTTCTCTTCCTCATCCTCGTCGTCAATATCATCGTTTTGTTGTTGATTCATATTTGTTGTTGTAGTTGTTTGATTTTGTTGATCGACATCAGTTGTTTGTTCATTCTCTTCTTGTTGTTGCTCTTCTTCTTCATCGTTGTTGTTACCACCTAATCTGTATCCAGTAGAACTCCATGGGGTTGGTTTGGCAGCTGGTTTGAACATATGAGCGAAAGGATTTGGTTTCATTGCATGAGGATGTGGCATGGGTGGTAGAAATTGTTGTGGTTGATTCATGACGGGTTGTATGATATCATCCTCCGCTTCATTTTCATCTAACTCTTGTTCGAAATCTTGCAATTCTTCATCTTCCTCTGCTTCTTGTGCTTCTTCATCTAAATATTGAGGTTCAGTTTCATTTGGTTGTTGCTGTGGTGGTGGTGTTGGTGGTTGTTGTTGTTCTAGTTGTTGTTGTTGCTCAGCAACATACTTTGCATGTCTTTGCTTACGAAATTCATTCAAATCATCCATTTCTTTTTAAAATTACCTTAATAAGCAGTGGTTGTGGTTAATGATATAAATAAAAATTGTAAAACAATTATGTTTTATTTTTTAAAACTTATAATTTAATTAATTAAATTTTTAATAATTAATTCCCCACAATTCTTTTATTTTTCTTTAAATTTGAACTTCATTAAAAGAAAATCTCAATGAATTAGAATTTTTTTGGATATTAAAGATATATATTTACTACTCATAAATATTGTGATTTTATTAGAATTACAATATCTCTTTAAAAATATTTAATAATTATATTTATTTAAAACAAAGATATATTTTATTGTTTTGTTTAAGAAAACTTTTTAAATTACCAATCATTAATAAAAAAAAAATTCCAATTTTTCCTAATGATATATGCTCACATCAAGTGATTTAAATCATATTGATTATCTGTTGAATTCCTATTAATTATATTAAACTATTTTAGATAGTCAAACCAAGATTTTTGTTTTTGAAAAATAAAACAATTTAATGTCTAGTCTTATTTTATTTATTTCATTTCATTTTTTTTTTTAAATAATAATACTAAAATAGAAAATGATCACATTTATATTATATTCTAAGTTCATTGTAGAATAAAGTAATCGTAGAATAAAAATAATATATATTTTTGATATTTATGATTTTTTTTGAAGATTTTTCTTTTTAAAGAAATTCTTGAATCACAAATTTATCCTTTAGATTGTAAAGAATAGGTTCGATTTTGTTGAAACTTCATAAGGAACACGAAATTTCAAAAGATGCCTTGAGAGATTTAGAGAATTGAGATTTTTTGTTTTTAAATTAATTTATTTTTAATTTTTTTATTTTTCAATAGTTTTTTGATCTGAACATTATTGAAGTTATTGTTTATTTATGTTTGTTATCAAGAATCTTCATTCTAGAAATCAATTACTAAATAGTTGCAACTACAACATCGGTTATCGATTCAATTTTTTTACAACTTTCAAATCAAGATATAATACAACAACAACAATGTTTGAACCATCCGCTACTTTGTCAAATGGAAACAAGATACCATTAGTTGGTTTTGGGTAGGTAGATAGTTGTTGTTGTTGAATGAATGAATGAATGTTTGTAATTTTAATAATATTATTGTTTGTTTGTTTTTTTTTAGTACATGGAAATCAGAGAATAATAAAGTTGGTGAAGCCGTTAAGCTTGCTCTAGAGAATGGATGTCGTCACATCGATTGTGCCGCCGTCTATGGTAATGAGAAAGAGGTTGGTGAAGCATTCAAGAGTGTATTCGATCAAGGAAAGATCAGCCGTGACGATGTCTTTATCACTTCTAAGCTCTACAATACATGCCACGAGAGACACTTGGTCAGAAAGCACTGTGAGATCACCTTGCGTGACTTGCAATTGAAGCAGTTGGATCTCTACTTGGTTCACTGGCCAATGGCATTCGAATACACCGGTGAGTCACTCGAGGATCCAACCAACGACGACGGTTCCGCCAAGACCATCAACGTGCCCATCCGTGAGACCTGGGAGGAGATGGAGAAGTTGGTCGAAGCCGGTTTGGTAAAGTCGATCGGTATCTCCAATTTCAATGTCCAAGCAATCAGCGATTTGCTCACCTACGCCAAGATCAAGCCAGTCGTTAACCAAGTCGAGTTGCACCCATACAACTCGCAGCCAGATCTCAAGAACTACTGTGAGAAGGTCGGTATTCACTTGACTGCCTACAGTCCATTGGGTAGTGGAAAGTACGTCGACGACAAGACTGTTGCCGAGCTCGCCGACACCTACAAGAAGTCGATTCCAAACATTCTCTGCAGATGGGCTGTCCAAGTTGGATTCTCTGTCATCCCAAAGAGTGTCACACCAGCACGTATCATCGATAACCTTCAAATTACAGATTTCGTCATCAACGATAGCGACATGGAGAAATTAAACACATTGAACAAACGTGAGAGAACTTGCGATCCAAAATATTTCTGGGGTGTTCCAATCTTTGATTAAAAAAAAAATATAAAATAAAATAACAAATAAACAATATAAAATTATTCGAAATTACATGTATACATATCTATCTAATTGACTATTATCATAATATAAATATATATTTTATTATAAATTAACTATTTAAATTATTTTCTTCATCATCTGGTTTTGATTTTGATTTTGTTGTAAAAGTCGATTCGTCTTTGTCTTTGTAGTCGTTATTATTATTATTATTCTTTGTTGTTGTTTCAAATGTAACAATATTGATATTTTTTAAGTCGTTTGTGCTCTCTTCTTTGGAGCAGCTCTCAATATCAATGTTTTGAATATTTGTTGTTGTTTCTGGTTGTGTTTGCTGTTGCTGTTGTTGTTCAGTTGTTTTTTCGACCGGTTTCATTTTAATGCTGGAACTGGTTGATTTTCTTGAAGTTGTGTTGGTTGTCGGTGTGATTGAACTGGAAGGTGTGTTTGAGTAGGTAAGGTTGAATGACCAACTTACACCAATCTTACTCATAAAGTATAAAACTAATTTCGATTGTTTAAATACTTTAATGTTATTAGAATCCAAGCCATATGCCAAGAATCCAACTACTCCATTGTTGGCTGTAACGATTGCCAACACCAATCTAAGACTGAAATCTGGAAGATCTCTTTCACATTTCGACTCTCCATATCTAATCAAACAAACAAACCAAGCTGTTAAAAGTTTTGAATACTCTTCATCTTTAGCCATCGCATAGAATTTATAAACTGAAACATAAACAAAATTAAATAAAATAATTATCATAATTAAAATTTGTTTTGTCTAGAAAATAATTTAGAAAATTATAAACTTGTTAGTTATTATTAAATAAAATATTGTCATTATTAATTTTATAGTTACATTATAAATTAAAACTACTTTATCTCTTAAAACATTATATAACTAAATAAAAATAAAATTTAAATTAGAATATTTTTTAAACAATACTTTTTTTTAATTTAATAGTTACAGAATATATTTTATAACAAGAATAAATTGTAGTGAATAAAACAAATAATAAACAAATCCATGATGGTACTAAAGATAAGTAAAAAGATAACTAAAAGTTAGATTAAAATTATAATGATTTTAAAAAGATTCAATGTTTCTTACCATAAAAATTAAAGTATTGCCATAAACCATTGTTGTTTGAATTTATCCAACATCCAATAGTGGTTGGTGAAGAATTATAAGTTGACCCCGTTAAAGGAACTATCGTTAATATTAATGCTAATGACCATACTAGAACTCTATGATAGTTAAAATATTTATTCTGTTCCATTCTGATTGTCTTGAAAAAATCATATGAGAGAACAACCCACCAAAAAATGAGCGAAGTAATTCCAAATTGAAATATTGTACCATTCATAACACAGATGGGATCTGATTGCGTCATATACCTATGATTTTCACCACAATATAAATCTCTTTGAGGATTCTATGATTTAATTAAGAAAAAAAAAATTAGAAATTTGATTTAATATTAAAATTGAAATGTCTTATCTACTTACATCCATAAAATAAGAAATACAAACTAAGGTATTTGATATTCCAAAAGACAAAATGATTTCCATTCTATGAGTTATTTCATTAGGTAATATGCCATAGAATACTATTAAGAATAGACCAGATAGAAAACTTAATGAGTTTATAGCGGTTTGAACATAATAGAGTAACCTCATTTTTTTATCTGACCACAAACTAAACGGACAAGGTAAAGCACATCTTCCCTCAATAATATAATATCCATTTATATCTGTCATTTCATCAGTTATATAAACCAAAGGAGCTGGACAATGAGGTGTACCTTTTAATAAAATATATAATTATTAAACAAAGAAAAAATAGAAAACTTAAACTAAATTTACCTGGATTATAATTTGTAGTACATTCTGTATATACAGAATCACTTCCATTTACGTTAGTGAGATTGAAATATTCTCCAGGATCAGGATATATTCTACCAGCAACTCCTACATATTCGCAACTCATCTGAGGAATCATATCATATAACTGTGAACCATTACACACTTCTCTTGTTTTATCTAGAATAAAAAAAAATTTATTAATATTGAAAATATATTAAAATAATAGATCTTAAATTCTACTTACAACATAGACTCACACATGGTTTATAAGGAAGTGCAACCGGTGGTGTAGTACTGTTTATTGTAACACAAAGAGGGTAATTCTTTTGAATATGTTAATTCATCCAATCTTAAATAGTTAAAATAAAATAATAAAATAATCTTACAACAGCACAAATAAGTCTATACGACTCTCTGAAGCAACTATCATTTTCTGAGGCAAAACCAACTGCACTAGAGGCCGTATATATATCGGCCAACATTACAGATTCATTCTTTACCATCGGATTAACATAGACATAGGTGCCAGGAGAGATAATGCCATAACACGGTGAACTTTCGTCTAACAATTGACATTTTCCTGCAATTAATGTGTTTAGCTCCACATACTTGGAGCCGACTGAAAGGTCCAAACAAAATCCAAAAAAAAATAATAAAACTAAAAAATTATCTATTGTTTATTCAATTTATTTATAAAATTTGGGTATTAAAATACATTTAAGAAGATATATTAATGAAAATTTTAAATATTTACAACTATAAATGAATCGCAATGACAAATGTAATGACATTTATATTTAAAAAAATAAAACAGTAATAATAATTTAAATAAAATTATGAACCAAACATTAAAATTTAAAAAATTAATATTATAAAGTTTACTATGACTATTATTTCAGTTTTTTTTGTTATTGTCGTTGTTTATGTTTCTAACTAGATATAAATTATATATATTATTAATTTAATTAAAAATAAAAATTGGTGTGTATGAAATAGTAAAGGTTTTGATTATTATATAATTATATAATTAAAATATATTATAAAATTTATTATTATTTTTTTTAAATTAAAAATTTGTTTATTTGATCATCAAAAACAAAATATGTGTTATGTTGATCACCATAAATCACAGTGTGAATCATTTTTAAAAAATGATTACTAGTTTTGTACAGATAATATGCGGGTGATTTATATTTGATCACCACAAACAATTTTTTTTGATCATCATATAAATCTGTCATGTGGGTATAATGCCCATAAATCTGAAAACTTTAAACATTTTTTTTCATCTATTTATTGCTATCAGGTCCCAAAAGTTATTTTTATAAATAGTTTTTTGTTTTTGTGTTATATATATGTACTGTTTATTATTAAGATTTAGTGAATTGTAGTTTGTTGTTTACCTTTTTTTTTTTATGTTTATTTTATTTTGTAAAAAACAATTCTATGAAAAATGTGTTTTTCTGCTTCTTCAACACCAATCAACAAAACCTGACTACTTTTTGACCTTTTTAATTGTGTTTAAACTGTACGAATTCTTCATTCACTTTGAAAAGTTTAGTTTAGTTTTTTAATTGTTTGAAAAGGAATGATTTATTGTTTTAATTTAAACATTAAGAAATTCTCATGCATTTTGAAAAGTTTAGTTTAGTTTGCAAAATTTGTAATGATTTAATTATAATGGTGTTAGGTGAATTTATACCGATGACAATACTCTTTTTGGGATGAGGAACTCTTCTTCTTTCTTTGATTATATCGTTTTTATTGTTGTTGTTATTGTTATATAATAGTTGATTTTTGTTGAAATCGGCTGTTTTTTTTTTTTTTTTTTGTAAATTTGATATTGGTATTGTTTGTTTGTTTGTTTGTTTGTTTGTTGTTTGAAGTTTTGGTAGGAGATTAGGCGGATTGAAAAAATTTAATGAGCCAACATGAGTTTCATCTTTGCAATGGCTAAAGCTGGGTTGAGTCCTTTTGGACAAACACGTGTACAATTCAAAATAGTGTGACATTTATAGATCTTGAGATTGTCCGATGAAATATTGGCGAGTCTCTCACGTTGAATAGAGTCACGGGAATCTGAAATCCAACGGAATGCCTGCAAGAGAACGGCTGGTCCGAGGTATCCACCGTCACCACCCTCTGACCACCAGTAGGATGGACACGATGTCGAGCAACATGCACACAAGATACACTCATAGAGACCATCTAATTTATGTCTGTTTTCCTTTGATTGAAGAATCTACATACACACAACCAACCAATTACAATATTAGTTTCAACAATGATAACAACAACAACAACAACAAATGTAAAACATTAAATGTATAAACACATACCTCTTTACCATTGTATCTTGGAGCATCTGGGGATGGCTCTAACCATGGCTTAACGGATTTGTGTTGTTGATAGAAGTGAGTAAGATCTGGTACCAAATCTCTTACGACGTGCATATGTGGGAGTGGATAGATGGCAATTGAACCACCATCAATAGCATCGGTTGTCTTCTTAATACATGCAAGTGTATTTGAACCAGAGATATTCATTGCACAACTAATTAATTAATTATTGTATTTAATAATTATTATTATTATTATTAATTGATTTGATTTGATTTGATTTAATTTGATTAAGTATTATAATATATCATACCTTCCACAAATACCCTCACGACATGAACGACGGAAAGTCAAAGTTGGATCTTGAGTGTTCTTAATGTGAATGAGAGCATCCAAAATCATTGGACCACATTCCTTGAGGTTCAAATTGTAGGTTTGTACGTATGGTTTCTTCTCTGATTCCTCGCTGTAACGATAGATCTTGATTGCAACAACTATAAATATTGAATATAACATTTATATTAGCAAAAAATATCAAATGTTTGTGAACTAGCTTAACAAATCTATTGAATCAAAATATTATATGACATTTCATGAAAATGATTATTACTATTATAGCTATTATTCAACAAACATATAATCATCTATAACCATTACTATTTCTATTGTCGTTGTTGTTGCTGCTGCTGTATATCTTGATTCAATTTAATATTTTGATTCAATAGATTCGATTCTAATTTTCGTTTGATTTGATTCATACCATTCTTGTCAGCTGCTGTTGAATCTGTGTTATATATATATATATATATATATATATATATATATATATATATATATATATATATATATATATATATATATATAATATAGATATTAATTAAAAGTTATGAATTAGTTTCGTTTTTCATTTATTAAAACAAATTACAACAATTCCCCTATGAGATGTTTAGTGTTCGGTGGTGGTATTGCACTCAAGCACCTCTCATACATACAGTTAAGAGCACCAGTAAATGGAGATACGGTAGTTCTACCGAAAATAGAAGAGATTGATCTCTTTGTAATATTAGACAACATGTTTGATTGTTCCTAAATATATATATTAATGTAATAATATAAAAAAAAACTGATCAGATGAATTTATTTTATTTTTTATTTTTTTTAACCTATTTTTTTGTTGATGAAAGTGAAAAAAAAAAATCAAATTTCATTTTCCTAAATTTTTTGAAGTTCAAAAAACAAAAACTTTAATGTCTGGTCCTGTTTGAATCAAATAACAATAACAATAATAATCAGGTTTAAAATTATATATTTTGATAAATAATTGGTTTGGTTTCAAATATTTTTGTAAAATTAAGATCTTAGTAATAAAAAATCTACAATTTTCTTTCTTTTCTATTTTGTTTGTGTTTTTTTGCAAATTCACAAACATGTATTTGATTGTGAAGAATTTTTCTTTTAAAAGAAAATCACCCAATAATTTTTGATGGCTCAAATCATTTTCAAATTAAAAATTTTATTTTATTTTATTTTTTTCATGATTAAAAATAAATTACCACCATGAAGTTTTACTAATCAATACGACAGAAATTGATTTCAAAACAAATAGTTTGTAATTACACTAAGATATATATAGATAAATAAAGATATAAAGAATGAATATTCAAAATCCACAAAAAATTAAAGAAGCACTCGAGCACTACAAGAGAGCTGACAATGTCTCTGATTGGATCGTTCTTGGATATACATCACCAACCACCGTAGAGTTGGTTGCCACTGGATCGGGTGGTGCTGCCACTCTCTCCAAACAATTGGATGACTCAAAGGTACTCTACATTTTGGTAAAGGAGGAATACGACGAATCAGATCCAGGTTTCAAGGAGGGTGTCATTGGAAACAAGGCAAATTCAAAGGATATTTTCATCGCTTGGACAGGTCCAAAGGTTGGAATCATCGAAAAGGGTAAAAAGAAATCACACGTTGGAGATGCCAAAGCTTGTTTCCAAGTAAGTAACTCAAGTTTTAAACTATTTATTGAATTTATTTAATAAATATTAATCGTTTCTTTTTTTCTTTATCTTTTCTTAAATAATAGCCATTCCATGCTGAACTCACTGCTGTCAACTCTGCTCACTTTAACGATAGAGTTATTAAAGATAAGGCCAACCCACTCTCTGGTAGCCACATCATCGATTAAAAAAAAAACAAAACAAAAAACTAGTACTTTTAATTTAAACTATAAAAAACCCTTAAAAAATGTTATATATAATATTAGTTTAAAATCTTTACGCTTTGTTTTGACATGATAAACTAACTCATCTTATTTAATTTATTCTTAAATGATTTAATTAATTAATTAATTTTATTAGAAAATGAATAGACACAGTTCCTTTCTTTTCTAATTTATTTGAAAATAGACATTAAGCTGTTGGTTTAAATTGTTGGTCGGTGTGGTTAGAAAATCAAACCCACCCGAAGAATTCTTTTTTTTTTTGCTTTTTGTTTTTTGTTTTAACAACCTGGTTAAAGACTTTGTTTTATCTATCTCTTGAAATCGCTTAGAAATGATATGATATTAATTAATATTGATTTGATTTGAATGATTGATTATGAGAGTTTTAAAAAATATTTTATTTATTTATTATTATTTAACAGGCACAGTTGTTTCCTTGGTTGGGCTTTTTAGTATCACTTGAAATGTCAACTGGTGTACCGATACTAGGTGAGTTATCGTCGTGGCCTGATGGAGCACCGATTGGAGTTGGACGGCTCATTGAATGACAAATTTGTGTTAAAATAGTTTGGAATGCAACATCTACATTGCTAGAGTCAAGAGCTATATAATATAAATAATAATATGATTAGTAAGACTGTTGCTGATTTCGTTGTCGTACTAATCAATCGATTGATCGATCGATTGATTCAACCATCAATGACATATTAATATTATTGATGATTGAATCGACGGATCGATAGATTGATTAGATGTTTGTTTAAAAAAAAAAACACAATACCTGATGTCTCAATAAATAATAACTTGTGTTTCTCTGCAAATTCTTTAGCTTCGTCTGTGGAGACCTCACGCAAATGTCTCAAATCACTCTTATTTCCAACCAACATAATTTCAATATCGAAATTACGATCTGCATTCTCACGAAGCTCTGTCAACCATCTCTCTACACTCTTGTAAGTTGCTTGCTTTGCGATATCGTAAACAAGTAAAGCACCAACAGCACCACGATAGTATCTATTGTGATTATTATTGTTATTAAGTAAAAATAAAAAGAAATAACAAACAAAAAGATTAGTAAATTATATTATTATTATTCTTTATATTAATAATACATACGCTGATGTAATAGCTCTATATCTTTCTTGACCAGCTATATATAGTTTTTATAATAATAGTAGTAATAGTTTAATGTTAATATCAATTTTGCAATTATGATTTAATGTGAAGTTCACAATAATCGGTCGGTCAGTCGATTAACTCGACCAACTTAACGGTTATGCTGATAACAAAGTTTAAATTTACATACCTGTATCCCAAATTTGAGCTTTGATAGTTTTTCCTTCTGTTACAATGGTTCTAGTGGCAAACTCTACACCAATGGTAGATTTTGTTTCAAGGTTGAATTCATTACGAGTGAATCTAGATAATAGGTTACTCTTTCCGACACCACTGTCTCCAATGAGCACGACTATTCGAATAGTAAATCAAACGAGTTTTTATGTCAGTTTCTGTAGTTATCCTGTTTATTCGATTCTATACAATCTCTATCTCTGTCTCTATCATCGTATATACATACTTTTATATAAGTAATCATAATCTTCTTGACCAGTTAATTTGTTTGACATTTTGTTATTGTTGTTTTTACTGTTGTTATATTATTTTTGTACTCTAATAATAATAATAATAATAATAGTGGTAGTAGTAGTTTATCGTTAATTTATTGTTATTGTTTTTATTAAATATCTAATATCGAATAGTTTTATTAAATACTTACAATAAGAGAAAAAAAGTGTATATATATGTGATTGATTTTGATATCAATTTAAAATAAAATAAAATTTAAATAAAATTTAAATTAAAAAAAAATAGATAGATAGATAGATAGGATTATACTGAGTGTGAATATTGAAATAGTAATAATAATTATATATTTTTATTTTTTGATAAATAAAAATTAATTATAATAATAAATAAATAAATTAAAAAGAATAATAATAAAAAAAAATAGAATAAGAAGAAAAAGAGGAAAGTATGATGTTGGTTGGTTTGATTAATTTGGTTTTGTTTTTTATTATTATTATTTTTTAATAATGTTGAGTGAGTGTTTTGCTAGTGAAAAAAACAAAAAAAAAAATAAAAAAATTAATTTTATCAAAAAAATAGTTTGTTGTTGTAAAAAAAATTTGAATTTATTTCAAAATCATTACAAACAAAGCACTTTTCTCACACCCTATTTCACCATAAAAAATAATACAAAAACCATTCAATTACCAGAGTTAACGATTCACCGCAATTTCAATGAAAAAATTTTGTCAATAAAGTACGTTGACAGGGTGGAATCACTTTAAAAAAAGCAAAAAAAAAAAAGAACATAAAGGAATTTAATTCCAAAAGACACACCAAGACGAGGGTTTTTTTTTCTTTATTATAGCGCCAAAAATTAGTCCATCACCCTTTATTTTTTTTTTAATGAGGTAAGAAATTTTTTATTATTAGGTTATAAAAAAACAACAAAAAAAAAAAAAAAAGAGTAAATCACTTCGATTTGCACAAAAAAAAAAGGAGTGAATTAATTTTAAAATAATTAATTAATTTTGTTTATTTTATTTATTTATCTTTAATATCAATTGTTATCCAATTGAAATTGAAAGTATTGGGTGATCCAATGTGAACTTGAGTGTTGTTTGAATGGCCAATGTCCCAGTCGCTCCATTTGAATGGCTGGCAATCGGGTGTGACAGTCATTCCAGAAATAGAAGAGATCAGATTTTGTTGCATCATAGCGTAAGATGAGATTTTCGAGTCGATACCTCCATGTGGTCCAATGTATGACCATCCGAACGGCTCGTTTGGACCCGATCCCAAATCGTAGCGTGCTGAGATAGCATTTCCTGGATAGCCTTGACTGAATGGATCGGTTTTATAATTGTTTCGTGTCATGATTGATTGCATGTCACTTAGTGAATACACTTGATTGCTATCTCTTCTGAAAATTTTAGCACGTGGGTTCAACTCGTAGGTGAACACATCGCCATAGAGTTGCTCGTAGTAATTGTATCCCAGTGCATTGTAGAGATCGGGGAAGTAAGGACGGTTGTACGACGGCCAATATCCAAGTGCCAAATAGCTTGTCATATCCTGTGAAGTGTAGTCACCCGGAATCTGCTCGATAATCCAGAGAGTATTTGGCTTTAGAATTTCAAAGGGTGTGAACAGCTTGTAGTCAACGATCATCCATTGATTGTTATAGGTTCCACTGTTGTATTGTATGAAGTTCTCAGTCCACTCTTGTCCGGTGTTGGAGAGTCGATTGGCAACGAGTGAACGCACCCAATACATTAGCGAGTTGGCTGTGACATATTGGTAGAGTGAAGTGTTGAGAACGTTGTTGGTTGTTTCTATAGAAACGAGTTGAGTTGTTGGGATCTGGAAAAAGTCGTCGTCCGATGTCAGCACACCGGCATACGAAGCAAAAACAACCTCAGTTCCTGGCACACTTGGATCGGGAATAATAACTCTCTTGAAAATACGGTATCCCGCTGTGAAGTAACTTCCCCATGTTGTATGGGAGATATACAACTCTGAGAAATCGGGTGGAACACGCACCAGCGCCGAACATCTACCTTTGGTAGCCATCAATCGTTCCACTTGTTCCAGAGTCATCGTTCTGGAAATATATTCCGTCTTGTTTGGCGCGCTTTCATACTGGAGGTATCCTATGATATCGTCGAGATCACCTGCCAACTGAAGAAGCAACAGTGTATCGAAATCCAGCTGCTTGTCAGAATCTGCACCGGCTTGGTAACCTTTAGCGAAACCTTCGAATTGCTGAATCACATTGTAGACCTGTTGGTCGTAGAGCGACGAAGATGAAGACGGACCGAAATTGTTCGTCATCCATTTGTAGTTGGTCAGCATAAACTCATTGAGTAGATTGGAGTCGACTTGACCAACAATATCATTGGCAATCCATGCCACCGAGTAATTATAAGTGGTACTCCAAGTGAGATATCCCTCCAAGAAACCAGCACCAGCATAGTAAAGTGAAGCATTTCCAGAATTCATATCCGAATTCATTTCAATATACAATTTATTCCAACCATCTTTTTCGATATCAACTTTATAATATCCCCATCTATATATTCATTAATTATTTATTAATTATGAAATTAATATATATATGCTTATCTAGATAATTATTTAATCATACCCCAATGCATTCTTATTTAAACCATTTTCAATTTGAAAGTTTTCATTGATTGAATACCATTCCGGTTTGTCTTCTAATTTATATTTGTCGTCTTTCTCGATATCTAGATTGAGTGTACACTGTACAATATTGATGAGCGCTACAAATACTACAAGTAGTATTGTAGTTGTTCTTATTTTATACATATTATATTATTATATTTACAATAAGAAACAAAAGAGTCTCTTACTTATTCTTCACCTTTTAAAGCAAAATCAAGTTATTGAGTGTGATATTTTTTTCAATAAAATATCTTAATTAAAAATAAATAAAATATCCACTTTAAATTTTTTTGATGGGTTTTTTGATTACCAGGCGAAAGAAAAGTATCTTACAAGGGGGTGGTGAGTATTAAATTTAAGACGATAATGTAAATCCCAAACCAGGATAGGATAGGATTGTACTATTAATTAATACATCATATCGTGTTATGCTAATTCAATTCCTAAAGTTACTTTTATTTATAGGTGATATTACTTTTATTTTTAATACTATAGTATGAATAAATACTATTATTAATAATTAATTACTACAAAGTTAGTAGTGTTTTTGTTGCTCTATGTTTTGTTGTTAAGTTATTAAAAAAAAAAACTAACAATTGATTATGATTATACAATTATGCTATTATTATTATGATGCAGCTGGTTCATTACTAGAGTTATTATTATCATCATGCCCACATTCATGGTGATTACAATCTATTATTCATTGTTTTTTGTGTTAGAATAGAGTAGAGTCAATCAATGTATGTAGTGGTAAAGATTTGATACATACCATTTGAGTCATTGTGATCATGATCATCTTCGCTACCACTCTCATCACTACTTTCATCATAAGGTTTCTTTTTATGAAAAATACAACATTCTATAATCATAAACAAGACGATTATATTAGTAAATACGAATAATAATAATAGATTGATTAACTTTACTTTTTGATTTCTTTTTTAACATATTTTCATTATCTACAGTTTCTTCAGACCATTGTACTCTCTTTTTCTTCTTTGATTTGATTGTTAATCTAAGTGCTATAGGTTGTTGTGGTGATGATGTTGTTGTTATAGTAGTTGTAGTGGTAGTTGTTGATGTGCTTGATGTACTGTTGGCAGTGGCACCTCCACTGGCACCACCCATATTCAATGTCGATATTATAGGTGTTGTATTTGATACATCTATATTTGTTGAATTATATCTACTCATGTGTGTTGTGTATATTATTACTTAATCATTATTGAATCGTATAAAACGAATTATCTGTTTTTGTATTTTTTTTCAACCAAAATTTTTGAAAATGAAAATCCTAAAAAGGAATAAAAAAGAAAAATATAATTAATTCTTTTTAAAAACATAAAGAATAGTAATTTGTTATTTCTTATTTTTTATATAAACATATTTTAGTTTTATTAGTTTAATTAAATTTTTAAAGAAAAATAGATATTAATATTAAGTTTTAATTTATTTACTCCCAAGATCAAATTCTGTAGTAAAGTAGATTAATTGTTGATCTAGAAATTATCTAAATTTCTATAAATAAGTATTTATTTAATCATTAATTGTTTTTGTTTCTAAAAGATGAATGTTAGTAGACCAACTTAGAGGTTGTATTTCCAGAACTTAATACAATATTGTAAAATTTCTGAAAGATATTAAACTCAATGGAGAGTTATTTAAAACCTTTTTTTTTTTGTTTATATAAAAAGATTTTATTGTTTTTTCAATGGAAGAAATATTTACTATCTCTAACCTTTTTGAGATCGAGTGAACCTCTGTTTGGTACGGGTGGTATATTAACAGTGGGATAACGGTGATTGAACCACTCTCTGAGACGCTCTAAAATGGGTTGTGAATGGAGTTCCACGAATTGATGACGAAGCATTGTGTTCATTGTGTCGATTGTCGATGCATGTGTCCAGAAGGAATCATGTACCGATGCAAATGTAATGCCTTTCTTCTTGCACTGGATCGCCGTTAAAAACATATGTGTAGAGTCGAGTGAGTGAATAAAGTTGGGTGGGAAAGCCGATCGCTGCTTTCTCGAGTCGACCGGGAGGTGATCGTTGTCCTCCACCATCAGGTAGTCGTTCATAATCGTTTTGACGCTGACTTTTCCACCTTTGCGGTAAGGCTGGACCACTGGGAGTCCGAGTGGGGTGTACCACGCGACGCACTCGCCCGTCTGCTTGGAGATGAGTCCGGCGCATTGGGCAAGCCACGCCATAATGGAACGCGCTCCAATAAACATCTTGTCGAGCGATGCGAATGTTGTCTTGGAGAGATAGGTCGTTGCCTTGAAGAGTGTCGCTTCGTCAATCTGGTATTTGTCGCTGAGTGCATTCTCAATCTGCATACGCGCTCCAACAAATGTGACACCGTAGACACTGGTCATAACGGTCTGTTTGATGATCTTTCTCTCGATTTTACCGTCGAGAAGCTTTGCCAGTTCGTCGCCAGCCAACGCATCTTCATGGACGATCTGCGCCACCATTTGGGCGACTCCGGTGTAGACGTCCTGGGGTTTTGGAGAGGGCAACAAATTGACCTTCAGCGCACCGAGTTCATCACCACCGAGTGCAGCATAATGTTGTAGACCGTTACATGTACCGTCTTGGTGAATTGGTAGACTACTCTTGAAGGTTGTTGGGTTGCCCGAACGAATGGCGTCGGTCAACTCTATGCAGGCGGCCAGCGTCTGCCAGGGACTGTCGGCTTTGAGCCACCACCTCTTGCCGTCGAGAGGACGGTCTGCCGAGTCGTAGATATTCTCTATGTTCTCCATTGTGAATGCTACACGATCTTCGAAACTGACTTTATCGACACCAAAGAGATTGGCGACCTGTACCTTCAACCACTCGAATCCACGCTCGCCAAGTTCTTTCTCCTCGGCAAACTTGAGCATCGAACGACAGAAATCGGAACCCATGTGATTGAGATGTGGGGGGATCGGATAGGAACGACCACGGAAATCAACGTTGTGCGGGAAGTAGAATGTATATTCCTGTAGTTGTTTGGCGACGTTCAGCTTGTAGAGAGTATCACAACGCAGCGAGTGCAAATCGTTGTTTGCACCCTTGACCTTTCTCAGCTTCTTATTGAAATCTCGCTTCACTTTTTCGTCTTGCAAATCCTCCTGACTCGGTGACTCTGGCAGCTCAAAATCGTATCTACTCGGTAAATCAGCAATTCCACCACCTTTCTCCCAAGCTTCCAAAAGAATCGACATCATCTTTTCATTTGTCTTCCATGGTACTTCTCCCAGCACATTCAGACCTTCATATATATTTGTTAAATCCGATTGATACAATGATGTTTTCTGTAGCTTTGAACTGTAGAAATAACGAATAACCAAGTTAGTTGTATATACAAGACAAACAAAACATTCTCAAGTTTTCTTTCCTTACCCATTTGTTCTCATGATGAAACATGGATATTGAAGATAACAACCCTTGTTTGGATGGGTCCATGGCTGTGGTGGAACTACCATCGGTAGGAGACGAGCATTCATTGCTTCGACAAGGAAATGTCCTTCGTCCATGAGTGAATAGACATTGTCGTGACACGAGATGACTCCATACTTTTTGTTGTTGTTGTATCGGTATTTGTAGTAGAATGCCGGTACTTTCTCGTCGATATCCTCACCATCGATGTACTTGTTGATCATACAGCTATCCATGATCGATTTCACCATGAAACTTCCGACTTTTGTGATTGTATCCGATTCCTGTTCCAAGTTGTTGTGTGCACGACGCATATAGTTCTGAATGGTTCTCACCGTTGCAACGGCGCCATTGAACGGTTTCATCAACCGTTTGTATTGGAGACGATCGTATTTCTTGAGCAGTTGCATCTGGTATTCGGCGAGCACAGACTCACCGATGTTCTCCACTATCGACGTCATGATGGTGCCGCGCTGTGGGTCCGAGAGAATCTCAGAGACCATCTGATTCAACGCGATCAAACAGAGTTTCTTCATGGGCAAACGTGTCAGGACTTCGACGTGCGATGGAACACGTGAGAGTGGGTTGAGGGCCTCGGCCTCGGCCTCGGGGTCCTCGCTCAGCAAAACCGAGGCATTCGCCTGCTGGAACGACTTGAGCTCCTGAGTGGTATGCTTGATCAGCGGGTCGTACCACTGGAACATCACATTCTTGATCGATTTGAGGCCCGTCGACCGCTGGATCATGCTGGTGTCGTTGAGCAGCTGACGATAGGCCTTACGCGCAGTGTCAGTCACCGAGATCTCAAAGTCGGTCTCCAACTTGATCTTCTCGTAGAGCTCCTTGTACTTGGCACTCTCTTCTTCCTTCTGCTTCTGGAGCTCTGCAATTGTCTTGGCGTCGAGTTCGTTTCGCTCCATCTCCTCGAGTGCCTCCAGTTGCATCTCGCTCGTCAACAGTGATTCGATGCGAGCCAACTCTGATGAAATATCAAACTCTGGTTCTACACTCTCCAAATCCTCGAGTGACTGTATATTATCAAACTTTGCATCATTCAAACTGGACAATGATTTTCCATCTTTGTTCTTATTGGAATTCTTTTTAATAAGCTTTCTAAGTTGTTCCAATGATTCCTGATCTATTTGTGATTCATCGATTTCATATTCAAAATTTTCATTTCTATTTATATTATTATTATTATTATTATTTAAAGTACTACTACTACAATATCTTTTTAAATTATTAATGTTGTTACTACTATTACTATGATTATTTAATTTATTACTATTATTATTATTGTTATTATTGTATATTGAATGTAGTGATATTGATTTTGTAAATGAAAAAGTTGATCTTGTTGAAGATATAACTTTCGATATATATTTAGAATTACTTATTCTAAGCATTCTTTGTAATATATATTATTATATTATATAAATAATATATATATATTATTTAAAACAAAACAAAATAAGAATGAAAAACAATGATTAATTAAAAAAAAAAAAAAAAAAAACGAACGAAATGTTTGTTTTTCAAAAATATTCAAAAAATAATTTATAGCATTCCACACACTACTCACTTTGTTTCTCATTTTTAGCGGAACCTTCTGAAGGTTAATGATCATTTTTGTTTTATTCAATAAATAAACAAATAACCAAAATATCAAATCTTTTAAATATGATTCAATAAACCTTTTTCTTTTCTAGAAATGCCTGAATAATTGAAGATCCATTACCATCTTTCATATGGGTATGTCATGGTATATCTGATGGATGATCAGTGACTTAATATACTAGATTTAAATAATCAGAGTAGAATCTCACAATCCAAAAAACTAATTTTATCTTTTAATTATATTAATCAAGTTTAGATTTTTAATAGTTATTTTTATCAAGATAAAGACTTTTTTTTTTTTTTTTTTTTTCTTTAACACATATATGAATGTTGATCGCATTGATAGATTGATATGATTGTGTTTTTAATTTAACTCACAATGTGGTCAAATTAACACACACACACTAAACACACACATCCATATCTCAATCAATAAATTTAAAATTTTATTTTATTAGTTTAAGTTGTTTTTTTTTTAATTGATTGTGTGTGTGTTTTTTTTTAGCTCAAATGTTGTTGTTGGTTTGATTTTGTTGTTGTTGTTGTTGTTGTTGATTATTTTTTACTTAACATTTTCTTGTTGTTTGTTGTTGTAATTAAAAAAAAAAAAAAAAAAAACAAAGCAAAACAATGTTTAAAAAATTAATTTTATTGTAGAACCAGAAAGAAAACCAATCAATCATCAAATATATATAATTTATTTATAAATTGACAAAACAAAACCATTTGAATTAACAATCACTCACTCACTAACTCACTTACTAACCTCCCTCCTCAATCAAACACACACAAACAATCATTCAATGTTTTTAGTTTATCATCATTAAATATTTAACAACACAACATCAAGCTTCATCATCAACCAATCAATCAATCCAAACCTAACCAAACAAAATCAATCAACTCCACCTCCAATTTTATAGCTGTAATATTAAATAAAATTAAAAGTAATAAAAAAATAATATTATCAAATAAAAATAAAAAAAGTAGTAGTATAAAACAAACAAAACCAACTAGTGTAGTTTGATTGATATATTTCTGGTGGTTAGTTGTAAAGTTTGTCAATAATTCTAGATCTTTTTCCATTAAGTTGATTTTTATATATATGTATGGTGTTTAAAATATTAGTAGTATTTTATAACATATATAGCTACAGCAATCAATCAAATAACCAATATTAGAATTTCTTTATAAACTTTAAACAACATTAATCATAAAGTTTAAAAAATTCCATAATTATTCAATCTAATAACAGAAATCAACTGATACCATACCATCAATTCAAATCAGTCCAAACTAAATCAGTCCAATCCAAATCAAACCAATACCATACAATCCAAAAGAAAAACAAACAAACAAACAATATAAAACATAATTACAACTTGTTCCACCAACATTTTTAAATTTACTAACTTTTTTTTTTGTATTTATAGTTTTAATAATATAATATAAAAAAATAATAATATTAGATTAGATTTAGTATATATATACAATTAATAATAATAATATTAATAATAGAAAAATGATGGAATCAAATTTCGAAGATGAAGATATATTACAGAGTACCAAGATCTTACAGATTGGTGAATTAACAGAGATTTTGGGATCTCTAATGAATTCAGAGGTCGAGGAAATATTGGTTCATCTCGACTGCATTGTAAATTCAATGGGTTGTGTATCTCAAAGTCTAAACAGTATAGTCAGAATAGCAAATAGATCACTAAAACAACCAGAACAACTATCTTTCAAGTCCATGATTAGTTTCACAGGACAAACCAATATAACAATTTCAAATTTAATTAGAAAATTAAAACAAATTCAAAATTCAAAAAATAATAATTATAACAACAACAACAATAATAATAATAATACAAATAATAACAATAATATAATAGTAGACCAAAGAAATAATAAATATTTATCACCATCTGGCGATTCCTATGATGATGATGAATCATTGATTGAACAAGACAATTCACCGTGTTCCTATCATACACCTTTTACAACCATTGGAACACCAAGTTCGCAATCACCAATAGTAGTAACGAATCAACATACTTCTAATAATAATAATAACAACATTAATATTAATATTCAAAACAATTTAAATAGTAATTGTAATAATTTTAATAATTTCAATACAAATAATAATTTAAAAATAATATATGAAAATTCATCAGTTTCCTCATCGGAATCACCATTGACATCACCACAAAAATCAACAACACATACCACCTCTGTAAAACTAGGTCTATCGGAATCCTCTTTGTTTTTATCGGAATCATCAGCATCGTCGGTTATCGATAAAAACATTGCAATTTCACCACTTTCCACTTCACCACTGAACAATAACTCTATTTCATTTTCACAGAAAGACAGAGACAGAGAAAGAGAAAGAGATAGTGAATTTACATTCCTCAACCAAGACAAATCTGAAAAACATTTGAAACAACAAGATAATAACCACAACCACCGCCAAAACAATAACAATAACAATAACAACGATGACGAATACGATGAACCATGTAGTAGTAACACTATTTTAATTAAAAATAACAACAACAACAATAATAGCCATATTAGTAAAGTAACATCAACTGTTACAACAGCAACAACAACACCAACAAAAGTAACATCAACAGCATCAATTAATATTACAAACCATCATCATAATAATAGTAGTAATCATCATATTAATAGTAGTAATAATAATAATAACAATAATATTAGTTCAACTAACAATAATAATAATAATAATAGTTCAAATAATAATAATTCAAATAATAATAATAATGTAAATCAAACTATTATACATAATGAATATTGTACACCTTTTTCACCATCTTCACCACCGATGTCACCATCACCGATGGCAGCAATGGCAACGAGTGACCACCAGATTCACAAGAATATACTACTGCGGCAACAACAGAATGAGGATACGGTGATCTCTGCATCTATGGAGGAGAAGCGTGATAATTTCTTGTCTTTTGAACGCTCGCAGACTGCCATCGCACTGAATAAGATAAGGAACAACATGAATGACGATGCCATTCAGCGCAAGAATCAGAAAGGCTATGCAATGATGTCACTCATTCTCAACGATCTGAACACCTCACATCAGAGTCTATTGAATCAATCACATCCAGTACAGATATCAACCACCATAGGAAATAATAATAACAGTTCAAATAATTTACTTTTAAACAACAATAATAATAACAATAACAATAGTAATAGTAATAGTAACTTAATAGATAGTAATAATAATAATAATAATAATGATAATATGTCGAATAACGGATCACCTTTAGATACCTATCTATCACATGAAGAAGAGGATCTCTCGAGAATGTATAATGTCTATAAAACACCGGCTGTTCCACTTCCATTACAAACAGCTTCTACTGCCATTCCAACAACTAATACAACAACTAATGAATTACAACAGCAACAACAACAACAGATGTTACAAAACAATAGATATAAAGGAATGAATGATGGTAATCTATCAAAAGTTATTACTTTTACAAAGGCAGATCCAAGTACTACTACTTTTCAGTTTATAAAGGAGAAGGTACCGAAACCATCGCATGCCAGTAACGATAGTGATCTTTATTACGACGACTATGAAGATTACGATATGGAGACAGAGAGCCAATCATATGACGATACCTACTCTTCAGCAGATCAACTGTCAGCTACCAACTCTTCAACAACCTTTGATTCAACTACCAATCTATCAAGTAAAGCAAATAACAACAATACAACAAATAATAATACAACAGCAGCAATGATAAATAGTAATAGTAATGGAAATATAGCTGGAACTACAACAAATGGAAAACATATAGTTAATAATAATAGTAATAATAATAATAGTAATACGACGAATACAAGTACAAATACAAATAGTAATAATACAGATGTTAAATCACCTATTAAACAACCATCAGCGATGTCACCTAGAAGTGGACCACAGTCACCAAGATTGTATCCAGCTAGACCGTCTAGTCTGCATCGAAGAGCACAATCAGTAGGTGTATTTAGTGGATATCCTTGGTTTGGAGGTAGACTCATCCAGATCATTGTATTCCTACCGACTCAACCACAATCAATGGTTGACCTATCGATCGACGATGATTCTACCGTTGAAAAGGTTATAATTGATATCTTGGAGTTATGTCAAAGAGAAAAGAAGAAATTAGATCATAACAGTAATAATAATAATAATAATAACAACAATAGTAATAATACTACACATAGTAATAACAATAATAATAACAATCAACAACAACAACAACAACAACAACAACAACAACATCAAGAATGTACAAATTCAAAATTAGATGATTCTTTTTCATCAAATCAATCAAATGGAGTTGATAATCAAAGTAATAACAATAGTAATGGTAATGGTAGTTCATCAGGTGGAGATGTTTCATTCTCTTTCCTTAGTGTAACGACTAATCCAAAGGCATATTATTTGAGAGTTTGTCATTATGATGGTACGGTCGATAATGACTATGGCGTGCTGGAGCGATCGTCAGAGATGAAGAAGATCAAAGCAGAGACCTATGTTTTGCTGCAGAATACCAATTGGACGAAGGAGCAGTTGTCGCCACCACCGATCTTCAGAGTGCACATCGTGCCATCGGCACCGCTCTCACACAACGAACGACGTCTGTCATCGCCACAGAACAACACCAACGGTGTCAAAGATTCGATTGCCGTTCCCTACAACCCGACCGCTACACTGTCCTCCATCAAAACACTGATCTGCAAGAAAGAGAAATTCTCTGAGGATCTCTGTGTATTCATGTTGATGAACAACGAAGTGGTCAACAACGAATCGATCACACTCGAAGAGTTGGCAATGGGTGATATTAAATTAATTCATAATCGTGTCAGTAAGTTGATCAACATATATAAATTATATATCCAATTATATTCCACTTTCTTGATCAATTATCCATATAACTAATCTATCTACTTTTTTTTTTTCACATTTTTTCAGAATCATCAATTCCAAAATCAGTTTCATTTATTGCCGATTCTGGAAATGCTCCAAGAGCAATCACAAAATTGTTAGGACCAATGTTTTTCTTTACTCCAGATACAGCTGGTGAATTTAAAGTATGTTATTACAATACTATTTAGTTTGTATTAATTATATTAACTTGTTTTGTTTTTGTATTATTATTATTATTATTATTATTATTAGCAATATCAAGTTATAAAGGTAAATAAATTTGGAATATCTTTGGAGAGGTTGATGGGCATCGATCAAGATCGTATCATTCATTCGTTTATCAATAATTCGGGTGGCGGTGGAAGCGAACCTCACAAGAAGTCGTCGATCAAGCGAACGTTCAGTTCGAATCGTCTGAAGAAGCCGATACAATTGATGTCCGACATCTCATCGGTGAGCACAATGACCAACAAGCCAAACAACTTTTGTATCAGGTGTAAAGATGGAAAGGTATCGGAGTACTACTCACTGGACGCCGAGGAAATCGTTGCCAAAATTCAATTCATAATCAAAGAAAACAAGAATAAAATGAAGAATAAATTTTAGGAACCAATCAAACAAATTGCTATGACAATCAAAAACAATTTCTGATCAATTAAATTATTGTTTTTTTTAATCAATAAATCAATCACCAAAAATGGTCTTTGATTTACATTTAATTTTTCATCAGATTTTAACCAATTTGCAAATTCTCATCTTCTCATTTTAATTGATTGGCAAATGATAGAGAAAATTGGGGTTTAAAAGCTCGATCCAAAAAAAGATCAATTTAAAAAATCTTTTTTAATTTTTAAAACACACATTGCTTTCTGTGATAATTTTTCCAATAATTTTAACAAATTAAAGTTTAAAATTCCACGAATTCATTGTTATCTATTAATGACTCATGAGTACATAAATAAAACACTGATAATTTAAATTATATTTATAATATTCATATATATAATTTTTAAACATAAACACTTTAAAAATATATTTATTATCATTATTTAAAGAGTATTATTAGATTTTAATCTTGTATAATAATAAAAACTAATCATCAAATCTGATTATCATCCATCATTCATTCATCACCATCCTATTTTGTATATATACTTTTTTAACACACAAAATCCAAACTATAAAACAAAAAAGAAAAAATGAAAATTACATTACTTGCAACTAATGCTTATAAAGTGGTCTACGAAGATGTAAATACCGATGAAACAGTAGACCAGTTGAAGCTGCGTTTGTTTAGAGAGCATTCCGATCATCTTCCACTTCCATCAAGTATCTTTGAAGATTTGGAAGTTCTCAAACCAAAATCATCGAGTGGCGATGCCGATGTTACAATGACTGACGATAGCAATGACAATAAAGAGGACGATGGTGATATGTTAATAGATAATACAAATCTACCACCACAATTGCTGCATCCATATCAATTGAGATTGATATTCGGTGGTAGACAACTAGAGTCACTCTCGACGATGGCAGAGAATTCGATTGTCGATGGATGTACTATTCTCGTTGCCGTGTCGCCGTTCTACCTACTGGGCAGACAGATTGCCAATGAAACGAAACCAAAGACTGAAAACTACTCTACTACCGATCGTCTCTTCACGGCGGTCAACAAAAACAATCAAGTTCAATTCCAACTGGCGCTGGACGACCAAGTGGGAGACGGTGCCGGCATTGAATTCTCCAAACTAACAGAACTCGACATAGTCGAAGCAAGTCAATTGTTAATGCGTGTTCCATCATTAGAATCACAAGATACCAGCAGTAATAATAACAACGCTGGTGAACCTTTCAAATTGTATCAATCTAAAACCGGTTCACCTAAACCGGCATCTGGAAAGACCGGTTTGTTTTCGAGATTGAGCACGAGGTCGAGATCAAAGGAACAGGCGAAACACGAAACCGGTTCATCTTTGGAATCGCAATTCGACCAACTCTCGTTGGCTCCGCTTGGAAAGCGTGACGAATACAAACGTGTTCCGCTCTCCATTGTCTCACAGACACCGACTGGTTCCAATCTGCTGGTACACCGCATTCAGGTGATATTCAATCGTCCTTTCATCCCACTGTGCTCGACTCTCGACGAAGTGCAAGTTCCATTCCGTGTGGAACCAGCGGTGATTGGCGGCAAGTGGCGTTGGATCGACGGCGTCACCTGTTGCTTCGAAGATCCAAAACAACCGTATCAAACGAAATTTGCCAGTTCCACGCAGTATCGTGTCACTCCACTGCTGGAGGTGTTCAAAAAGTACGAGCCAGAGATCGGTGACGATGAGATCGGTGAGTCGTGGACATTCAAAACCAGCATCCAATATCCGATATTCGGTCAGTTCAACGGTGACATTGCCGATCCACAGATCAACTTGCGATTCGCTCAGTCACTCCCACTGACCCAATTCAACAGACTCGGCAATGCCATCAAGATCAAAGGACCGTTCAACAAGACAATCAATTTCAAAGTGGTTCCAATCGACAGTCCAACTCTCTGTAAGTTATTCAAAGACTCTTTACCAACACCAATTAAAAAGTCGGCTGAAGAAAAGGAGAAGGAGGAAGAGAAAGAAAAAGATGAAAGTGAATCCAATACCAAATCAATTTATTTACAACTCGATAAATTGGATATGAATACAAAGTATTCCATTCAATTTACTGAACCACTGGAATCTTCTGAAGGACCATTGGTAACTGAAAACAATCTAGAAGTAACTTTTAAGGTATGTTTAAAACTTTATTGGAAAATGTATATATTGAAATTATCTAATTAGAAATCTTTAAACATATATTCTAGACACCAGAACCTTTACGTGTTACAAAGGTTAATTCTTCATTCGAAGGTGAATCTGTAGTTATTGCATTCAATAATCAAGTGGACAAAATCTTGATTGAAGATATTGATAAACATTTGCAATTTAAACCAAATGTAAGTTTCAAATTAAGAAATGGAATTGGTTTAGTTTTAAAATATAATTAATAATTATTATTTGTACTTTTAGGTTAAAGTTAGTAAGGTTAGAACTGAAGGTTACAATCTTATTATTCATGCAGACTTTAAACCAAATACTAGTTATAAAGTAAAGGTTGATAATATCACTTCACCAAGAACAACATCGTTGGTTTCTTCTAGTCATGACTTCAAGACACCATTGGACTATTGCTTTATCGATGTGGACAGTGCCTACAGTCAGAAGTTCAATTTGGATCCACTCGCCAGACCTATCGTCAAGTTGGTTACTCGTGGTGTTAGCTATGTCAAGATCGAATCGCATCGTATCGATCCAAGCAACGCTAAAAACTACGACCACGAAAGACTGGCAAAGCTGTTGACCAAGGAGATTCAGATCAACGGTGTCGAGCCAAGAAAACAAGTCACCAACAAGGTGGATCTCTCTGATTTCTTTGGTGGTGATACACCATTCACTGCCAAACACAATCTGTTGGTATTCCGATTCTCGAGTAAAGCCGACGGTGGCAATCTCGTGGAGTCATACAAGTTGTTGCAATACTCGCCATTCTTGGTGGCCGTCAACCAAACCAAGTTGGACTATCGCGCGTGGGTAACCAATGCTTCAACACAACAACGTGTGAAAACACCATTCATTGAGACTTACTACAACAAATCGAAGGTCTATTCACAAAGATCATCGGATTCCGAAGCGGAAGCTCTTTCTGCCGCTCCAAATAGTTCGGTTGTGTTGAGTGATGGTTTGTTTTCAATTCCAAAAGATCAGTCATTCGACTTGCTGATTGCAACTGTCACAGTTGATAAACGTAAATACTCAACTATCTTCCAAACGGTTTGCCAGAAGGAGAGGGAAAAGGTTGAGGTTATTTGGGATATCGTCGATGCTCTGGGTTGCTACCGACCAACAGAGACTGTCTACATCAAGGGTAACTTGAGAATTACCACTGAAAATGGTATTCAAACACCACTGGAATACTACGGTGACAACCAAATGAGCATTGTAAACTACAAGCTTACCGACACCAGAAAGAAAGTTCAAAACCAAGGACACACCACTCTCAATGTCAACGGTGGATTCAACTTTAACTTTGTACTGCCAGCCGATACCAATCTTGGCGATTGTTCGCTTTCCATCGACTGCGATGGTCACTCAAAGAACTTTGTCATCAAAGTATTGGAATGCAAGAGAAAAGACTTTGTTGTCGAATCCGACTTGAAGAAACCATCGGCCGGTTCTTCCTCGTCGGTCAGATGTGGACAACCTTTCTATGTGCAAGCATGCGGTAGATATTTCAACGATGAAGTGATGGCAAACACCAAAGTTGATTGGAGTGTTTCGTTGTCACCAACTCAACCGGATCTACCAACAACTGGCTACAGATTCTCAATGCCCGATGTTTGTGATGAAGCCAACGCCACCTATACCTATCAGAGCAAACCAAATCCATCCGGTAGACATCAACTTCGTTTGGTTCTGGAGAACTCAAAGTCACCGATGTATCTAGTGGTTCGTGGCAGTGTCATCGATTTGACAAACAAATCCGAGGCATTCTCACACACCTGCAAGGTTCTTGGTACTCAACGTTACTTTGGTGTCTCGAAATGCAGAGATGAGTTTATCAATCTCTCAGATACCTTCCAAACTTCGCTGGTTGCAATGAATTCCTCTGGCAAGTTGATCAACGAAGGAAAGTTCCAAGTGGAAATCAAAATGGTACCGTGGGAAGATGATTTGCCAATGGTCAATGAATTCCAAGGTGAGATCGTACCATCGAAAGCTGAACCAACCAACTTTACCTACAAGTTCAACAAACGTGGTGCCTACTGCGTCAAATTCACCTATGAATGTCCGGATCAAGAACCACAGCGACAGAGTCACAACATCTTTGTGCTCGGTGAGCAAACTCAAGCCGAGAAGGAATTCAAAGAGAATGACTCCAAGACTTTGGGTCAATACAATGATAGCTTCGAACAACAACAATCAACATTTGGAATTCCATCAATCCCCTTCTCTGCTTTCGATAACAAATATCCAATTAATCTTGCGTTGTTGGTAAAGAGTGGTTCTGAATATCCAAAGATTGGTGACAAGATCGAATTACTAGTGACATGTAAACTTCAGTGTGGAATGGGTATGATTATGCAAAGCAAGTCTAAATCCATTGTCAAATCAACGCAATTCAATTTCGAGGATGGAAAATATCTATTTGAACATGTTGTCACTGAAAAAGATTTCCCATCGTTCAACTACACCGTCTATGTTGAAGGCAAAGTGAGTGTCTATCACAACAATACCATTGTTGAACGTTACACAAGTGCATCGATCAACAAGCAATTCTCTGTCGACAAGGAGATGAAGAAACTTCAAATTGAATTCCTCCCATACCGTAAATTCCAAAGTCCAAACTCTGACATCTCCATTACGACCCGCGTTTTGGATCACCAAAAGAAACCGGTAACCGGCGCCGAAATAACTTTGATCGTTGCCGATGAATCATTGTTGAGTCTTACAAACAAATCCACCAACAATTGGAATCCAATTGATTTGTTCTACTATGAAGGTTACCAAAACAATCAATGTTTTTCGTTGATCGATGACACAATGTTCTGTGCCCCCGATGTCAAAGAGGAGGAAGTCACTAAACCAAAGGACACAATCGTAAACATCACCGTTCGTTATCTCTCTGGTCGTATCATCCAGATGTCACTTCCACTCAATGCCAACATCGATGAAGTGCGCAAAGTCGTTCTTGAGAGAGACGGTCTGCCATTCACATCGCAACGTCTTCTCCACAAGAACAAACAAATCGAGAAGGGAACGCTCTTTGAGAATGGAATCACCACTGACGATACTATAAACTTGGTGATCCGTCTCTCGGGTGGTGGTGACACTGGCAATGAGAAAGAAGATTTGGAAGCGCTACGTTTGCCAGCAATCAAGCAAATCAAGGTGAGAGATAACTTCAAACCATTGGCAACCTTCCAAAGCAATAGATTCTCCGATGAAAATGGTCAGGTTGTCTTTGATTTCAAACTGCCAGACAATTTGACCAAGTATCGTGTTATGGCTTACGCCGCAACCAACGATTCGTTCGGTAAGAATCAAGAGTTCTTCACCTCGACGCTGCCAGTGATGATTCGTCAGAATCCACCACGTTTCCTCAATTACAACGATGAATGTACATTCCCAATTGTCATTTCTAACATTGTCGATTACGACGTTGAGGTGAGTTGTGCTTTCCAAACGACCAATTGCATCTCCAGTACCAACGGATTCAAGTCTGTCATTCCAGCAAACTCACGTATCATTGCACCGTTCCAGGTGAAAGCTATCACACCGAATGTCAAATCGTTCTACCACGTTGTTCTGGCGAGTCGTATTATCAATACACCAGGAGTCGACGCAGAGTTTACTGATGCCGTTAAATTTGACTTCCCAGTCTACTCACCGTCCTCCGTTGAATCCAACACTGTAGCCGGTTTCACCGATGCCGAAAAGATTGTATCTACTCACCCAGTTAAACTCAGCAACTGGCAAGAGTTTGATCAGGAAGTTGGTGGTCTCTCTGTTAACCTCGCCACATCCAATATCACTCAGATCTCCTCATCCTATGAGTACCTCATGAACTACAAGCATTCCTGCTCTGAACAACTCGCCAGTAAATTAATGTGTCTGGTAATTGCATTGGATCTTCCAGAGTTGTTGGAGATGGAGAATGATCGTCCATCAGAAGAAAATCTTGAGAAAGCAATAACTGAGATCTTGGAAATTCTCAAGGGTAGATTGAAAGCAACCGGTGAATTTAAATACTGGAATTCCGATACTAGCTACGAATATGTAAATGTCTATGTTTATTGGGTGCTCGATATTATCGAGAATGAGTTCAATGTAGTACTACCAAAAGGATTGATGGCCAAAGCACCGGCTTATCTTAGAGGAGCAGCCGATATCGATAAGACTCACAAGGAGTACACTAAATACGACAGATCATCGTATCTATTAAAAAAAGCATTCGCTCTACACACCTATGAAAAGGTTAGCTATGGTAGTTTCGAATCACACAATGCAATCGATAGTATCTTGGTGAAAGAGGCAACCTCTTCGACATCACCGATCGCCGCTGATCTGTCGGCTATACTTCTCCCACTTGCTCATGGAGTGACTGCAAGACAACTGGTCCGTTCACTCGAGAACAAGTTGGTTGTAACCGGAACAACTGCATTCTTTGAGGGTTCATCAATCAATGGATTCTCATCGATAATGAGATCTTCGTGTTGGGCTGCACTCTCGATGATTGACGACGACCAATGTAAACATATTATTTCAAAGCTGATGTTTGGAATCGAGTCAAAGATTAGGGATCCAAGACAATCGATGTATTTCAACACTCAAGACAGTGCTCTTACCATGTACACACTTTTCTCATACTACAATAACAAAGCGGTGAACAAGTACAACGTTCAAGTCTATCTCAATGACTTTACTCTCGAGCCGAAACCCGTGGAGATCACCGATGAGAATACAATCTACACCAAATTCATTCCAATGAAGACACTGATCAAGAATCAAGGTGAGCTCCTCATTGAGAAGAAGGGAACCGGTGATTTGTTCTACAGTCTCTCGTTCAAGTATGCCAAATCGAATCCATACTATCCCGCTGTCGATACACGTGGATTCGTTATCACTCGTGAATTTATTCCACTCGGTAAACCAGAGGATATCCAGCAGATCGTCAATGAAGCCGGACTCAGACAAACAGTGATCAAGAGCGGTGCCAAAATCAAAGTTAAATTGACCATCAAATCAACTTACATCACTAACTTTGTCGTTATTAACGATAATTTACCTGCTGGATTGGAACCAATCAACAATTTGTACTCCACTCGCTACTACTGGACTTCTCATTCCAACATCAGAGACAAAGGCGCTGAAATATTTGCTGACCTTCTCTATCCAGGAACCTATACCTTCTATTACAATGTCCAAGCACTCTGTCATGGATCTTATATCTGTCCACCAGCTAGAATCGAAGAGATGTATTGTCCAAGTACATTCGGAAGAACTTCAACTGACACTGTGATAATTATTTAAATTCAATATAAATTTATAATTTTTCACAATATGTTTATCAAAAGAAAATAAATTATTACAATTCAAATTAAATATATATTTAAATAATGAAGTTTATTATTTTAAGTAACAATTGTTTATTTTTTAAAAATTATACCTTATAGTTATGCCAATAAATAATTAATTTGTTTTTTTGGATTGGAATGATATTTAAATCCCTTTATCAAACACGTTGATTGATTTCTATAAATATAAAAAATAATTAAAATTTTTCAAAAAAACCCCGATCATTTCTTTAACAATCAAATTGTGGTTTAATTAATTGCCCCACCAAATGGGTGTTCTTCAAGTTTAATATTAAAATGAATGTTATATAAACATTTTGGAAAACAATTAAAAACAGTAACATTTATTTAAAAAGCTCACAATGACAAAAACTAAATCAAATACTACTTCTACTACTAAACCTAAACCTAGTTTCGGAAGTTTAATACTTATCACATCAATACTGATTGGATTGTTTCTATCGTTCTTCCCTCCATACACTATCTTCTCGTTGGTATTCTATCCAGATATTGAGATTCTCCCGTTTAGACCGCATCCCGTACCGGATCTATCGGCTATAACTCGATCACTAGACAACCACTTGATCCTCCTTCATCTCGGTGAAGACGTTCACGGTCCAGAGTCGATTGCTTTCAATAGTAACGGTGACCTCTACTTCTCAACAAAGAACGGCGGAATCCGCTTCATAAAGTCACCGTTGGCCAACGGTTTCGTCGATTTACAAGTGCAACCGGGATTGAAAGGTGTCAAACTAGAGAGTTACCCTGCTATCAACACAGGCGGTAGACCTCTCGGTCTGGACTTCGATGCCGATGACAATCTCGTCGTGGTCGATCCCGTCAAAGGATTGCTCAAAGCCAACAAGGTGACTGGTGAGATCTCATTGTTGACTACCTCTGTCAATGGAAGCACCCTCAACTTTATGAACGATGTCACTGTCAATCGCCAGGATGGAACGATCTACTTTACAAACAGCATTAGCTATGCACCGGTATTTGGAAACAAAGGTGAATGGGTAACGGAAGGACCATCGAAATATGCATGTATGTCAATGGAGTCTGTCGGTAAGCTTATCTCTTACAATCCTATCACCAGACAAACCAAAGTACTACTTGACAATATCGCCTATGCCAACGGTGTTTCACTAGATGAAAACGCAGAGAGTGTCTACATTGCAGAGACATGTAAATATAGAGTTTTAAGATATTGGTTAGTAGGTCCAAAAGGTAATTGTAACTTAATCAATCATGATGAAATGATAATTTATATATTAATTCATTATAATTTTACTGTTTCCTTTGCTTTCTCCTCTCTTTAGCTGGAAGAACAGATGTTGTTATTAATAATTTACCTGGATTCCCAGATGGTTTAGAAGTCGGTCCAAACAATAGATTGTTTGTTTCACTATTCTCAATGAGATCTCCATTTTTAGATATGATACACCAATATCCTGCTGTTAAAAGAACGTTCCTTTCCATTCCATATCTATACACTATATTTGATAAACTGAATGCTGCTGTACTTATTGCTGATTCAAATGTAAGTGACAACCAACATTGATAATCAATCATTCAACTAAAAACTTTTATATTGATTCTAAAATTAATTTGATTTTAGACTGGTGAATTTATGGAACTATTAAAATCCTCTACAAATAAGATCTCGAGTACCTATTTCAAAGATAATATGTTATACATTGGAAGTAAGTAATAATAACTTGAAATCTATCAAACCAACTAATCTAACAATCCAAATTCATTAATATTAAGATTTAATGACACCTTTTATTGGTGTTTATGATTTAAAAGCTCCTAAAACTAAATAAATAAATATATAATAGACGATGATCATAAAATACCTGATGACGTTGCACATAATTTTTTTGCGGGCTTTTGAACATCTTTTTTTTGCTTATTTTTCATTATCTTCAAGGTTTGTGATCACGTGGTTTTTCATAACATCGGGGTGAATTGAATTCATAGTTTGTGGTGGGATCGCTTAAAATGGTGTTGTTTATAATAAAGATTAAATTTTATCAATCAGTATATAAACAGTACAAGTGTGATTGGGAAAATAATTTCATTTTTTTTTTTTCAAACACTGAATACAGATAGATAAAATACTATAAAATGAAAACAAAACATCAGAAACCAACAGTAAACTATGGATTTGGTTATTTCAGTATGTTTATATTTGCTTTATCAGTAGCTATAGGATTACTATCGCTATTTCCGACATACATAACATTCAATCTTCAGAGACATCCTGTTATTCCATTCCTATCATTTTCACCACCAGCCTATCCAAATCTCGAAAATGTTACAAAAGTACTTTTAGATAATCATCTTAAATATATTAATATTGGTAAGTACAATATAAATATATCTTTCAACATCTAAAATACATGTATTCATCAATACTTAAATAAAAAGGTAAATCTAGAGGACCGGAAACAGTTGCATTCAACAGTAAAGGTGATCTTTATTTCAGTTCTGAATCTGGTGAAATCAGATACTTGAAAGCTCCTATTCAATTCTCAAACGCTCCAGATTCATCGATTGACAACAGTCTACCGTTTATTCATACAGGTGGCAGACCTCTTGGAATTAAATTCGATAAGGACGATAATCTATTGATTGCAGATCCTGTCAAAGGCTTATTAAAGTTTGAGAGAGGTACCAACACTCTTACAATTCTCACTGGTTCAGCTAATGGAACTAAACTCTTGTTTATCGACGATGTCAAACCCGGTGATGATGGAATCATCTATTTCAGTGACAGCTTTGGAATGGCACCGTTTATTGATAACACCGGTCAATGGAACACTGAAGGACCATCTTTCTTTGTTTGTGCCACCATGCAAACCAAAGGAAAATTGCTATCTTACAATCCTGTCACTCTGGAAACCAAAGTACTTGTAGACGGTCTCACTTGTGGTAACGGAGTGACACTCGACGAAAAAGGAGAAAGTGTATTTATAACAGAGACTTGCAAATATAGAGTTATAAGATATTGGATAAAAGGTCCAAAAGGTATGTTTGTTTAACTCTTTTTTTTTTTTTAATTATTTTATAACTGACAATGTTCACAACACCTTTTAATACACATGTGTAGCTGGTAAATCAGAGGTTTTTGCAGAGAATCTACCTGGATATCCAGATGGCATTGAAATGGCACCAAACAACAGATTATATGTTACTCTATTCTGTCAAAGAACGATATTCGATCACCTCCAGCCATATCCATTGCTAAAGAGACTTTACCTCTCAATTCCATATCATTATGTTCCAAGTCACTCGCTCTCTTCAATTGCTGTGTTGGATGCAAATGTAAATATCATTTATTTCTATATTTATTTTTATTTTTATTTTTATTTTATTATTAATATTAATTGCTAATAACTACACAACTATAACATCATTATTTTTATTTTCATGATTTATCATCATTTCATTCAAAAATAGAATGGTAGAATATTAGAAATATTGGAAACTCGTACAAACCACATGATAACGCTAACAAGCACAACCAGAAAGGATAATAAACTTTATATGGGTAGTAAGTATCAATCTTTATTTATTTATTTTACAAATTATTATTATCTTTGATAAGTAGCGATATTACAAATTTACTAACCGAACTTCAACAACCAGACTTGTTTAATTCTTTTATCTCTGTGTTCGAACAAAATCAATAATAACAAACCAATAAAAAATATATTAAATTGAATGTTTCTTTTGTGTGTGGGGTTTTAAATTTAACAAAGGAGTGAGTGGTAGCCAAATTTAATTCGACTGACCTTTTAAAAAAAAAAGGATTTAACTTCATTTTTATTAGTAACATTTTAGAAATGTTTAATAATAACTCTTATTTTAGTATTCTAGTATTTGCTCTTTCAATAATAGTTTGTGTGCTGGCTTGGTTTCCAACCTATCAACTCTATGGCAATCAATACTGGCCCGATCTAGAATTTCAAAGATTTGACTACCTCCCACTTACAAGTCTGGAAAATGTAACAAAGAAATTGGAAAAGAAAATAAAATATTTGGACCTAGGTAAATCTTTAATTTTCTTATTGATCAATAAAATAAATATGGAGGATAGATTGTTTAGTAATGTTTTCTTTCATAGGTGAAATACATGGACCTGAATCAATATCTTTCAATCGTAATGGTGATCTATATTTTTCAACTGGATCAGGTGAGATTCGATATATGAAAGCTCCATTCGATTTTATCGATTCAATCTCTATTGGCAAACCAATGAACAGTTATCATTATGTACACACCGGTGGTAGACCGCTTGGAATTGATTTCGATCGCGATGACAATTTGTTGATTGCCGATTCTGCCAAAGGATTGTTTAGAGTCGACAAAGATTCGGGAGATATGATATTACTAACTGCAACCGTAAACAATACAAAGTTGAACTTTGTCAACGATGTAACATCGAACTTCGAAGATGGATTGATCTATTTCAGTGACAGCACCAAGCTGGCACCTTTCCTTGACAACTCAGGTGATTGGAATACAAAAATACCTTCTCTCTATACCTGTGCAACCTCGGCGCAGTTTGGAAAGCTTCTCTCATACGATCCCGCGACAAAGCAAACCAAAATTCTACTCGAAGGCATTTCCTATGCAAATGGAGTTGCACTCGATGAAAAAGGTGAAAGTCTCTATTTAGTAGAGACATGTAGATATAGAGTTATAAAATATTGGTTAAAAGGTCCAAACAGTAAGTGTTTTATTTAAGTTTAGAATTTGGTTATTTCATGAATTAATCAACCATGGATCAATCTATCCTTTTTTATATAGCTGGAAAATCACATGTCATTGTTGATAATCTACCTGGATATCCAGATGGTATCGATTACTCTGATGGCAAGCTTTATATATCAATATTTTCCAAGAGAACGTATTATGATTACCTTTATAGATATCCATTGCTAAGAAAGTTGTTTCATACTATTCCAAATAATGGAGTTCCATTGGGACCACCTTCTATCATTATTGCCGATTCTCATGTAACTAACTAAAATTTAACTAATAACTATATATTAACTATCTATTAACTTACCAATATACTTATATATACTTTACAACTTACTTATACTGTAAATAGACTGGTGAAATAATGGAATCTTTAGAGACAACATCAAACCATTTCAAGACAATAACATGTACTTATGTTCATGAGAATAAATTATATTTAGGAAGTAAGTGTTAACTTTAATATATAAATATATGTAATAAGCAATCAAACAAACTAACAATCCTACTATTGTTATGTTATTTTATAAAACTATATAGATTTATTTAATACATTCATAGCTATCTACAATTTGATTTAATAGAAAAATAAACGTTATAGAATGTATCATCTTACTATGGTTACAACTATATTTTAGCTATTACTATTATTACTATTGTTATTGTTGTTGCTGTTATTTACAATTATTGAAATAATTAAAAAGAAAAACGAGATGAAACATTACGTATAGATAAAACAAGATACTGGTAAAACTATTATTATTATTATTATTATCATTATAAAGACTACCCTGTTGAATCAATCTAAGCTTGTATCTCTTTTGTATTTATCTTTAATAATGATCTGATTGCTATAAATATATTGATATGTTGATTAAATTGAAAAATTAGTTTGTTAAATTCCATTTTCTAATGTTACTCAATATAGATCTATTGTGCTGCTGCTGCTACTGTTACTTACGTGATCTACAAATTGGACACTTAATTGAAACGGTTCTCATAGTCTCTGCACACTTTGAACACAAACAGAAATGTCTACATGGAATGGCAAGTATATCTTTTGGCTCAGTCAAACAGACGACACACTCACGATTATCCTCTGAATTATGCTCCAAACCATAAATATCATGTACAATATAATTTTGTTGTCCAAACTGATTGAATAAAACAAAGTTAATTCAGTTAATTAACCCAATTAATAAACAATCTCTCTTCTCTTTCCTTTGATATTAACTTACGATTGTCTTTTGTTTAAGTGGTTTAATTGCATAGGTTTGATCATTACATGCTAACAATGCCAAGTATGTATATTGACATCTTATTACCGTATCATTAATATTACTATTACTGCTATTAATATTTAACTTTTCTAATGAAACTGTAACTGGTTCTGTTGTTGTTGTTGTTGTTGGTGTAGTAGTTGTAGTAGTTGTAGTGGTTGTTGTTGTTGTTGTTAATGGTGGTGGTACAGGTGTTGTAGATGTCTCTAATATACTTGATTGCTTTCTTTCTTCAACTACATAAGAATCTATATTTAATAATAGTCTATTAGTTAGTTTGCAAACCTCTAGAGGAATCATATATACTACAACATACTTGTCTTTAAAGTTATTATAACAGGATATTGAACTTTCTCTATATTACAAGTTGTTATATCTAAATGTGTATACTTTGATAGATCTATATACTCTGATGGTGATAATGAAAACTGTTGATTCAATCCCTCTTGATAGTAGAATGGTCCTAACTTTGTATGTGATGTAATACTATTATAATTGATAATTAAATTAATAAGTAAATTAATAAGCAAATTGTCAAAATTATATTAACAAAAAGAATGATATTTACTTATTAAAAGTATCAGCTGCAACAATGTATATTTCAATGATACAAGGCTCTTCAGTGTCGAATTTGAATTTAATATTATAGATTCCCTCTGGTTTTGCAATTGGCTTGGGTGGTGAATTACCTTCCAACTCTTCTCCATCCTCTTCTTCAACTGATTTATTAAATATACTATTGTTATTATTATTATTATTAGTTGTTGTTGTTGTAGAGGTAGTTGTTGAAGTAGTAGTTGTATATGTAGATGTCTCCGCTGTATTAATATTGTTGTTATCTATTACCGCCTTTTCTTCTTCTTCTTCCTCTACTTCAATGGTTGGATAATTATCAGATTCTATTATTGAGGTTGGTAAGACTGCAATGGTATCACTGTTGCTGTTGTTGTTTGTGGATACTACTACTCTAGTACCACCACCACCAATTCGTTTGTCTATGCGATCAAAGATGATGGTGTCACGCAGTATATTCACTTTACTACTGACAGTCTTGGTAGTGTAGATCTGTGGTAGAATCGATGAGAGCGTCGACATCTGAGTGTCATTGATATTGTTACTATCGATGATTTCAATCTCTTGTTGCTGTGGATTCTGTTGATTCTGTTGTAGTTGTTGTTCGCCATCTGCGCCAGGTCTAGGATAGAATCCATACTCCCATCTCGCATTACTCCATCCGGATCCCATCTTATTTTAAAAACAAATTAACTTACTTTGTTTGTTTGTTTGTTTTTCTTGAGAAACAAATAATTATATTATATAAACAAATAAACAATATATCTATTATTATATATTGTTATTATTACAAATAAACTAAAAAACAATAAACTAAACTAAACCAAACTTAAGATCTTAAAAATATTTATATTAAAATTTAAATTAATAATTATGACTCATTTAACAGTGTTTTGCGTTCTTTGCATAGAAGGTTTGAAAAAAACAAAAAAAAAATTGTTTTTTTTGATAAAGTTTGTCAAAATGTGGTCAACCAACTTTGATAAATCACAAGTAATATAGTTATTTATTTATCAGACTATGTACATCTGTATTGTCAAGGAATAATAAATCTTTTGATGAGTATTAAATATTATTTATAATATTAGCTTTTACAATTCGCCTACTTTGGCACCTAAAACATATGTTGTACCACATCAGTTTATGGAACTATCAATGAAAATATTACTTTCTAAGACTTCTGAGTGCTCTTCTATCTATGATCGAGATTCATTTTAAAATATTCGGACCAAAAAAGTTTAAATTGAAATGACAATGATTAAATTATTATCTGCCAAATCAAATATAATGATTAAAGTCCAAAACAAGAAGAGAAGTAAATAATAATAAAAAATTTAACAATGAAACACTTGAAAAAAAAAAAATATTTTTTAAATTTATGTAACTTTTTTTATTGACCATCAAAATTTGTAAAGAGGTGTAACCTGTTTTACTTTTAAATATCTTTTTTAATTTTAAATTATTATTATTATTTTTGGTTTTTTTTAATTTTTTTTGTAGTTTAAAATGATCATCAAATGGGTAATAGAATTATGAGGTCAACAAATAAATCCAAATTTAAAAAAAATCAGTTTTGCAAACTTTTAGAAAAGTCTGTTTAATTTTTTTTTTTTCCTGTTCATTGGTTGTGTGGGTCAAACAAATCGAACTCATATGATTGTTGTTGAAAAATAAAAAAAAAATTGAAAAGGAATTTAAAAAAAAAACAAAACAAAGCAAAAAGAAATATCTAAATAATAATAAGAATTCATTCATTTTGCAATTGTTTTATTATTTTCTTTTGTTACCAATAAAAAATAAAGATACAGTTTGCGATTTAGTAGTAATAGTTGTAGTAGTAGAGTTTACCAATTCAGTTTACAGATACAATACAATTACAATACAATCATTTTGTTTCTTTTTAAGTATATATCATATCAACTATATTATATTGGTTGTTTTGTTTGTTTTGTTTGTTTGTTTTAGGTTTGGTAGGATAGGATTAGAGGGATTTTATTTGGATAAAGAATTGTACTATAGCAGTAGAAAAGATTAGATTATACGATTGATTCATCATCATGTTTTCAATTCACGGATTCATCTATTTTTAATAATAATAATAGTTGTAAAGTGAATAATAGATTGTAGTAATTAATATTTATAGATATATGCTCTGATGTATTTGCTTAAATGATTTCTATAATCAATTTTTATAAAAATATAATACAATAGTTGTGTTTTAAAATTATTAATTGGTTTCCATCAAAAACACAACTGCCACACTATCTATTCCACCCAAATCAAATACGATAACTTATTAAAACTCACACACAACACAACCACAACACACTTACTCACACTCACTCTTACAATCAAAACTAATCAAAGTCAAATTATCTAATCGAAAAATAACTTGTCACCCTACCATCATCGCCAAAATCACCATCATCATATCATCACAGGTTGATGCGCTCCATCATTAACCATATTTGATAATTTTAATTTATAAATATTCATATTTATAAAATAATAATAAATCATTATTTTATTACTAAATATTAAAAAAAAACATTTAAACAATTAAACATATTGTTTTGAAATTAAAATAGTATTTATAATTTCTTTTCCTTTAAAAAAAAAAGTATACATTACTAAAATAAATAATCATAACCTTACAATTATAATTTTGTATAAACAATCAAACACAATCCAATCATTAATATATCTTTGGATTCTAGGATTTTGACAAATTTCTTTCATTCTTCCAATTTGGACCAAAACCAAACACATTCAAATTCAGCATAAAACAAACATAAATTGCAAAAAAGTACATTACAAACAGCGCAACTTCTGTTGTTTTTAAGTACCTCAAGGCATTGTGTGTTGGACCTTTTTTGTTTTTTTTTCATGTTTTTTTTCCAAAATATACTATTTATTCATTTTTTTTGTTTTTAAAAGAAGTTAATTTGCTTATTTTCATTCTCTGACTGTTTTGACCAAGCAACAACAAACCAAACAGCATCTCTTGCATAAACAAAAAACAATTAATTTGGACCATTTTAATTAATAATTTAATTAACCACTGTTCTGTTTTTTTCTCGAAAAAAACTTTTTTTTTCTTTTCACAGATTAGATAATATTGATATACAGATAAGATAATATAGATAGTATAGAATATAGTATAGATAGATTAAGAAGAAATGTCAAACTATAACAGTAATTTACTTTTCAGTACACAAGTTACATATGAAGATAATTCTTCTACTTTTGTAAGTCTTATTATTATTATTATTATTGAAGAGAGTGTGAGAGTAATATCAAACTAATTCAATTCAATTTAATTCTCAAACATTATAATAAATATGTATAGTCTGCAGAACCATTGGATAATAGTTATGATGCATCGAATCCATTTGGTGGACAACAACAACAACAACAACCACCAGTAGTAGTTCAACAAAAAGTCAGTCCACCACCAGCATACCCATCGATTCAACCACAGTTTGCCACCACAGTTGTCTCCACACAACCAACTCCACACAATTCATTGAATCAATTTGATGTAAGTTTAATGATTTTAAAATTGATAAACACATATATGTGTGTTTTTTGTGTGTGTATCTATGATAATTAATAATGTATAATATATATTTGTGTGGTGGTTATTTTTATTATTATAGAGATTGAGTGTATCAGGTAATGGATTGAAAGATGAAAAGAGAACATCATTGCCAAATCAAATCAAGAATCAAATGGATATCACTGTAAAGGATCCAGAGAAGTTGGGTGATGGTATCAACTCATTCGTTACCTATAAGATATATACATTGGCATTCTTGGTGGATCGTCCAGACTACAAGAAGGAAACCACAGTCACAAGAAGATATTCCGATTTCCTCTGGTTGAGAAACGTTCTTAAAGAAACAAGAAGAGGAACAATCGTACCACCATTACCAGAGAAAGCAGTTCTAAGTAAGTAATAATAACAACAACAATCGAATTGTTTTATTGGAATGGAATATCAATATTAATATTAATTGTCATCATTTTGTATAAAAAAAAAAAAGATAAATTTAATAAGGAATTTGTAGAATCTAGAAGAAGAGAGTTGGAGAAATTCTTGAATAGAATTGCAGAGAGCGAATCATTGGTACATTCGAATGAGTTGACAATCTTTTTGGAGGGAACAGACGAGCAGATGGCAGCTGCAAGATCGGCCAGACCAGGCAACGATATGGAGAGCAGCACTGTGTTGTCGCCACCACAACAAGAGTCAAAGGGATTCGGAAAGATTACATCGTTCTTTGGTAATGCCGCCGCAAACATCTCAAACATTGCATCGGTACACTCGGTCAAGGAGATCGACCCATGGTTCGACGACAAGAAGAGCTACGTCGTGCAGCTCGACACCAACTTGAAGCGTTTGGCTGATACCGTCGGCAACGTCATTAGAAAGCGTCGTGATCTCGCATTCGCTCTCGCCGATTTCAGCAGCGCCGGTCTCACTTTTTCGTCGGGTGAGATCGCCCAATCGCAAGACATTGCCAACAGCGTGCAGCGCATGACACAGGTGCAGACCAACATCAAGAACGGCATGGAGGATCTCTCGAATGCCGAAGCATCGTTCTTTGAGGAGGGTCTCAGCGACTACATCAAGGTGTTGAACGCCGTCAAGGAGTTGTTGAATGATCGTCTCGACTCACTGTTGAGCTTCCAGAACTGGGAGAGAACCGTCGAGTCGCGACGTGACAAGCACGAGAAGCTCAAGCAAGCCGGCTCGATCAAGGCCGGTTCCTCTGAGAAGGAACTTGCCGACGGCCAAAAGAAGCTGGCCGAAGCCAAGCAGGAATACGAACGTGTGAGCGCCACCACCAAGATCGAATTGCAACGTTTCGACGCCAAACGAAACTACGAAGTCAAGAGAATCCTCAATTATGTTATCCGTTTGAATTTGGAACACTTCCTCAAGGCTTCCGACTGCTGGAAGGAATTCCTCACCGAGCAACACCAATACACCGATCCAAACTACGAAACCAACAAGGCCTCATGGGGATCCGCTCCAACACCCGTTGATCAACAATCAAACTCAAACAACAGTAACTCAAAATAATTTAATTTAATTCAATAATAATAACATTATACTATACTTTTTTCAGGGAAAATAAACAATAAAACTATACAATAAAACTAACTTTATAAACTAAAAACCACATTATACTATATTATAAAACTAATAAAAAGTAATTTTGTATATTACTTTTGAACTAATTTAATTTATTTTACTACTTTACTTTTAAAGTTGATTGAATAGATAGATATTTTAATTATTATTTCCAGAATCTCTGGCTTTAAAGGGGTGACCGGAGAGTTTGAAAAAAAAAAAAAAAAACTTTTGCCATCATAATGTTATCTATATGTATGTATAAATCCTAACTATAGTGATACTAACATTACAGCTAGTTAGATAGATAGCAATTGTGCTTTAAATTATTGGTTGGTTGGTTGGTTGGTTGGTTGTTGCTAAATACAAATATTATTATTATGATAATTTACTGATCCAAAAGTTTAATTTGATCTGAAATATCAACTCTACACATTGGACATTCATTTATACTGGCAGAACATATATAACAAGTAACACAATGAGTACATGGTAAAAAGCAAACATTTCTAACTCTTTCATAACAAATAATACATGTTTTAGATTGTATCTTATATTGAATAACGATAGTTAGTAACAAATCATGTTGTTTAAACCACAACAACAATAATCATAAATTACTTACTTGTTGAGATTGTAATTCATTCACTTTGTGTAGAGTATGTGTCAGTGTATTGCCAAGAGTTGAGAGTTGTTCGAGATCCATTTTCTTGAGGGTGTTTGGATCTCCTGTGAGTTTGTTGTTTTCCTCTTCGACCAGTTTCAGCTTGTCGACGATCGGTTTCATCTCGGTGGTCACTTTCTTGTTCTTCTCTTCTTGCAGACGTCTCTGCAGGTTGGTGATCTCATTGTCGATCGCTGTCTTTTCGTTTCGTACGCCGTTCAGCTCCTTCTTGAGTTGCTCCAGCTGTTTGTTCTGCTCGGCGTTGATTGCCTTCTGCCGCTCCGAATCACTCCTCAGACTCTCTTTGTCCTGATTAGACTTCTTGACACGATCGGCCCAGCTATCCAACTGTTGTTTCTGCTCGTCGACCTCCTTCCTTGCCTTTTGAACGTCGCGAGCCAGCAATTCTTTATTTCTATTGAGCACCTCCAACTCCTTTCTGATCTTATCATTCTGTTGGTTGACTTCTTCCAACTCTCTAATCACTTCCTCCTCATCTTTGCTTTTGTTGTTGTTATTGTCTCCATCTTGATCTTCATCATCGGCATCGTAATAATATTCATTATCATCTTGTTCTTCCTCGTTGTAACTCTCGTAGTTCTCTTCACCATCTTCATCATCATCGTCATCATAATCTCCATTCTCATCTATATACTCCTCTTCGTCGTCGTCATCATCTACTACATCTTCTTTCTCAGGAAACTCTGATATCTTTAATTGATTGTTGGCAAGCTGGGAGAATATCTTATCGTCAGTGGATGCATTCGCATAGATACCCTCTATCAAATGTTCAAGCTTATCACTCTCAAACACAAATGTATTTTTGCCTCTTAATTTCTTCTTATTCAAATTCAGCATATTAATAAATAAATATAATATATATAAAGAAACTAGTATTTAATTGATTGATTTAGACACACAGTAATAAATGAAAAAGAAAACAAAATTCTTAAATTAACTACTTTTTTTTTTTTTTTATGAAAAACATCAAATTGGTTTCTATACACCAATTAAAACAATTGTACATCAATCATATCACATATTAATACTACTTGTCTTGTTATTTCAAATTTCTAATGGATTGTAATTTTACAATTTAGGTAGATATTCATTCTGTCATTAATGTTTTTTTATTTATTTATTTATTTGTTTACTTTTTCACATATCTATAATATACATTGAAAAAGTAAATAGATGTGTGAATATCTCAAGATCTAGATCGATATGATATAGAATCTTTGTATTATCTTTTAAATTTTTGAGATATACTAAAGATTTTTTAAAAAATATCTCTTTGTTACGTTGCAAAAAACAAGTACCTCAAGTCTGTTATTGGAAAAGGCAAATTCTTACTTTTAACAAAAGTAAAAGAAAATTCTTCAGAGTTTGTTTTTCATGAGAAAACTATGTGTTTTTTTTGATCGATCTAAAAAACAAACATCCATTCATAACAATTTTTGTGCATCCCTCATTGAACATTGAATTGAAAAGTATTTTAGATTTTAAGAGATTCCACTGTCTCTCTCGTACTACGTAAGTTGACACTTTAATGCATTTTACAATGTTACAATGATTCATATTGTTTGTTATGGTGAAATTGAGGAACTTCCCATTAAACACAATAGAGCCGGCTTTTGGAGATTACATTTTCTTATGGTGTTGGTGGCAATTACTATTAAAATTCCTGTTCACACACTTTTTACAAAAACACAAATAACAACAGCAGCACAGCCAACAAGTTGCTTGAATAGTGGTTAACTACTATTTTCGCATTTTTTTTTTTTTTTTTTCAACCACCAAATTTTTTCTTTTTCTTTTTCGAAATTGATGACATTCTATGGCATATCCCTTCAAATTTTTGCACGAAAAATGAAATTTTTATTTTATTTTTTGGATTTTAATGGTTTTTTTTTGTTTTTAGCTTTTGCTGTTTTATCAGATAAATTGACAAATCAAATCAGAATGTTGCTATTGGGCCAATTTAATTCAATGTAGGTGGTCAAATTTTATCAATTTTAATTTCTCAAATCTAACCTTGTGGGGTTGCGGAACAACAAGTTTTTTTTTTCACTCGATTTTTTTTTTGTAGGTTGATGGGGCTGGAACTTATTATACCCTCAGATGAATTAAAATTTGACTTTTTTTCAAAGTTTTTTTTGCTTTTTCATTTGTTTTTGTGTGTTTATCTATGAGATGTTGACATTATCTGCTGATTCTGCCAGTAGAACGACAGGCAGGGTGACACACCAAACAAAAACATTAAAAAATCCCCCAAACCTAAAAAAATAACAAAAAAAAATAACAAAAATAAAAAACAAATTACTTTCAATTAAAAAAAGACAAACAAATCTCTCTCTGGTTTCATTCAATAACAATTGCAGTAATCAATCAAATCAAATCACCATCATCACCAACCAACAGTTTTGTTTTTAGTTTTAGGATTTTATTTTTACTTTTTTTTTTTTTCAAGTCTCTTCTCTTTATATATTATTTTCTACATTAGAATAAACGCAACAATAGTTTTGTGTCTGCAATATTCCACATATTTTTTTTAGAGAGAGACAAGTCGATATCACATTGGAATTCAGTCATCAACTTCAACCAATTTTGATCACTGCATCATCTTGCTTGAGATCTCTTCTATTCTATTGTCAAAAAGCAATAAACAACAAACAAATAACCACACACAACTTTTTTATTCATTTGCATAAAAACAAACAAACATCCACTATAGTCTCACCACACACTCACACTCACTCACTCAAATCTTCTATTTCTTCTAAATTGATCATCAAAAGTAAAAGTAATAAATCAAAATCAACCAACCAAAATTGTTTATTTTCAATTTTTTTTTAAAAGGAAGGAATATTAAATTACTATCAAATTTGGTTTGGTTTTGTTTATTTTATTAAAACCTATCTCTCTTTTTCTTTTTTTTTTTCCATTTCCAAAAAAAAAAAAAAAAAAACAGATCAAACAGATAAAACAAATTTTTTTTGGTAAACCATTAATTAAGGCGGCAACAATCAAAAAACATACATTTTTTAATTTCAAAACAAAAAAAAAAAAAGTAAAAAATTAAAAAAGTTAAAAAAGGTAAAAAAAAAATAACAATGGAACCCTCTTCACCCACTCCATCAGAGGGTCAAATCATCAATAATGTTATTGCCGAGGAGGAAATGGAGATAATATCATCGACACCCACACCCAATACCACTACCACCAATGTTCCGACTGCGCCAATTGTGGTTTCCACTGGTGGTGGCGGTGGTGCTCCGGCCGACAAACAAACGGGTGGTGTCCTCCGTTCCAATATTGGAAACAAAGCGAATTTCCATCCCTATAGAAAACAATCGGTTCCATTCGGAAATTTCAGTGGTGTCCAATCGCCAACCTCACCAAACTCATCGCCAAGCGGTGGTGCAACACCAACACAACCACAACAACAGCAACAACCACCCAATAGTTCGCCAAATGGCGGCGGCGGTGGCGTTGTTGTTATCTCCAATGGAAGCGGTACATCTACTTCTTCTTCTGCCGTTGCAACGACAACAACTCAGCAGCAAGTTGTTGTTTCCTCTCAACAACCAACTACTACTTCACCAATTACAGTAGCTTCCACCATAGCATCGCCATCTCAACAGAAAGCAACTTCACAACCACAAATCATTGCCACTGCCACAACTAGCACCTCTACCAATGGTAACAACAACAAAGAGTCCAAACAATTGATATCGCCAGCACAGATCGGTGGTAATGGATCATCATCTTCGCAATCCTCACAATCTTCACAATCACAATCACAATCGTCATCCTCTCAATCGTCACCTCCAACAATATCAACCACACCAAAATTATTAATAATCAATGGTATTTATCTTTAATCTATTGAAATCAACAACATCTTTTTACTTACTTTAATTTATATTCATTCACTCATTTTTTTTTTTAGATGAAGATATTGTAATTAATATCGATGAATCAGAGTTTGATAGTTATGATTTGGAACAGGATATATTGGAGAATGACAATGAGTCGTTGTTGAATACCGACGATGGTATTCTTAGATTCTACAGAAAGATGATGGCCATCTTGATAGGAATGAGAACTAAATCGATACTTTTCAGCCAGCAACAACAGTTCCTTGGACGTCTCTATTTCATTTTGATGGACAGCAACTACGAACCACTCTACGATGAGAACGGTGAGTTCCTCAGACACTCACGTCAACATAGCATCCACCACAACACGGCCATGCCTGAGCTAGGAGAATTCAAAGCGTTCCGTCTCGGTTACAAAACCAACGTGAACTCCTCTCACATCTATCGTGTGCCACTCTTCCTCAGCCATATCACGCGAGTCGTCATGCAGGCTCATCAATACGGTAGCGACGAGGACACTCACAACTCACGTGATAACACCAACCGCTACATTTTCAAGTCAAAGTGGTATTGGCATTTCTTGAATATGACTGTCGATAATTTCGTTTGTTCGTGTCACAAACAGAGTTCACCTTCATCCACATCGTCGTCCTCATCGTCGTCATCATCGTCGTCAACTGTTACCACCACAACTACCGTCACCACTGCTGCGCCAGTGTCCAATTCATCATCTTCATCATCGTCGAAATCACAACAACAACAACAATCGAAAGCTCCTTCACCACAACCTTCTCAAACAAGAATGGCTTCCTCACAACCACAAATCGTTCAATCCAAACCGGTTCCACAACAACAACAACAACAACAACATCAACAGATAGTAATAAGCCCAGCTTCATCCTCAAAGAAAACAAGCCAACAACAAGTTATCAATGCTTTACCACAACAACAGCTACAGCAGCAACAGCAAATAGGTGCCAAACAAATAATCACTCAGCCATCTATACCTTCAACCAAAATATCTGCCAATTCACAACAACCAATTCATCATCAACCAGTACCACCACAGGCGCAACAACAAGTAATTCACCACCAACAACAGCAACAACAAGCAATTCATCATCAACAACCACAGCCACAGGTGCAACAACAACAACAGATTTATCAACATCATTTCCAACAACAACCACAACAACCACAGGTACAACAACAACAACAAATACAACAATTACAACAGCAACAACAACAGCAATCAGTTAGAAATGGTGGAAACTATGCAAACTATAAATGGATAAGCAATAACAAGTCGGTACCATCACCAAGTGAGCAACAGCAGCAACAACAACCATCGCCACAAACTGAGTCACCAAGACAGACAGCATTCTATCCACCACCAGGCGGTTACACTATGGATAGTTCACCAAGAGTCAATCCAAACACCTATCCACCACCTCAACCAGCTACAGAATATCCATACTATGGCCAACAGAGACCTTTACAACAACCATCATCTCCTCCAACTCAACATCACCAACCATCACCAACAGCTGCACCACAATACCCCTATCCGGCACCACATTCACCACATAACTCTGGAAAATATAATAACAACACCGGTAGTCCAGTAACAACAAACAACAATAGCAACATAGTCATCAACAACAACAATAATAGCAACAATAACAACAATAATAATATGAGTTTCATTCCACCCACATTGAATATAAACAATTCAGGCAATGTGGAGGTTGCCTCTGAAATGATTACCATCTTCCAAGACATTATAAAGCAAGCACTCACCGCTCAACAACAGATTTTCAACCACCATTTTACTGCCATGAAACAGGAGCTACAATCGGTCTATGGATTCATCGGACAGTATCTCAATAATCAACAGCAACAAATGAAGCAACAATACCCATCTCCACCAGTAGGTTCACAACAACAGCCAGTTCCAATGCAAATTCAACAACAAGTACCACCACAACAACAACCACAAATTCAACAACAAGTACCACCACAACAAACTCCCCAGTTCAACTATAGTAATAACAACAACAATAATGTACAGCCAAATCCATCTACCAATTACGCACCACAACAACAACAATTTGACAATCAAATCCACCATGTTCAACAACGTATTCAAAAGAACTATCCTAAACAACAACAACAAGGACCAGTACAACAGCAACAAGTTCAACAAATACAAATTAATGAACATCCTGTTGTTTCATCTAGAAGTAAATCGGTAGTGACACCACCAATTCAACAACAACCACAACAACAACCACCACAAGTTCCACCTCAACCCATTTTACAATATCATATGACTCAACAATACCAACAGATGCCACCACCCGAAAAACCAAAGCATAGTCACAAGAAGAAAACCCAACAACAACAATCAATGCCACCTCCACCAACCGAAAATGTAATTGTGACTCAGCAACCAGTGACAGTGTCTCTCAACAAATTGTTTGACCAAAACAATTTGGAAGAGTGGGAAACGATTGAAGTGATCAGTCCAACCAAGTCATCGTCAAAGCCGACCAACACTCCACCAATCACCAGAACAACACATACTCCACTCCCACCACTGCCAATTATACAACAACAACAACCAACAACAACTACAACCACCACCACCACAACATCAACAATGGCAATGGATACAACTCAACCAAGTGGAGAAGCTGAAAGAGTAGCTGCCACTCATCCCAAACTCAAATCGAAATTGGCCAACTCACAACAACATCAACAGAATGTTGCCGCTGCTGCTGCCGCCGCTGCATCTTCACAACAGCAACAACAACAACTACAACTATCATCACAATCACAACCATCACAATCTCAACCAACACAATCACAGCCAACACAATCACAATCACAATCCACACAATCACAATCACAACCATCGCAAATCAGTGCAATCGATACCGACGACGATGAGATAATGATTCCGGCCAATTCGGGCGAAGATGAAATCGCCTTCAGAGATCGCTGGAGAAAGAAGATCTCCAATCTCAAAGACACTCTTCTGAGTACTCACAACGAATTTCAATTCAGTAAACGCCGTGACAAGTACTATCTCTGGGTGGCCGAATTCAACCGTCGCTACGGTGGAGCCAGTCCTCCAACCAGACTGATTCGTATCGACGACGATTTCCCATTGACATCCGACCAAGTACCTGCTTTCCTCCAAAGAAATAATTTATCATCAAAAAAGAGAGATAAGAAAAAGAAAAAATAAATTAAGCGAAATATAAATAAATAAAATATAATCAATAAATTAAAATTGAATTTTTAATATATATAATCAAAAATTTATTTATTACCAATTGAAATAAAAAAAGTGGAAAGAAATGAAAAATCATTCTGTATTTTTTTTTCTGGACATCATCAGCACAAATAATAAAAGATTACATTGTGTGTATCTATCAATCTCAAACTTAAATAGATCTATATTGTATATATTTATCCAATTATTATAGTGTATATACCCGATATAACACCCATTAAAAAATATATTAAATAATTAAAATGTATGGTTAAATTAATTTTAAAATTTTATATCAAACTGAAATGACAATATTGTTATGCTATCAGTAGTGAATGAAAAGATAATATGTCTAAAACATTACCACACTCACACACACATATACACAGAGAGTCACTCTCTTTTTTTGATTATGAAATAGTTGTGGGTAAAGTTACGAACAATATGTTTTCATATAGAACGAGCAGTATTTATTAAAATTGATCTCAAGATTTATACTATTTTACTATTCAATTGATTAATATGGTTATCATCTGAACGATTGGCCATCTAAAAACATATTGTATGGTGTATAGATTATAATCTATCTAAACTCCACAAATAGTAATGCAGCATACAAGTAGAAATTAATTATAACTCTTTTTATTTGGTCAGTGTCACTCTACCTTGTTTTCCATGCTTTTTAGTGTAGTTTCACTTTGTTGTTGTTGCTAGAGATATAATATACTATGCTACTATCTATTTTGGTCGGTCAGACAGTTAGTTGGTTGTACATATATTATATAACAATTGTTTGTTTTTTATCAAATATTTAAAAAACAATTTAAATTGGGAATTGTAGTAGTAGCAGCAGTAGCACTGGTTGTTTCTGTTTTTTTGTTTATTCCCTATTTAAATTTACGATGAGCTAAAGAAAAGTTATAGGCTTATCAATCTTTTTATAAAGCATTAGTTGCACTCTATTAGAATTGAATATATATTTATAATTCAATATTTTTTTAAAAAGACTTTTTTTTTTTCTTTTACACCTACCTAGTAATTATAATTATATATAAATAGATATATCATTTATCACACCAACAAACAATACAGTTACTATTATTATAGCAATGGACACTTCATTTACGGAATCACAAAACATCTATGATAACCCAGAGTTTTTCGAGAGATACAATACAACTTTTGATAGAGAATACAAAGAGGAAGAGATACAAACATGGGATGCCGGCGCTTTGGATTGGCCAAAGCTGAAACAAATGCTTCCAAAATCAATAAACGGTATGGACGTTGCCGATCTTGGATGTGGATTCGGCTATTTCTCGAGATGGGCTCATAAAAATGGTGCAAAATCAGTGGTTGGCTATGATCTCTCTGAAAACATGCTACAGAACGCCAGGAAACTAACAGGAGCAGGCTGTCCGTCTATTAAATTCATTAAAGAAGATATGGAGAACATCGAACTTCGTGACACATACGATCTAATCTTTAGTTCGCTGGCGATCCACTATGTATCGGACATTGGCAAGTTGTTTGGAAAGCTGGGCCGCGCTGTCAGGCCAGGTGGCTACCTGGTGTTCTCTGTAGAACATCCCATTATGACTGCACCGTTGGAGCCTCAGACCGATCCGAATCAATATCACATCGATAACTACTTTACGGAAGGCAAGCGAGAGACCAATTGGCTGATGAGTGGCATCATTAAATATCATAGAACCTGTGCAACGTTGATCAACGGATTGATCAAGGAAGGCTTCCGACTGAATGAAATAGATGAATGGGCAGTATCCAACCAATACATAATAGCGAATCCACAAGATAGAATAGACTTCCACAGACCAAGATTTTTATATCTATCGTTCACCAAGTGTTGAGGGAGACAGACAGAGAGAAAGAAACTTTTTCTTTTTTTGAAAGAAAAAGTTTTTTTTAAATCAACAATAACCAATAGATTACTAGTTAAAATGGGGGATGTTTTGTTGATCATGTGTGTTAGTGTACCTTTTGTGGACCACACATTATTTTGTATCTTATCACTATTTGATACGAGAGTTGTATTTTTTACTTTTTAGGAAAAAAGAAAAACAAATAAACAATATTTTTTTCTTCTTTTAGGTGGTTAACTTGGACCAACAAAAAACAACACCATTTTCATCTTCTTCTTGGAAAACACAAATATATTTGGTGAACTAATAAATTTATTAGTTTATCATATCGGGTGTTAATGATTTAAAGTTGGTTGATTGAAATAAAAGGAGGTTGTGCTCTTCAATTTCTTTCAAAAAAAAAAAAATAATATCTCAATTTTAATTGAATGGTTTACAATTCAAATGAAATGTCTCACGTGTTCCTAAAATAAAATTCAAAAGATTGGTAATGTCTTTTTTGTTTCTATGATTTAATCACACCTTTTTGAAAAGTTTATTTTGGTATTGATTTAGCAGGGTGACAAATCAGATTTTGTGCGATTGGAATAAGATCAGCCTCTATGAGTTGAGCGATCAAATTGTATGGGGGAGACTCTTGTTAAATCATCACAACAAAGTTGTAAAAACAAAAAAAAATTAAGCATAAATTGTTTTTCTTTGTTTATTGATTGTTTGAGAAGACCTGAGATGTCATCTCTTGATTTGGGGGTGTGTTTTTTTGGTTCCTTTTAAAAAAAATAAAATTAATTTTTGATTAAATTTTTTGATTTTGTTTTTTTACAGAATAATTCCTTTCAAACCGTTCTCATCTTTGGTCACATTCAGTCAAAATAATGTGATCCCAATTTATTTTGACTGACATTGTAAAAGTTTCGGATTAATTTATGTTCGTCGCTCGAGATAACATCTCAATCTAAAAATACAATAGTATAGAGTTTTCATTGGTCTCTCTTATAAAACTTTTTGCAGGACGCTTTATAAAATAATAATCAATCAACAGAAGTGTTTAATTAATAATAATACTATAGGTCATTGAATTGTGTACTGAGCAGTTATGCTGATCAACAACAAGCAAACCTTACTTTGTTTTTTTCAGTCAGAGAATGAGTGGTGTGGCTGTTTAGTGAAAAAAAAAACAAAAAAAAGAGAAGGAAAGTATAAACCATCTAATTCATTCATATCTATTAATAATAAAATAAATCAATTAAAATAAAAATAAAATAAAATAAAAAAGTCAAAGAGGTGTTTTGTTTCTTCACCAAGCTTCACTCATTACATTACACAAATCATCATCCATCAAACAAGGTTTTCATAGAGCTGAAGGAGATCAGTATTTCTAAAAAAGAGATACTCGCTTTCAATTCTCATACCTCCACCTCTTCAAAATTTATACCCTTTTTAATTCAACTAAACAAACAAATCACATTTTGACCACCACCTCATTACAAAGTGATCAATCAACTTTTTTGTCAGATTTTAAAGGTGCTGAAAAATACACAACACCGCTGTGTGTTTTTTTTCCAATATAAGATCTTTCCTTTAAAATCAAACATCTGTTTTAAATAATTTAAATTAATATTTTATTATTGATTCTTTATTCTCATTCTCATTCTTCACATTTATTATATCATCCTTTTTTTTCTTCAACTTAACAACATCAATGTATTAGTACAATAATAATAACATTACCATTTAGTAATATACACACTTTATAAATTAATAATAATTCAATATATCATATAATTTAGTTATTATTTGTTTATTTATTTTCATTTAATCTCTTTGTAAATTCTACATTAATAATAAAATAAAATAAAAAGTAAAAAATGGGAGTTGCCACTTCAAAAGAAAACAATAAATATCTACGTAATTTAATTAAGATTTCGGATTTGCCAGAGATGGAACAGAGACAATTTGAAAAGAAACAGACAAAGACTAAAAAGACAAAGTCTAGAGCTCGTTCACTGTCACTGGCACTGCCATCAACTTTCAGACCATACGGCAGCAGAGCCTCTACCATTATCAAATCCGATTCATTACGCATGGAAAGCGATTTACTACCACTATATCCAGCACAGCAACAACAACAAAAACCAAAAGATAGAGATAGATTCAATTACATTTCCACTCAATATATAGTGGATCAATCGCAATCTACAACACTCAATTTCATTTTACCAGACATTGTCATTAAAAATATAATTAGCTATGCAGTAGGAAATACTTTTCCTTCGAAAAACTTTAACTCTGTTTCACTGGTGTGTCGCGCTTGGTGGCGAATGTCGTTCCAATCGGTCACCAGCATCTACTATCACTTTCCCTATATCTACGAGAAAGAGAGTGACATCCGACGTTGCAAGTTGATTGCCCGGTGGCTCTCCACATCGAATCACTACGACCAAACCAACCAGATCGACTCTGTAAGTCTAGGATTCGGCTTTGACACGAGCGGAATGTGTCTGTTGTTTCCACACCTCTTGAAATGCACAACGCTCCGCACGCTTCGTATCACTTTCTATCAACGACAGGTCTCTGTCGAGAGAATGAAAGCAATCTCCACACTGCTAGCGGAAAACACTGGCATCCGCCGACTGGATATGTCGTACAACCTCGTTCCCATACAGGCAATCGGTCCACTGATCTCTGTCTTTCACAACGGCCAGGGAGGATTGCGCGAACTCGTCTGGCGCGATGCCGCGCTGCAGGACACCCACCTCGAATCGATACTCCGTGCACTACAAAACTCTCAGGTATTTCATTTGAATCTCTCTGGCAACGCGCTAGACAGCGACAACCCAGAGATATTCTCCAGTATACTTGCCAACCTGAGTAAACCATCGCGTTTAACAAGCATCGATCTCTCCCTCAACGAGTTTAGTTTCGAGGCGGTCCGCCAAATCATCGAGGCTTGTCGCAAGAACCACCGACTTAAACGACTCAAACTAGTCGGAAACATTCTATCGGACGAGCAAACTGCCGAACTCAAATACGACATTGAAAAGTTAAAGGGTAAACATAGTTTGGTTATATCTATTTAATAATGATAATAATAATAATAGCAATAACAACAACAACACACAACCCATCTAAATTTAGCAATAATCTACACATCCCAAAACAAACAACAACAACAACAGCTAACACAGTTATGGTTTTAAAATATCTTTTGTTTTAGTACAAAAGACATTAAGAAGAGGACAAAATTAAATTCATTGTCCTTAATGTATTTATAGTCAACATGATAACAATTACCATTCATCTCTAATTGGGAATAAAGTTAATATCTTGACAATTATGTCATTTATTTTTTTAAAAAAAACTTTTATTTTATTTTATTTATTAAAGTTAACAAATTTAATATTAAATATATTTTAGTAACTTTTTTTTGTATACTTTCAATTTAAACTTAAATATATTTAGACTTCCATCATCTGTTTTAAAATTGTAAAGATTTTATAAGTTGACGAAATAAATAAAATTTAATTACATTTTCATTTTTAAAACAATAACATTTTGTAGGGATTACTAATCGGAACTCTCAAGGTATATAACTAATATTAAATCCCTAAAACACCAATTGGATACCACCTTCAAATTCAATCATTTAAAATGAATCATAATCATAAATCATTTTAAATTAAATTCCAAAATGAATATTACCGCATGCAGTAAGGTCTTAGATAAAAGATTTCGACCAATGAGGGGCTCGAACCCGCGACCTACAGCTTAGAAGGCTGTCGCTCTTCCAACTGAGCTAATCGGCCATTATATGATGCTTTCCCAAAGTCAAATTTCCGTATTTATACCCTAAAAACCTTTTTTAATTTTTTTTTTTAAAATAGCAAAATGTGTAGGTAAATAAAGTTGAAGATGGGTGAAACTATTACAAGAAGACAAATAATAACCTTTACTTACAGATCTTATATAAACTAATCCCAATTGTCTTAGATGGAAAAATACACTCTTTTCATCTTCTGTTAGATCATTTACATAGTATGCACTTCCAAGTGATAAGAAACAAAGTTAAACAAGAATACTAGAGCATCTCTTCTTGATTTACCTCTTGTCTATAAATGTAATATAATATAACTGTACCTCTAATTTAAATAAAAAATAATCAAAGTCCATATTTGTGTATAAATATCTTGTAAAAGGAATTTAAAACCTTCCTTGTAATCACCATTGATCCATCATTCCTAAATAGTTAATATAATAATGAAATAATGTAATAATATTAGTTAATGAATATTATCTAATCTCTCATATAACATTTAAATATTTAATACAATGTCGAACAATTATGAAGAATCTTTAGATTTCGAGATTAGATTTTTAAATAGTTCTTTAAATATTAATAATAAATTATTAATTTTAAATGTATTAAAAAAATATTCTACTTTCACTCTAAAAGAATTTAAGAGGGGAAATGCAATTGGAGCTATCGATCCACCATTCTTCAACCAAGTGGTAGAAGGAGAGAATTATTCTTTTCAAGTTTCTTCTTTCGAGGTGTTGGAGACACCGTTAAACTGTGTTAGGAACGACATAGTGTAGTAGTATAATGATGTTATAATAATAAATAGTTTATGTGTTTAAAGATGGATGTGAAATATAATGAATTGTTTATTGATTTTATTGCGCTTATATAATCTTGTTGATTTGTCGGTTGGCAGTAGTCGGTTGATTGTTATTTTGGAACTACGATTCCAACACGAGGTAAAAGAAAAACTATTCTTTTTTTTTTATGGACATGGAATGTATCGATTGATATCTTTTCATTTTTAAAATCATAAGTATTGACATCATTTTTTAATAGATATAGGAGATCAAGCTCTTCAACTAGAAAATATTCTTTTTGATTCCAAAACAAAAAAATTTCCAATTGGAAAGAATTCGCTAGATTAACTTCGCAATATAACAAATATTCAACTCAAACTTTTCTTAGATAGTCTCAATCACAAAATTCTATATATGAATAATTAAATTATTAATCTATGTTAAACTTTCCTTTCAAAACTATCAAGAATCTTGCAACTCCTTCATTCTTTGAATTTAATCTCATCTTTAACTTCTATCTTGAAAATGTTCTCTCATTTCTTTTATTAATAAAAATAAATTTAGAGGATGATATAATAGTGAAAGCAATGAAAAGATACTAATAACATTATAAAAAATAGTTTATTCAATAATGATTTGGTAGTTAAAAGAGCTCTTTTCAGATGAAATTCAAAACAAAAGAATACCTACCTTTACTATAATTAACCTATATAATAAATATGATTAACTGTTTGTTGTTAACTTATCATTTCGTTTTACATTTAATTAAATTAATGAAGAAATAAATATTTGTTGAAGATTTTCGCTTGAAGACTTATTTTTTAAAATTCACAGAATCTTTTAAATTCTAGGTTGTTACCAAAAATATCTTTATTTTTGAAAAAAAATAGATCTGTTTTACCACAAAAATCAATCACTTTAGAATTTAGGTAACTCATATTAAAAATAAAAATAGATTTTTTTTCAGTTTTTTTTTTTTTATTTTTGTAAAATTATATTCAAATGATGCTTAATTCCTTTTGATTGAAGGGTACTTTGCTTCATCCACTAAGAAAGTAGAGCAAAGCAATACTACTGACAAAAAAAACAACAACAAACTGATATATTTTTAATAAATAGTTTTTTTTTTAATTTATTATTTATAATTAAATTTAATATACCATCAATCAAATTCAGTCAATCAATCACTCACTTTAATAAATATTATTATTATTATTTATAGTAGTATAAAGTTACAATATATACATAGATGTGACATGTCATCATTATCATCATCTTCAATTTTATATTCGAATCATCATCATCATCATCAACAACAACAACAGAGAAATAGTCAAAATGGTGGTGGGAGTAGTGGTGAAAGTAATAATAGTAGTAGGGGTGTAGTTTTCAAAGTACTTTGTAATAAAACATTGTTTAGAATGATAATTAGCAGTAGCATTGAGCTACAGGATATAGATTGCTATAGGAGTAGGTATCACCACTGGACCGATTTGAAATCGATAGTGCAACACTCACATTTCGGGCTGATAGGCTACCGACTGCGACTTCAACATCACATCGCCATTTGCAACGACGGAATCAGATCGCTCTGTCTCAACATCAAATCCTACGAAATATTCAAACAGTTCTACAGTCAGCATCAATCGCTGTTCTTGGATCACGAACTTCTCTTCCTTGCAATCAAAAGTGGTTGTCTCGAAATTGTAAAGCTACTCTCATGTCAAACTACACCAATAAGATTTTCAAGATCAAGAAAAGTAACAACAAATCAATCAACAACAACATCAACAACAACAACAACAGATAATAATAATAATAATAGCAATAATAAAAGTGAAACAATATTACAATATGCATGGAAATTGGGAAGTCTCGATATCTATTTCTATTTGCTGCATACGGAGAATCAAGATCTGGTGTATACACCGACCATTTACAAATCGATGATGGATGATTTGATGTCGAAATCGAATGCACAGTTGATTCGCACGGTTATGGCAAAGGGATCGCAAGAACTTATCAACACGCTGATACAGCACTCGCAGCATGCCAATCACAAGGCAAACATTCTGCGAACGAACGATGTCCAACTGATCATGCAACTACTACCGAATCACAAATTCACAATAGAATCGCTGAATATCTATTTTGGTGCGATCAGCGATGGCTGTAAACCGGTGAATCTCGACCAGCAACTCAGTCTGCTGTTCTTGGCGAGTGGACACTTCAAGATAGAGTTGAACAGTAGCGATCTCAACACGATCGTCGATGATATACTCGACCGATTGAAACAACAACTAATTGACTATAAATATACATCTAAACTAGAGGCTGAGATGCATGAGAAGCACAACAACAACAACAACAACAACAACATTGGCAATCTCGAAACTCTAAAGAAACATATCAATATCATTGAAATCTATAGACTGTATATCCAACTATCACACTCTGATATCAAGTTGATTCGTCAGCATCTCTATCAGAACATTATAGATATGATAAAGTTGAATATGTTTCTCTCGGTTCCCTATATCATTGATTTGTACAATAGTTCCTCAGCGATACTAATAGAGTTTAGCAAGTATGGCTCTGTGGAGTTGTTCCGTTTCGCGTTTCAATATTATCGCGATCGTTACAAGTCGTCGTCGGTCAGTCAGGCGACGATATCGGCGCTGTTCAAGTATCAATATGAACAGCTGTCTGGCAGCTGCATCGATCTCGGCATGCTCGAGTGTCTCTACGAGCTGATCATCGCCAGCAGCCAGAATATCAGTGTTGCATCGCCGTGGCATCACTACAAGCGGCCGCTCTTCTCGGTCGTGCAACTCCGGCTGTTCATAAAGATCAACGCCAGTCTGCCGTCGGCGCTCGGCGACCGCTGCTCGCATATCACCGACGTCAAGCTGCTCCAGGTGATTCTCGCCAACGACAAACTGGCCGGCAAATTCAACTGGAAAGCGGCGTGCCAGTATGCGGCACGCAACGGTAGCCACGCGGTAGTGGAATACCTGCTGAAACACCGACGCGACCAATGCAACGACTGCCTGTATCTCGCGCTCTACGGCCGGCATCTCAACATCGTCAATCTGCTGCTTACCAACGGCTACCGACCGTCGTTTCAAGACTGGATGATGATCGGGAATCTCGGTGACTGCGACCTCTTTGAGCTGGTGCGACCGCACGTACTCCAAGACGAACAACTCAACTTTGACTTGGTGAACATCCGCGTCGGTTCGGTGCATGGCTATCTCGCGTATGTAGAGCACATCTGCGAGAGTTACCACCGCGAACTCACACGCAACGAACACATCGGCAACTTGAATCATCCGTCGCTCGTCACCTACTACCAACCGGCGAGTATCGCCAACCAAAAGGCGCTACTGAAAGCGGTGGAACTCTCGATTATGAACGCCAACAACGATGCATTCCATTGTCTGTATCAGCATCTCGACCCCGAGCAGAAACGACACGTTCGTGAACAACTATGTCCATCGATGACAATGAAACTGGTCGAGAAGAACCGTATACTAATCATCGCATTGCTATTGGATCTCGGTGCCAAATTCCTACTGAACGATCAACTGTTCAACTGTAAGAACTTCAAAGAGAATCCAACACTTCAAACTCTACTCTATTTAAATAGATTCAATGTATCATCAAACGATCAAACCAGCTCATCATCATCTTCTTCACCATTTTTCAACAACAACAACAATAGCAATAATAATGGTGAGAAGAGTTTAATTAAATCTATGTTATTTTTACCAAATAGATTTAAAGGTAATAATACTCAACAACCATAACAAGTAACAATACAAATAAACAAACAAAACAACAACAACAGTAACATTATATAATCATTACAAGATTGATTGTATTATAAATAAAAATTCAAAAAAAAAAAAAACATGTAATTTATCAAAAACAAAGTTAACTCATAGATTGATTATTAGTATGAAATAAGTTTATGTATGAGTAAGATGAATAAATTAAAAGTTGTACAAATGATTATTTTTATTTATATGTATAATTAAATTAGTCTTTACTTTCGATATTAAAATCATTAAATAATTGTTTAACAGAAATAAATCTTCAAAGTACAGACGCGAACCAATATTTGTTGTTCCACTGCATCTATAATAAATTGAAATGATATTGAGTTGGCTGCTCGCGTATTGAATGAATGGAACAACCAAGCGCTACCACAACTCCTCCAGATAGCAAAGACGATAGAATCTCCAATCTCATTTCGCAACCCAATTCTATGGACATAGCGTAGAGATCTAGAAGGCCCTGATGGCCATTCAGCTAGGAATTATCATCTATCAACCATTGGATAGCTGCATTTCTTTTAGTAAAAAATGTACATCCTCATCTGATACGTTCAGTTTTAAAAACTTTTAAAAAAAAAATAATGATCAACATAACTTTTATTTTTTCCAATCAATTCATAATCACTGAAATCTGATACAGATTAGTTTCTTCTCTATTAAACTAACAAGAACATTACAATAATATAACTTATTTAAATGAATTTAAAAAAAAAAGACAACTTTTGAAACGAAGTTCAAAAACCAAAATTAAATTAAAAAAAAATGATCAAAAAAATAAAAAAAAAAGTTTTAAAATTGTTGAACATCAAATTTTTAATTGCAAAAAAAAAACAAAATATTTATTACTTTTTAATTTATCAATCACAACTACCAACTACTATTTTTGTAAATATTTCATCTAATAATTTAGTATTTAAAAGTATAATAATATATATATATAATCGATTTTTTAAAGTAAATAGATAGCTATATAAAAAAAATAAACATAAACAAAATGATGGAACCACTTAGATTAACAGCATTGCCAGCAAAAGAAGTACCAATGCGTCAAGCTAGATTCGAACCATACGTTGATAACGGAGGGTATGTAGTTTAATCAAATCATAAAATAATAACTTAAAATGTAAACTAATTTTAACTACCTTCGATATTTAGAACTGTTCTTGCAATTGCTGGTAGCGATTATTGTGTTATTGCAGGTGATACTCGTATGAGCGATGGTGGATATGGTATTCAAACTCGTCAATATACAAAGATTTTCCAATTGTAAGGAATTAGAATAGAGAGATCGATTGGTGTGGAAATATAGGAATATTAGATATTAATATAATAATGTGAATGAATATACATATATATAGGACAAATAAATGTGTTATTGCAACATCAGGTATGCAAGCAGATACATTGGCATTGCGTAAACGTTTGGAAACAGTATTGAGTCGTTATCAAAAGGAACACGGTAAGCCAATGAGCACTCCAGCCATTTCACAATATCTATCGAATACATTATATCAGAAGCGTTTCTTCCCATACTATACATTCAATTTGGTATGTGGTGTCGACGAAGATGGTGTAGGTTGCATCTGGACATACGATGCTGTTGGTTCACACGAACGTGTAAAGATGTCATCACAAGGTTCCGGTAATCAATTAGTTCAACCATTATTAGATAATCAAGTAAGTATAACAAAACATAACAATCTAATCTATCTATTCTATCTATTTATTTGTTTATTAGATTTGGTTTGCAAAAACAAAACAAAAACAATATTGTTACATACTTCAAATTTTTTTGTTAAGAAATTTCAGATATTAATTATTTTTTTTATTTTGCTCACCTTCCCCTCACCTCTTTAAACCTCTTTGTGTGTGTGTTAATGTGTTTTGTTTTATTATTAGGTTGGTAAATTTAATCAGAGAATCGTTGATGGTCCAAGAGAGTTGTCAAGTGAGCAAGCTGTTTCTTTGGCCAAGGATGCGATCACATCTGCTGGTGAAAGAGATATCTATACTGGTGACTTTGCTGACATCGTAGTCATCAACAGCACAGGTGTACATTGGGAGAAGTTTAACCTTAAATTGGATTAATCAATCACATAATTTAACAGCAACACAACAATATTTGATATTTCTATAAACAAATCGCATTCAATCAAAACTACAATAACAACACAACAGCAAACAAACAAACAACAACAACAACAAAATTAAACAACAATAAAGAGACATCTTGTAAAACTTTTAAACTTTAACAAATAGGAAAAAAACAAAACAGTTAAAACCGCTCATTTCAACCATCATCAATCATCACAGCAAAATTAATATTTTAATTAAATCCAACCACCTGATGAACCAACAAAACCCTCACCAATTGATTAATATTAACTAACTTTCAAACCAATGAAACCTTTCAAAACTAACAAAATATTATTTAATTTATCTATCACGAACTATCACTAATCATCATTTAAAACATGAGTTTTGAATCTTGATTTACTTGGTTTGAGCTGAAATTTAAAGATTCAATTTCTATTATCTTTACTCTCATAGTAAAACAAACATATGTCAATTTTAAATTAAAATTTATCAAATTCATTTCAAAACAAAGTTAACACACATAATCAATGGTGTATCGTCGATTTATAATCTTGTTGCAAAATCTGAATTTCCACACTCATCTCAGTATGGGCATTGGACTTGTGTACAACATCAATACAAAATATACTTTATTTTAAAATTTCCCATTTGGAATTGATTGTAAATTACAATATTTAAAGGATTCACTCAAATCTTTATAATTTATTATTTCAAAAACATTCTCAATTAAATAATTAAATAATGAATCAAAACAAAGATTTATTAGAATATAGACTTTATTCTACTTTAAAGAACGATGTTTACTTTGGAAGAGTACAACCTGAAACTGTAGTCAACACCCATGACAATGATTTCAAGAACTTCCAATCGTTATTCAAGAAAAGATTTGGTGCTGTTCAAGACCCAGGATTTTCAGAATATGTACAAAAATACACTGAAACCCTTAGTAGACTTGGTGATATTTCGGATAGTTTGTATAAGAGCACCCAAGAATACTACAATCATTATGTTAGAAATAATAAAGATAGTTCTTTCTCACCTTGTACTTTGGACTCCAATGTTTCAAAGAGAAAAGTAAATGGAAAGTTCACCCCACTTGTCAAAGCCGGTCTAATGAATTCTTTCCAAAAGGATATTTATCCAACTAGAGAAAAGAAGTTGAAGCTTGCTAAAAAATATTATCTGACCGAAAAACAAGTCAGTATCTGGTTCACAAATTCAAGAAAGAGAAGACTACAGAAAAAATCCAAATTATAAACAATTTTAATGTAAACAATTGTATTAATATCCATATATCTTTTTAATAAAATTAAATAAAATCTTTATATATTTATAATTTTTATTTTTTATTGATTTATATTTTTTATATTTAATATTTTCTCTTCTCTTAACTCTTCGATAAATCTTTTTGTTTTTCAATAAATAAATAAACTAGTTTTTAAAAACAAAAAGAAAAATTAGAACAAAGTCAAATTTGAAAGAGTTGTACATTATTTAAGAAACGATTTGGAAATAATAAAGATAGTTGTTTCTCACTTTGTATGTGGAGCTTCATTGAATCAAAAATGACACTTGCAAAAATCAATATATGTCTAATCCATCTTTCAAAAAGAATCCCTATCCAAATACAAAGCAAAAAAGATGAAACTTGCGTACAAATATGGTTTAACAGAACAACAAGTCAGTAACTGGTTTATCAGCTATAGAAAAAGAATCCAAATTAGATCCAAAAATAACCATTTTAATTAATTAATTTCTATATATCTAGATATCCATTCATTATCTGGGGTATTTTAATTATAATTTTAAATAAAAATTGTATTAAATTTATAATACTTTAATACTATTATTATTATTATTATTACGATTACTATTGATTATTATAACATTATTTGTTTTTTTTTTTGTTTTTTTGATTATTTATATGTTAATTTTTCACTTTGGCTTTGGGAATGTCCAGTGGAATTGTTCACCTTTCTTTAGGTATGAGACTTCGCCTGTGAATTCAACTGTCCATTTATCATCTGGGTTGATTGCTGTCTTTGATTCTACAAATTTAGTGAGACTGCATACACCTGATCTGAATGGGTAGGTTGTGTCGTTTATGATACTTCTACAAATTGCAATCAGAGTGGCTGCATGTGTAACAATAATATATGTTTGATTTTCAAACTTTTCCGAAAAATATACAAATGCTTTCCTTTAATTAGATAAAACTATTGTTAATAACTATTACTACATATTATAACAATTCAACCAATAGTAAATCAATCAATTCATACTTTGTTCTATTCAATACATCTTGTTCTGTTTCTGCACCTGGTACATAAGCTAGTTTTATAAAAATGAAACAATTGTTAATCATCTAATCAATGAAACTGTTCATTAATTAAAAGCTATACATACTGGTAGATGGTTGATAAGTTGTATCAATTGGATATAATTTAGCTAACTCCTCTATTGTTTTCAATAAATGTTTAATGAGAATGAGTATTAAAGAATAATATGAACGATCGTATTATATTATCATTTCTATGTATGGTGTATGGATTTGTGATACAATACCAATTGATAATGGTTGAAGTTGTTCATCTGGATTATGACCGAGGTATTCGATGACACCATTATCGATCTTGATCTTCAAGTTCAATCGCTTTGCAATCTCGTTGGCAGTCTGTACACATCTCTCCATCGGCGAGCAAATAATGTGTTGAATATCGTTGTATTTAGATTTACAAGCCTCACCCAACTCTGATGCCACCACGAAACCATCGGCAGACAATGGTGGATCCGATGGCCTAGCAGCTGTCTTTCTCCACTCTCTATTGACCCAATCCTCTCTCAAACCATGTCTAGTTACATAAATCGACATTCTATTCTAAAATATATATATTGTCTAAATTTTAATTAGAATAATAATAAATCTATATTTTAATTTTATTATATTGTTTTAAAAAACAAACTTTAAATTAAAAAAAATTGAAATTTATTTTAAATTTAGTTTTTGATCAATTTTTGATCAACCACTTTTAAACAATAAAAAAAAATGAAAAAAAAAGATTTTTTACAAAAAAAACAAAAAAAAACTACTAGTTTTGCAAAACAAAGTTTTTTTTTAAACAGCACGATTATTCTCTGGTTTATTATGTAACAAAATTGCAAAGAAAAATAAATAAAATTCGAATTCTATTAATTTGATTTGATTTTTTTTTACAATTGATCTTTTATTAGGTTACGGTTGTCTTTTGAAACGAGATTTTTTTTTTTTTTTTCATTTTTTTGTTATCATATCTAGATTGTAATACACGACAAACAAAATAAATGATAAAATATCTATTACTATTAGTTTTTTCATTAAATGTTTTTCAGATCAGTTCTCAATTAGTTTTGGATCAAAATGTTGGTATGTATTGAATCAACCGGTTCGGTCAAAAATAAAAAAAATGTAGAGAATATCAAAATTAATAGAAATGTTTATATATATATATAACTAGTTGCTTCTATAAAATGGATAATGTATCAATATTCAATACCTTTGAATTCAAATGGATTTAATTGCAGTACTTTAGCAGAAGGTTATATCTTTGATCCTTTCATATGTTCACCTTCTCCAACTAATTCTTCCGAAGAGATTGTAACTCGATTGTTAGTATTAGAATGCTTTTTGAAAAGACATAAACACATAAAAATACTCATTGTTGTTTCCAATATAGTTCACCTAACGGAGTGAACACACCAGGAACAATACCAAACCCAGGACCAATCACCAAACTTTATTTCCCAGATCTCGAAACTTTTCAAATGAACACTATTTTCTATATCAAGGATACAACCATTTCATTGTTTGAAATGTTTGATCAGCCAGAGAATAAAAAATTAAAAGTATTCAGGTAAGCTATTCATTCATGGTTAATAGTAATTTTAACATTGTAGATGATTAACCATAAAAAAATCTATATAAATATAGCTTAAGTGTATTTCCCAATCTAATAATGAAAGATGGTTTTCCAAAATATATTCCTTTCAATAATTTGTAAGTCTAGTTTAATTTAAAACAAACCTTTTTTTTTTTTTTCAAGAGCAAAAATATCTTATTAACAACATTGTATTTTTTAGATATTGTTCTGTTTGCTCTATTTCTCCATATGTTGCAAATTCAGCACTTACACATATGAGCACTCTCACCTGGGATGGTAATTCAATTGTTGACTTTGATCAGAATTCCTTATACCCAAATCTATCTACGATGTAACTATCTATTTTAATATCTATATTGTTAATCAATATTTTACTAATATCACCACCTAATTCAAAGAGCTACATCTTGGAAACTAAGGAATTCGGAACCTTTTTCATTTAGAAAAGAGAATTTCCCTGAATTGAATAACTTGTAAATATATTTATAAACACTATTTTTTAAAAAACTAGTTTAACCTATTCCTAATATTATTTAATACAGTTACAGTAGTATTTCATATATGGACAATAGTATCATTACTTTTGATACAAATTCCATAAAATCTATCAATATTAATCATACACCTGCTCGTAACACCACTATTTCCCTAGGGAGAGCAACCAATCTCCTGGCATTGTAAGTGTATTTAAATTAAAATGTTAAAAATGACATTCATTTACGTTTTAGCTAACTCGAACATCTCATTTTAGAGCTCTTGAAGGAACCACTTTTTTGAAAACAGATTTTACAGTTTATCCTAGTATAAGCAGCATGTAAGAAGAATTTCAAATTTAAAATTTGTTATGATATCATATTTATTATTGATCATTATTATTATTATTATTTTCATTTTCTATAGATATTTCCGTAACGTAAGAGGTAGCGTTGAAAAAGCAAAAAATTTAAACAAATTATCCCTCAACTATCAAAATCTTACTATTTGGCCTCCAATTTCTTGGTTTTCAACCACCAAAGTTCAAATGTAATATTTCGTAAAGTTTATTTAAATACTGCACAGTTCCATTCTAATCCATTTTATAAATATATATTAGAGATTTGAGTAATAATCTATTAGCAGGAAACATTCCAGACTACAGCAGTCTGGTTCTTGGAGCATTTAATGTTCAAAACAACCCTGGTATTAATGGTAGAATTCCTGATTATATATGCCTAGTAGAATCAATCAATTTCTTAAATACTTCCATAACAGAGGCACCAGATTGTATTTTCTGTTCATGGAGCAATCTACTATCCCTGATGCCTGCATCTCTTTCTCTACCATTTTCATTCAACTGTGGTATGTATATCTTATTTTTATTTAAATATTTATATATTTGAGATAATTAATTCTTTTTTTTTTTTTCTTAAAAAACAGTAATTCAATTTGACAAAACTAATTTCATATTTTTTGGTAACATACCTCAATCTGCGTTTACTATCACTGGTAAAAATCTTGGCTATAAAGCGCCACCACCCACAATTTTGGTGAGAGCAAACACTGCATTTTTGTAAGTTGTGCAATCTTATCAATTGAATTTCCAATTCTTTATTCCTTTTATTTATTAATTAAATTTATATTTATTAAAGATATTATGTAAACGGTGTAAAGGCAGGAAGTGTTACTCTAACGTTTAATAATAAAACACAAACTTTTACATGGTATACAGATGGTAAGTTAACAGAATATAAAATAATAATAATTTTAACTGTTATTCTAATCTTTTTCTTTTTTATTTAAAATCAAATATAGTAACACAAATTAGTTATGCAAACTTTAATCAGGTCATGTTACCAAATGTGACTTATAATCTTGGAATTTTCGGTACTTTCGATACCACTTTGACTTATTCAGTTTCAGTTAATTTACAACTCTGCGAGAACATTCAAGTTCATAACAGTTCATACATTGATTGCCAAACAAATAGTTTATACAAAGGAGAAAAACAAGAAATCACACTGTCCAATCAATACCAAAATTTGACGATCTATTCAAATTACCAACCTGGTAAGTTTCTATTATAAATTAAATTGTACAGGATTTCGAAACGGTATTAATTAGAGTTAATTTTTCGATTTTAGCGAGTATTATAGTTACATCTTACTCACCTATTAATCGTAATGGTGGTGCATTCCACATCGATGGATTCTTTGGATCAAACCCCGAAATCACTGTCAGTGTTTACCTAGACAATAAAGAATGTAAAGATATAGTAAAAAGAAATTTAACCATCGATTGTAATGTCGCTGGTCCTCTGACAGTTGGATATGTACCTCTATTGGTTACTGTTGGCGATGGTTCATCTCTAACAACTGTTAAAGTTGGTAAGTTGTCATAATATAATAGTTTTTGTTTCAGGAATAATTTCATTAATTTTTTTTTTTTCAAAGATGATGCTGTCATACCAAATGATTGTGGTGAAGCTGACAAATGTTCAGGTAATGGAGTTTGTATAGAGAAAAAATGTAAATGCAATGAAGGATATGGTGGAAATTACTGCGATCTCAAACTTGGAAATGGTACGATTGTTACCAACTTGACGACTCCTTCAGCTTCATTCGTTGCAGAGAATGTGCAGTTCGATTTCAACATCTATTCGATTCAGGAGGTTGACAGTTCAGACAATGTCGTAAAGGAGTTGAATGTTACCCAATGGAGATTTAGAAACGACACCGAAGGTGAAATCACCAATCTCTACTACTACCTCAATGTATCGTATCCCAATGTGACAACGATGATTCAATACTCGCCAAAAGAGAGAACCGTTGAATTCGCCGGAATCACATCGTATCTCCCACCGAATTCGTTGAAGGTTTCGATCACTATCACCGGTTGGCTATTCCGATCAAATCTCAATGTCCTCCGGGTGGTATTCAACACCAAGATTGAAGATCAAGTCGACGAGTGTGGAGATAAGCTCGATATATTTGGAACGGATATCAACAACGATTTGAAGTACCTGAGGATCACCAAGGACAAAACAGTTTTCTACGGTTCGTTCCTCGATAGAATCATGTCGGATGGCAAACCAACCGCCACCAGAAATCAAGTGATTAGCACCGACAAAGAGACAGGAATGACACTGATAGGAATTCAACTTCCACAGTGTTACGACTGTATTATCGACCCAAATTTTTCAGTGCTCGTTGAAAATGGAGGGGAATGTGGTAAATCACATCGCACACTAATCATAACAGTTTGTGTGGTTGGTGGTGCCGTTTTTCTAAGCTTAGCATTTCTCGGTGTTTGGTATATAAGAAAGAAAAGAGTGTTTACACATATCAAAGAGAAGCTAAAAGAAAAAAATGTAAAGCTTGATAATTTATAATGTGTATATGTTTAATTTATTTTTTAATTAAATTGGGTTTAAATTATTATTTTATAAATAAATATATTATGTTTTTGTAAGCTTGATTCCGATTTGATTTTCTTCAAAGGGGGAAAAAAGAAAATGAACTACTAACTAATTTGTTAAAATAGATGTAGAATGTTGTTAATTCAAATAATTAAATATTTGGATAAACTGTTTTGATTTATTTTCACCTATTAAAAAACAATTCTTGATATATCAAATTTGATCAATTCCACTTAAAGTTATGGCTGTGTGTGGGTTTTGTTATTCAGTGTTAGTCTGTTTATTTTTTTAAAAACAAATTCAAACACACACAATCAGTTATTTTGCAAACCTATGATCTCAAAGATGTATTTTTAGATCAAAATACATACTATAATAAATAGATATCCATTTATTTCAGATTTATTAACTGAAATACAATGAAAATAAAAATTTTAAATAGTATAAAATAAAAATTGATTTTGAAATCATTATAATTAAAGTTATCTTTAAAAAATTATCTTTGTTGTAATAATATTTTATATATATTTTAAAATGGAAATAAAAAGAATATTTCTCTATGCATTTTTAATTGTTGTATTATTTAATAAAATATCGGAATCATGTGAAGAAGATTCAGAAAAGAGTGTATGTTCAGCAACCTACTATACTACTCCAAACAACGGAGCATGTGGATATCAAGATCTATTTGGTCCAACAGGTAATTTAATTTATAAAAAATAATAATAATTATTTTATTAACAATTTTAAAAAAAGGTCCCAAAACAAATAAAATAGTTGCTTTAAGTACTAAATATTTTAATGGTGCTTCTTCTTGTGGTGTTTGTTTTAATGTATACCAGAATAATAGTGATCCTATCACAGTTATTGTAACTGATGAATGTCCAGCTCAATACAATCAAGAACATTGTGCTGGTCCAAACGCCCATTTCGATTTGAGTGTCGATGCCTTTCAAGAATTGGCTGAATTGAAAATTGGAGTTCTAGGTAATCTTCAATACGAGATGGTTCCATGTGATTCCCAAGGTACTATTAAGGTAAAAACCAAAGATGGCTCCAATGATAATTGGGCTGGATTTATGTTTTTCAATCATAGAGTTGGAATTCAATCGATGGCGATTCAAACCGATATAAACCAACCATACCAAGAGATTCCAAGAACCGATTACAACTATTTTATTGTCTCTCAAAACTTGGCAGGCAGTTACTCTTTGAAGATAAAATCGATTTTCAACGAGGAAATCATTGTTAAAATGAATGGAGTTCAAGCAAACTCAATAACCGATAGTGGATTACAATTTACTTCGTTCGATGGTTGTGACATTCCACCTATTGCTTCATCAGCATTCACAATAGCCAGTCCTGTACTTTTAATATTAATAGTAACTGTATTTTTATCAATATTTATATAAAAATAAATTGTAATTGTAATTCTTTGTATTTTTAAATTTAATTGTAATTTTCTGAATTTGTTTTCTAATTGCTTTCCAATTATAATAACTAACATCCAGTTGGAGATGGAAGTGGTTGAGACCAGGTCTCTGAACATAGTGTACCATCGTTGGCAGTACCGAATGGCACCATTGTACAATAGGCAAGACGTCCTATTTGTGCACCGAGATTCAGTGCGTTGGTATCTTCTTGGGGGTTGGTCCAGTTTCTTGTGATCATTACGGATGCTGCATAGTCACCGCACTCTGTGAAAACAATAGCTTCGTCATTCTCGGTGAATGGCTGATATCCATCGTCTGCTGGTAACCATCCTTGTTTATGAGCAACCGGTGTCGGTACAAATCTACCGAGCATCGGAGTCCAACCGTGAGCAGTCAACAAATATTTATAGGCCTGATAGGTTGCATTCATTCCTAGTGCTTGGAAATTGTGGAGTTGTGTAAGACCGGTAATAACATCGTGAGAAGTAAGAGTATTTTCAATTCCAGTACCATCGTCATTGGGACATGGCGATGTATATCCTGGGCAAGTAGTGAAACACCATTCATGGAATCCACTATTAACCATTCCCAATTGTTTAAATAACTAGACAACCAAATTAAGAAATTGATTATTTTAGTAAAAGTGTCTAGAATGATATCATTGATTGAAACATACTTGATTAACATGGTTAAGTGTTGTTTGCTTTGCCATATCGTAGGTTGCACAGTTATCAGAGATACCAATCATCAACTCTAGACAAGCATCAATGGTGATGGTTTGTCCAGAACATTGGATAACTGTGTTCAAATTGTATAAACCATTGTTGATATCTTGGAGTACAGCCATCATAATCCATAGCTTAATGGTAGATGCAGTCTGTTGGCCGTTGTCTGAATTTTCCGAGTAGATTGCGGTATCGAAATTTGAGAATGCCCATTCGGTACCTTCACAATAATCGTAAGATGCAACAGTTGAATCGATAAACTGATACAATCTAGTGATATTGGGTGTCGTACAATTTGGATTGGTCGTAATATATTGATTTCTACCAACTGATTCACCACTGACTATATTTATACTCTTACTATTTACAATACTAACAAATAGTATGATTGTTACAAGAAATATTTTAATAAACATTATTTATCTATTTGTAACTTTATTTGAAGATAAACAAATGCAGATCTTTTCTTATTCGAAATATCTTATTCAACAACTTTAAAGGTAAAAATAAAATCAAAATAAAATTAATTTTAATTAAAAAATCAGAATGTAAAATTAGATATTTGTAGAAGATGGGTTTAGGGAACAATCGCAAAACCTTGCAATTTGATCCTGGTTAGATTTTTTTATTTTTTTTGTAAAAAAATATTTTCATATACTATTTCTTTTTAAAATATCTTTTTTTAGATAAATGATTAGAAAATAGCTATTCAATATAAAGTTATATTCATTAATATTAATAATTTGATTAACCTTTTTCAAAATAAAGTTGGGAATTATGTAATCTTTTAAATCAAACGTTATTTTTTAAAAATTTAAAAAAATTTCGCAATTGTTTGGATGTCTCATTAAAAAAAAAATAAAAATAAAAAAAATAAGAAAAAAAATAGAAAAATTAAAAATAACGAACGAATGTTGTGTAAAAATCGACATCCTTAATTTATTTATTTATTATTATACAAGTTGTCTTTTATAGTTTTTTTTTCAGCATTGCATTAAGTGTTTAATTACGAAATAATAATATAGATATATTACGAAATGACTTCAGCTGCTAAATTAACTCAATTCTTAGACCAAAATAAGGCAACTGTAAGTTGACATTGTAGTGATAGACATGATCAGGAATCATTAATAAATATTTGATTATGTATTCTAACATTCAAAATCATTCATTCATCACAATCAATCAGATTACAAAAGCTTTCAAGGAGCTAAAGAATTATACAAAGGGTAGTGAAGATAACAATCTTTTGGAAGATAGTTCCGTCATCCAATTGGTTGCAACTCCAAAGAAAGCCTATGCCAAGGAAACCAACAAAACACAATTAATGTATGTAAAAACAATGTAGTGATAAACAATAACCATTAAACTAATCTATTTTGTATAATAATTATGAAATAACTTATATATGTATAGTGAAGTACCAAATGCACCAGAGGAAACAAAGGATATTTGTATTATTGTCCCAACTAGCTTAAAGGAAAAGATCGAAAAAGAGTTGGAATCGAAATCAATCAAGGCTAAAGTCCTCACTATTCACGATGTTTTCGATGGTCACCGTCAATTCGATGAGAAGCGTAAGCTTAGAGATTCATATGATATCTTTGTTGCTTGCAGCTCACTTTACAATGTTTTACATAAGGCTCTTGGAAAGACTTTCTATCAAAAGAGATCTAAGTATGTTGTTGTTGTTGTTGTTGATTCATTATCATAATTTAAATAATACTAATATACGTTATTTCTTATTCAAATTAGGACACCAATCGTTGTAGATTTCAAATCAAAGAAAGCATTCCAGATTATCAAGAATATTCACAAACAAATCCCATATACACCAAATGGTGGAAAGCCATTTTCAGTGAACATTGGTGATACCTCACTCACAGAGAAACAGTTATACGAGAATTTGAAGGTTGTCACCCAAAAGGTTTGCTCTTACTACCCAGAGAGCTATGTTTCATTTGCCAACATTGGTTTGAAGACACAATCATCACCAACCTTACCATTCTTTGTTCAAGCTGTCGATAAAGAAATGACCGATGTCAGCAGCAGCAACAGCACTACAGAATCAACAGAAGAACCAATCAACACTAAACAAAACGCAAAGAAGAAATTGAAATCGAATAACTCTGAAGCTGTCGTAACTGAAAAGGTTGTTGAACCAGCCGCTTCAACTGCAACCAATGGAAAGAAGTCAGCACCAACACCAAAGAAGGCTGCTGCTCCAGCTCCATCTACACCAAAGAAAGCTGAGGAACCAGTAGCCGTTGTTGCTGCTCCAGCTTCAACCAAGAAATCAAAGCAAGCTGCTGAAACACCAAAGAAAGCGGCTGCTCCAGCTCCAGCTGTTGTAACACCAAAGAAAGCTGAAGAACCAGTAGCTGTTGTTGCTGCTCCAGCTTCCACCAAGAAATCAAAGAAGGCTGCTGAAGTTCCAACTCCAGCTCCAACCACACCAAAGAAAGCTGAGGAACCAGTCGTTGCTGCTCCAGCTTCAACCAAGAAATCAAAGAAGGCTGCCGAAGTACCAGCTCCAGCTCCAACCACACCAAAGAAAGCTGAAGAACCAGTCGTTGCTGCCCCAACCTCTACCAAGAAATCAAAGAAGGCTGCTGAAGTTCCAGCACCAGCTCCAACCACACCAAAGAAAGTAGAAGAACCAGTTGTTGCTGCTCCAGCTTCAACCAAGAAATCAAAGAAGGGCTGCATGAAGTTTCAAGCTCCAGCTCCAACTACCCCAAAGAAAGTTGAAGAGCCAGTCGTTGCTGCTCCAGTTTCAACCAAGAAATCAAAGAAGGCTGCTGAAGTTCCAGCACCAGCTCCATCCACACCAAAGAAAGTAGAAGAGCCAGTTGTTGCTGCCCCAACCTCTGCCAAGAAATCAAAGAAAGCCGCTGCCGTTGCTCAACCAGAACCAACTCCAGTTGTCGCCGAAGAAAAGAAGAAACCAGCTGCCAAGAAGGTTGAAGAACCAGTCGCCGCTGTTACCAAGAAAGTCACCAAGAAAGAAACAACCGCCGCCACCGAACAACCAGTAAAGAAAACCATTTCCAAACCATCCACCACCACCAAAGTTTCAACTCCAACAGAATCGACAACAACTTCCACCAAAACCCTAAAAAGAAAACTCTAAAAAAAAAAATGAATAAAAACAATATATATATGTTAAATCAAACATTTATATAATATAAAATATTTAAACAAATATAAATAATATTATTAAACTAAACTAGACTTATAACCAATTTATTTATTGTTTTGTTTACTCAATTTTCTCTTTTTTATAAAGAAATCCAGTATTTTGTTTGAAAGTGATTGGAAATTGGATTCGGGTTGATCGTTACACCATGCCATGAAGAACAATAGCTTTTGTGTAGCAAAATTGATGGTGAGTTTAAAGAGTTGGTCAGCCTGTTGCTGTTTATGCTTGGGATTGGCGAGCGATCGATTCAACCAATTAAAATGCCTGTACATATGAGATAGTGATGCAAGTATCGATTGTTTCGTTGACATTACATTGGATGTATCCTCCAATACAAAAAGTGAGAAATATAGATCGTTGCCACTACCAATCGATTTCAATTGATGTGTTGAGTGTAGCAGTGTCTCCAATATCTGGTCCAAACTCGTAAATACTGTCTTAGCTTCTGTCCTCTTTAGAATGATCGATAATTCAATGATAACACTACATTCGTCACACAACTCTGATAGTGAATCTATATCAGTATCTCTATCTTTATCTTTATCACAATTATCTTCTTTAAATGATAAATATCCCCATTCTCCATTAAATCTTCTCATTAAGAAACAATAACAATAACTAATGTTGTTGAGAAAGTTAAATATATGTTAGTAATTGTACTTATATATTATCATTATAATTATTAACTTACATAATATCTACAATATGATTATATAGATAATCAGATGGCTTATTTGGAAAAATGGTTGAAAGTGCTGGTATGTTTGGATGTATGAGTGGTGATAGTGTGTTTGTTGTTGTTGTTGTAGGTTGTAGTGGAGTAGTAGTAGGTGTAGACTGATCTACATTACCAATATCTGTTATATCTACAATTTTCGGTTTAACTCTATTAATGACTACATCGTTGTGTTGTTTATCTTTTATGATATCTGTCCACCATGGATTCCAAGGTTCTAATCTATCTCCGATGGTACCATCCTTCATTGATTGATGAAACTCATCGATCTCTTCCTTTGTCAATAATGATAATAGTTGTTCTTCACTCATCTCATCGAGATTGAGTTTAGATAGATCGACGTCATCGTTATCACCATCATCGTCTTCATCTACATCATTGTTATCATCATCATCATATTCGTCAAGTCGATCTTCGTCTTTATCATTCATTAAACTATCTAAAATACTATCCTCTCTATTGTAGATTTCCTTCATCTTTTTGATGAGAGCTAACGAATCTTTTGGATCGATCTTATCCATCGCTTTTAGATTGTCACGATATTGCTCTTCGTAGAACAAACCAGTGCATCGTTCATTGTGTCTCTTGAAACATTCGGATGTACAATAACCAATGAAACATCTCGGACAACTATATATAGAGAATTGCTTTGAACATCTAAAATCATTATTATTAAAACAAATAACAAATAACAATGGTATAGTTAGTTAGATAAGTAATTTATTAATAATAATCTCATTAGTTTATTGAAACTTACATTGAACAAATAGTATCAGTAGAATTAAACTTTTTATTATTATTATTGTTGTTGTTGCTTGATGTTGTATTTAGTGTAACATCTTTTTGCTGTTCTTCTTCTTTACTTGTATCACTACTACTATTATTATTGTTTATTGTTTTTGTACTATGATGATCGTTGTCATCTTCTAAAACAGTGATTTCAATCTTTTTATTTTTAGTTATAGATTTAACAGATGATTTGTTTGCATCGTGACCTGTATGCTTTTGATTGACTATATATAAATTTGAAAGTATATCTTTATCTCCTACTTCTAGATGGTGATATCTCTTCATATTATATTTTACAATAACGACAAACCAAAACTGAAAAACAAAAATGATTCATTGAAAAAAAAAAACAAATTAATAAACAACAAATTAGATTTAAATCTATTTCTGAAATTTTCACAAAAGGTTTTAAAAGTAAATTAGAATGGAATTCAATTTAAGATCTATATCTCTTATATAATTATGATAGAATTATTAAATTAAATTAGATTTTTTCACCATATCTCATGTTTGAAATCATTTGTTTATTCTTAAAACTGTACCTACTGATCTATTTAAAGAACGTTTGACATCCACAAAATATTTAGTTTTAGCTTCATTAAATCCTTTATTTTATATTCTTGAATGCTCATTCCTGAAGATAAATCAAGAAGATTCTAAATCAAAAATAATAAAATCTTTTATAATAGACTCTGTAGTAATATTTAGTTTTAGCTTCATTAAATTCCATCTCTTTGGATAGTTCCTGAAGATAAAACGACAAGAATCTGATTTTGAATAAAATCTACCCCACATTTTTACAAATTTTGTTCAGGAATCTTTTTTTATTCTGTAATTCAAGAATTGGATTTATTCAGAATGGGAATGACAATTCTTTCAAATATTTTATTTTTTTATTCAATTTTCAAAATCTATAAATAATAATCCAAAGTCAAATGAAATCATTACAAAAAAATAAATAATATAATATAATATATAAAAACAATATAGAATAAACTTTTCAATAATTCAATAAATATTTATAAACTTAAAATTATCAATTAAAATGTCATCAAATATTAAATCAAACATTGAAGCAATCATCAAAGGTATCGAATCAAATAAGATTTTGGATATCTTTGAGAAATATTATGCAGAGGATGTTGTGATGTATGAGAAAGGTGATAGTTCAAACAGAGTTGGAAAAGATCAAAACAGAAAAGCTGAAGAAGCATTTGTCAATAATGCAACCATTCATGAAGTAAAATGTAGGTTTTAAGAGATGAAAATATAAAATGAATGAAAAAAATACCAAAAAAAACAAATAATAAAATAAGATAGCTTTATTGTTTTAAATGTTATTTCTATTGTGTCAAAAGTAGAGCAATGATGAATTCTCCTTTGTTTTGATTGATATGAGAATAGACAAAGGAATCACTGTTATTAGATAAATTGTGTGTAGAATAATATTCTGGATGGAGATCTTTGATATATGAAAGTGAATCTTCTGAGTTTGTTAATTGAAATGCTGTGAATCTTTGGTGAGAATCAATAAATATTGAAAGAATTTTTAGATTTGAAAGAAATTTACTTTGATTAGCTGAGTCATTATGTTGTCCAACAATAAAAAGTGATTCAATTGATTTTGGTAATTCTCTGTTTGTTAAAGATCCACCAGTAATCCATAATTTTTGAAGAGATGATGGAAGAACACCAATACCAATCGTATGTTCATATTTGTCAAGATATAAATTTTGAAGGGATTGTGGTAATACCCCAATATCCAATGGTTGATCAAGTAAATCAAAATATATCTTCGAAAGATGTTGGGGAAGAACTTTTTTCTCAATTTTATGTTTGTAGTTCTTCAAATATAATAATTCAAGTGATTCAGGTAACAATCCTTTTGATAATATTTGTTTGAATCTATCTCCAAACTTCAGCGATTTCAATGATTCAGGTAACACACCAACTGATAATATTTGATTGAATCTATCTCCAAACTCCAATGATTCCAGAGATTCAGGTAACACTCCTTTTAGTATTTTTTGATTAAATGCATATCCAAACTTTAAAGACTACAGTAATTCGGGAAACACACCTATAGATAATATTCGGTTGAATCTCTCACCAAATTTCAAGGACTTCAGTGATTCAGGAAACAAGCCAACTGATAAATTTTGATTGTATGCAAATCCAAACTTCAAAGACTCCAGTGATTCAGGTAGCACACCGATTGATAATATTTGATTGAAATGATCATCAAACTTCAAAGACTCAAGAGAGTGTGGTAAAGTTCCTTGTTCAAAATTTTGATTGAAAGACCAACCAAATGATAAATGTTTGAGTGTTTTTGGAAGTACCCCAAAAATTATTGGTTGATTGAAATTAGAACCAAATGATAAAGATGTTAGATTTGGAGGGAGTGAATTAGATTGCAATTCTTGATTAAAATCATCACCAAATAGTATTTCAGTGATATTCTCAGAGGTATTATGGGAATGGAGTATTTACATTAAATGTTATTGAATCTTGATTTGTGATAGCTTCAATATACAGATTTAATAATTGTTGTAATGATTCTCTATTCTTTGGGCTTTGATCCAACAAAAGATGAATAAAATCAATCAATTGTTTTGAATATCTGGTTTCTGAAATGATAATTTCACCCTTTGATTTGAATAATTCATGATTATTTCTATCATCTTGATGACTGATCAATTTAAATATTTAGAATAACGAGTTAATATTAATTGATTTTTATAATTTAAATAATTATAGAGTATTTACCAACATAATAATTTGAGCATTGTAGATCCAATTGAAAAGATGTCACATGATTGTGCATATTGTCTATTCTTTGCTTCCTATTTTATTTTTTAATTTAGTTAAAAATAAATTTATTAAAAAATTAAATATAATTTACTTACTGGAGAAATATAACCAATTGTTCCACGTGTTGCTTTTGTTTGGAGTGTGTTTGAATCCATATCAAAAATGGATGGTTCTGAAATTTCATTATCGATAAATTTTAAATTTGATATCACAATAGGTTGTTCAATATTCTGATTTTGTGTATCTTGATACTCATCAATGAATTTACAACATCCAAAATCACCCAGCGTCAAAGTACCATCATGAATGAAAATGTTTGACGGTTTGATATCACAATGAACAATTCCATTATTATCAAGTTCCAAAAGAATATTGAAAAGTTGTGAAATATATTCACTAATATCTGATTCTTCAAAGAATCTATTTTTATATTCAATATTAAATTGTTAGTTTCAATTCATTCCTAAATTTGTTATATACTTACTGATTTAGATCAGTTAAAAGTTTATACTCTTGAGCAAGATCACCACCATCACAATATTCAGTGATGATATGAAAGATTTGGTTCTCTTTATCATCATGATGGTCAATAAGTAAAACAAAATTTGGATTTTCTTTGAGTAATTCCATTGCTTTGATTTCATTCTCAGCTCTTTCATAACATTTTTGATTATCTTTATAGTATATCTTTTTGTAAACATACTTTTGTATTGATTTTGTTAGTTTTAAGATTTTAAATCTATTAATTAGATATTGAAAGATCTTACCAATCTTTGATCAGCTCCACACACCAAATATACTTTATTGATACCATTACAGTTAGGAAATATTGATATTAAATCATAACGATTATCATTAATGATTTGAGATTGTTGGAAAAAGTTTGGGTGTTGTTCGAATTGACATTCTCTAATATTGATTGCGTATGATTGCGATTTGTTTAATAATTTTGTGTATATAGGTATGGAATCTTCTTCATCTAATTCCGTTGAAGTATATGATCTTATTATTATTAATTGATATTGAGCATCGACTGTATCGGGAAGTACAAGCTCATCACTATAATCATTAATATTTCCAATTAAAGTTATATTTCTGTGTTGTTCATTATCTTTATCTCTAAAAAGATTATAAACTAGAACTACTAATCTATCAAAACTATTATAAACTTCATCATCATCATCAAAATTTATAAATTTTAAGACATTTTTTCCATTGATTAATCTATCTATTGTCTCTATACTATAATTTTTATTCATTATTTAAGAGAACAATGAATAGTTTTTGAAATATTTTACTAAAATAAACTACTACTCTGAATAATACATTGATTATAATAAAATATTTATAATTGGTATAATAATAAACTAATGACAATATTTAAATTTACTTGAATTAATCTAAAATGAAAGTTTATTTTTTTGTAGATAAATGAACACTATGATTTTTGGTAAAATCATTGCACCCCATGTTTGCAAAAACAAATTAGTTTTTAAAAAAAAACAATAATTGTAATTATAAGTGATTTGTTATGTCTATAAATAAGAATAAAAAGATTGATATCTTTAAGAAAAATAGATTGTATCGTATTGAATACTATATAAATATGAATTGCCGACTATTCCCAAGTTATTTGTTATAACAATGACAAGAAGATGATTGTTAATATAAGAAAAAATAATAATTTAAAATTATTGTGGTGCTTCACCCCACTTTTTTTTTTTTTTTTTTCAAAAATTTCATTTTTATTTGTTTTTAGACGGTTTTCTCGTGTAAGAAGGCAATAACATCGGCTCTGTCTTGTGCTGACTTGAAACCTAAAAAATTGAAGAAATTGAAGCGTATTAGTATAATTTCAATTGGAGTGTTATTATTTTGATGTTTAGTGTTAATATAATTACCTGGGAAAGCCATCTTGGTCTATAAAAAATCAAAGGAAATTAAAGCGTATTAGTATTATTTCAATTAGATTGTCGTTATAGAGTGTTCATATAATTACCTTTGGAATGTACTTCTTTGGGTTCTCCAAGTAGTCGAAGAGGGTTTGTTCACCCCACATGATACCGGCGTTTTGGTTGGCTGGTGAGTAAGCATAACCTGGGACACTACCTGACTTTCTACCAAAGAGACCATATAAGTTTGGACCTTGCTTGTTTGGAGCGTCCTATAATTTATTAGTGTTATATATGTTGATCATATTAGTTATTACTGAACATATCCTTGATTTTAAACCAATGAATCATTCTCCTCTCTATAATTCTTTATTTTATTTTCTTCCTTCCTTTTCTTTTTCTTTTTCTATTAATCTTTTTTTGTTTTTTGTTTATGATTTGATTATATCTCTCTAAATTCTCATGAATATGTTTTATATATTGTGTTGTGTTTCTTAGTTTTCATTTTTGTAAAATGATGATAATATTTGCATTACTGTTTTTTTTTTTTTTTTTTTGATTTGCTGTATTTCAATTATTATCTTATCTGATCTAAAAAGAGAAAAGAGGATTGCTGACGAAAAAAAAAAACCTGTTCATATTGGTTTGAATAGGTAGTTTGTAGATAATTACCTTGGCGACGGTGTGGCATTGGGCACAACGGGCGTTGAACAACTTTTCACCGTTAGCAGTGTTTCCTGGTGGGATAGCAGACATTATATATTATTTAAAAGAGTACAGAGATAAATCTAATATATTATGTTATGAGTGATTATTCAGATGATGCTCTGAGTGAAAGGAGGAAAGTTTGGGTGGAAAGTGTGGGGTTTGTTTGAAAAAAAAAAATTAAAAAATTTTAAAAAAAAAAAAAACGAAAATTTTTATTTTGTTTGAAGTTTCAAAATTATGTCATCTTTTTTGAGCACCAGGAGCCGAAAAACAACATCCAAAATTAATTTAATTTAGATTTTAAAAAAATTATTAATTCGGTTTGTTGAATAGCTATTTTTGAAAATCGTCATTTTAGTATTGTTTAAATTTATTTGTTTACTTCTCAACAACAATGTTAAGTTAACTTTATCTGTTACACTTATAATAAAAGTGTTGGATTAAATCCAAAACAAAACAAAAGATAATCATTTTAATTTATTGTTTTAGATTGTTATTTTAGATTATTTATTTTTGATTTTCTAAAAAAAATAAAAAATAAAATAAATAAAAATAACAAAATTAGCTATATTAAAAAAATATGATAATAGCTCTTACTATCTAATCTATCTATCCCAAAATCTTTTATTGTTTTCTTTTTTTGTATCATTAGAAATTGCTTTCTTTTTTTTCTTTTTTTTTTTTATAGAAATAAACAATGTTATTAGTAATCAGTAAAGTCAGGTGGGAGATATAAATAGATATTTCATTATTCAATCAATTTAAATAAACCAACCAATTTCCTTTCAATAAAGTTTAATGTTTGGTAGATCGGATGTTATTTTGTAATCTGCCAAGATATACCACGATGGCATCTCCAAAAATACTGTTGTACAAACCGTTTCATTCCAATTATGTTCCACACACTTCAAATTCTTATTAATTTTTTTAGAAATTTTTTAAAAATTCAAATTCTTGGTATTTTGTTTTGTGGCTCCAAATTTTTTTTTTTTTTTTAGCACATCATTCCAGCTGATACAATTTTAATATCACTTTTTTTTTCTTTTTAATATTTACCATTATATAATCACTATATATATTTATATTATTTATTTATTTATTATTTTGACAAGACAAACAATTGTTTTATTTTTGGGGAGTCACAACAGCAGATAATAGTAAATTATACAGCAAGAATTTAGAAACAGTCGAAAATTTACTGGAATTAATTTACCCCCACACTTTAAAAAAAAACTAATAAAAAAAAAAAATAATCATATATATTTATTTATATTAAATATATATATTTATTAAAGAAGAAAGTAATAATAATAATAAATAAGTAGTCAATAAATAAAAAGAAGAAAAAAAACACCAAACAATGTCATTGGAACAATCTACACAAGAGTTAATATTGTTTGGTCAATTGTCGTCTTCTCAGTCACAAACACAACAACCATCTTCTTCACCACCAAAAGAGGTAATCCCACCATCGTCCATCGTAAAAACTACAAGAAAGAGAAATGATTCAATTATCACAACAGCTACTACAACAACAACAACAACAAGAGTTGAAACAGTCTCTACACCAACAATCGATCTCGATTGTCCTTTCTGGGCATCGGAACCAATGTCTTCACGAAATGATCATCTGAAATTTTATAAAGGGGGTGAGAGATCTTCAACTTTTACCATTCCACTCGATGATTTAAAATATATTATTTTAGGAAGATCAACAACTTGTAAGTATTGGAATATATATTTATCATTGGAAAAACAACAACAACAACAATAATAATATTAATACTTTTCATTTTTAATTTTTTATTTAGTATGTGATTATGCATTGACACATCCAACAATTTCCAGAAAACACGCAATGTTGGCACACGATTCTGATGGCAGACTAAATATTGTTGACTTGAATTCATCGCACGGTACATTTATTGATCAGGTGCGCATTGAGTCGAGTATTCCACATCTGCTGAAGCACGGTCAAAAGATATACTTTGGTGGCGACCAATCGTTCATGATCGTCTCCAATAACAATATGAATCGCTACGTGGCAGAGTCACTCCTGCTGAAAAAGATGGATCTCTCCAAGAAGCGCTCGGAAAGTCCGTCACCTCCCGATAAGCAGTTCGAGGAGGAAGAGGAATCGTTGCGCGATGAAATCACCAAATTCTACGGACATCTCAACAAGACGTTGCACCTCGACGACACCACCGATTTCGAATCGATACAGGCCACCATCAAAAAGCTGACGCCAACGAGCAGTCCATCGAAGAAGCACTCTGGCGCCAAGCGTAAAAACTGTCTGGAGAGCTACGACAAGAACGTCAGATTCAGCAGTTTAGTATCGAAATTCGTTTACTCTGAAGAGGATCAAGTCACCGATCAATATCCAATCGTTCAATCCTATGATTCATTAAATGATTATTTAAATAACCAACAAAACCAACAGAAACAACATCAACAACCAAACCAACAACAATCACCACAACAACCAAATATCATAAGATTAACACCACCAAAACCTTTATTGTTTTCAGATGAAGATTGTGACAATATCAATGCTACTACAACAACAACAACCACTACTAATATCAACAGCAACAACAACCCTTTTTCCAGTACTACACATTCAGATAGCCATTATCTGATATCTTTTGAACATCTTTTACAACCAGCATCACCTACATCCACTGTTTTTGAAATGAACCAAACCGATAATATTAATAATACAACAAACATTTGTACATAATGCAATCTTTTTTTTGCATAATATTCAACTGCAACAACAACAACAATATAAAGATGATATTTTTCATCCAACTGGCATCGATTTAGGTTAAATCATTTCGATGACCAAACTCTGTAAACTTACCAAACAACTTCAAGTGTTCCATGTACCAGTCTGGAGAGAATTGTCTTCCCAATGGTCAACACATTTATTTTATTCTTTCTTTTTCTTATTTTATTTTATTTTATTTTACTAATTTTTCTTACATTTTACAGATACTATCTCTTTGAACAAAATAAGTAAGTTCATATTTCTTTCTTTTATTCAATTTAGATTAGGGAATTTTGGGTTAATGGTAAGTTTTTAAAAAAGTTCTGCCATGGACAAAAAAAGAAAAAAGAATAACATCAGAGAAAAATAAAATAAAATAAAAATAATGTACTTTAAAATATGTATATATGTATATTGCTTTATTGTAATAAATCAATGTTTAAACAACCATTGAATTGATTTAATGTTTTAAAACAATTTTAAACAGAATTTAGGTGATGTTGATGATGTTGATGATGTTGATGATGATTGACTAAGAGTTATAGAAATAAACAGATTTGTGATGTTGTATAATTTTATTTTTTTTTTTTGTTTTGTTTTTTTTTTTTTGTGATTAATGATGTTATGTTAATGTTGTTGAGATGGATGATTGTTGACGTTGACGATGATGATGATGAAGAGAAGTAGTAGGAAACATTTGTAAAAATGATTTGGTTGATTGGTTGATTGGTTGATTAGTTTGGCTGAATCATCGAATGATTACCAGATTTTATTGATCTTTGGTAGTGTTATGATGCTTTCTAGGTGAATTCCAATTTTTGGTTGGGTCAGGCGATCTCGGTGTATTCATGGTGGTGTTGAGTCGAATATTGTTTTGAATTCCAGGTTGTTTATCAGAGTTGGCTGATAAAAACGATGGTGATTGATTCATTGGACTATTGTAGTACTGTTGTTGTTGTTGCTGTTGTTGTTGTTGATGGAATGGATGTAAAGGTGGAATTGGTTGTTGCTTATTATTGCTATTATTATTGTTGTTGTTTGGATTGTAGGCATAGATACGTCGGTGGTCGACTAGTTGTGAACGATCGAAAAGACTATTATATATTTGCTGATTATATTGGTGTTGTTGTTGCGAGTGTGGATCATGTTGATTCATCGGATTGTTATTTGGATCGAGTAGAGTAACGGGATTACCGTTACCACCTTCCATTAGATTTTGTTGTTGTTGTTGTTGTTGTTGTTGTTGTTGTTGTTGTTGTTGACTATACACATTATTATTATTGTTGTTGTTGTTGTTCTGGCGTGGAGTGCTTGGTTTATATGTACGATTTTGGTAGGAGGGTGGGAATGACAGTGGCGACGAAGGCGTGTTGAATGTACTTGGACTTAGTTGTGGCGATGGGTTCTGCTGTAGCTGCATAGGGGGTGGAGGCGACGGTGAAAGCGATGGCGAGTTCGGCGAGGAGTGAAAGGTGGGCGAAGCTGGTGGTGGGAAATACGAAGATTTCGAGTTAAAAGAATTGGACGAACTGTTGTTGATTTTCGAGGTGTTAATTGGATGTACTGCTGTACCGTTGTATATATGTATCGGATTGAAATGACCGTGGTTGTCAATTGCTCCAACCTGATGATGACCCATGTTATTATTATTATTATTATTGTTGTTGTTATTGTTGCTATTTGCTGAATTTACAATTGGAGACGCCAATTGGAGTGGAGATGACGCGGCGGTTGTATTGTTCGAGTTTAATGGTGAAGTGTTATTATTATTATTATTGTTGTTGGTGTTATTATTATTCATATTCATATTGTTGTTGTTGTTGTTGTTTGTTGGTAATATTAATCCGCCACTGTGCATGTAAGGTAATGGTGATTTGGGAATTTGTATAAAACGAGGTGATTGTAAAAGTGAATTGTTGTTATTGTTATTATTATTATTAGTAAGATTAGTAGCAATTTTCAAAATCTCTTTCTTTAAATTTGGTTTCTCTGAGAGAAGATGTGGAGTTGGAGGAGCACTTCCTTTATTGATATTAATATGTGGTGATGGAGGTGGATTGCCGCTGTTGTTCGCTGCGAGGAGAACCGGTGTCATTCCTCCAGAGGGATCACCACCCAACTCGATGTATTCCATCCATTTCTGATCGATTCTCTGAATCACTCTTGCATTGATATAGGAATCCTCCTTCGAGAGAATACCTCTAACTATATATGATTTATTTCCATTCTCTGTGATATTATATCTAATAACCAAAGCACTAATATCAGATAGAGAAGAGAGGAGGAGGAGTAAGAGAATAAGTAATTATAGGATAGATGGTTAGCGAGTTAACATACCAGTCTGGATCTTTTTTACCATTCATATTGAGTGGTAGGAGTAGGTCGATACGTTTGAGTCCGTCGCTATCACGATGGAATTGCGGGACTGCACAACGCGGGTTCGAACGAGTTCGGATGATCGCTGCGACAATACCCTGATTGAATCGTGTTTGGAGTTCTTTTTCGTTGCAATGAACATACTCTTGTGGTAGACGATCGATCTTTGATTGCGAGGAATTCTTTATGATCTCTGCGAAATCGACGTTATCCTTCTCGACTGGAATCTCAGGGTCGAAACTAGCGTACTGAACACCGTCGATAAAGTAGTATGCACGCTTCGGTAGCTCGGTAAGCGGGAGAATGTTGTTGCCATACTTGTCGAATGTGTCATTCTGCTGAAACGATGAAGACGGTAGAAACTCCTTGAGAATCCACTGACGCTCTTCACAACGACGTCCGCCACTCTCTTGCTCTCTGTCCTTGAGCGACGCCACATGAATCGATTGTAAAATACAGAAAATATCTTCGTTGGTTCTCGACAAAAGTCCTGTATTGAAAACAATTAATATGGGCAACTCTTGATCCTCTGGAAAATATGCAACCAATTTATTCTCCTCAACAATTCTCTTAAAAGTATTATCCATGTAAATTCTTCAGACAGAAAATGAAAAGAAATATTAGAAACAATTTTAAAATTGTTTTTGGAAATAATAATAATTATTATTATTATTATGATTGATAGTTACTTTAATATTTTTAATTTCTTTACCCCTATGGTTCTGGTTCGGCAAGTGTATCGGAAAGATACTTTAGGTTTCCAAGACGATAGTAGACCATGTTGTGAAATCTTTGGTTTTTGGAAAGTGTGTCAGATATCCATCCTTTCCAGCCGTAGTTATTTAGACTGTGTGGTGGAAGTGAAAGTGGTGGTAGTTTGGGACTGGGTGTGTTGGCACCACCATTGACTGAGAGCATAATAGGTGATGGCTGGAGAATGGTTGGCAATTGCCAATCTGGACTGTTGTCATGTTGGGCTGGATTTTGATGTTGTTGTTGTTGTTGTTGTTGTTGTGATGATGATGATGAAGAGTCTAGTTCGATATTTTTCGACATTTCAACACCGACACCATTTTGGCTCATGATTTATATAAAATGTTTATATAATATGTATAATAATTCTTATTTGATTTTTGTTTAATTTGATTTGATTTGAATTTGATTTGAATTTGATTTGATTGATTTAGTTTGATGGTGAATTTGGTTTTGGTTTTGGTTTGGTTTGGTTTAGTTTGATTTTGGAATTATGATTTGAATTTGATTTGAATTTGATTTGATTTGATTTAACTGATTTGATTTATTTCTGTTTATTACTGTTTAAAGATTTAAGATGTTAGTTTTTTTTCTATTGTTTTGATTTATTACAAAAAAAAAAAAAAAGAAAAAGGTATAAAAATATTTTATGGAGAAATAGTTAATTGTAAATATACAAGATATATTAAATTTAATAGATGCACATAAATAATATAAATACAGGAATATGATTTTATAAAAAAAAAAAAAGATTACAACTAATAATTATTATAAAAATAATTCGGATATTGAGAAATAATAAAATGAACTAACTTCCAGAAACTAATGTTTGATTTGATGAATATTAAAATGTTTGTTTTAAAAAAAAAACAGTGCAAATTTAAATATGTATGGATGTTTGTGGTGAATGAAGGAGGTTCACTGTTTGGTTCTGTTTCCAACAACAACAATACAATATGACTTCTTGAAGATGAAAAGCAAAATAAAACATCAAACCAAATAATTTATAATAAATATTTTAAAAAGAAAAGGAAACAACAACAATATGGTAGGTATTAAGCTGATCTAATTGTGAGTGGATATTGTTGTTGTCGCTGTCACTGTAGTTGGTTTGATAATACTGATGCTGGAAGCTGATACTGCTGCTACTACTTGAGATGAAATGATTATCTTGTATGATTGTGGAGTGTAGTTAGATTGTAGAAGGTGTTTTTTTTAGGAAATTATTATTAATTTTTATTTTTTATTATTTTTGCTTTTCCTGATTGATTTGATTTACTGATTGATGTAGTGGAAATATTTAAATAATCAATCTCTTTGTGTCGTTTTGTGATTTAGTTCAAAAAGGCTTACAAGCCACAAAAGATAAGAAAGATTTAATGTTTTGTGGTTGTTGTTGTTACTAAAAATTGTTGCTGTTGTTGTTGTTGTTGAATCAAGATTGATTTTATTGATTCTGATTTCAAATGATTGTTTTTGAGAAACAAAAGTGTAACAACAGAATTGCAGTTAGTTATACTGTGTGTTTTGCTGTGTGTTAACTCTCTTTTTCTCGACTGTTGGTGTTCTTGTTGTGTTGTTGTTGTGTTCTTTGCTTTAAATTAAATTTTAATTTTCACAATTTAAAAAAAAACAAAAAGCAATTTTAATGATGATGTTTGATAATATTATATGACTGCCCCCAAATTTGGTTTTTTTATAAAATAAAAAGATAAAGTAAAATAAGAGTGGTGTGTGAAACTACTCTACTCTGGAATGATTTGATTTTTTTGATTAAAAAAAAATAATAATTTACCACTACTTCTTTCTGATGAGATAAATAAATTAAAACACACACAAAAAAAAATTAAAAAAATAGAGATATTTAAATTTTATAAAATTATTTGAAAAGAAAAAGAAAAACAAAAAGACAAGATATATCTTTTTTCTTATCTTGTGAAATGTATATTATTTTATAAATACTTTTTTTTTTTTTTTATATCATCAGGATTTTATAGTTATTATTTTTTTAATATATCTCTGCCTGTATGTTAATATATTTATATTAATATTAATTTAAACAACACAGTAACAAATGAATGAATAAAGATGAATTTTTGATGAAATTTTTGTTTGTTTTTTTTTTTTTCAGTATTTTTAGATTTTTTTTTTGTGACTATTAAGACGATTTTGGTAAAAGAAGAAAGGCTTTTGTATTGTTTTGATGAAAAGAAAGAAAGAAAGTTGTGGTGGGTTGTATTGAATATGGTATAATATAAAAATGAAATGTAATATTGAGTTGCTTGCTCATCACCATCAACAACTTTATTATCATCATCCACCGAGTCAATCTTAAGGCAGGTGGTGTGGCATCGCAAGCGTCTTCAGAGGAAAGGCGATTCCTCAAAAGAAACTGACTAGGTAAGCCAAACTTCTATTTAGAAGAGTGATGAATCGAATCCAGATTGATTGGCAGCGATGACCAACAAATGTGATGAAACGCGAGAAGGGGTAATATTTTGGGGATGGTTCGACAAGTTTGGTTAGTGTGACAAAAAAACCAAAAAAAATTACAAAAATAACACAAAAACAAAAAAAAAAAGTAAGTTTGGATTGCACGGTGGTGATGGTGGTGGGTCCCTATCACCTCCCCTTTTTGTTGGATTATATTTGCTTGACACGAGAGATCTAAGTGATCGAGGAGCACAATTATTTTCTGAATGTGAATGAAATGAATGTGTTTGGGTTTGTGGTTCGATTGTTGATTATTATGAAATTTAAAGAAAAACAAAAAAAAAATAGTTGAAAATAAAATTGTATAAACAACAGCAACAATTGTGGCCACCTGTTGTTTCTATTGTTTGTTGGTGGGCCAAACAAAATAAAAGCTCTAAATTTAAAATCAAATCAAAGTAATTACTTTGATTGTCAAAGATATAAAGAATTCTGTTTATTGGGGTGTGGCGAATGAATAAGCTCGGTTGGTCATTTAAAGAAAATTTGATAAAATAAAAATGTGGATACAAATTATGGATACAAACCAATCCTTTCATCAAGGTTTGATATTATCTCAATTCCAAAAAAGAAAAAAACAATAATATTTGAGATTAAAAGGGTTATAGATTTTGATTATACTGATAAATGTATAGTTGGTAAAATAAGATGAAAGAGAAAAAGGTAAAGAAGGAATGAACATGAATAACAATAATTGTTTTAGTGAGTTGGGAATGGACTTTATGGTTTGTAAAGTGGTAGGAAAATGTGGTTATTGAAATTAAAGGGAGTTAATTGATGCTTTTAAATTATATGAAAAGATTTATAAATATCAAAATGTAGAGAGGAATGTTGTGATTATTCTTACAAAATTAATTTAAATAAAGTAGTATTATTAATATATTATTTATTGATACTGTTGTTTTACTATTATTACTGTAAGTTATTAGATATTTTATGTGTTGATGGATATTATTGTTTTGATTTTTTTTTTTTGTTTTCTATTTGGTTGATGATTTGAAATTGAATCAATTCCTTTTCCTATTATAGTAAGGTTATTAATTTATTACTGTTATTGTTATTTGAAATAACGTACACTCACACCAACAACGTTGATTAGATTCTAATTCTAATTCTAATTCTAACGGCAGTATTGAGGTTGATTACTTGTGATGTTGTTTGTAATTTCAGCCGTTGAAAATATATGTATATATAAAGTTATATATTTGTTGGTTGACAAAGGAAGTGTAGTTGAAACCAAAGAAAAAAAACAAAACAAAAATTTTTTTTGCTGATTCACAAAATTAATTTATCAAAATCATTTTTGGTCTTTTTCAGTTTTTTTCCTTTTATTTACAGTTGATGCGCGAATCCAACACTATTCTCATCCCATCGTGCACCAAAAAACTTTTAATAAAAAATTTTATTTTTATGTCTTTTTTTTTTTTGTAGATAACGAAGAAATTATTTATTAGTCTGTTACTAATAATGGAAAACGAAACAATGTTGTTTTTTTGTTTTTGTTTTTTTGGAGCTTCAAGCTTCAATTCATGTTTTATTGTTTGTTTGCCAACCAAAATTTGGATATTTAAATAGAGTGTTTTTTTTTATTATTATTATGAACCGATGAGATTTGAATAGACTTTTTGATCAATCAAACTATAATTAAAAGCTTGGCACCTACCTAATACCAGGTTAAAGAAAATGATCATTTTCTTTGATACCATCAATGGCATCTAAATGATTGGACGAATACCAATCCAATAAAACACTTTTTATATTAAATTATAACAACAATAACAATAGCAATAACAATATAATGATAATTACTGAAAAGGAATATATAGATAACTAACTAACTAATAGTTGTAAAAACAAAATGTATATGATGGATTTCTTTTTGTTTTTTCAATGAGGTGATATTCCAATCTCTGTACTCGACATTGTTATTCATTCACCGTTGACTGTTGACTACATAGATGTCGAAAATTGACAATCCCATTAAGCATAATTCAAAAGAACATTCCACCATAAAAAAAAAATGATTATTAAAAGATCATTGTGTTTTGCTTGCAGCTCACCAACAACTTTGTTAATAAAGAAAAAAAATAGAAAAATGAAAATGGTCAACCAAAAAAATCAGATATTTTTAAGTTTTTTTTTCTCAATTCCAAAGTAGTTTAGAAACATAATTCATCATTTAATGTAATATATATATATATTTTTAAATTCAGTCTAAAATAAAGAAGTAGAAGTAAGTTTATTAAATAATAAATTAGTGATAAATAATAGGAATAATAGTAGTTAATAGTAGCAATAGTTGCATATCATCGCTTAGATACTTTTTTTTTAAAACAAATATTACTGTGCTGTATTGTCTTTTACTGTGTAGTATTATATTTATATTAGCATTGTACACTGTATTGTATTGTATCATATCGATATCAATATCGATATCGTTGTCTTGTGTGATTTGATTTAGGTTTGATTTAGGTTTGGTTTGGTTTGGTTTGGTTACTTTACTTTTTGTTTTAATATTGATATTTAGTTAGTACAGTTGTTTATTTAAAGTTTTAACTAAACTTGGTAATCAAATTTCATTTGAATTATCAAAAATAGCAATATTATTTTTAATATTATTATAATAATAATATCATTTGTTTGTCAAACCACCGCTACCACAATAACAAAAACAAAACAGCAGAAGTAATAACAAATAATATCGACAACCAACTTGAGTAATATCAAAACAACTCTGTAACATCACCTCTATTTATTTATTTTTGTAATAATGATAGTTTTCTTTATTTAGTTGGTTTGTGAACAACAACATAACATAACACAACACACAATTTATTTATCAAATCTATTTATTTATATCAAATTTGATAAATAAATACAAACATTATTATTATATTTTAAATTGCCTGTACAGGTGGGAGGTAAAAGTAAAAATATTTGTGTGTTGATTAAAGGGTAACCATTCATTCGAATACGAGAGAGTAAATGAATAATAAATGAAGTGTGTGAATGAATTATAATGATATGTATTATATTTTTTTGTATTGTTAACCACAAATTAATCAAAATTCATGCAATTCATCATACTCAGCAAGCAGTAATATTATTATTTAAAAAACAACAAAGATATAAATCAAATCAAAATCAAATCAAATTCCAATTATAAATTGAGATAACAACACAACAACCAGCCATACCAATTTACTACTCAACCACAACCAAATACCCACTCACTCACACTCTCACGCTCACTTCCACCACTAGCGTACACTCCAAATCCATCCGCCCCACACCTTTGATCAAACATCTCAAACACAAACATGAATTAAAAAAAAAAATGATTACAAAATAATTAAAAATAAATCAATTAAATATTTTCATTTGGTACCGCCCACTCTAATATTGGAAAAATAAAAAATAATTAAAATTAAAAAAATAAAAATAAAAACAAAAAAATAGGAAAAATAAATCGATAATTGTATCTTGTCTTTATTTAATGAATAAATCAGTCAGTCAATCAAACAAACAAACAATCAATCAATCAATTTCATTATTGACATATTAATCAACAAACAAACAATTAAATTACATTATATTCATTAGCATCACAAACCAATAAATAAGCAAATCATTAAATCATAAATCAGCCGTCAGCTAAAATATATTAATAAGCAATTCATCATCAACAACATCAACATCAACATTATATTATATATTCTTTCATATTAATTAATATTAGTTGTAATAATAATAAGAGTTTAATAAATTATTAACGGTTATTTTTATGATTTCATTTGATAACTATTGTACTACAGGTAGACATCTACTCGAACAACAAGAAGAAGAACAGCAACAGCAACAACCTCACTCAACATAGCAATAACTGTAGCACTCAGCAGTAACTACTACTGTGATTCTCAAAGGAGAGAGGAAGATTTAGATTTAAAATAGTGGAAACATTTGATTTTTTTTTAAAAAAAAAAAAACAAAAAAAACTGCAACTCAACAAACCAATCCATATTTTATTGGAATTGTTTTATTAAAAACAATAGTAATAATAATAATAATAATAATACAAACGAGTCCAGTCCAAATCGAATATAGATAAGATAATATAAGATAGTTTAGGTAGATAGGACAAGTTAAGGAAATTTAGAGAGAGAGAGAGATATATATATATATATAGATAGATAAGATAGATATAGAAAAAAGATAAAGAATGCAACCTACAAGTAGTGATCAATTCTCTTTTTTAAGATCATTATTTCAAGATATTAATAATAAGCAATGTGCAGAATGTAACTCACCCGTAAGTAATGACTCTGTGTGTAAATGTTGGGCGGTGTCATTTTGTTTGTTTTCAATTTCGGGGGGAATTTATCGAGGTTTTTATTGGTGTTTTGCAAAGGTGAAAATGTAAATTTACTTTCACTCTATCTCAAAGCACCAAACCAAACCAAACCAAACAAACACCCCCACTTTTATCCAACTAAAAATGATTGATTTATTGATTGAATTCCAAAATTGTTAACCAAACCACTTTGTTTCATTAATAATCCTATAGAATGTACCCTATGTGTGTATTAAACTTGGTATTTTTATATGTCCAACATGTGCTCATTTTCTGTAGGTATCAACAACAGCAGTAGCAATCAAAGATTTTTAGTAAATCATATGATTATTAACAATCACTATTTTTTCATAATTATTCTAGGAGTACACTTGAATTTAAAGTTAAACCAATTATGGATCCATTTACAGAGGATGAAATACGAAGACTTCAATCTATTGGTAATTTGGTATGTAGCAATCATTATCACTATTGTTATTCCACCTAAACTCCTTTCACCTTTTTTTGTTTTTGTTTTGTTTTCAATCATTTCCTCAACACAAAACAACACATCATAATATCTATAATCACATCATTGGATAATCATTTTTTTCTCATTCGTTCAGGAGTTCCTTTAAAAATGTTTTTTAAAAAAAAAAAATTATACAAATTTAGAAATGATATGTTTTTTTTTTTTTCCCCACATGTGGCAACAAATCTAAAATCTTGATCCAATCAATCGTTTATAATAATGGTTTTTTTTGTGTTTGAAAAATTTATTTTGTTTTTTAATTTTTTTTCAAGAAACAGCCCCTTTGAAAAAAATCATTTATATGCCAGGAATTTCTTAATATTCTGACCTTTATATTTATATTTATTTTAAATTCTTTTTTGAAAAATAATATATTTATTTTTATTTATTTATTAATTTCGTGTATAATTAGGTTTCAAAACAATTTTGGTTGGCGCATTGGACACCTCAGGATTTTATGCAGCCGTTTCCGGATGATCCTCGGCTCGAACAGTTCATCAGAATGAAATATATAGAGAAACGTTGGATTTCTTCGCCACTCGAAGGCGTCAGTCCGCAGCAAGGCGTCACCCCACTGAATGGTTCTGGCGGTGGCGGCAATACACACAACGAGACAAACGGTGTCGCCATCCCGCTCTCAACGTCACAGCAGCTCGATCACTTTTCGCCGTTTACATCGCCACACAACTCACCAAAGCCAACTCGTTCCATCTTTGAAGAACTGTGTCCACCTTCCAACCCCTTAAAGAACAGCAGTGGTATGGGCAACAATCATGCTTTTTTCATCGATCACCAACAACAGCAACAACATCTACAACAACAACAACAACAACAGCAGCAGCTACAACAACAACAACAAAATTTAAATAACTTTAATTTTACAACAACGACGACAAACAACAACAACAACAATAATAATACTAATAATAGCAACGTAACAACACTTCCACTCGATCCTTTTTCACCTTTTAAAGTACATGAACCAAAACCAATTATTGACAACAACAATAGTGGCAATCCACTTTCAACTTCTTATGGTCAGCAACAAAGTAATTTTATTGATATGATGGTCTCAAAGAGTGCGACACCATCGACTTCAAACACTCCAGCTAGTCTGTCGCCGCAGCATCATGCTTCCTCTGATTTCAAGGTGCACATGATTGACATGCCCAACAACGGCAGTAATCCTTTCTCCTCGAAAGATCCACTGATTTCACTGCTGGATAAGAGTATTGACGATATGCCACCCATCAAGAGTTTGAATCCATTCATTGACGACAATCAACAGAATGGTTTGCCACACAGCAACAGTAATTCAACCAACAGTTATCCTCAGCCAGTTGTCAACAGTTTACTATCGCCATCTGGTTCACCATCACCTTCTCCAACAATGGTAAACAATTATAATATGATTAACCATCAACAGCAACAGCAACAACAGCAACAACAACATCAATATCAACAAACTGCTAATCATGCTATTTCACCATCACCTTCACCCTCTGCATTCCAATTGAATAGCAATGGTGTTAGTACTGGAAATAGTGGTATCAATACTTCACAACCACATTCTCTAACCAACAGCAATCCATTCATTCCAATTCAACCGCAACCTTTACATCCACAACAACAACAACAACAGCAAGCACAACAACAATATTTACAACAACAACTCCAACAACAATATTTGCAACAGCAGCAACAACTCCAACAACAGCAACAGCAACAACAGTTACAACAACAACAACAAATGCAACAACAGATTCAGCAACAACAAATTCAACAACAACAACTCCAACAAATCCAACAACAACAATATTTACAACAACAACAGCAACAACAGCAGCAACAACAATATCAACAGCAACCACCACTTTCATCATCAGCACCAATTCAAGCACCTCATCACTCACCTATTCCCGTTCAACCAACAGCTCACTCTCAGTATTTACCTCAACAAAATATCCAACATCCACCATTTCAACAAGCAGTACTTCAACTTTTACAACCATTCCCAGGTCAAACACCCATTCCTCAACAACAAGCTACACCTGTTCCAATTCAACCAACACCAGCTCCAGCCCAGCCTCAAAGTAACAATGAAGAAGAGCAGAGTGTCTCTGATATTATCAATTTAAAGAAGCTTTTCGATCTTGGAATGATGGATAAAGAAGAGTTTGAGCATAGAAGAAAACAAATTGTGGATAACATCACCAAGACCACTTCTCCACAGATTCAGCAGCTGCAACAGCTACAGCAACAACAACAACAACAGCAACAACAACAGCAACAAGTTCCAGCACAATCTGCTCAAAACCAGCAAGCAGTCGCTCCTCAGCTACAACAAGCAATTCACTCTGCTCCGGCTGTTGTCCAATCGATTCCACCAGTGATTCCAGACCAACGTTTGGCAGGAACAGAGCGTGTTATCCGACATAGATTCGATGCCAAACTCGGTAAATGGATACAAACTGCAACTATAGTTATCACCGAGCCGACTCCATTTGCAGAGGGTGCAATGCGTAAAGCATTCCGCATGAAAGATCTCTCAGCCGAGGGACCAACCTCGCAGATGGTTGCCAAGCTCTTCAAAGATCCCAACGAAGATCGCATGGTCTACTTCAAGGACGTCGAAATGCAGACCTACGCCAAGGAGATTGCCGAGCGTTTCAACCAGAAGAATCCACCCAAGAAAATCGACTTTGTCCCGGCATTCGTAATGGAGTTGGTCGAGCGTCAAGGCAAGCCATTCTGCGCCGTCGAGTACTTTATCGAAGGAAAGTACGAGAAGCACAACAACAACTACGGTTTCAAGAATGACTTTGACAGAAACACTCCACATGCATTCAGTCACTTTAGTTATGAAGACTCTGGTTGCCAGCTGATCGTTGTCGACATCCAAGGTGTAGCGGACGTCTACACCGACCCACAGATCCACTCTTCCGACGGCCAAGGTTTTGGCAAGGGAAATCTCGGTATCGAGGGAATCAAGCGTTTCTTCTCCACTCACCAGTGCAATCCTATCTGCCACTTCCTAGGACTGAACTCTGTCAATCCCAAGCCATTGACAGACGACTCTGGAACCGTACCAAAACCTCAGAGCCAGTCTTATATTCATCCATCGTTTATATATCCACCCAATCTCCAACAATCATTTACAGCACATTTCCCACCATTGAACAATAATCAACTTAACCAACAGATACCAAACAGCAGCAACAACAATATTAATAATAATCAACAAAATAATAATCATGTACCTCCCCAAACTCCGCTCCCACCAGTGCCACAAAAAGAGAAACCAAAGATGGAAGCTCTCAGTGATATTTTTAGGAAATTAATACCATAATACCGTACTATCATAGTGTTAATACTTTCCAAATCAAAAAACAATTTAAATTATTATTAATGGTTTCATTACAATTAATAAATAAATAATAAATAAGTAAATATTTATAAAATTAAATAATTACAACACAAGCAAAATTAATAATATAATGTTAACAAATAAGTAATTTAAATTTTTAAACAACAAATTCAGATCATGACAATCATTAAATGGTTTAATGCAATTAAGTAATGATAAATGGAATAAAAATTATTTAATATATTTATTTAAATACAAATTAAAATAGTAAAATCTATGTATATACAATTTTATTAATTTTTTAAAAGAATTCTTCTTTTACAACCAAACCATTGTTGTTCCATTGTTGGATTGCCCACTGAGTCTTCTTGACATTGTGACCTCCATAAGTGAAATCCATATACATTTCATAGGCTGTATTGTTTCCATCAACCAATAATTTAATTACTATTTTTTTATAAAATTATTTATTATTAGTATTTTTTTTCATTCATTTTATATTTTCATCTCTTAAAACCTACATTTTACTTCATGAATGGTTGCATTATTGACAAATGCTTCTTCAGCTTTTCTGTTTTGATCTTTTCCAACTCTGTTTGAACTATCACCTTTCTCATACATCACAACATCCTCTGCATAATATTTCTCAAAGATATCCAAAATCTTATTTGATTCGATACCATTGATGATTGCTTCAATGTTTGATTTAATATTTGATGACATTTTAATTGATAATTTTTAGTTTATAAATATTTATTGAATTATTGAAAAGTTTATTCTATATTGTTTTTATATATATTATATTGTTTATTTTTTTGTAATGATTTCATTTGACTTTGGATTATTATTTATAGATTTTGAAAATTGAATAAAAAAATAAAATATTTGAAAGAATTGTCATTCCAATTCTTGAATTACAGAATAAAAAAAGATTCCTGAACAAAATTTGTAAAAATGTGGGGTAGATTTTATTCAAAATCAGATTCTTGTCGTTTTATCTTCAGGAATTATCCAAAGAGATGGAATTTAATGATGCTAAAACTAAATATTACTACTGAGTCTATTATTAACGATTTTATTATTTTTGATTCAGAATCTTCTTGATTTATCTTCAGGAATGTTTGTGATACAAATTTACAATTTTAAAAATCATTTATCATCTTTTTAGGAATCAAAATATTAAATAAACATGTTCTTGAAATGATATTTGTCAAATCTTTTTTTTATTATTTTTAAGTACTACTCTCCAAATCAGCTATTACAATGTTTTCATTTCTTAGAACTCATTTGAATCTTATTAATGATTCAAAGATTATATTATTATTAATAGATTTTTTTCTATATAGAAAATGAGATAAACTATTTATGAAAACAAAAAAATGGAATAAATTACCAATTTGTATCTTAGTGTATCTTATTGAAAATTCAACTAAATAACAAAACAATTTAAAATAAATAAAGTTTAAAATATTTTCAAAGATTTCTTTTTTTTTTTTAATAAATATAAAGGATCAATTGAACTAACTCTCTTTTATAGAATCTTCTAGAAAAGAGTATAACAACGATTTGATAAGAATAAAAATTCTATTATATTTAATAAATTTCAAAAAAATTATTTTTTTTAATTTTTTTTTATAGTGTTTTTTAATTATTATTGTTGTATTGTGGATAGATAAATAGTATCTTATAAATTAGATATACATATATATTTATAGATAAATATGTTAGATGTTGAAGTAGATTTAATATCATTAAAGTTAACATTTGATTTCGAACCATATGTCACTGATAAAAATGAGATTCTAGATGATGACACTAAAGGTATTAATTTGTTATTGGTTTTGTTTGTTTTGGTTTTGATTGGTTTGTTTGTTTGATTCGATAAGATCAAACAGAAAAGTAATAGTTTATACTAACACATTGTTATTTTATTCTAAATAGATAATTCAGAAGTATGTAGATTCTTTCTTAAAGGTAATTGCACGAAAGGAAACGATTGCCCATATAAACACTCGAAAACAGAGCATGCCGTCGTTTGTAAACATTGGCTGAGAGGTCTCTGCAAGAAAGGTGAACTATGTGAGTTCCTTCATGAATACGACTTGGCAAAGATGCCTGAATGTTATTTCTTTTCAAAGTTTGGTATGTATATTTATGTTTATGTTTTTCTTATACTATTGTTGTGTGTTTTACTTACTAACTTTACTTTATAACTATCTATTATGTTTATTTATATATATATATATATATATATAGGTGAATGTAGTAATCAAGAATGTATGTATTTACATTTGAATCCAGAGGAGAAAGTGATAGAGTGTCCGTGGTATGCAAGAGGATTCTGTAAACACGGTCCGAAATGCAGACACAAACACGTCAAGAAGCTGCTGTGTGAGAATTTCTATTTGGGATTCTGTCCGGAGGGACCTCGATGCAAATACGGTCATCCCAAGTTTGAATTGCCCAAAGAGGAGACAGAGTCGCGTCAACAAGACATCGAGAAACAACAGCAATCACAATTGCAATCACAACATCACAACCAACAGATTATCAATCAAATCAAACAACATCATCCCAATGGTGGTGGTGGTGGTGGCGGTCCACCTTCTATGGAAGGTCAACAACAACAACAACAACAACAACTATATCCACAACGTGGTGGCGGTGGCGGTGACAAATTTATGCGAGACGGTCGTAAACCTAAAGGTGGCATACCGATCTGCCATAACTGCGGTCAGACCGGTCATAAATCGAATCAATGCTCGAACCCACCTAACCCTGAGGCTGCCTTTGAGCGTCAGCAAGGCGGTGGAAGCAACCAAGGTGGCGGTGCAGGATTCAACAAGCCAACCGTCGATCTCGGAACAATCACATGTTTCAAATGTTTCCAAACAGGTCATTATGCAAACAAAGTAAGTAAACCTCTTATCATATCATATCATATCAAAACAAAAACAAAAACAATGAACATGAATTTTCTAATCAAACTTTCTCTATTTAAAAACAATAAAGTGTCAAAATAAAAAGGTTGAACCACCACCCGGATTCAATCCACCTCCACAGCAACAGCAACAGCAACAGCAACAACAACAGCACAATCAATTTCAACCACCAAATCAACAACAGTACAACCAACAGCAACAACAACAACAACAGTACCAGCAACAACCTTTCTATTAGAGTCATCTTGTCTTATTTCCTGGGCAAGACACGATGCACAGCACACACCTTTTTTTTTTTTCTTTTTCAATTTTTTTTTCTTTTTTCTTTTTTCAAACAAAACAGCAACAAAACAAACCAGGATTTACACATGATAAACAAAAACATCCAAGTAATTTTGAATTACTTTAAATAATCGATTCGACAATGAAATTTAATCAAATCTTAATCTGGTGATCAAATTAATAATAATCTTTTTTTTTTATATTTTTATATTTTTTTGTTGAAGTAAATAAAATTATTTATACCAACTCTAAAAATGGTATTATTTTACTTCTTCCAACCATCTCAAATATTTCTATTGTATTATGAAATTTTATTTTTTAATATTTATTTTATTTTTTATCACAATAATAAAGGTCGACGCTAAACTTGGCGTTGATATATCACAAGCAACAAACTCAAGCATTTGGGAATGTCTAAGAGATAGTGGATATGAATTTGCAATCGTTAGAGCAAGTAGATCAAATGGCTTATTAGATGACAATGCTCCAAATAGTATTAAACTTGCAAAAGCTGCTGGTAAATATATTTCAAAATATGAAAATACTAAAATTATCTTAATAACAATGATAAATTTAATATAGGAATGAGTAGAGTTGATGCATATATATTTCCATGTGTAAAATGTGGTAATCCAGCTGGACAAATGAAGAGTATGATGAAATTTCTAAATGATCATGGCGCCAATATTAGAATGGTGTGGTTGGATATCGAAGGTCCAGAATACTGGAATAAAAATGTCGTGGACAATAGAAATTTCTTCCTTGGTTTAGTTAGAACTGGCAAACAAATGGGTCTTATGATGGGTATATACACTTCTGCCAGCCAGTGGAACCCTATTATGGGTGCGAATTTTCACGGTGGATCTCACCTCCCACTTTGGTACGCTCACTACGATAATCGACCATCATTCTATGATTTCGTAGAGTTTGGTGGATGGAAACAACCCTATGTAAAACAATATAATACAGGAGTATTATGTGATATTCAAGTAGATGAAAACTTTAGAATCAAATAAATAAAAACATTATTTAAACTATTTATTTTTTTTTTTTAATCCAAAAAGAACAGATTTGTTTTTTTATTTACAAAGAAAGATTTTTAAGATTAGTATCCTTCTTTACTTTAAATCTCCTTTCTTTAGGTCAAACTTTTCATGGAGATTGGCATTTTCATAGAGTTCATGATCTTGTCTCATCTCTGGAATACCATATCCCTCATTCTTTTCAACTTCACCTTGCTTGTTGTCTATTATAATTTAAATATTAATATTTTTTAACATATAATTACTATTTTATTTTTATTTAAAAACTTACCAAGGTTACTCTTTTTTTGTTGTTTATCCATTTTATGTATCTGTATGAAACTTGGTTAAAGATTAAATTATAAATATTTTGAGAAATTAATTTATAAATTTTTGAAAATTACATTCTTTCTTTTTTTGGTAATTTTTTAAATATCTATAAAAAAAGAAAACAAAAAAACTTTTTTTAAAAGGAATATTTTTTTTGAGACTAATAGATTTTAATAAATAGGATTGGGACTATTACTTTTTAAATCACTATTTAGGATATTATCACAATTTTTTTTAATTTTTTTGGAACCTTATATTTTGTTTAATTTGATTTAAATTAAATAATATGTTAATGAGGGTCAACCTCAGAAGAGATATTTTAGAATATATATTATTTTAGTTCTCTGAATACATCAAATGGTACAAAGTTGATTAAGAATTTCACTATTTTGGATTAAATCAACACATCAATTTCAAAAGTTTAATCAGTAAATGAAATCATTTAAGACAAAAATTGATATTATAATGGAATAAAAAAAATGTATTTTTAAGATTTAGTGAGTAAATTTAAATAGTTATATCTTAAGAACAGATGAAATTTTACCCACTTCAACAAGATACTTTCTTGTAATGCATTTATGACCAAATTTTGATGTACAAAAAAAAAAAAAAACTAAATTAATTTAAAAAGGGGCATTATTTCGTGTTTTTCTTGGTTAATGATCATCTGTACTATTTCAAGATGATGAGTAATAAAGGATATCAACTCTTGAATAGAGTAACAAATAGATACTCAAGATCATTTATAAATTGTAGTAATAATATTAAGAATAAACAAGAATTACGATATTCATCAACTGTTTTCAATAATAACAATAATGTAAAATTAAATAAAGTTTATAAACAAAATAGAAGTAATCAACAACAACAACCATTATATCAATATTTCAGTACATCTACTTCGACAGGTGTTCGATCATCAACATCAACTTTGACATCGGTGAAAACAAGAACACACACATGTGGTGAATTGAGTAAAAACGATGTAGGTAAAACTGTGATCTTAAATGGTTGGGTTTCCTCACTCAGAAAGCTCGGTGAATTCATTTTCATTGTGATTAGAGATGGTCATGGAACTACACAGATCTACTGTCCACTTGAAAACAAATCGTTACAACTCTGTTCAGAAGTACCGAACGTCGATTTCAACAGTGTTGATCACCTGAAATCACTGCGGTTGGAATCGGTTGTACGTGTAGTCGGTGTAGTTCGTGAACGTCCACCGAAAATGGCTAATCCAGCAATGTCCACCGGTGACATTGAAGTGGACGTTAGCCAGTTGGTACTCCTCAATCAATGTCGTGACTTACCGTTCACCATTGAACACGATGCCGAGCGTGTCACCGAAGAAGTACGTTTGAAGCATAGATATGTAGATTTGCGTCGTCCTTCAGTTCAATCGAATATCAGACTGCGTTCCAAGGTTTCGATGGCTGCGCGACACTATTTGACCGGTCAGCAGTTTGTCGAGGTGGAGACACCGACACTGTTCAGACCGACCCCAGAAGGAGCACGTGAATATCTCGTGCCAACACGTCACAAAGGTCAATTCTACAGTTTACCGCAGTCGCCACAGCAGTACAAGCAACTTCTCATGGTGGGTGGACTCGACCGTTACTTCCAGCTGGCGCGTTGCTACCGTGACGAAGATCTGCGTGCCGATCGTCAACCGGAATTCACACAGATCGATATGGAACTCTCGTTTGTCGATTGCAAACAAGTCTACAATATCATTGAAGGACTGATTGTCGCAATGTGGAAAGAAGCTGGCTACGATATCAAGACGCCATTCCCTCACTACACATACAGACAGGTGTTGGATCGCTACGGAATCGATAAACCCGACACTCGCTACGGATTGGAATTAAATGATATCACAAACATCTTTAGCGATACCAAAGTAGAGATATTCCGGAAACTATTGGATCAACCGCCAAGCAGTTCATTCACAGAGGCAGAACACATCATCAAATGTATCAAACTTCCAAAAGTACAACCAACAATGTCATCAAAAGATATCGATACAATTTTAAATGAATCAAAGACATTAATTCCAAATTCACCAGTAACTATCTAACTTTTTAACAATATATTGTTATTTGATTTTGTGTGTGTAATTAACACTTTTTAAAAATAATTTAGGGATTGGTATCAATTAGAGTTGGTAGTAAAGAATGGAAATCAATGATTATGAAATCACTGAGTCAAGTGGAAAAGGATAAACTAAGTGAGAGACTAGCGTTGGAGGAAGGCGATGTTGTGCTCGTTGCAGCAGGTCCAAGATTTATTGTGGAATCGTTGCTTGGCAAAGTGAGAATCTTCAGTGCCAACCTGATGAAAGAACGTGGCTTGCTCGAGTTGAATCCAAAGCAATTCAACTTCCTCTGGGTGGACGACTTCCCTCTGTTCACACCGGCCGACTACCTCTCCGACGCTTCGCCACTCCAGTCGACACACCACCCTTTCACCGCGCCACACCCCGACGACATGTTGGCGCTGCTCAACGGTGAGAAACCCTCTGATTTCGAACACATTCGTGGTCTGCACTACGATATCGTGCTGAACGGAGTTGAGCTGGGTGGTGGATCGATTCGTATCCACAACCAAGAGACACAGCTGCGAGTGCTAGAGCGAGTACTCAAACTCGAGCCACACATGGTGCAGCGATTCAATCATCTCCTAACGGCGCTATCAATGGGATGTCCACCACACGGTGGTATCGCCCTCGGTTTCGACCGTCTCATGTCACTGATGGTCGGATCACCTTCGATTCGTGACGTCATTGCATTCCCCAAGACATCGGGTGGTCGTGAGCTAATGACAAATTCACCCGCATCCGTTACAACCCAAGAATTAATTGAATTAAATTTAAAACAAATTGAATAAAATGCAAAAATTAAAACAAAAGCAAAGTAAATAAATATATGATTACAACTTAATATTAATAATATCATTTTAATTAATTAAAAGTCAATAACAAAAAATCAAAACAAAATAATGATATTAAAAAGATAATATTAAAGTCTATTTTTTTGAGTAAAAAAAAATTCAATATCATGACATAGAGAAAGATATTTTTTTTTCAATATTTTTTTAATTTTATAATTTTTTTTTTTTAAAAAAGTCATTTTCTTTTTCTTAAATGTCTGGTGGTTCTCACACTTTTGTTTTTTTTTTTTTTGTTTTATTTATTTTCAAATATATAGGGGAAAGAATTATTATTCAATCAGCGGCAGCATTTTTTCAATTACAAGCATTTTTTCAATTGTATTTTTGATCTTCTTTCCTTTCTATTCATATTTACAGATTCTTTTCAATACTACTACTATTTATTTTTAATCAATAAAACTAAAATAATAATAATTCATATCTAGATTAGTTTAGTAAAAGAGAGTACAGTATATTGGAGTAACAGTAATCTAAAAAGTTAAAAGTTAGTCCGATAAACAAAAGTTGTGTATTATTTATTAGTTTAGTTTAGCTTAGTTAGTTAGTTTGTTAGAAGTTATTAAAAATGGTATGAATGATCGACATTAACATTATTAATAATGAAAAAAAGGAGAAGAAAAATGATATTAATATTAATAATGTTCATTAATAATAATAATATTTTAGAATTTCTTTAATTCATTAACTGGTAGCCCTTGTAATATCAGTTTTGACTTGGATAATTGTCAAAATAGAAAAACAATTGAAGTTACCTCTGAGAAGGGTAAATCAGAGAAACTCTTTGTATTCGTTGGAAACGAACCTGTCTCTGGTAAGGTTTCGATCAACTTGAAAGATAAAGCCAAAAAGATTGAACACAAAGGTATTAAAGTTGAATTCGTTGGTCAAATAGGTATGTATATCAAATCAATTTCATTACATTACTTTTAATATAACTATATATCTTTGATTTTAATAATAATAATTTTTTTTATTTTTCATTTTTTTTTTTTTTTTTGATATTTTTTTTTTGTAATTTTTCATTTTTTTTTATTATTTATAACTTTTAGAACTCTTTTATGACAGAGGAAATCATTATGAATTCACTTCGTTGGTTCGTGAGTTGGCACCGGCAGGCGATCTGACAGAGAGCAAGACATTTGCTTACGACTTTATGAATGTCGAGAAGCAATATGAATCATATAATGGCACCAACGTACGTCTTAGATATTTTGTGAGATTGACAATCTCGAGAAACTATGCATCGAACATTGTAAAGGAGTACGACATTTGGGTCATCAATTTCAACAAGCCACCCGAAGTAAATAGTAATATCAAGATGGAGGTCGGTATTGAAGACTGTCTCCACATTGAGTTTGAATACAACAAATCGAAATACCATCTCAAAGACGTAATCATCGGAAAGATTTATTTCCTCTTGGTTAGAATTAAAATTAAATATATGGAGATTGCACTAATCAAGCGTGAGCAAACAGGTTCCGGTCCAAACGTTTTCAGCGAGAGTGAAACTTTAACTAAATTTGAAATTATGGATGGTGCTCCAGTTAGAGGTAAGTTAATATTTAGTTATAAAATTGAATGGTGGTGGTGGTGGTGGTGTAGATCAAAAGTTAAATATATTAACATTAATCAATCAATCAATCAATATATAATATGTTATTATCAATATATACAGGTGAATCAATTCCAGTAAGATTGTTCCTTTCTGTATTTGATCTTACACCAACTTACAGAAGTGTTCATAATAAATTCTCTGTAAAATATTACTTGAATCTTGCCCTTGTAGATGAAGATGATAAGAAGTAAGATATAATAATAGGCCTCATAAATATATTTAGTTATTTAGTTAAAAAATGATTGATTAATTAACATAATTTATCTCTATCTTTTATCTTTTTTTTATCATAATCTAGATATTTCAAACAACAAGAAATTACATTGTGGAGAAGAGGTGTCTCAAAGCCAATTGCAAACACAGGAAAACCAGAAGTTCATAACGAAATACCAACTCCTGACCCAGATGCCTCCGAAGATGACAGCGAGTAAACTATTTGTGTAGTCTTCAGAAGAATAGAATAACACAACTTTAATAATATAAATACAATCATAATGATAACAATAATTAATATTGGCAACAAACCAACCAACCAACTCCCTCCTCAAGTTTTCATCCAACATTCCAAAAAATCTATGCTATCTATCCTCTCTTCTCTTCTCTTATCAAAATAAATAACACAAAATTATGTCAATAATAAAAAAAAAGTGTTGTACCATTTACACATTACTTGTTAAATGATTAATGTTGAATGATGATGATGATTATAATTATTGATAGATTTAGATTAAAAATCTATAATTTATTATTTATTTATTCTATTTATCTTATTATCTAGTGTCTCCAAGAATGTTGTTCTTAAGTCGAATTCAGCGAATATACTTAATACCAACATCTTTAACTCTTGATTAGATAGTCTACTGAGCAGCCCTTTGTTGTAGAGACCTACTATTTCCGATAGTGTAAGATCTAGTACTCTGTTCAATTGCCATACCTTCTTCCAATTCTTGATGAGCTTCATTCTTGGCTTGGCAAGCTCTTCTGGTTCACCTGGGTAGAGGAACAATTGTTGGAACATCAGGAAATGTGAACACAGTTGACTCAATCTCGATGTCTCCAGCGACGATATATTCTCCAGTGCCAACAACATATCTATAAACTTTGATAAAATACTATTTACAAAGAAAGCAACTAAGCTAAGGTAATCTTCGGTTGTAAATGCAGTCTATAAATAATAAATAAATATTAATTAGTTAGTTCGAATCCACTTATCAATGATCATTACTATATATATATATATCTCTTTTCTTACCCTCCATGTTGTTGCAAGTTTACTAACTTCATTTAACATTCTCTTAAAGTTTGATTCAGTGTTTTGCATTACTTCATCGTCTTTGGTGTCGTCGAGTCCATTGCAATTCTCATAGTAGGAGAGAATCGATTGTTTTTGTTTTTCAATGTACTCTTTGAAGAATGTATCTGCATGGTCTTTGAAAAGTGGTGCGCAATCTATGAATGTATATAAAAATTTATCATCTTCTTTTTGGTGTAATCTAAAATATAATAAAAGAAAAAGGGTATTATTATTAATATTAAGTAAATATATATTGTTTTTGTTTGTTCTACATTCAGACATACTGTTGTTGAAATTCAAAGGCAACCATAAAAGTATGAGTAGCGAATAGACAACTATTATAATATAGACAAGCCAACAGTGGGACAGTTTCAATCTTGGATTTATGATACTTTAGATACATGAATCTATATAAATCAAATATATCTCTACATGCTTGGAATATCTTTTTAGAACTGAGCAAATGTAATTGAATTAGTTAATAATTGATCAGATTAGTTAGTTATTCAATTTGATTGATTCTATATACTTACCAAAGTGAAGATGATTTTAATGATTCACTAAGTGAGTTTTTACAAAGCAATACTAAATCATTGGCACTCTTGAATATTAATCGATTGGAGAAGTAGAATAGTTGTAGATTTCCTTGATTCTGTTCTGTCTCACCAAGCAAAGATTGATCAGAGTTGATAGAATCATATTTATCGTGTATAATTATCTCTCTTGCTGTGAATAGTATATGATCTCTTTTCTTCTCTGCAAAGTGTATCTCTATATTATCGATATATAATGACAATACATTTCTCTTATTCATTTGATTACCACTAAACAATCCTATAGTTAATTATAATTAGTATTTAGAAACTATTGGCTAATATTTAACATCACCACTTCGCTTCACTTAACTTACCAATGTTATATAAATTCGTTTCAAATTGTTTTGTTTGATCTTGAATCAATGGGAATAGTGAGAGTTGCGATGATTCATTGGGTACTATCGACTTCATGTTTAGTTTGATGATTGTATTCGAAAGGGTGGTCCATAGTTCATTGCCTAGTATTCCCATGATTCTATTCTCCGAGCCAAACACATGTTTATAGACGATACTGAAGATAGCTTGTAGAATATGATAGAAATGCTCCACTGTGATGTCACTCTTTGGATACTCCAGTATAAAGTTAAGTTTATCTTGGTGATCGATCGTGTTGATTGTGTTGGTTGCAGAGTGGTGAGAACTATCGACTGCCGAGAGCGACAACTTGATAGATTTCAGCAGTGGCAGTAGCAGTTGGTTCAAGAGTTGCGAAGAGATCGATTGTATGATGAAACCACTCAGTCCGAGTGTCTCTAGCGAGAGGATGATCGATGGCATCGATTTGTCGGTGATTGCAATCTCGTTGGCGCCAATCTGCAGGTGATTGGTGAATACTTCGATGAGCAGTGTTTTGAGATTGTTTTTGCGTTTCTTTAGTTGATCTTTGAGCGACGGTATGATGCGCGGGAATGGATGCGCCTGTAGCAACTGCTCTGGAAGTTGGCCGAGCAGCTGTTCCATCTCGACGAGTTGCAGTGTGGCAGCGTGATACTGTCGTTTCTCGTGGAAGTTATGCTCGTAGTCAGTGGAGAGTTGATTGTATCGCTGGAAGTAGTCGAGAATCTCGAGGATATCGTCGACGGATGCCAGTCGTTTGCGCAGCTGGTCGTTGTGATCGACTATTGATTCGACACGCGAAGCGATACCCTTTGACGGTGCATTGACACCGTGAAGCGCATCGCTCTTCCTCTCGTCCAACTTGACGATATTCGATTGCAGACCTATGATATCGACATGTGATGAATTCTCAAGTTCTTTATCCACCGTTGTATTTAGATATTTCTGTTTTTTTTTGTGAAATTAAAATCAAAACATTAACAATCAAACAACTTTCAGATAACCAACAACTAAAAAAAGTAAGTACAAAAATACCTTTAAATCAATTAGAAGATCAACGATCGATATGAAATAGCTCTCTAACTTTTCAGGTTTATTTAAAAGATCGGTTTCATTACTCTGATCAAATGATAAAGAAGATGATGATGAAGATGATTGCTTTTGATGATGTTGTTGTTTTGGTTGTTGCTGTTGTTGTTGTCTTTCACCAACTATATCATTTAAATATTGAAGTGAATCACCATCATTTAAAAACTTATTTATCAAATCATATGTATTATTATTAATATTGTTATTATTATTATTGTTATTGTTGTTTGCTATGATAGATGTCATGTCATAGGTTATGAATTGATAATAAAGTGAAGTGGTGTATGGTATACTAAATACGGTTGTGTAGTGTAGTGCAGTGAAAAGTGATATATGAATTTCCTTTGCTGATGATGACGATGATGATTTTATAAATTAAATTAAATTAATTCTATTGTGTTGTTTTTGTTGTTGTTTTATTAATCCGATGGTTATTTTTGGATGCTGCTTATGTTGTTGTATCTGAGGTGTTTGTTCATTAATTCCCCAAAAAACCAAAAAAAAAACAAAAAAAATTTTACAATAAATAATATTAATTAAAAAACTCATAATTTTCATTTGAAAATTTAATTAAAAAAATGAGAATTTAATAATATTTGAAAATTTTTTTGTTTTTATTAAATATTTGTATCAAAAAAACAAAAAAACAAAACAAACAAAAAACAACAAAACAATTCACAAAATAGAAATAAATATATATAAGCAGAAATAGTATAAATATATTTATTAAAATTAAAAATTTAATTTACAAAAACAACAAACAACAACAAAACAACACAACCAACAACAATACATCACAATAATAGAGTTTAAATTATATAATAATAATATCTATTAGATAAATTGTTATTTAAATCTAAAATTCACATTTTTAATAATATTACACAACTACTTGATACTTACTCTCTACCTTTTATATATATATATTCTTGATTTAAATTTCCTTTTTTTTTTTTTTTTTTTTCTCAAAATAAATAATATAAATAAGAACAATAGAAATAATATAATAACTAAATTTAGTATAAACAAATATATTTATATAAATAAACATACATAGAAGTTTAAAATATCTATAAAAAGTATCGACAAATAATAATATATAAATATCAATAAAATATAATAATATAGATAAAAATATATAATACCAAAAATGGGTAATATATTTAGTTCCTGTTGTGATACTAAATCACATACTCCATATGATCCGTTCATCTACGATGAAGAATATGAAGAGTATCATAGTCCAAATGGTATGTATCTCTCTATCTACTTTGATGATTTGATTTGAATTTGATTTATTTGATTATTAATGTTTTAATTGTAAAAACTATATATATAGTTCTTAATCCTCACATTATAAATACATACAATCCGCCAGCACCAATATTGTTAGAACAAACCAACTTTAGAAATTCCGATGCCTACGGTGGTGATACCATTGACATTCAGAATAGTTATTACACTTCACCAACATTAGAAACCAGCTATTCATATGAATCGCAAAAACAACAACAACAGCAGAATAATAGTCATTATACAACCACTACCACCACAACAACAACCACCAACTCATCATATGATCACTATCCACAGCAACAACAACAGCAGCAGCAAGGTGCCTATCAACCATTTTCAGAGATCTACGAAGATGACGATAGAGAAGATGTAACTTTTGATCCAAATTATACTATAAATGAATTAAAACAACAACAGCAACAACAACAACAACAGCAGCAGCAACAACAATATTTAGAAAACGAACAAACATTTAAAAACAATAATAACAATAACAATAATATTAATAGTAGTAAAGGTCAACAACAACAATTACAACAAAGATTGAATAGACAATCATTACAGAATAGTTCGAATGGACAAGATAAGTTCTATCCTCATTATATGAATTTCACAGAGTCGGTCTATATGGCACAACCACCCTCTTCAGAACTAGGCATAACTGACTCGATCATGGACTCGATCGTCATAGGTTTAGATAAACAACAGCCAGCACAACAGAAACACTATAATCAACAACATTTACAACAACAACAGCAACAACAACAGCAGCAGACACCTAACAAGAATACAAACTCAACACCAACACCAACACCAACCATTCAAATCCAACCAACATCACCGACATCTCAATCCGTTTTGACAGAATCAAATATTTCGAATTCAACAACATCTACAAACCTCACCGATTCCATGGAATCATCTATTTATTATGACACTCAAAACTCATTCATCAAATAGACCAACTGCCAGTTGATAAAAATAGATAGTTAGTGTACCATTAAACAGAACCAAACCAAACCAATCTTTAGTAAATAATTATTATGGTTTTAATTATTATTTTTTTTATTCATCCATTCAACCATCCATTCATTCATTCATTCGTTTAATCAATCATTTTGTTCATTTCCACCAGATATTATATATTATAATAATAACATTAGTAATAAAATAAATTATAACTCTTTTTGTATATTTTTCAAAAACAAAACTTTTTTTTGTGTTTGGATTTACATTTATTTAAATTTCAGAGAGCTAAAAAGCAAAAGAAGGGGGATGAGAAAGTTATGTTTTAAACTGATCTATGTTGTTTTACTTTTGAAATTTGTTCTTTGTATTCGAATTCATAGAAGAGATCTTTATCACCATCGAGAAGAATTTGTTCGAAATAATGTGGGTTTCCGGTGACTGGCATTTCAACACGCACTGGGATCACTCCAGTTCTTGGACGTGCATTTGATTTCTTTGCGAAATTCGCTTCTTCATGGTAGGAACTCTTAAAATATGACTTGTTATTGTTGTTATTGGTAAAACTGTTGCTGCTGTCCAAACTTGCAGAGTCTCTTAATGAGATGCTTGCTCTGCGTTCGTGGTAGGAGTTCTTTACCGGTGCACTGTAGTCGGTTAGTTCCGATCCTTCGAATGGACGTGGTACTGCGTGTGCAAAGTAGCTGACGTCCTTGAGATTACCTTGAGATTTGCCGGTCTTTTTAATGGTGTCTGGCAGGTAGACGGTGGAGTAGGCTGCTCTCAGTGGCAGATCCATCTTGGGCATCATGATCTTGACCATGCCTTTCTTTGGCTTGATGTTACGCACCTGGTTCTCGAGGAGAACGATCTCAATCTGAATGGGAGTGTCAGAGTTCTTAATGGGACCGGACTTGAGCAGTGGAACGAGCAAGGTTGGCGAGTTGGGAGTCTGTGGGTTGTCGATACACGACGGACGAATCGGTTGTCCATCCATAAGAGTCGACCACAAGCTATACTCGAACGGGATCTGTAGACGAACGAATTGTTTCTGAGTGTTCTTGATAGACAGGATATATTGGTGAATCGTCTTGCCAGTGTTGGACATCGTTGTGATAAAGTGTGCACCCTCACAGATGGAAACGAGCACCTGAACATCGAGATTCTTTTTGACACGCAAATTCAACTGGAATTTGGGATCGAGGAATTTGTAACCCAGGAGTATAGGGAATTGAGAGAGTTGCGAGAGATCCAGTGGGAGTTCTTTGATATCGATGACATCCAAGTTCTGAGAGTTCAACTCTGAGATCTCAACGTTGGTTCTCGCCTCGATTGCAATGAATCCACGGTGTCTTGTTATTTCATCGCCAATACATCTGATCGATGGAATGCTAACGTCAGCAGACGTAGAACCCATATTGAATTCAGCGGAAACTGTCAATTCATAGTCATTCTCAACACCATAATCCAACCAAACCGATAGATTTCTATAGGTAGAAGATTTCTGATCGGATTCATTGTTTATCAATTCCCATTTCTTAATAGCTTCACCTTCCACATTGATAATATTTAGATTTTTATCAATTAGTAAATTAAATAATGAAATAGATCCATTAAGCATCTAAAAAAATAAAATAAAGATTATAAAAGAGAAGAATTAGAATTAGTTTGTTGATAATAATTAATATTTCTCCCAAAAAACCAATGTTACTTACCTTATATTTAAATTTAGAAATTAAAATTAATAAACCTTCACCGATTGAACCTAATGTGCTTTGAACAACCACGATGCTTGGTGGTTTTAGTTTGGTATCGATTGCTTTGCTGCTGTTGCTAGGATTGACAATTTCAGTTTTGATTGTCCATTGGATACGAAGTTGAGATTCCTGTGGAAGTTTGGCGAATACGATGGTGTAGTTTGGCACTTCCTTACCGGCTTTCTCGATCCAGTGGTTGGTGGCATCGACATCGGCGAAACCATTGAAAATCTTGATACTCGCATTCGCCTGTGGTACTTGGAATGAAATGGAGTTGTTTGACGACGCCGGAATACCGAGTTCCATTCCGGTCTTCTTGACTGTCAGGTAGGGGATGAAGCAGGTGAGTCTGACACGATAGACACCTGGCTTCGAAGTGAAGAACTGGTAGTGTGGTGAACTCATATTGGTGACTATACAGGCACCGGCGCTTGCAGCTGCACCGTTCTCAATGTCGTCGGCAGTGGCACCATAGCCAATCTGCGACGCGGCAATTGTCGCTTTCTGTGAGATGAGTGGAACCACCACATTCTTGTTGTCCAGCGATTGATTGTCGAACACCTTGATAGTGAAATCACACTGAAGCTTGATTTCCATACTCTCTGCAACGCCTTGGTAGTTGGCATGAGTAATGAGGAATCTTGGTACATTCTGTGATTTCTCAACCGTTTCTTTATATAATCTATATGGCACTGTTATTTCATTGTTATTCGAACTCATTTTAATATGTTTGTGTAAAAATAACTAACTAATTAAATATTTACAAAAAAAAAAAACAATTAATAAATAAATATATTTGTATAAAAATAATAAAATAAAAATGATAAATTAAAACAAATTTATTCTGATTTTAAAAGGTTATTAAAGATCAAAACAAATTTTCTTAAAAATTTCATTCTTTTTTTAGTATGCTTGTGTGTCATGTGTTATGATGGATTGATCAGATTTTTTTCATAAAAATTTTCATTGAAACCAAAATTCTTTTTTTTTTTAAACCATGATTATTATTATTTTTACATAAAGAGTTAAATTATATAAATACACTTACCCTTTATATTATCATTATTTTGATGTCTTTTGAAGATCAATGGAAATAGTAACATAATTTTCAATATAAAAGCAGAATTATTTGAATCCAATATAATGTGTTATTATCATCATATCCATAATAATAAGAAAAAAACATAATAGTATTAGTAAAAGGTATTTAATTTGATAAATAATATTATCTATTTTATTATTTATTTCTTGATTTCTCCAATAGGTTTGTTAAATCAATAGCAACATCTTTGATATCATTAGAATATTTATCATTGGTTGACAATAGCTGTAACATTGAGTTGATTTCACCATCGTCGTATAATGGTCGTGGACAGGTCAATTTCTCATTAGAGAAATATCTGACGAATCTATTTTCATTGATGACCGGATTATAAAGCTTCTCTTCCGATTCTCTTTGAATAACGATTCTGTTTTGACCACCCTTAGAATGATACTTGTACACTTTTTCTGAGCTGCATTTCTCGCGAATCACTACCCAGAATGGCACCGATGTTGAATTCTTTGGAATCTCTACATAGTTAGCAAACATCTCCTTGACAGTTGGGAAAGCTCTTTGACCAATTTGTTTAACTCTAGCAGACATTTTATCTATCAATCTTGTTATTAATTTATTTATATATTTGATAGTTGTAATTATATAATTATATATTGGTTGTTTTATTAAAAATTTTAATAAAAAAATGTAAAAAGTACATCCTTTTTATAGTTTATTTTTCTACCTTAATAGTTCATCCATTTATTTACACTTGTCAATCAACATAATCTTGAAAACTGATTATTAAGTTTGAGGTTTGTCAATCAACCAAGTATTATTTTGAACTTCCTCCAACCAACTTTTTTTCACACCCACAACTTTTTGATCAAAAAATTTGCAAATATAAATATTTAAATAAATATCATGATATTGAAAAAACAAATCTTTTTATATTCTTAGAAAATATAATTAGCTTTCAAAAATGAAAAAAAAGTTATTAATGAATTTAAAATGGTTATAATAGTATTTACAAAATTCTTAAAATGAATATAACAAACACTGCTCACAACACAAAGTTGAAAGATATAGTTAATAGTTTATTATCTGCAAATGAAAGTATGTACAGTTTTCTCATCTTTGTTTTAATTTATTAGTCACTCAATCAATCAATCAATCAATCAATCAATTCATTTTACTAATTTAATTTGTAAATATCTTTTACTTCTACTTACTTTTAGTGACAGATGATATACTATTAGCGTGTGTATTATTTATTAGAATTGTATAGATTTGTTTTAATATACTGATTCTCTATTCGATTATGATACGAACCATCATCGTCTTCATTACATCTTTATAGTTTATATGCGATATATGATAAGACATTATCGGAATCACTACAGATAATAGATAAACAGATGATTGTTAAATATATCTTCAAGCCATCGAATAGATCATTCTATGTTGTCAACGGACATCAAAAAGATTCGAAATATTTATGTTTGTTAGACGGCGATTATTGTGGATGTCCTGCATTTAGAAATAGTTCACCAAAGAGTGATTTTAGTTATGTATGTATTATCTATCATTATTATTTAAGATACCTATTAGATCATTACTAACTAATGTTTGTTTTTATTTTTGTTACTATCTACTAACTATATATAGTGCAAACATCAATTGGCATCGAAACTAACAGAGATGATGAATGATAAATCGGTTACAACATTAAGTGATAGTGAATACAGTGCTAAAGTAGTAGAAATCGAAGCGCTCTCAAATGACAACTCTTTCTTTCATCAGGGTTACAAATAACAGTATGAAATGATTGTGTAAAGATTCCTTAAATAATAATAATAATCAATGTCTGTACATTCTTATCAAAGATAGAATGACAAAATTGTGAAATATTTGTAAATAACATAAAAGTCTTTTAAAAAGATGTTTGTTTTTGTTTATTATTATTTAAGTATTATGGAGCGACAGGCCCTTGGAAAGCTCCACCAACATCAATCTCTGTTCCTGTTGCATTGAAGCAAAACATTAAGTCTAAATCCAATGAGTTCTTGAGAGGTTCACCTGGCTGTGCAATCTTTGGTCCCACTGCAAATCCACTATAAATTTAAATTTTGTTTGGTTTTAAACAAAATGATTAGAATAATTTTATAAAGATTTGAATTAATGATAAGATTAGGTTTTGATAATTACTCTGGTCTTTGACAATTCAAACAATATTGACCTTCTCCTGTAATGTTGTATGTTGCAGGTGGGTAATCAGGGCCACTCATTAATTTCGATGTTAATGTGGTGATTGTGTTTCTGCCAGCATCTCTGAGATTACATGTTTCAACGATTGGTTTATCTATCGCACTTTGGAATGTGGAATCTCTATTGTTATCAATCCACAAACGTAGATTGAGAGGAGTGATAGTAGGTAGTTTTATAATTGATCCATATAAATCAATAGGTACACCATTAGCCTTGAAACAACTGGATCCATTCGCGTCAAATGAATTCTTCCATGGCTCACCTGGTTGTGCAATCTTTGGTGACATTTCATAACCACTAAGAAAATAAATTACAGATAGTTAGTAATAAAAAACAAATTTAATGGATTGTAATGATGATAATGATTGAATATAGATATACTTACTTTGGAACAATACAAACCATACAATAGTCACCTAGTGGCTGAGCGATGGTTGTTGCAGGTGGGATTTGTTCTCCAGTGCCTAGCATTGTCGATATTGATTCGTGTACTACACCATGCGAGTCAGTCAAATTACAGACAACATCAGCACCTAATTCGGTTGGTTGAAGAGTGGAATCTCCATTTTCATCATTCCACATTCGAACAGTTATTGTAGTTGGTGTATTTGGTAGTTTCTCAATTGATCCATATAAATCAATAGGTACACCATTAGCCTTGAAACAACAGGATCCATTCGATTCAAATGAATTCTTCCAAGGTTCACCGAGTTGTGCGATTTTAGGTGACATTTGATATCCACTAATTTCATATTTTTGGTTAATATCAATAGTTTAAATAGGATTGTAAAAATAAGATATGGATTGATTGTTATTAATAACAAAACTTACAGTGGAACTGCACAAACCATGCAATAGTCACCTAGTGGTACTACAATGGTTGATGCAGGTGGAATTTGTTCTCCAGTACCTGGTAGAGTGACTAATGTTGTGTGAACAACACCATGTGAGTCAGTCAGATTGCAAGTAACATCGGCACCTATTTCAGTTGGTTGAATGGTGGAATCTCCATTTTGATCTTCAAAGAATCTAAGAGTGAGTGGAGTAGGTGTATTTGGTATTTTCTCAATTGATCCATAAAAATCAATTCTCTTGCCAATAGCTTTGAAACAAATAGATCCATTCGTTTCAAATGAATTCTTCCAAGGTTCACCGAGTTGTGCTATTTTAGGTGACATTTGATATCCACTATTTAGTTTTTCATTTTTGTTAATAAGATAAAGATAAAAGACAAATTCCATTGATTATGATAGAATATTATTAATAACAATACTTACGTTGGAACTACACAAACCATGCAATAGTCACCTTGTGGCGCGACATTCGTTGTAGCAGGTGGAATTTGTTCTCCAGTGCCTGGTAGAGTGACCAGTGTTTCGTGTACAACACCATGAGAGTCAGTCAAGTTACAAGTAACATCGGCACCTATTTCAGTTGGTTGAATGGTGGAATCACCATTTTGATCCTCGAAGAATCTAAGAGAAAGTGGAGTTGGATTCTCATTCAAAAGTCCACCGTAGATATCGTAATTGATTCCATCATTGGCAACGTTGAAGCAAACATTTCCATTCTCATCGAATGGGTTAACCATTCTGATAATAGGCACTGTCTTTTGGGGTACTACTTTGTATCCACTATAGTATAATTATGCATATTATTTCAGTTAATAATTATTTCTCATTTCAACAAACTTTTAAATGAAATCAATGAATAGATACCTTGGAATTTGACAAGCCAAACAATAACCACCAAATGGAATTGTGGCTGTTGCAGGTGGGAATCCACCTTTTGCATCTCTTTCAAAAGTTGTAAGAGTCGCTACTTTGGTTCCATTCGAAGCATTTAGGTCACATGTTACAACAACACCTGGATCATCATCTTGTGCTACGCCATCGCCATTCAAATCTTCAAACATATGGAGTCTAATCAATTTAGTTGTTGGTTGTGGTGGTGGTGTTTCATCTGGTGGACGAGTTGGTCGTATTGGTATTACTGTTGGTTCAGTTGATGGTGTTGAAGAATCTGTTGTCGCTGTTGTTGTGGATGGTGCTATAGTTGTTGTAGTCGCTGGTACAGATATATCAGTGGTTGTGGTTGAAGGAGTACCAGTTGTTGGAGTACCAGTCGTTGGTATTTCATCTGGTGGACGAGTTGGTCGTATTGGTATTACTGTTGGTTCAGTTGATGGTGTTGAAGAATCTGTTGTCGCTGTTGTTGTGGATGGTGCTATAGTTGTTGTAGTTGCTGGTACAGATATATCAGTGGTTGTGGTTGAAGGAGTACCAGTCGTTGGAGTACCAGTTGTTGGAGTACCAGTTGTTGGAGTACCAGTCGTTGGTATTCCAGTGGTCGGAGTTCTAGTTATCGGAATTCCAGTTGTTGGGAGTGTTGTAGTTCCTGTTGGAATTCCTGTTGTTGGAGTTCCTGTTGTTGGGGTTCTAGTAGTCATACCAGTTGTTGGAGTTCCAGTTGTTGGTGCTCCAGTTGTTGGAATCCCAGTTGTTGGTGTTCTAGTAGTCATACCAGTTGTTGGTGCTCCTGTTGTTGGAATCCCAGTTGTTGGAATCCCATTTGTTGGTGCTCCTGTTGTTGGAATCCCAGTTGTTGGTGCTCTAGTAGTCATACCAGTTGTTGGTGCTCCAGTTGTTGGAATCCCAGTTGTTGGTGCTCTAGTAGTCATACCAGTTGTTGGTGCTCCAGTTGTTGGAATCCCAGTTGTTGGTGCTCTAGTAGTCATACCAGTTGTTGGTGCTCCTGTTGTTGGAATCCCAGTTGTTGGAATCCCATTTGTTGGTGCTCCAGTTGTTGGAATCCCAGTTGTTGGAATCCCAGTTGTTGGGTTTCTTGTAGTCATATCAGTTGTTGGAATCCCAGTTGTTGGGGTTCCAGTTGTTGGAGTTCCAGTTGTTGGGCTTCTTGTAGTAATATCAGGTGTTTGTTCTCCAGTTGTTGGTGATCCGGTTGTTGGTGTTTCTGTTGTTGGAGCTCTAGTAGTCATACCAATTGTTGGAGTGTCAGTCGTTGGTGTTCTGGTTGTTGGCGGTCCAGTCGTTGGCGATCCAGTTGTTGGAGTACTAGTTGGATTTCTAGTTGTGGGATACCCTGTAGTTGGATTGGATGATATTCTTGAAGTGGTGGTTGCAGTTGTTGTTGCGGTTGTTGTTTGTGTAATAGTAGATGCAGGACCTGTAGTTGAGGCTGTTGTGCTTGCTGTAGTTGATGCTGTTGTAGAGTATGCAAGAGTTGCAGTGGTAGATTGGGTAGTGGAGGCGGTGATTGTTGATGCAGGACCTGTGGTTGATGCTGTTGTAGTTTGAGTTGTCGAAGCAATTGTTGTTGGTATTGAGGTTGTTGATGCTGTTGTTGTGGCTGTTGTTGTGGCTGTTGTTGTCTGGGTGATTGTTGATGCTTCATTTGTTGTAGTTGCTGTCGTTGTTGCTGTTGTCGAAGCTGTCGTGGAAGCAACAGTTGTGGTAGTTGCAATAGTGCTGTATGTCATTGTTGAAGCTTTATTGGTTGTTGTTGCTGTTGTTGATGCAACATTTGAAGCAATTGTACTTCCACCAGTGGGGATGCCAGTTGTTGTAGCAGTGGTAGTTGCAATTGTACTGGCAGTCGATGCAATTGTTGAAACAATAGTACTTGAACCAGTTGGATGTTGAGAAGTTGCAGTTGTTGTGGCGATAGTACTGGCAGTCGTAGCAATAGTAGAAGCAACAGTACTTCCACCACCACTTGGAATTCCTGTTGTTGTGGCGGTGGTAGTTGCAATTGTAGTGGCAGTTGATGCAATTGTAGAAGCAACAGTAGACTGAGCAATAGTAATACCACCAGAAGTTGAACATACAGAAGTATCGGTGGTGCTCTCTTCACATGCCATCCTAATACAAACGGGTCTCGATCTGATCGAAGCACAAATATGATAGATTGGACATTCTAAATATCGACAAACATCAAGATTGTTTGGTGCACAATATCTGATTCCATTGTAAACCTGAGCAATTTGATATCTTTCACATTTCAAATGTCCTTTATTTTTATGCGAATGTCCTATAATAAATAAAATAAAAAGAAAATTCGTTAATTAATTCACACACATTAAAAAAATGGATATTTAAATTCATATTACCAAACGACAAACTGACAGTTAAAAATAAAACTAGTAATAAAAATGGAATATTTTTGTTGGATACCATTTTTAATTTAAATAGTTTTATAGTATTGTTTGTTGTTAAAGTGGATGATTGATGGGATAATGATTGTACCTACAGATTCTACTTCAGTTTGTTGATAATTTTTTCGAAATTGAAAGAGTTGTTGTTACAGATAACATAATGAATGTTATAGAGAATGAATTTGAATATTTGTATATCGTTCTCCTTTATTTTCACCCCCACACATCATCATTGTTGTTATTGTCAAATGTGTATGAAAATCCACCTGGATTACTATGGTGAAATTAATGTAAAATAAGTATATTTGATTATCTCTTATTTTACTCACATCACACATCTTCAAAAATATTACAATAAAAAAGATGATGAATATAACAAATAAACACTTGACAACAAAATAAAAGTATATGATGAACTACAAATAATATATGTAGAGTGTATTTTGAACGATAACAATGAGATATGAAGATACATACATATGATGTGGGGGGTGAAAATAAAGGAGAACGATAAACAAATATATCACATATATATCTATAGAATGATAGATCCATTTGATAAACTTTATCGAAAAATATGAAGAAAATGACCAAGATGATTATCGAAATTGACCAAATTAAAGTGGTAATTTCCTTTATAATAGACAATCTATTGCCAACTACAATTGTCATGACATAATTTAATTGTAAATCTTGTTTTTATTTTTTTTGGAAAAGATGTCTTTCCCTTCCAAATCTTAGAAAAAAAATATCTTAATTTTTTTGTTTTTTTTTATGAATCGGTTTTATGTAATCAAAAACATTTTTAAACTACAAAAAGAATAATAATATAATAATAATAATGACAATTGAACAAAATAGTAGTACGGCAGACGAATCAGAAAGAGATATTTCTAAAAAGAATATTAAAATTGGAATAGTAACATGTGAAAGACACCCTGAAGGTTCGAAAGATGATAAGTCAATGCTCAAGCAATTGTTTGATAAATTCGAACAACAATGTCAAATAGTTTCTTGGACTGATGAAACTGTCGATTGGGAACAATTTACTTTATTAATAATTAGATCTACTTGGGTATTATATTGTAATATATGAAAAATAAAATGAAATGAAACTAACACAAACAAACTTTTTGAAAACAAAAAAGGATTACGTAGGAAAATTTGAAGAGTTTAAGAAATGGTTGGATAGAATAGATTCATTGAAAATAAAGATATTGAATGACAGTAGTGTAATTCGTTGGAATTGGAATAAACAATATCTTTTGGAGTTGGAGGAGAATGGATTTGAAATAGTTCCCAGTATAATAGTGAAGAGCGACAGCCAAACATCTGATTCAGTCTTGTCGCTGAAGGAATACGTTAAACAAGGTGTTGAAGCTGGTAAATTCGATAGGGATCAAAGCGAATACGTGATGAAACCGGCTGTAAGTGCAGATGCATACGGTACATTCAGATTCAATCTAGACAATTGCCAGGAGATGGACTTGGAGTTTAGAAAGTATTTGGCAGAGTTTGATATGATCATTCAACCGTTTGTAGGGACTATTCAGACCGATGGCGAAGATTCATTCTTGTTCTTCAACAAGAAATTCTCACACGCCTGTGTGAAACGTCCGGCATCACAAGATTTCCGTGTCCAAGAGAATTTCGGTGGTGTCATTCTTCCAAACACGAATCCCCTTGATTCTGAAATTCAATTGGCATCCAACATTGTAAATTATATATCTAAAACTAAAGGAAATCTTTTATTCGCTAGAGTTGATATGGTAAGTGTTATTAATATCTTGATTATTTAATACCCCAATACACTAATAATAATAATAATACTTTAATTCATATAATATTTTTAGTTGAGATATAAAGGTAGATTATGTTTAAGTGAATGTGAACTGTTTGAACCGTCACTATATTTATTGGACAACGATGATAATATAAAAAGATTTATAACAGCTGTTTCTGAATTGATTTAAATGATTCAAATATTGGAATAACAATAAAACTAATAATTTAAATTCTATTTATTATATTTATTTTGTTTATATGATAAGAAGTAGCCAGGAAATCAGATTTCCCGTGGGTTTTAATGGCTTTACAATGATCTCGAGAAAACACTTGACTATATATCTATTTCTGTTGCAATTGTAGTGTTGTTCGCGAAGGTTGTTGATAAAAAGGTTTCAAAGTGCTGTATTTTAATGGCTACTTCTTCTCATATAAACAAATAAACATATAACTAATAAAACAAAATTTAAAATAATAAAAAAAAAACAGCTAAATCAAAAAAAAAAATAGATTCTTCAGTGCACTTTAATTGGAAGATCAAATTAGTTAATCTGATTTTTTTTCTAAAAGCGAAAATCGAACCAAAAGAATGATCACACAATGTATAAATACAAATAAGTTAATATCTTTTAACAAAAGTAGATTATTTTTGATTGCAAACATTACATATAATATAAATAGAAATAGTAGTAGTGGCTATCATTATTGTACAATTAATAGAAATAACAACAATAGCAATGGTGATATCAAAAGTGCAGCTCAAGACGATGATGTAAATATAAAGATAAAAAAGATTCTATCACAATTCCCAAAGATAAAATATGGATTTGCATATGGATCTGGTGTGATCTCACAAAAAGGATACGAATCAAATAGTAATAAGCAACCGATGATCGATCTGGTGTTTGCAGTGGAGAACTCTGAACAGTGGCACAAAGAGAATATAAAGCAAAACTTTGATCACTATTCATTCCTCGCTTACTTTGGTGAATCAACTGTTACCACCGTACAAAAGATGGCTGCAAAAGTATATTATAATACATTATTAAATTATAATGGTATTGTAAGTACTTAATATATATTTGGAAAAGAAAGATAAATATTTAATATTAATATTTTCAACATTCTAGAGATATAAATATGGAGTCATTGAATATAACGATTTATTAGATGATTTGAAGAATTGGGATAGCCTTTATATATCTGGTAGAATGATGAAACCGATTTTAGACTTGCCAGTGTGTGAGCAAGATGCTCTCAGTGAAATGCACTCGGTCAACAGCTCAAAGAATCAGACATTCGCAATTACATGTGCGTTGATGATGCTACCGAAGCAATTCAGCGAATACCAATTGCTCCACCAGATATCATCGATCTCCTACATGGGTGACATCAGAATGAAAGGCGGCGAGAATCCCAATAAGATTCATAACATAGTGGTGAACAACATCGAGTCGATGCGAGCAATCTACATGCCGTTGATTAAAAAGAATTTCGCAAGTTACCTAAAGATCGATTACTCTGAAAGCGATAATCAATACCATTTCACGCAATTGGCATCGACTCAATTGGATTACTTTGAAATGGCATCGTTACTACCACCAAAGATAAGATCCGATGTATTGAACAATCTGAGAAAGAATGTAAAACTAAACAACGAGCCAACTGTATCTGCGGACCAAGTAAGACAATCGATCTCCAAGATTGTTGGAAGCAGTAGTTTTAACCAATCCGCCAAAGGTGTATTAACAGCAGGTCTATTTAAATCTGTTGAATATATTTATAGAAAGTTGAAATCAAAGAAATAAAAAAGGGTTAAAATTTAAACCATGGTTAAAAAATTTCAGTTGGAACTTTAGTAAAAATTACTTAGAAAAAAACACAGTTAGTTGTTTTTCCCTCATCCACATTTTATTTTATCCCTCAACCAGATTATTTATTTTCTTTTGAAATATTACGATTTTATAAACATGGCTAGAAAAAAGATAAGAACTAATAATAGTAATAATAACAATGATATCAAAATAAAAAAGTATGAAAATAATAATAGCAATTATACAAGTATTATAAATAGCGAAGTGGTGAAATCAATCTTTGATGATGGAAAGATCAAGTTTTTCGATTACTTTAAAGAGTTTGGTCAAAAGAACTTTCATACTCCTCAGTATTTCAATCAACAACTTTCTCATCAAAATTCATTCGGTGTTTGTCATCAATCTAAATGGAATGAATCGAATTCATCATTGAATTTAAATTTTAATAATGAATGTTTTGGTAACATGTTTCCAATCGTTGCGAAATCCATATGGTTTAGAGATTACATCCGAACCGATACTATCATCAACCAAGGATTTAGATTTAGTTATTCTTTTGATGTCTCTAAATTTAATTTGACTGGTAATAACTCTCTATCCTTTGTAATGCATAGTGTAATGTCAGATCTAACAAGCGATGATCAATATCAATATGGTTTTGCCAATGTTGTTCACACTCTAGCTGTCGAACTATCAAAGTCATATGAAGATTATAGACTATTCATCAGAGTGCATAATCTCAAAAGCAAAGAGAATCTTTTCAATACTGAACTTCCGAAATCTCTATTCGCACCCACTGGCCAGAATAATTCATTCGTAATAATGTTCAATCACGAGAGTTTGTCAATCTCAGTGAACTTTAATGGCAACTTGTTGACTCATTTGCCTTTTAATTTCAAAGAGATAAACAACCAAGTAGACCATCTATTTAGTTATTTCGGTATTGTTGCAAGGAGCACTCAAGGTTCTATCATATTGCTGGATAATATTCAATTGTCCTCAGAGTCGAGTGAACCTCAAACTCAAGTCTCAGAAGTAGCAGTTGAGCAGACAACCGATGAACAAGATCAAGATCACAGTAAACCATCATCTAGAAACCAATTGATAAAGAAATGTTTAGTAAGAAACATCGTTCTGAGGAGATACATCAAGAGTTTTCTACCATTGATATATCTACACCCAAGTCATATGATAGCACTTGGCAATGCTCAATGGTTGGCCGGCTCACTGATGTTGACTGGTCCATATAGAAGCCAAGTTGGCGTATGTTGGAGTAGAAACCGATTGAACATTGGTGCAGGTTTCTTTTGTAGATTCAAAATTAGAATCGATGGAGGTGGCGCCGATGGTATGGCGTTTGTTATTCACAACGCTCCAGAGGGTGCCAATCACATCGATATGAAACAGGTCGGTGGAAACCTTGGATATTCCGGAATTCCCAACTCTCTTGCCATCGAATTCGATACCTATTACAACGAAGATTGTGATGAAAACGATAGTCATGTATCGATTCATTCAGATGGAACTGAACCAAATACCTCTCTATTCGAATCCTCATTGAGCTATGAAGATATTCGACCGATGAACGATGGTAGATCTCTTGATGTGGTCGTTAGATACAGTGAAGCAGCTGGAGTACTTGAAGTATTCATAGATAATAAATCGATTGCAACAGATGAAGATTTCAATCTATCTGAATTCATAGGACTGGAAAATAATTTGGCCTATGTTGGATTCACCGCGTCAACAGGAGATGCATCTCAATATCATTTTGTAGAACAATTTGAAATTTATAGATTATAATTTGTCATACAATAAACATACTTAAATAAATACTCATTTACATCTAGATCGTGCTAGAATTTACAAATTTCTTTTTTTTTTTTTTTTTTTTTTTTTTTGTATTAGTTATTATAACTATTTCAATGTAAACCAAACTATTAAATTAACAAAAAAGATTGATTGTTTTTGTTTGTTTGAATAATATTCAAATTTGTATCATATTTATTTTAAGAATATTATCATTTGGTTGGTTCTTAGGTTATTTAAGCCTTGAGACCAGAGAAGAAATCGGCCATCTTTCTTTGGATTTCTTGCTTGGATTGTGACTCGGACTCCAATTCTCTCTTGGTCTTCTCGTGATCACGTTGAGCCTTCTCAATGGAATCCTTGAGCAAAACGATATCGGATTGCAACTTACGGATTTCGGTTTCGAGTGAGAGACGGGATTGTTGTTCGTCGGAGTGATCCTTCTTGGCCTTACGCAAGTCGGATTCGAGTTTCTCGGCGGTAAGACCGTCCTTGGTCAAGGTCTTCTCGACTTCTCCGTACTTCTTCTTGATCTCCTTCAATTCGGTCTCGACCTTCTTGACGTCCTTCAATGCCTTGTTCTTGGCCTTTTGTTCGGCGTCGACTTGAGCGGTCAAAGCATCGATCTCGCTGTCCAATCTCTTACGTGAACGGTCAGAGTTGGTACGGGCGATCATCTCCTCCTCGAGACGTCCCTTGACTTCGATGAGCTCACGTTGGAGGTTGTTCTTGGCATCCTCAGCAGACTCCTTGGCGTCGATCTCCTTTTGGAGGTTACGACGGGCTTCTTCGAGGTCGAGGTCTTGGAGACGCTTGGCATTCTCGGCTTCGGATCTGGACTCTTCGGCGTCGTCGACTTGCTCACGGAGGTCTTCGAGTTCTCCCTCGAGGGCACGCTTCTCCTTCTCGAGTCTCATCTTGACCTTACCTTCGTCGTCGATTTGGGCACGCAAGTCGTCGATTTGACCTTCGAGAGCCTTCTTGGACTTTTCGAGTTGTTGACGAGCGGCATCGGCGGCGTCCAACTTGGACTTGAAGTCTTCGATGACCTCTTCGAGCTTGGCAGCACCGATTTCGGTTTGAGTCTTGGTGGCAGCCTCGTCGTTGAGTTTACCCTTGGTCTCACGCAAGTCCTTCTCGTACTTCTTCTTGTCCTTCTCGGCACGTGATCTGTTCTTGACCTCAGCATCCAAACGAGCCAAGTAGTCTTCGTTCTCAGACTCGAGTCTCTTCTTGGCACGCTCAGCTTCGTTACGGGCCTTCTTCTCCTCGTCGAGGGTCTTCTTGATGGCATCCAACTCTTCGGCCAACTTCTTACGTGACTCCTCAGCTTGGGTGGCGGTTTCGAGTTCAGTCTCGTACTTCTTCTTGTACTCCTCAACCTCGAGATCCTTACGACGCTTGATGTCCTCCAATTCACCACGAGCTTCCTCTTCTTCTTCGAGTGAAGCCTTGAGCTCTTCCAATTCGACTTCGAGCAATCTCTTGGCCTTGACATGCTTGTCCTTGGCGAGAATGGACTCCTCCCATTGTTCCTTGATCTCATCGATCTCGGCCAACAAGGATTTGTTCTTCTTCTCGGCGGCATTCAATGCGGAACGCTCAGTATCGAGTTGACCACGGAGATCGTCGACTTCAGCCCAGACTTGCTTACGGAGCTCCTCGTCGGCAGCACGTGAGGAACCTTCCTCGGCAGCACGCTTCTCAGCGAGGGTTTGCTCGAGCTTCTTCTTGGCCTTCTCAGCCTTGGAACGAGCCTTGGATTCAGTGTCGAGTTGAGTCTTCAAGTCGATGATATCGCTCTCCAACTTCTTCTTTTGACGGTCGATGGCAGCAGAGTTACGATCGGCTTCCTCAACCTTGGCTTCGAGATCAGAGAATGTCTTACGAGTGTTCTTCTTGTCCTCCTCAGCCTTGACACGAGAGTCGGTCTCACGATCCAAACGAGCACGCAAATCGTCGATTTCAGCATCCTTCTTTCTGATTTGCTCGACGTTGACGGAACCGGACTTGTCCTCCAACATCTCTTCGAGTTCGACAACACGGACTTCAGCATCCTTTTGCTTCTTCTCAGCCTTGGACTTGGCAATGTTGGCAGCTTCCAACTCGTCCTTCAATGACTCCAATTGGGTTTCGGCAGCCTTCTTGGACTTGACGGCGTTGTTGGCACGGTCGTCAGACTCCTCCAAAATGGAACGCAACTCGGACAACTCCTCGTTGAGACGCTTCAATTGGACGTATTGGTCGGATGAGATAGCCTTTTGGTCGTCGGCTTCTTGACGGGCAGCACGGAAGTCGGCTTCAGCCTTCTTGAGAGCCTTCTCGATCTTGGCACGCTTGGCAGCCTCCTCTTCGAGTGACTTGTTGGCTTCCTCGAGCTCGTACTCGGCCTTCTTCTTGGCACGTTCAGCACGCTCCATGTTTCCTTCGGCTTCGTCGGCGGTGTTCTTGTACTCGTCGTTCTTGGCTTGGAGCGATTTGACTTGCTCGGCAGCCTTGTCACGCGACGATACGATATCGGCGAATTGACGCTTGACTTCGTCCAACTCTTGTTCCTTCTTGGACTTGGCTTCGGAGACAGCCTTCTTGGCGTTGGCTTCCTCGTCGATTTGCTCCTTGAGTTGTGAGACTTCCTTCTCCAAGTCGACCTTACGACGCTCACCAGCTTCGACCTTCTTCTTCTCCTCCTCAAGTTGTTCGTTGACAAACTTGAGTTCGGATTCGAGAGCCAAACGCTTCTTGTCGAGAGCTTGCTTGGCCTTGGATTCTTGGTCGATTTCAACCTTCAAGTCAGAGATTTGACCTTCGAGTTGTTTGTTGGTGGAATCGGATGACGATTTACCGTTGTTAGATTCTTCGAGTTGTTGACGAACTTCAGCCAAGTCTTGCTCCAACTTCTTACGGGTCTTGTCGAGAGCTTGCTTGCTGTTTTGTTCTTGAACCAAGTTGGCCTTGGTGTCTTCGAGTTCGGCCTCGACCTTCTTCTTGGTCTTCTCGAGGTTGGCCTTGGCGAGTTGTTCAGCTTCCAACTCACCTTGGAGACGGGCGACTTCACCTTCGAGGGCAGCCTTTGCCTTCTCGAGCTTGGCGATGGTCGATTGCAACTCGGAGATTTGGTTTCTCAAAGCCTCCAAGTCTTGCTCTTGCTTTACCTTCAAGTCGTACAACGACTTCTTCTCACCACCGGTCGACTCCAATTGATCCTTCATCTCGTCCAACATCTGTTCGAGAGCCTTCTTCTTCTTGTCGAGTGAGTCACGGTTCTTTTGTTCTTCGGCGAGCTCGTTGCTGACTGAAGCCAATTGTCCCTCCAAAGTCTTCTTGGTCTTCTCCAAATTGTTCTTGGCCGAGACTTCGTTGTTGAACTTCTCGTTGAGCTCGGTGTATTCACCTTGGAGCTTCTTGTTGGCGTTCTCTTGGGCGATCTTGGCAGCGGTCTCTTGAGCGAGTTGTTCGGTGACTTGAGCCAACTCGTCCTCGAGCTTCTTCTTTTGACGGAGCAAGTCGTTCTTGTCCTTGGTCTCGGCGTCGAGCTTGGCGTTGAGATCTTCGATCTCACCGACGAGACGAACACGTGCCTTTTCAAGAGCACCCTTGTCCTTGGACTCTGAGGAGATGGAATCAGTGAGCTCCTCAACCTCCTTTTGAAGATCGGACTTGATCTTCTCGAGACGAGTGATGGTGTCTTGTTGACCGTCGTTCAACTTCTTCAATTCGTCGACCTCCTCTTCGTACTTCTTCTTGAGTTTCTCGAGACCGGCACGCAACTTTTGCTCCTCAGCAAGTTCCTCCTCCAAATCACGAACCTTGTCTTCGGCGTTCTTCTTTTGGGCTTGGAGATTCTCGATTTGAGCCTTCTTCTCGTCCAACTCCATCTCGATATCGTCGACACGGATTTGAAGTTCACGCTTCTCAGACTCCAAAGCGTCCTTGGAGTCGTAGAGATTCTTGAGAGCTTCCTTTTCGGACTTCAATTGACGTTGCAAGTCGTGGACCGATGACTCGGTATCACGCAACGACTTCTCCAAACGATCCTTGGCAGAGGATGTCTCGGACAAAGTGTTCTTCAACTCTCCGATCTCTCTCTCCTTCTCCTTGATCTCCTTCTCGAAGTTTCTTCTCTTCAATAATGGACGAGCCTTGGAGAATAACTTCCACCATGGCCAGTTCTTGAACTCCAAGTAGGCACGCAAGTTCTGTTGAATGATACGTGCGCTGACAGTGTGCTCACGAGCGGTCTTGTAAGCCTTACGGGCGATCCAACCACGGGCGGCAGCTTGGATCGACTTGATGATCTCAGAGATACGCATCTCACGAGCCTCTTCGATACGGGCGAGTTGACCGGCACGGAAGAAGATCTTGGTGAGACCGAAACGGTATTGCTCCTCCTCGATGTTCAAGTGCTTCAAAACGGCTAGGGTAGCCTTTTGGACGTCCTCAGCATCACGTGGAACGTTGGGGGCGAGCAAGTAGTAACGCTTGACAAAGTCAGAGTAGATGATACGATTGGGGAAACCTTTACGGGTGATACGGATACCTTCGAGCACACCATTGCAACGCAATTGGTCGAGGACGACGTGATCTTCGAGCTTACCTGGCAATTGCTTGTTGTTTGGAATGATACAACGAACGAAATGTGGATTGGTGGTCTCCAAGGTGGCCATCAAACTGGACAATTGCTCCTTGTAGGAAGCGGCGACGGTGATAAAGTTGGCACCCTTCTTGGCACGCGAAGCGATAGCTGGGTCGTTGAACAACTTCAATACCAATTGGTCACCAGACTCCTTGAAGCAAAGCTCCAAATCTTGTTGAAGTGGATCCTTGTTCTTCTCGAGCCAATCGGAGATCTCGTACATGACTTGACCGGCATAATGGGTAACACCGAATTCGGTCTTGGAGAAACGTGGTTCTTCGTATTTTGGATGCTTCTTGGAGAAGTGAGAGTGGAACTTTCCGATGAGGGTGGCGTCGGTGGCATTTGGGAAGACAGATTGTTCGTCCAACAAGGCGAGCAAACCTGGTGGTTGACGGGCATCAATGAGATCGATGGTAGCTTGTGAATCCAAACCGAAATCGATGAAAGTCCAGTTGATCTTCTCACGCAAGTACTCCTCTTGCTCCAACTTGAACATATGATGATTGAAGAACTGTTGGAGTTTCTCATTGGTGTAATTGATACACAATTGCTCGAATGAGTTGACCTTGAAGATTTCGAAACCGGAAATATCGAGGACACCAATGAAGTAGGCCTTACGCTCTTGACAGAGGACTTGATTGATCTTCTTGACCAACCAGAGGAAGAGACGACCGTACAATGCCTTGACCAAGGCATCTCTTGAGGACGATGCTTTCTCTGGGTTCAAGTGGGTGGCGACCAAGTCACGACCGGCAAGGATACGTGGCTCGATCAAAGCCTTCTCCAAAGTGGCTGGGTTGACTTGGAGGACGGTGGCGACGTGGTTGAGCGAGGTCTTGTCCTTGAGGAGGGCACCTTCACCGGATCCCTTCTCGAACTTGACGTTACCCAAGTGCAAGACGGCGGCGATGACCTTCATGATCGACAATTGCTCGTCGTTCGAGAATCCCATGATGGTCATGGCGTTACGAGTTGCCTTGTACTCCTCGAGGTCAGAGACACCCTTGATGTCAGTGCAACCGGATTGGTTGAGATACTGGTAGTTCTCTGGACCGGACAAGAACAATTGCTTCTTCTCGTCAGAGGTGGCACCGGCCAACAATTGGTAGAAGATGTGGTAGTTACGCTCGGTCTCAGCTTGGAAAGTGACACGAGACTTCTCCAACAAGTAGGATTGGATGGAGGCACCACAGATGAAACCGGCACTGTTGAATTGGATTTCAATGAACTTACCGAAACGCGAAGAGTTGTTGTTACGGGTGGTCTTGGCATTACCGAAAGCTTCCAAAATTGGATTGGCTTGGAGAATTTGTTGTTCCAAAACACCGGCACCATTGGCAGTTCTACCAGCAACAGCTGCCAAATATTGGATTACCTTCTTGGTATTCTCAGTCTATATATATATAGTTATTTCGATTATTAATATATTGTTTTTGAATGTTTCTAAAATGATTTTTCTCAGTTGATTGATACATTACCTTACCGGCACCAGACTCACCAGTAATGAGAAGTGATTGATTTTGACGGTCGTCCAACATAGATCTGTAAGCACCATCGGAGATGGCAAAGATATGTGGAGCAACTTCGTTTCTTCTTCTACCCTTGAAGAGATCGACCATCTCTGGGGTATAGATTGGAATTCTCTTGAATGGATTGACGACTACCAAGAAAAGACCAGAGTAAGTCTGTTATATTGATTGATTTAAAATACAATATTAGGATATCTATTTGTTTGTTTTGAATTGTTGTTGTTGTTGTTGTTTTAAAAAGATACTTACGTAGATCAAATCTTGATTGTATCTTACACGCATGTTGTGGAAGACAGCTGGCTCATTGAGGTATGACAATTCAGACATATCCTCAACACCGTCGAACTTGACTGGATTACGTTGGTTGGCATCGTCCTTCTTGACGGTACGCTCCTCACCGGCGGTGGTCTTGAAGACGAAGGAGTCAGCGGTCTCACGGACGATTTCAGCGCAGTCGTAGGTGTCACGCTCCTTTGGATCTGGGTTGTACCAGATGTATCTCTTGTCAGAGGCAGCGATCTTGAAGAGATCGGACTCACCTTGTCTAATCTTGAGATACTTCCAATAGTCAGATTTACGATCGTTGATTGGATTCATTTTGTAATGTTACGATTACTTTTTTTTTTTTTTTACAAATTTAAACTAAAATAGGAAAGAAAAAAAGAAAAGAAAGTTAGTATTTGAAAAAACAACTAAAAATAATAACAATGTATCAAATTCATTCCATATACATTTTAATTAATTGATAAAACAAACAAAGAAGGGCAAGAAGAATTGATTATTGGATATATAAAATATAAATATTTGTATTACTACAAATAACTAGCAATCTTTTTGTATTTGCTATGACAATCTAAAAAAAAAAACAAAACAAAATAATATGAAAATAAATTGGATAGATAGCCAGCTGGTTTTCAATTTATAATTTAAGTAAATCAGTTGAGGGATTGGATAATTGATTGATTTAATTAAAATTAAATATAGATATAATATTATTTTCAAATTTAATTAGAAATAAATAAACAAATCTATTGTTGATCAATACCACTTTGCATTAACACACACGCTCCTTTCCTGTTCAACATCTTTTATAAAAAAAAATAAAAAAACTTACCCATTGTTTTGAAAAATGGGTTTTTTAAATTATTTTTTTTTGAATTTGGATGAGGGTTATTTGATTTTATAGTTGTGTGTTTTATTTGATTTATAGTTTGTTTGAATTTATAATGTTAGAGTGTGTGGAATGGGTTGTTTTATTTTTGTTTGAAAAATGGGTATTTTGTAAAATCAATAACAATCAATCAATCATAGATATATCAATCCATTACATATATAAATATTTGATAGATTGAATTTTAATGTTGTAATGAATGAGTGAATGTGAAGTTGTTATTATTATTATGATTGTTATTATTATATTGGAATGAATTATTTAATGATATAAAATAAAAATTAGTTAATACTTACAATTACAAATTTTAATTAGGAATACAAGTTAAATAATGTTTTTAATATTACAACCAGGAATGAATATAGATATATAAATAAGAAACAAACAAAACAAAATAAAAGAAACTCTTCAAGAAATATATAGAGATGAAGGTTGTTCGATTATATGTGTATAGATTTGAATGTTATATTGGTTGTTGGTGTAAAGAAATGAATGTTTGAAACAATGCAGCTCTCTGAAAATTTATGTGCAATCTTTTCTGCAGGCAAAATCTAAAAAAAAAAAATTAAAACTTTTAATTTTTTTACAAAAAAAAAACCAAAAAATCGTTGACCATTCATAACTGCTTGGTAAAATTGTGCAATTTCTCCATCAAAACAAAAAATTATTTGAAATTTTAGCCATTGGTTAGTTTATTGGGTTTGAATATTTTTTTTTTGAATTTTTATTTTCCTTCAAATTTTGACTCCACCTTTTTTTCAAAAAAAAAACCAGTCCTGCGAAAAAAAACCTGACGATTAAGTGAGTGTGGCACAATTAATCACACCATCAACATCAGAATGATTTTGATTTTTTTTTTCATTGTCTAATTTTAGTATTTTCGAAAATCAATTAATGGAGAGATATTATTATAAGAATATGATAAATTATATTATTTAATATAAGAAAGAACATCTAGATTTTTTTTTTTTTTTTTTTGTTTTGTTGTGTGAATAAGTAAATTTTTTTTTTTTTGTAACCAAAGTTTAATAAGTTGAGTTTGTTGGTAGTCTAAAAAACGATTATTTTTTTTTTTCTCTTTCCTATTGTTGAATATCAATTTCACTTGATGAAGTGAGTTATTCAATTACTTCTTAAAAATAAACATAATATTTTTTCATTAATAACATGAAGGAAAATAAAATAAGAGTCATAAGAGATAAAAATATTGGTAGAACTCAAGATTTAAAGGATTGGATCAACATTACAAGAACAGAAACAGAGTTATAATTCTATAAAATATTTTTAGATAGAACAAACAGTTGGTGATGTTAGAATGTTTATTTTTCGGTGTGTTAAAAAAAAATGAATTCCCTCATGTCGTTTTCAGTTTTTTGAAATCACACACACACATATGAGTTTGTATCTAACCCTCTTGTTTCTCAAAAAAAAAGGAATTATGCGTGAATTTTGTTCAAATGACAACCATCTAACCAACCATTGTTGTTGTTGGTATTTTTTAAAATATATTTTTTTAACATGTACTAAAATAAAATAAAATAAAAAACAAAAACATAAACATATAAATTACATATATGTATAATTTTTAAAATCAATTATTAATAATTAAAAACAATTAATTGATATTTTCTTATTTTTTTTTGTTTAAGTTTGTTTTTTGCTTGCTCATTTTTAATTTACTTTTTTTTTTTTGTTTAATTTTTTATTTTATCAAAATCTTTAATCAATCAGTCACAGGTCAGTCAATCAAATTTAATTTAAACTTTTTTAATTAAAAGTATAATAGATTAAAGAGGATAGTTAGATATTATTTATATATTATTTATATATTATTTATTTATTAAAAATTTTAATATTATATAAATTAAATATTAGAATTTAGAAAGAAAGGAAAAGAAAAGAAAAAGAAAAATATTAAAGAGAAAATAGAAGATATATATTAGAATGGCAACAGATATAGGATCACCTTTTAGCACAGAAGAAAGTTATTTCGGACAGGTTAGACTAAAGAAAGACGATGGAATAGATATAAACGATCCAAATAATATTGTGGTGATGAAGAATATTCACAAGACCTATCTACTTGGAATAGAAGGTGTACCGGCATTGCGTGGTGTCACAATGAATATAAAGAGAGGTGAATTCGTATGTATTTTCGGTACTTCCGGTGGTGGTAAGACAACCATGCTTAACCTAATAGGAACAATAGATAAACCAACCAAAGGTGATATGAAATTATGTGGTAAAAGTAAGTATTCATAAATCATTAATCATCGGAGAATATATATATATATTAGTAGTATATTTATTAACAATTTTCATTTTTAAAAAAAAGTGATAAATCATAAAACAACAGATAAAGATTTAGCATATATAAGATTAAAAAATATGTAAGTTTTGTTGTTTATTTTATTTTTTTTTTTCAAAGAGTGTTTTGTTTTTTTCTAATTTAATTTTAACATTATTATTACTATTATTATTAATTTAATTGTAGTGGATTTGTATTTCAAACATTTAATTTATTGTCATCGTTGACTGCTTTGGAGAATGTAGAGATGCCGATGATATTGCTTGGCGAACTTTCAGCAACAGAGAGACGTGAACGAGCTATTTCATTGTTAACAAAGGTCGGAATGAAAGACCGTCTCGATCATATTCCTTCACAGTTGTCCGGTGGTGAACAACAACGTGTTACCATTGCCCGAGCAATGGCAAACAACCCCGATATTTTATTATTAGATGAACCAACGTAAGTTGTTGATTAATCAAATGAAAACAAAAACTAACCAACACTTTTAAATATTTTACTATAGTGGTGATTTGGATACAGTAAATACATCGGTTGTAATGAAGTTATTGACAGATTTAAATAAGAATGAAAATATTACATTGGTTATGGTCACTCATGATGTCGGACTCAAAATGTATGCAGACAGAATCATCTGGATGCGTGACGGAAAGATACAGCGTTTTGAGAGTGTCCAGACTGACGCGAGAAGAGAACACTATGCCAGATTAGATCGTGAAATACAAGTAAGTAGTATTTACCTAGTTTGTTTAATTGTTTATTGTTATTGTTATTGACAATTGTATTGTTTTGTAATGTAACTCTTTATAGTTAATTCAACAGAATCAAAAAGGTGGAGTAACAAGTGTTTTGAATGAAAAGAGTAAGAATAGAGGATCGAGTGTCACAGAGATTAGAAAACCAACGGATTACAAATCGATTGCTTCGTACTCTGCTGCTGCAGACAGTAGTATCACCAATGATTCAGTGGCGATCAATCATAGCAATAGCGGATTGAGAACATCGACCTCTCCCAATGTTCTCTCGGGTTCACCGTTCAACATTGAGAACAATCATAACTTGTCGACCAGTACCTCTAGTAATATTAGCTTACCGATATTGAATCACTCTACCAATGTCGTTGGATTGAACAACTCATCGTCATCGATGAAACAACAAAAGATTCTACTCGATTTGGAGGATGATGAACCTGCATCGTCCTCCTCTTACAATAGCGTAGGTGGAATGTCTGGTTCGACACCACTGTCGATCAGCAACAACACCATCAGAACTAACAACGATGTATATTTACAAATCAATGAACAATCGTCACAGCCATACTCAAAGAATTCAATAGATAGCATAACAGAAGATATTGAAAGAATACTTTAATATCAACGATAACCAAACAACCAACTTTTAAAGTTTCATCAATTGTATTTGTTAACATATCCACCAAATTTAATATTAATATTAAAATATATTTTATATATTTAAAACTCCAACATAATATTTACAAAGTATTTAGTTAATTATTATTATTCCATTTATTAAAGTAATTATACAATTTGTTTAACCTTTTTTTTTGTTATATCCTTGGAAAGGGAAAAACAAGGATAAAAAAAAAAAAAGGGGGAGATGTTTAGTTGTTGTAGGTTTGGGATGGTGATGAGATTCGGAATTCCAGATTTCTGTTTGATTTGATTTGATTATATTATATATGTGGGTGTATATGATTATTGACTATATTAATATTGGGTATTATTGAAGGGGTGAAAGTAGTTATGTTATTGCGAGTTGTATTATATTAACAAAAAGTGATAATTTTTAGTGAGGTGGAAGTGTCGCTGGAATTCCAGTATTATTAGGGCCAAGAAACTTTCGGATTCTCTTGACTAAATCTTGTTTCACTTGTGGTGGTACTTTTTCTATAGGAGGTGCGAACGCGTTCGTTAGAAATTAATTAAAGTGCGCATTTCAATGACAATCAACAACTTACTCTTTGCAACTGGTGTAATATGTTGAATCAATTCCTCTATACTCAGATTCTCACCACCGTTGTTCTTTATATAATCTCTACAGTAGGTTTTAACTTCGTCACGCCAGCCGGCCTCTACCAGTTTATTACGTAGCAGAATCTTTAGTCGTTCTTTCTCACCGGATTCAATTAGTTTCTGGTGTATAGTCGATCTTAACTTTATATGACTGATTGTATCAAGCATTTTTCGATATTAATATAACAGTAATTTAATAAATAGTTTTGAATAGAATAGAATTGTGTAGAAAAGTAGTTATTATTATTATAATTTTTATTAACAATTAATTAGTTAATAAGGTGAATGATAATTGAAATGAACAAACTAGTTAGTTAGTTATTTAAATATAATAATAATTGTTTCTTTAAAACAAAACAAAACAAAAACAAACAGACAAACAGATATAGAATAGAAACGAAACTAACAACAATTTAAAGTGAATGATAAAAGTTATAATAAATCTATTATCTATAGTAATAGGTTTATTGTTTTAAATTGATTAAATAGGTTTTTTGCGATAACAATTACAATAACAATAACAAATAAAGTTTAACTATTTCTTTATTTGTTGTTGTTGTTGTTGTTGTTGTTGTTGTTGTTGCTGTTTTTTGTAGAGTGTATGTAGATAGCAATAAACTGATTGATATATTGATTAATTGATTGATAGTTTGTGGATGGATCGATTGATTGATTGATTGATTATTTGTTGTTGATTGTCGTTGTTGTTGTTGTTGTTTCTTAAAATGATTATAAAGACTGACTGATATATAAATAAATATTATAATACTATGGCAATAACAATAAGATTATTAAAATTGTTTGAAGTAATAGGTGTAAAATGGTGTCGATATGCACCTGTTGTATTGGTCGGTTTGGTTGTTGTTGTTGTTGCTTCCCTGTTTTAGTTGTTTTTATTATTTGATATTATTCAATCATTTCTTGAAAGCACAAGTTAACAATAAGTATATCAGTGATAGATTGATCGATCACTATTCACCAACACCACCACCACAAATCACACAAACTTGCCTGTTAACATTAAGATACACTTACACATTATATATATAAATAAAATAAACCACACAAAATACACTACATACACATAACACATAACACATACACACAAAACATATACATAACACATAACACATACACAGCATACACACACAACTTAAAATTCACACATTTAACCACCTACTTTTACTTCTACTATCTTTTTCTATCATTGATCAACTTAATTTAAACAAATCTATCAAATAATGACTTGTGAATTATGTGAATGTAGTTCATAGGATAGTATTAACATTGAATAACAGTTTTAAACCTTTGTTTGATTGTCGACGATCAATCAAACTATTTTATAATAAAACAAGAGATATTGTTGTTAACAATGTTTACATATGGTGTATTGTACAATGATCATTGTAAAAATGAAATGAATAATGAGATATGTATGTATGTATGAATTTCTTTTTAATGTTTGTAATCTATGTTACTTGTTGATGACAAAATGTAGCCATGTTTAAGTGTAAATGAACATATATGTACACTCTTTCTTTATTATTATGATTATTATTATGATTATTTTTATGTTTCTTTTTTAGACTATTAATAATTAACATGAGAATTTGCTTACTCTTTTGATGTTGTCATTTCTGCTTAATATATAATTTAATATACTATAGTATAGTGTATATCTTATTTATCTATCTATCTTTTGCTGTATTTTGATCACTTTTCCTTTTTTTTTTTAAATTTTAATCAATAAAAAAAAAATGGTTTCGAATTTTTTTTCAAAAAGTAAACTTTTGAGGTTTGATTCCGAGTGGTATTAACAATTCTTTTTATCTTTTTTATTATATTTTAACTTATTTTATTTTTTATTTATTATAACAACTGTTCTATTGTTCACTTTTATTTCTAAAAAATTTAATTTTCATTGACTAGTTTTATACACATTACAAAACTACTAGTATAATAGCAGCTGGTCTATGATTTCTCTCATTCTTTCTCAATACCAACCACAAAAGATTTTGGATAGATTTCAGATTTTTAATCTATATTTAGACTCAAATTTATTATTCTCATATTTACTTATTTTTTAATTCAAATAAAAGAGTGATTGTGTTACAGTTTAAATAGTTTGAATTAATCAACAACATCAGAGAGTTGGGGTACAGATAGAACTTTTCGATTTCATATTTACCCAGGGTTAATAATATATAAAACAAATAAACTTTTTCTCCAGACTTGAAAACTTTGATTTCCATAGTTAAATTCTATCAAAAAAAACAAAACAAAACAATAATCATCAATCAATGAATATATAAATGACTTATTTTGTTCTTCAGTTGTCCGCAGTTTCAATTGTTGTCAGAGAACAATCATTTCCAAGTTTGAATTGAGATGAAATATTGGAATCTACCAAAATATTTTCCAAGTTAAAGACACTTTGTTTTCTTCAATTATTTGATTAATCCTAAATGGGCAATATATAAATAAAGGAGTATCTCTCTCTAATAAATAAAATAAAAATTAATAGTAAGTTTATTTATATTTCTTCTATTTCCATTTTTGGAAATCCTTTTAGAAAATCAACTTTTTATTGAAGAAATTTAATTAATTAAAAAAATTTTAAAAAAACGAAACATTTATTTGTAAGATAATAATATTTTTATCATTATATTATTATACACTTAAAAGAGATAGATAGTTAGAGTATGTCAACATTAGCAGATGAATTTCTTAATGATATAAATGATAGTGATGAAGATGATGATGAACAAGTCAGTACTACAACAACAACAACCAACAATGCATCAGAGTCAATAGATGGTGATATCCAATGCAAAGTCGTCGACCCAGAGGAAGATGATAAAGGTGATCAAGATGACTTAATGCTAACAGATGATCAAATAGATAAGAAACAAAACGATTTAATTTCAAATCTTAAAGATGCTCCATTGGAATCAATTGCAAAGTTAAAAGGTTCAAATAAATTGAATAATATATTAGAGGTAAGTAGTATTAACATTTTGTTTCATTATTATTATTATAATTGTTGTTAATATTTCATTACTTTAATTTATAGAGAGTTAATGTACAACTGAATCAACAACTACCTAATAAAGGTGAAAAGACAGCACAAGGTACAACAGAGCATCAGTTGATCGTAGAATGTAATGCGATGGTACAGGATATTCAACATGAGATCTATTTGATTCATAAATACGTGCGTGAGCGATACAGTATAAAGTTCCCAGAGTTGGATTCCACCGTACAGAATCCACTTGACTACATCAATGTTGTAAAGCGAATAGGAAATCAATCGGATCTTACACAGGTGGATCTCAATGATTTGCTACCAAAGGCAACGATTATGGTGTTGCTGGTTACGTTCTCTTCGACCACCGGCAAACCGCTGAGCGAAAAGAACACCGATATCATTCTGAATGGCTGCGATATGGCGTTGGAGTTGGACAGCAACAAGAAGTTGATACTCAGCTACCTGGAGAGTAGAATGTCGTTCATTGCACCGAATCTCTCGGTTCTACTTGGCAGTAGCATTGCAGCGCGACTCATTGGTATTGCCGGTGGTGTACAGAATCTCTCGGTGATTCCCGCGGGCAACCTGCAGACTTTCGGTGCTTCCAAGAAGCATCTCGAGGGTTTCAGTGGAATGACAAACCGACGTTTTCAATCCGGTTTGATCTCCCAATGTGAAATAGTAAAGAAAGCACCTCCCTATCTTCAAAAGAAAGCAATCAGAGTTTTAACTGGAAAAGTATCGATCTGTGCAAGAGTAGATGCACAACAAGAAACTTCATTATGTAAGTAGATAGAGATAAACATGGAATTATTAAATTGATGATTTATTTTATTAATTGTTTTTTTTTTTTTTAATTATTAATAGATGGTGAAACAGGTAGACAATTTAGAGATCTTGTTATGGCACAGATTGAGAAATGGCAAGAACCGCCACCCGTTAAACAAATCAAAGCGCTGCCGGCACCGGATGATCGGCCAAAGAAGAAACGTGGTGGAAAGAGAGCGAGAGCATATAAACAAAAGTATCAAACTACCGATCTGAGAAAGGCTCAGAATAGAATGGCGTTTGGTGTCGAAGAGAAAACTACTGCCGATGGCGAGGTCGGTATGGGTATGATTGGTGGAGAAACAGGAAAAGTCAGACTGATGGCACAGGACCGTGGAATTTTAAAGAAAAAGAAGATCGAACAAAAAGATTATGGTAGTGGTCAGCTTACGATGTCCGGTCTGCAGAGTGTCATGATCACGCCAGTCACCGGATTACAACTGGCAGTCGGTGAACAGAGTCGTACTGATTCATCGTCAGCGACAGCAAAGAAAGATCGTTATTTCAGTGGTGCACAAAAGAGAAAAGCTGATTAAAAAAAAAAAAACATGCTCAAATACAGATTGATACTATTTATATTATAACTTATATTATTATTGACAATTTTGTTTTTTTATTTTATCGTATTATTATTGTTTGTTTATTTATAAATCGGATAATCCAAGATCATTTTTCTTTTTCAGTAAGTTTCCAAAAGAGAATCTATCGGTTCCGAATAAACTGAGCAAAATTGGCAATAATACAAGACCATGTAATGCACCAAGTATGACAATTGAGATATACATACGGAAATAATATACTTCGAAAATTTCAGAACTAAAAAAATAATAAAGTTTGTTAGTTAGTTATTATTGTAATCTTAATAATGATGATAGTCTATTAAACAAGTAAGTTACTTACTTTGAGAAACCTAAAACTACAACACCTAATAATTTTGTGATGAAAATACCACTGATGATTGAACTTCCAATCTCAGAAACTGCAAATTTGGCTTTTTCATCTTTTGACAAATGTTTTGGTGCATGAATAAAGGCATGTGCAATGTGTACACAGAATTCGATTGAAATACCAATTGCCATAACTACATTGACAACCGATACGGCATTCAAGTTTACACTCCAGAGTGTCATGATACCCAGTAGATCGATACTAACCAAACCGACACAAATAACAACGAGAACTGCAATCACTGGATTAGCCAAGATCAACAAACTAACAATAAACACACCGGCCAACGCAAGAAGAATATCCATAATTGCAATCGATGTGATATGGAGATACTGTTCAAAGTAAACATAGAATACAGAGTAAACGAAAATAGGTAAATCAGAATGATCTACAACATAATATGCTGCTTTTAGTGCCTATAAAAAACATTATATAATGTAATTAGTAAATAATTTAGTTATAATAATAATACTATTAACTTACATTAATAAAATCTTTTTGATCTCTAAGAGTTGTATGATAACCATCGAATCTAGTTGCAATGATTGTACCGTTTTGAATTTGAATGTCTGGTTGATGGCCAAGACCAGAGACAGCACAAAACTGTGGTTGTGGCAAGAAGTTCATGTAGATTGGAAGGAAGTGTTCGAATGACTGTGGGAATGGTCTGTTGGTTGCTGGATCACCACAAATGGTGCAACCTGGATCGGTCCAACCAACTGGACATAGAGTACCATTGTTATCGACACTACAACATGCAATGTTATCGGTGAATGAAAGGTAGTCATCTAACCAAGAGGAAATACCTTTAGCCATGTAGGGAACGTTGTTAAAGACATTGACAATGGAATTGTTGTTACAACCACCGACCGAACACAGTTGATTCTGCTCCTGAATGCTTGTGTAGTTGAAACCTTCCTTTACGACGATATAGAATGGTGGACCGACTTCTAGTTTGTCGGCGAGTTGATCAAAGTAGTTTTGGAGGTAACTGTCACGTGGAAGTGCGACTTGTTGTTCGAGACCGAGTTCCAGTTGGAGAGCGTAGGTAATTCCAGTCAGGAGTAGACCGACAAAGAAGAGCAGAGAGACCACCTTGACAACTGGATGCATAAGGAATGGAGCATAGTATGTCTTGAATGCGTATTTGAGTAATCCGTCTTTCTTTTTGTAGGTGACATAGTCGGAGGAGTTGGTAGAGGCGACCAATGGCTGTTGTTCGGGCTCATCATCGTCGGATGGCGCACCATCGTTGAGTGCAACGCATGGCAAACAATCGATTCTTCTTGACTCGTGACGACGAGTATCAATAACCAACAAACAGGCAAAGATACTGATCTGAAGAAGGAAATCAAAGAAGATAGCGACCGATGCATACAGTGAGAATGCAACGACTGCAGGCATCTTGGTGAGCATACCCAGGAGGAAAGCGAGTGACTCTGAGAGAGAAGCGAGTGCCATCGATGGACCGACTTTGGCAAGTGCACAAGCCAACGATTGTTCAGGTGCTGGATGTTCAGTGGCGGTTCTCACGTGGATCGACTCAAAGGTGTTCACAAGAATAAAGATATTGTCAACACCGATCGCTAGCACCAAGAATGGAATAACCTCGGAAATGATAAGAGTTGCTTTGACGCCAATCACCGAACAGATACCAACCGATGTTGCAATGGAGAGAGCAACAATGAAGATACCAGAGAGACCAAGAGTGAAACGCGAATTGACAAAGAATGATGAGAAACGACTGGGAATTGGGTAGTATCTACCGAGTGCAATAGAGATGTAGACAAACATGACAGAATAGGAGATGATAATCGTTGGGATATCGGCTGCACCTTCTCTTGCCAACTCATCTTGAACCGATCTCTCCGACGAGTATGCAATGGAGAACGGGTAGCTTGTGTTACTGTTGATTCGCTTCACTTCGTTCAACCAGACTTGCTCCCATGCTTCGTTGACTGTCTGGTTGTCAGCCAAGTTATTCAAGAGGAACGTTGTGACAAATGCAGTGGAATTGAATGTATTCTGAAGGTTATCAGTATTCCAACCACCCAACACAACATTTGGCATCACAGGGACACCGATTGCATCCATACAGGTACTGTCAAGCGAAGAGGTGAGACAATAGTTGAAATGCGATGCCCATGGTTGTTGAGACAATACATCTAAACTACGCTGCCAATAACCTGTTACCGATTCACAGATACAACCCTCGAGAGTTGGTTTGAAACAGAGATCATCGAGTGTGATTGTTTTACCTTCAAACTCGGCAGTGAGATTCATCAGGTGCAACTCCAACTCGATCAACAGCGCGAGGTTGTCGTTCGAGAGGATATTGGCATTGGTGTCGTTACGCAACGAGATGATAAGTTGTTCAGTACGATAGAATGGTCCGAAATGCTCGTCGAAATAGTTCTTTTCCTGGACGGCACGACTGGTTGGCGCTGCCCACAACTTGACTGGATCCTGCTCAATCTCAATCTTCATGATACCAACCGAGCAACCGGCAACAAACAACAGTGCCAAACCAATGACCCAAGCCGGGTGACGAGTAATGAATTTACCATAGTTATAAAACATCTTTTGAATGATCGATGGATCTTTTATACCGATAGCTTGGAGTGTTGGTGATTCCGATGAATAAAAGTTATCGTAGTACTTGTTTTCAACGCTGACGACAGTCGACGACGATGCCATTGAATCCAAGTTTGCACGAGCAAAGTAAAAGTAAGCAATCGACATACAAGCAAGGATAATACAACAACTGGGACAGTAGATAGCAACAAAGATTGCCAATGCACAATTCCAATCGTAGTCATATGGCATCTTATAGTAACATTCTCGGTGACGATCGTTTGCATCCGAAGGACCACTTATCAATGGAATGGCCATAGCTGACACCCACATAAAAATAACAAAGATACTCGAGTGTATCCATAATTTTCTTCTTGAAACCTTATAGAATCTGTATGCATAATATAGCGTAATAATCGATAGAGTTGTTAAAATCAATGACATGTATGAATATAAAAACCAAAGTGAAACATATGGAACTCTAAAAAAAAAAAAAAAAAAAAGAATAATATTAGTAAGTAATCTTTTATCTATATGTTTAGTTTATGATATGATATTTACTCATGATTAAAGAAATAGGTTGTTGGCAAGGATGTATTTAAATTCAATCCTTTTACTTCCTCGGGAATGACACAGCTGTCACGACAATTGTCACAGGAACAGACGTCTTCGCATTTGATGATATTTCCAGAGTAACCGTTTGGATCGTAGATGAAATGAATTTGGAAAGCGGGATTGTTGCTTCCACCGAATAGATTGTTTAGCAATGAATAGGCGTCGGGGTAAGTATTTGAAATCGGACCCATTCCGTTAGCATTGACATCACGACAACTGTTGTAGAGTCCCACAGCGTAGGTTTCATCGATCAGGAAAGTGGCCACCTTGACCTGGTGAGTTTTATTATCGACAGTGTCCATAATCATAAACGACGATTGATACGGACTGCAACTGGAACCACACCACATATCCCAGAGATTGGTGATGCACGCACTGCAACGACCAAACATACCACCGGCAATAGCCATATTAGTGGCAAGCACAATCGATTGATCATAATCACAACATGCCATATCTGAATAGGCTTGACAAGTATAGTTTGCCAATGGTGGATTTGGCTAAACAACAAACAACAAACAATTATAAGTATATTATAATTTCAAACAACTATCTATTTTTTTTTTAATAAAACTTACCATTTGTGGTGTAAAATTTCTAGCTTCTACAAAACTACCATTTATACCAAACATAGAACAACCCTCAGTCGTCCAGTTGGATTGAATATGAGGGTTGAGCACTGATGATAGAACTGATCCATTTGTAGAAATAAATATGACACTCAATAAAAGTGTCACATATAAATATTTAAAATTCATATATAAAAAAACAAAAAAAAAAAAAAACAAAAAAAGAATATTATAAACTTTCTATCTATCGATTGTAAAAAGCTGGATTATATATGAAAAAGTAAAAATAAACTATATCGATATTCTAATATGAAAAAACTAAATAAAATAAAGAATTTAAATGTTAATAAAACTATTTTAAATTATTTTAAACTGATTCATTAATAATTAATAAAAAACAAACAAACAAACAATGACAAGCAAATATAAATAAAAAAAATGTTATGATTGAATGATTGAATGAATGAATAAATGAATGATTGAATGTCAGACCTAACTACTGATTGAATAGTGATTGGTTATTGGATTTAATTTTAAATCCAAGTAAAAAGAGTTAAATGAATGAAATAGCGAATGAAAAAAGAAATAAGAAAAAATGAACTTTTAAAAATAATCAATATGTTTGCAATAATTAGTAGTGTTAATTGGTTGGTAAATATAAAGAAATTAATTAAAAAAAAATGATTGATTGATTGATTGATTGATTTTGTTTACTTTTAGGTTGTAGGTGTAGGTGTGTGGGTTGGGTTATATATTTAATTTTAAAACAACCAAATGGTGAAAAAAAAAAACCAATTGCAGATAAAAAAGAGAGATATGGTAATTGATTTAAGATTATTAAAGATTAATCTAAGAGATAGAAATCCAAAACAATAAAACTTGAATTCAAATTAAACTACTATAACCAACAACAACAACAAAAACTAATTTTATGAAATCATACAAATTCCTCCTTTTTCAACAAAAGTGAAAACAACCCACACTATTTCAATACATTAAGTGATATATTCTGTTTGTTTATAATTTATATATATATGTAAATTGTCTTTTTATCTTTTCTACTATTAATATAAATTTGAGATGTTTATTGATTTGATTGATATGTTGATATAAATCAAAGAACTGAATGATTCAGTGATTGATTGAATGAACGAATGAATGAGGGTAGGAGTAAATAAAACAGAGAGAAATAATTTATGTGTGGAATGAGTGAAAAATTGTTTTGTTTTGGATTATGTGGAAGTGCAATATGGTATACCTTTAATTTTTATTAATATTTTTACTGTTATGTTATATAAATTTAATTAATTGTTGAGTAATAAATGGAATGGTGAGAAGAGTGGTGGTAGATAATGAAAAATGATATATATTTAGTTATTTCTTTACAAATATGATAATGATATTTATATACAAAAATGGATAGATGTGGTATTATATAGGAATTGATTGAACTTTGGTGACAGCTAAAAAAGTGTGTGCTTGAATGTTTATCGTTTTTTTTTGTTATTATTTGTTTGAGCGAACAGATCTGTTGTGTTTTGGTTGGTTTTATAGTGGTAAATTATTGTGTGTGTGAATAAGTGAATGTTATTGTGTTAGTGTTATTGTTTTTGTTTTTGTGTGTGTGTGTGTGTGTGTGTGTGGTGTGTGTGTTGTGAAGTCAATATATTAAAATTGATGTCTTTTTTCATCTCACTAACCTTTCGAAAAATAAATAAACAAATAAAAAAAAATAAAATAAAATAAAAAAGAATATTTGCAATTTATTTATTATAATAATATAAAAAATGAAAATATTCTTATCCTTTTCTTTTTCGATTGAAAAAAATGATGATGTTGATGATAATTTATAAAAGTTTACTTTTAGCTTTGTTAGGTTGTTCCTAAATATATATATTATTAATCTAAGTCTAGTTATAAGTTATATAGGTATGTATATTTTGTTGTATTTATAATGTAATTATTATTCGGGTAGGATTGGTAAATAATAGGAATTGAATTGGTAGGATGGAGAAAAGTAAAAGCTATTTTATTTTATTTTTTGACTCATTACTCACTCAACACACAAAAAAAAAAAATTGAAGAACAAAGATAATTCCTAAAAATATAAAAAATATAAAATTATTTTTATTTGTGTATACCATTTGGGGTTTCATGTGCACCAACAAAAATTCGTATTTTTTTTAAAATGAAAAATAATAAAATTAAGATGAGATACCACCCCCAACAATCAAAATTGTGTTTCCTTTTTGTCGACATTGCATTATTCCCAGGTTGTTCAAATTTTTAAAGGCTTAAAAAAAAACAAAAAAACTTTCTACAGATCACTTCATTGTTTGGTTTTTTTACATTTGCCGGTCCTCTTTTTCTCTCTACAAAATAATATCAACACCCTGAGTTTATTACCGAAAAGGTTTAAAAAATAAAATAAAATATCTACAACCATTTATTTTTCAGATTAACAGATTCTTCCTTGCACTGATAATCCAAAACAGTTTTGATTTTTTCTTATTTTTTTTTTAAAAAGTTAATCATTCAAAGATTATAATGAATAGATAATAATTATTATTTCGATAGATTGGTGAATCTCTAAAAAAACATAGCAAAGATTCATCATGAATTTACCTCTATTTTTTTATTAATTTGATTAGGGAGAAACATAGAGATAAGAACAAAAAGAATGATTATGATTCAATATGAAAAATTAAAAGAAAGTTAGATTAGATAAACAGCAATCTAATTCAAATAAAAAATAAAGGTAAATTCTGGTGACAGATCTTGTAATCTCTCTTTGAACATACTAATCTAATACACAAGTGACCTTTGTTTAGCATGCTTAGACATTGGAGTTATTATATGTTTTCGTGTAATAGCTAACAAATTCTCTATTTGTGAGAATTACTAAAATAATTGTCATTTTAAAATTAGAAAATAATAAATGTTGACCATTACCTATGGCTTGCACTGACAGAGAACATGAACACCCTGTCAGCAAAAGGAATCATGGGAAATGCCGTAACCGATCCAAAATGTAGAAAGTGTCATTCCGTAAGAGAGTCCATTGAGCACATTGTATCCTCATGCCACGCGATGAAACTACTATGTATAATTCCAAGACACAACATGGTAGTGAAAGTGATACTCAAAGAGATGCTGAAGTTCCACAGAATACCTTACAAGCCAGGCGCAGTCAACCAGTCTGACATCATTGAGATCCTACATGAAGCCAGAATAGATAATGCAAAGACCAAAACCAACAAACCAGATCTAATCGTTAAGAACCGAACCAAGAAATCAATCAAAATCATCGAAATATCAGTACCATATGATAACAACATTGTCAAAAGGAGCCGAGATAAGATTGAAAAATACCAACCACTAGCAGCCGCACTTAAGAAGAGTAACCCAGACCACAATGTAGCAGTCATACCTATAATCATTGGTGCCTTTGGTACATACAACACAGAGACAACCAAAGAAGGTCAACCTTCTGTCCACGACCTACCCTACTATCTAAAGCCACTCCTCACTTTATATAAGATCATCCGATCTTCAATCACCGGAACAGCCAGCCTGATCAGCCACTGGCAAGGGTTAAAACTGTAAAATTCAAACTAATGTCCAATAGAAGTCAACATACTAAAGCAACCAACTCTGTTTTAATTAAACACAAATTTAAATAAAATATGAACATTTTTTTAAAAAAAAAAAAAAAAATAATAAAAATAAAGAACAGTTTATATACATATTTTATTGGCATGAGTTAAATAAAAAAAAATATACAATTTTAAATATGGTTGATTATAAAAATATGTAAAAATAACATAAATATTGATACAAATTAAATAACTTTTAATTCTACCATCTCTAATCAAATTCAAATTGTTTTAATTTAATTATCTATCTGTAATTAGTAGGTATTCAAAATTTTAAATAGATAAAAGAAAAATAAAAAAAGTTGAAGTTTGTGCAAACAAAATTATATTTGTGTGTTAGAGTTCTATTTCCAACCACACTCAGTTAATTTAATCTAAAAAGGAAAAAAAATATTGAAATTAAAGTTTTTTAAAATAAAAATGAAATAAATACAAAAAAAAATTTTATTATAAAATTAATTAAAAAGTAATTGTATTATATAATATAATAACATTCTACTTTTTTGTTTTTATTTTATTTAATATTTGTGTAAATAAAAAGTAAAATTTATTTTAGATAAAAATCAAAATAATCATTTTTTAATAAATGAAATGAAATGAAAAAGTTTAATTTAAAAAAAGATGGATATCAATTGGTGAACGAGCAACAGCAGCAATCCAATCAGAATAATAGTAATAACAATAATAATGTAGATTCTTCAGAGAATAATGATAGAAATAAAAATAATAATATAGATATTGATTATGAAAATGATAATACTATTGGTAATGAAAATGAAGATGAAGATGACAACGTAATATTACATCGTGCAGATAATCAGTTGCTACAACCCGAATTATCACAGAGCAACAACAACAACAACAATGATTTATCATATCATCATCTAGATAATAGTATAGATAATGCAGGCATTCTTTTAACAACACAAAACATTATACCGCAAGAAGATACTCCATCCGATATTCCACTTTATAAATTAATAGCATTGACACTTTCTTTTCTTGGTGTACAATTTGGTTGTAAGTATTAATAATATTGTAATTATTTTAAAATGTTCAAATATTTAACTAATTGTAATGTAATGTTATTATTATTATTTATTTATTATAGGGGCATTACAAATAGCATTTAGTACACCTCTATTTTTGGAACTTGGTGTACCTTCTTTTGCAGTATCATTCATATGGATGGCTGGTCCTATTTCAGGATTGTTGGTACAACCTATCGTTGGTGTAATAAGTGACCGGTTGGAATGTAGATACGGTAGAAGAAGACCTTTTATCTTATTCGGTACATTCTTCATTGTCGTTGGTTTGATGTTGATATCCAATGCAACTTCAATCGGTGAATTATTTGGTGATAGTGAAGCAAGCAAGAAAATGGCAATCATTATTGCTGTAAGTTATCATATTATTATGAATAATATTTTAAAAATCTTTACTTACTTACTTATTCTTATATTTTCCTATCTAGATTATTGGATTTTGGGTGTTGGATTTGTCAAATAATACAGTACAATCACCATGTAGAGCATTGTTGGTGGATGTAGCATCACCTGCACAACAAGGATTAGGTAGTTCTCTGTTTTCTTTAATGTTGGGTCTAGGCAATTTAATTGGTTATTTCATGGGTTCCGTTCATCTCATTGGTGTATTTCCATTTATGAAAACAGATTTAAGAGCATTGTTTAGTAAGTGCGACTTTGTTCATATAATATATATTTTTTTGATATTAATTAATTTCATTAATATATTCTTTAGCTTTATCTAGTATTGTTTTAGTTATATGTATAGCAATTACTTTGTTGGTTATAAAGGAAGCGCCTTATAAAAGACCGTTGATGCATGATCCACAGAATCCATTCAAACAGATATTCCAAGGTTTAAGACACATGCCACAGTATTTGGTGAGAGTTTTGCTGTGTACAATTCTTTTCATGGATTGGTTGGTTTTGTTTTGTATTATATGTAACTACTTGGGTCGGTGTCAATGTATATAATGGTAATCCTAATGCACCCGAAGGCTCGGTAGCAAGAACTGACTTCCAAGAGGGCGTACGACGTGGATCACTCGGTCTAACTATCAGTTCGGTGGTGTCGGTCATAACCTCGCTAATGATCCCATTCCTCATTCGATGCTGTGGACTAAAGACTGTCTATTTCCTAGGAAATCTCATTCAAACTGTTTGTTTTTCAATGTTCTTCTTTGTTACCGATAGGCTGTCTTGTATATTTTTAATTGGAGCCACCGGTATTCCTTGGGCAGTCGTGATGGTACTACCATTCACTTTGGTGGGAATGGGTTCTTCACCTTCCGAGAGTGGTTTCCACATGGGAGAACTCAACATATTCGTTGTTATACCACAGCTTTTAGTTTCACTTGGAATTAGTTTTATAATATCTTTGTTCCACAACGATGTTGTATCATCTCTTTTAACTGGTGCAATATCATCACTCATTGGTAAGTTTTAACTTTCAAAGCTATAGTTATTCAATATGATATATCCATATTCTAATATTTCATTATTTTTAGCGACTCTTCTTGTATTTAGAATCATTATTCCACATGGTGATTTAAACGAAACAAACGTGGATTCCAGTGAGTCAGAGGATTATACCAACAATGTAAATAATAATATGCTAGTAGATGGTGAACAGCAAAATAATGATCGAATTATAATAAATTGATTTTATACCAACACAAAGCTTTATTTTTTTTTCCATTCAAAGTTACTATTATTAATCTTCAGGAAAGATAGTAAGGTTGAGCTCAATAAAATGTTATAATATGTTTCAAGAAAAAAATTGAAAATAAATTTATATTGTTTAAGTTTTGTTATTAAATCTTTATTATCTTTGAAAATTTACACTATGTTATAAGAATTGTGTTTAAAAAAAAATGAATCGACGAAGCTTCAAATTAATAATATAACTACCGTTTTGATAAAATAATTGATTAAGTTGATATACAGAAACAATCAATGTGTGCTAATTAGCAAAACCAATTTCTCTCTAACCTTTCCTTGAGGACAATAGTAAATATATTCCAGAGCCAACTCCAGAACCAATCCAATCTACAATTTTGTTTTTTTAGAGATTCGACCAAAGGGTGTCTATTTTGTTTTTATTGGTTCAACCAAATTCAGTCACAACAGTCATCCATCATATCATCAGTTACTCTCTACAAGTGGATGAAGAGGAAAAAACACAAAAGAACTAGAATTGAATAAGCCAACTGCAGATGAAATCAAACAATTCAACAAACAGCGTTTGTGTCCTAAACACCTAAAGCCAAAAGTGAAAAGGGTGTACGAGAAAAAAGAAAGATAAAGAGGTTAAAGAGGTACAATTTAAGCTTCCCAACGGCACCACCATCTCAATGAATGGTGACTATCCACCTCTAATTACTACTCCTCTAAAGTAAGAACTATTACAAATAACAAATTATAAATATAAATTTGGAGATTTATTCTACGTTCATTGTGTCTTGAAGAAAAATAGATTAGGATATGCTAATAGTTTATTGAAGTATAAGGATATAGTTTTAAAACTACTTACTAATATAATAGTAATACAAAGATTTTTGTTTTTTTTTGATTAGAAACAGTTAAACCAAAGTTGGTTACTTCTTAGCAGTCTCTAAGTTGGGAAACAAAATCAATGATAAGTACATCAGGTTCTATTAAAATGTCTGATTCAGAAATACTGTATATCGACTTAATCAATTGAAATATTAAAAAATGGTAGTTATATTATTAATTTGATTGTTGAAATTTATTTGTACTTCTTTAAAATGACTTTTTCTTTCTAAAAAAAGAATGTATTTAATACATTTGTTTATTATTTAGGAAAATAAAATTAATTCAAACTCAAGAGAACAAGTTTTGAATGAAAAAAAAAAAACAGAAACTTCTCATGTTTAAACACTTTTGATTTTTTTATGAGGTATACCTTTTATTATTTTTTTTACAAGTATACTTTATTCAATTAATGTTTTACTCTGAACATAACAGCATATAGTATTCAATAAATTCAATATAGTACTCAATAAATTCAAATGAGTTCGAACAGTTCAGATAACCATCATGTTTATGCACAGAAGAGACTTCCTGAGTCATATGGTAGTGGTCGTTCAAATAAAAGAATTAGATCACTTTTTAATGGAGACTTAAAGATCAAAACCATCAAAACAGTGCAATCGACTCAATCTGTTTATGATTACGACGATATGAATTCAATTTCAAATCTGATCAAGATCTATGACCAATATTTTGGGTGCGATCAAGGCTCCACCGAAATCAGATCGGTATGTGTTCAATTCTTTGTAGAATATCACAATTCCTCCAAGTATGTTCACTTTATCGATACCAATGGTTATGCCAAATTCATTGCCGATGTATTCTTTGAACAAACTGATGAGGTATTCAGTCCAATACTTAAGTTGGTACCTGTTACCTATACTTCAGTTATAATGGATATATTTAATAGAATTGTTAATGATAATAGGGTAAGTTTATTGACATAGATATTAATAAAATATTATTTAATTATTAATAATTAAAACATACTTAGATTAATGAATGGTTTAAGAAATGGAATGAATCAGATGTTAAAAGATTGAAACAAAGGATATCAAGCTTCAGTGATTGTTTTGACTACAATCGTTTAGAGCCAATTGGTTTGTTTACATACGATTATCTTTATGATATCATTTACAATGAAAATGTTTTAGAGAAACAAAAGTTCATTAAGTCATATAATGATAGAAGAAGACCGATTCATTCTAAAGAAGTCAAAGAGAAGAAGAAAAAAGAGTTACCAGCAAAACAAATTATCCTTTCAGAGTCACTATTGGTTCAGATCATTACACTTTCTCTACCACATGATGTAGATGATCGTCTATATTATTATCACAAATACAGTAAATACGTATTTTACTCAGAACACTTCCCAAACTTGGTTGATAAAGAGCAACTCTTCAGTCTTGCAATGGTGTCAAAACAATTCTTTAAAATAATTTCAAAGATTATAGACAACAAACATTTTGATTGGTGTGGAAACCTCGATCTTAACAATAATGACAGTCAATACAAATTGGTCAAGTCTCCACCATTGCTATTCGAATATGCATCAATCAAATACATTCCCTATGATCAAGGTATCGAATATGCAAACCGATTGATGTCAAGAGTTGAAGTTTTCGCCTTGGAAACTGATGAATACGATCACAACTCCATTAGCTCTTTATCAAGAAACGACCTTCAGGACATCGAAGAATATGAACCAATCGATGTGGATCAAACCTATTGTGAAGCAATCGCAAAGGATGGATATTTAGTATACCCTCCGATAATGCCAAATCTAAAGGAAATCATTGTCTCTAAATACTATGGATATAAGACTAGCTATAGTAAGCTTCTTGGTCATATCATTATGAGTACACCCAACGGTGATGGACATGGCATTGAAAGATTCACCATTGATATTGTCAAAGATTATTACGACCATCCACTACAAAACAATATCGAATTCCTACGACCACTTTTACAGTTTCACTCAAAGACATTGAAATCAATTAAAGTGTCTTATAGAGACTTTCAACCAGAAGACTATGAAACTTTGTTTGACATCTTGGAGGAAACACTTAACTTATTTAAAGAAAATAATATCAAGCTTGAACTGGATATTCCAAACTCTATTGGTTATCACATTAAGAATGATGTATATTATTTTATCATAGAAAGTTTAAATCAATATCAACAACCATCTGAAGATGATGAAGATGTAGATGAAGAAGATGATGAAGATGATGAAGATGATGAAGATGATGATGAAGAAGATGAAGAAGATGAAGAAGAAGAAGATGAAGATGATGAAGATGATGAAGATAAAGAAGATGATGAAGAAGATAATGAATAATATTTTTTTTTAAAAATAAAAATTTATTGTTGTTAAATTAAATTTGGTAGTTTATTTTTAAATTGTATTTTAATTTGGTTGAGTTGGCTTGTTTGATAATACTCTATCCAAATTGAATGCAGCACTAATCAAACTGAGATGTGTGAATGCTTGTGGGAAATTACCTAAAGCCTCACCACCTGAACCAATCTCTTCAGAAAATAGACCTAAATGATTGGCATAACCAAGCATTTCGTCAAACATTAGTCTTGCTTTGACCAAGAATTCACGGTGAGTTTTACCTGCTCTTGTAAGGGCTTCGATCATCCAGTAGGTGGCAATGTTAAAAGTACCTTCGGATCCTGTCAATCCATCCTCAGACTCATGAGTGTTGTATCTAAACACCAATGAGTTTGATACCAAACCACCTTCTTCGGGTGGCTTCAAGATCTTTTCGAGTGTCTGAATATTACGTGGATCGTTGGGAGCCATAAAGAATACCAGTGACATGATTAGAGTGGAGGCATCGAGATTGTCAGATCCATAGTATTGCGAGAATGCTCCGGTTTTCTTATTCCAACCCTTCTCTTGAATATCTTCATAGATGGTATCACGTATACGAATCCACTTATCGCGTGTCGCTGGGAATGAACGACGGTCAGCCAGACGCAATCCACGATCGATTGCTACCCAACACATAATCTTTGAGTAAACAAAGTGTTGTCTACCACTTCTAACCTCCCAAATTCCTTCGTCCGTTTCATTCCAGTGATCGCAAACCCAATCGATAAGCTTTCTAAGATGACTCCAAAATTCGTAACTAACCAACGAACCATATTTATTGGAAAGATAAATAGAATCCATAAGTTCACCGAAAATATCCAATTGTTTTTGATTAACTGCATCATTACCAACACGAACTGGTGAACTAATAAATAAATAGTTAATATTTACATATGTCGACTAGATTATTAATTAAATAACATACGATTTCTTATAACCTTCAAGATGATCCAATTCAATTTCTGGGATTCTATCATCTCCGTGAATACTATACATAATCTTCAAAGGCATTTCACCTCTCTTCTCGCACTCACTGTAGTCAGACTGTATGCATCTGTGCTCTAGCCACTCCATGAATCCTTTAGCTTCCTCGGTGAAACCTATTCTAATTAGACCGTACACAGTGAAAGCAGCATCTCTAATCCAAGTGAAACGATAGTCCCAGTTTCTAACACCACCAAGATCCTCTGGGAGTGAGCAAGTTGGAGAAGCAACGATTGCACCGGTCGGAGAGAATGTCAACAGCTTGAGAACCAGTGCAGAACGTTCTACCATCTCACGCCAACGTCCTTTGTAAGTACATTTTTCAAGCCACTTTTGCCAAAAGTCAACAGTCGAACGGAATAGATACTCCTCACGTTGACAACATCCAAGGTGATCACTGAAACTGAAGAGTTCAACATCTTCCTTTGGATCCTTTAACACAAAGATTGCACTGTCATTCTCCTTCAATGTAAACTTGCTGTTGATCTCACCATTCGGCATCAAAGTCATCGGAAAGTGTGAGAGTAACTCGAGTTCAACTCCGTTGGCATTCAACAAGTAACCATGTCTCTTTGCCTTGGCAGTGTGAGGAGTACGAGCGAAATTAAAAGTAGGGAAACATTTCATTTCGAAATCAACTTTACCTCTTATAACCTTTACTTTTCTAACCTATTTAATTGATCAAATTAAGATAAAATATTCTCAGAGATCTCTGTTTTTTGTTTTGATAAAGTTTGATACTTACTGTCCATTCCATTCCTTTACCATTTACAATTGGCATGTAATCAACAATGCTACAGACACCTTCCTTCATGAGAAAACGAGTCTGAAGCACGTTAGTATCGGGCCAGTAGCTTTGCTTGCATTTATAGGCCGACACTAATGGCTTGATACTCCAGTATCCACCCTTGTTGGCATCCAAAATCTTACAGAATATCGCAGGTGAATCGAAATATGGATAACACATAAAGTTCATTTCACCCTGATTGGAGACCAACGCAGTGGTTAACATATTACCAATGACTCCATGACTTTCAATTGCTGGATAATTTTTATCATCCATATTTTATTTTTATTGATTATTTTAATGATTCCGATTGAGTATTATTATTATTATTATTATAATTATTTATTATTATTACTATAAAATTTTAACAATACAATGATATTATTATTTAATTAATAAAATAAAATAAATTAAAATAACAAAATAGACTAGATGTCATGTCATTGAAAAATCATATTTGGAGATATTGTTATTGAATCTATTAATAACAATGTCAATTACATTGAATTGAATTTGATGTAGTAGAAAGTAGGGTGTTCTGTTATTTCATTTTATGTTATGATATTCATATTCATTAATAAACTCTACAAACTATACGACCTATAGGTTGTATATGCTATGCTGCTTGCTCTATATTGGTTGTGTAAATTAGTTTCATTCATGTTTCGGCGGTATCTACAGAGTGTAATGGTGGGATAGATAGATAGCACTGTTGTAGTTTGTAAAAAAAAACAATAGTAAGTAGTTTATTTTACAACAAAAAATAAAATAAATAAAAATAGTAAACAGTAAAATGAATCTGTTGTGACACGCATTTTGTAAAATTGTTTTTGTTTTTTTTTCCTATTCACACACCACCTCTAATTATTTAATTATATATTCTTGAATTGGTTTGTTCAACAAATTTGTAGGGTCAATTGAGTTTCTATAGCATAATTATAAACAAATGTTAAATTAACACAATTTTAATTTTAAAAATAACAATTGTTTTATTAAAATGTTACTTTTTTCGATTCGAGAGTAACAATTACCAAATTTACAAATGATCATTTGATTTGTAAAGAATTACTTTGACTTGACATATTAAAAATAGTCAACTTTTGAAGATTTAATTAATGTCATTTTTCCTTTTCTGCAAAGATTTTCCAAAGAATAATTTTTAAATCACCTTTTTTTTTTTTTTTTTTAAACCACTAACAAACTTTGCAAAGAATCATTCATTTTCAATTATTATATAAATATTAATATGTTGTTATCATGTATTATAACAATAATCTAGAAGAAGAAGAAGAAAAAGTACAAGATTTTTTTAATGTTAATACTAGTTATCAAGATGATCAACTAAGACATGAATATCTTTATCAATCTTATCAAAATACACTTTTAAATGAACAAACAGACAACAACACCAACAACAACACCCCAACTAAAGAGTTAGCGGAACCTGTTGGTGCTGATATCATACATTCATTAGACGACTCAATCGAACAATATATAAAAATCAATGAAACAACTGATGATTCTATATTTAAACATATAAATAATGAAAATGACAAAGAAGAAAATGAAAAATATCAGTATGAACATGAAGATGAGGAGGAAGAAGATGAAGATGAAGATGATAGTTTAATATATAGCAGTAGTAGTAGTAGTGGTGATTATAGTCATAATAATAGTTGTATATATAATAGTAGTATAAATGATAATGATAGTTTTGTAAATAATAATGATAGTAATAATAGTAATAGTAAAAGTGGTGGATCAAGTTCTTCATGCAGTTACAGTATAGATTATGATAGCGATGATTTCCGAGGTATGAACAACAGTATCAATACTCACATGGCAAGTCTTAATGATTTGTATCAGCAGCAACAACAACGAATCAATCAACATCAACAAAGACAAGCACAGAGAATACCGTTCTTCAGAAGTGTATACGGACAGCTGTTCATTGTCATTACACTTGCCATCCTCATGCAACTGCTAAAGACCGATGATTTCAATCATCGACATCACCACCACACCAGCCATCATAATAATTTCCAATCGAATGCCCAATCGAACGACAACTCCATACCGACACAATTTCAACCAAAAGATGACAGACTCCTAAAGATGATCAATCAATATGTATATTTCAACAAACTTGGCGATAGACCAACAACACTTTCCATACTTTACGATATACTTAAACTATCGCCCTATGACTGTGGTGCAAGTATGAGAATTGCTCAATTACTATTAGAAGATGTAAGTTTTGTTATCATTATCATGTTAATTTAACTTGATTTGATTATTTAATACTAGATTAAAATGTTATTAATTTGTTTTTTCAGGATGGTAGAAATATAACAACAGTTAATAAAGCAGAGAGTATGTTTATCAGAGCTTTGGATTGCGAAAGATGGTTAAAAATAGATTACATTACAGAGTTTGTAGATTTTTATTTATCGTTGAATCGATTTCAAGAAGCAGCTGCACTACTGACAAGATCGTCAACTATGTTCCCAGATGACATGAATTTTAAGATTCAACTTCAAAGACTGAGGTCAAAACTAAACTTACAAATTGAACCTTCACCAAATGGATATTGTTTTTCTGGATTAGATTAATAATCATATTATTTATTTATCATAATATTATATCATTTATTATATATTTAACTATAATCACAACAACAAAGACAGACAATCAATTAAACTGGATTGTATCAAAGTTATTTACTCTTATTTATATTGAAAAAACAAATAAATTATTTCAAATATTAATGTGGATACCTCAAATCTTTGGTTTTTTGGAAAAATTAAAGTTTATAAATATATAAATTTTGTTAAGAATATTTTGAATATTTTGTTTGTTTTTAAGCTTGTTGTAATTCACCACCAGCTCCGTTCTCTTGTAGACGTACACCTTTTTCTTTTTGGTCCATGTTTAGAATGTGGACGTATGGGTTGGACTTGGATGCACGGAACAAGAATGCAATGATACTGTAGAAGATGGAGTCGACTACCAAGTTGAAGATGACCACGGTCTTTTGACGAACCCATGACTCGAGGAAGTGCGATACCAACACTGAGACTGGCATCATCAAGAACCAGAAGGTGAAGATTAATCCAAAGTAGAGGAAGAACTTCTTCTTGACGATATCGACTTGCTTGACGTAGGAGTTACGACAGAGTACGATGAACCAGATCATAATGGTGAGGAAGAATGCCAATAAGATATAACCTGGAATGGTGTCGTAGAAGAATGTGTACATCTTACTTGGCATGAAAGTAACGTTTGGAACGAGGTAGATGGCAACTGACATCACAAGGATAACGACAAACATGATTACGTTGATGACACGACTAACGACATTACCATAGAATGGCGAGATGGTCCATCCTTGTCCAACGAGCAAGAGTAACAAGATGAAAAGAGCACGAGCAATCAAATCGAGCGAGGTACCGGCTAAATTGATATCCTTATGTCCGGATTCATAACGTAAGAACATTGCCCAGTAAATTAAGCAAACAAACAGAGCTAAGATCTTAAAGAATAAAACGATGGAGAATAGTTTCATGACTTTGGATTCGAGGTTACGGTGCCATAAAAAGACGATACTGACAATGGAGAAAATTAAAAGTGCGAGGAAGAAGAGGATGAAAGCGATTTCCGATTGTGGAATTCCTTGTTGGTCGGCAGAGATTAAAGAGTTGAAGGAATCACCATCGTTGTTTGCTCTGATCTCATAGTATGGAATATCGATTTGGTAGTGAGATCCGGTGTTTTGGTCACAATTGGCAATTGCGAAATACCACCATCTAGCACGACGTTGATCTACACTCACTGTCTTTCCATTCAATCCAGATACAGAATTAACTTGTGAAGATGCTGCCATAACCTAATTATTATTTTTTACATTTCCAATTAATATAAATTTAAATTTTAAATATTATAGATATTTATTTGTTCATTTTTACTTACACGTTCATGACATGTTAAATCACCTGTTGAAATCTTTCCCCAAACTGTATCTAAATCTGAATATAAAAGTAGTGTTGCATTTGGATTATTTCTGAAATCTACTTTTACATTTACAGTTGCATCGTCTTCAGTGAAACAAAATTTATCAATAAGGTACCAACTATCACTAGATAGTATAGCACCTTTAAAGATTTCTGAATTTCCTAATAGTGAAAATGTCGATATCACTACGAATAAAAAACATAATTTTATATTCATCTTTTAAAAAAAAATTATTTCTTTGTTTATTATATTATGATTGAAAAATTATTATTTAAATAGTAAAAAAGGAAGATTTAATTTCTAAATAAATAATAAAATTTATTGATAAATGAAAAAAGATATTGAAAAGATATATATATATAAATTCAAGATTGAAAATTTATTGACAAAAAAAGTATTTGTAAAAAGAATGATTTGGTTTGTTGTTAATTATTGAAAAAAATGTGTAATAGTGTAAATCAAATATATACAAAACCAACTCTAGTATAGAAAGGTTGGATTGGATTGGATTGGAGAAGGAAAAAAAACTAATCTGTTAGATAACAATAGTGAAAAACAAAAAGGAAATTGAGAGTTAAGGATATATAAAAACAAACAAATAATATTTGTATATGTGATGATGTTGATGTGGATGTTGATTTTGAATTTAATTAATGTTCAGTCTTGAATGTTAATTTATATTGTGTTTCTAAAAACAAAAAAAAGAATAAATTTGTTTTTTCTCTCTATTACACTCAAACTAATTTAATTAAACACAATCAATAAATCATATAAAAAACACACACACAATCAAAAACAAAACAAAAATAAACACACACAAAATAAATTGTGATCACAATCATACAAACTCAATACTTCATTCACACTTACTAATAAAACACACAGAATAAACAAACACATTTATTATTTTTCATTTATTTATACTTTGAGCTCTTAATAATTCCTCCTTTCACGATATCAACTTTGAAATCAACAAGTTCAACAAAGCCAGCCATTCTATATAAACAACAAATCAAACTCTCATTTGAATCCCCTATTTTACATATTTATATTGAAAAACACACACCAAATTAAATCACACACTTGAAAACAATTAACAATTTGATGCACTTATGCCCCCTACAAAAAGCAATTGCTTTAACAAACCCACCTATCAATTAATAATCACATCTTTATGAGATGTAAACAACAAATTAGGTAAATTTTATTATGATTATTCAATATCCGAAAGAATGGATGTTCCTAAATTAAAACCTCAAAAAAGAAATAATTTGATTGATTGACTGGCACTAGTAGTGTCAGTCAAAATGTTTGTTGTAGTTATTCTATTTTAAAAGTAATTTTACCTAAACTATTGACAACTTCTTCTATTTATAGATTTATCTATTCATTCAATAATAAACACTACACTACCAAATAATATTTTTGATCTTGTAAATAATTTAAAACCGCAGTTCCCTATCGTTTAATAATAATAATCTGTGAGATATTACTACGAGATACATGGATCATGAGTAATGTGGTACTTTGAATTTAATCTATATGAAAATTAACAACTTAAAATAGAGTAACTTACATTATGCTTTGGAATAAGAAGTAAACAGTACATTCGAATTTGTTTTAAATAAGATTAAAAATAAGAATTTATATGTATAACTAACAAACTTTATGATTATTATAAAATTGAATCAATTGGTTATTTTGACTTTGGACATTTCAAAGGCAATTGTTTCGATGTCATTATGTAAATTTGTGGTTCTTTAACGACCTGTATAAATGGTGGTGTTCTAAGCAGTTGGAATCTTGTAAATCCACTGATACTACCGGCAACATCGAATCCACTCGTTGCGTTCGGGGCTAATAATAAATCATAATCTGATAATAATACATCTCTTTCTTTCTTTGAATAACTATATTTATATTTTATATTATTAACGTAAAAAAAGTAGTTAGATTTATAAACCATCTTTTATAAAAATATATATCGACACACAAAACTTACTTCCAATTTTGGGAGATCTCACCAAATCTTGAAACACCTGTTATAGCTGCAATATTATCTATATGTACATTCAAAGGTTGTTCTAAACACTCAGAGTGCAGCTGGTGTAGCTGGTTGAATGCTTCACCACCCGGATAGTTTAGTGAGGATGCATGGAAGAAGAACGATGACAACACCAAGTTCGCACCGAAAATACCAATCATACCAATGGAAACCAATTTATAAATAAAACTCTTATTAAACTGTTTGAAACTATAAAGTAATAACCAACAATTGTAAGAAACTTTTATAATGAAAAGCCGGATATTTACATACATTCTTGCAATTGTAATGGCTGAGCCAAGTGAGAATATTGGGAGTGCGTAGAAAATGAATCTAAGCTCTTTGTGTGGGAGGAATGAATAGAGGAATACAAATAGTAAGATCGGGAGGAGATATTCGAGAGCTCTTCGATCGACTAGCATCGAGAGGAATGCCAGAGGTAGCCAGAGAAGAAGTGCGCGTGGCAACGCACTCGAGAAGTACCAGTGGAAAGGAGATACTCCCCATTCATGACTACGATTCTCAACGGTGTTGAATAGCAGTACTTCCATCTCAGGATAGATCGTTCTCTGCCAAAAGTAAGAGTCTATCAACACACTGACGCCAACCGAGAGCAGCGCAGTGACGACACCGACCACCAGGAGATTGGTGAACTTTAGTCGTTTGCCAATCAACATTGACAAGGTAACGGGTCCAGCCAATATTAAGACTTCACTACGAAAGATAAAGATTGCAACGGTGAGAAGTGAGATCGATACCGTCGATCGGTTGTCCAACCAATAGGCATAGGCAAGCACAACCAGCGATAAAGCAAATACATTTGGAAGTGGTCTACTGATGTAGAATAACAAATGAAATTGGGAGATGACCACCAGCGCAAAGCAAACAGCTACTTCCAAACCAAACTTTCTGGCGATCGATCGTTTCAATCTGATGAGAGCGGTGACACCAATGAAACCAAGCACCGCTCTCACCACATAGAGCATACAAAGCTTCGATCCACCAAAATACTCTACAACATACTGAAATGGACTTGATAATACAGAAACAAACAATGCACCAATAAAAGTACGTGGTATGACACCTGGGAATTCTAAATGATCATACTTTTTATATTTTATGTAAATTGTAAATTCATAGAAGATTAGAGATTAGAGATTAACATACATTATTTATATTGAATCTATGAATTAGAATATCATGCATTGCCTGTAGATTGAAACTTTCCTCTACTTTTGTATAGGGACATATATATACATAGATAAACATTAGGAAATAGATAGCTATTTCACTACTACCATCGAGAAGATCTAATAAAGTGCTTGGTTTCTTTATATTTGTTGTTTTGTTTGTTGATCCTCCACTATTACTATCTTTTGAAGTAGTAGTAGTAGATTTCCTACTTCTAACATTTGTACTCATCTTATTACTAAAATTGATATCAGTATAATATATTAATAGATTAATAGATCAATTTTAATTAAACAATCAGATCAATCAGATGACTCAAAATCCAAAAAGAGAATCCTTTTTTTTTTTTTTTTTTCAGTTTAGGTTAATTAAAATAGGACATGTGAAGTTCATTCACACAAAGATTTTTACAATATTTTTGCATTATTATTATCTTATTATTATTTATTATATAATTTTACTTTTGTTGTTATTATAATTTATGTATAGGTTGTATTGTTATTAATTGTAGCAAGTTGATTATTATTTTTTTGTTTTTGGTTTGATTATTTTAGAGCTTGTATGGGTTAGCAGTACTGTTAATACCGTTAAAGATGAATGTGTTATCTAATGGTACATATTGGTGAGTGATCAACTTGATGACCTCTTGTGATGTAACTCCACCCATCAACGATGCAATATTATGTAATTCACAGTGACCATATCTTGCACTAATAATAATGACAATATTTGTTTGGTTTGTTTGTTAGTGATTGATTTGATTTGGTTTGGTTTGATATTTAGATAAACTTACATTTCAGTAATATAATCATCTTTGACCAATGTGGTTGGGATTGATAGATCATTGAGAAGAGAGGTTACACATGATTTCAAAAGTGGAATGTCGGCATCGACTTCCTCATCGTTGAAACCTGGATAACGGTTGTAGATATTGTTGAACTTCTCGACTGCACGCAATACAATATAGAAGACGAGGTTGGAATCTGGTTGTTCCAACTCGGAGATCATGTATGCCGATCTGGCGGTGGCTGGAGTGAACTCGTCGACCAACGATCTGTATCTAACCAAATTCAAGAATCTAACGTTCTTACAGAACTTCTTGATCATCTCTGATGGAATCAAAGTCTTACCGACCGAAGAAACCAATGAATTTACAATCGAAGTGAATTCATCCAAATCTGCACTTGCTTTTTCGTGATAACTAGTTACCAATGAATGAATTAGATTAGTATTGTATCAAACTAAAACAAACAAACAAACAATATAAATAACTACATACATCTTTTGTAAATTAATATAACTGATTGTGTCGGCTGTGATATCTGGGATGGTTCCTTGGAGTGGAAGTACTTGGTGTGTCTCATGGAATTTCTTGAGGGCAGCAACCATCACCCAGTAGTCGTCGGAGGTGGATGACAAGTTGGCTGCCTTTGGATCGTTCATGATGGCAACGATGTCCGATGGCACAGAGTATGGCTGTAAGACCTTCCAGATGCCCTTGACACCCTCTTGGAAGTTCTCCTCGTCTTGGAAGCTGTTGGCATTGGAGATAAAGAACTTCTTGAATGACTCCTTCTCGTCTCTGGTCGATGGCATCTTTCCACCGTTGGAATCGACTTTCCACTTCTTCAACAAATGAACCATCAGTGTAATATATGGAACGTGACCGTGTTGTTGTGAATTCAACGATTTAAGATCCAACTGGTCGGCCATCTCCTCCAACTCCTTGAATGGATTATAGATTCTCAAGTCATCCAATGGTGTATCTGGTTTTGACTCGACAACTAAGTAGATTGATTAGATATTAGCTAGTTAGTTAGTTCCTTAGGCTTCTGTTGTGATAACAACAACAACAACTTACTTTGATGTTCTGGTACAACTAAACGAAGATAACCGATGTAACCATAGGATACAACGACGACTAGTGGGATGTTGTGCTCCCAGAGGTATTGGGAGAGTGTGGTGAGTGCAGCCTCTGGAAGACGATTGGCAATGACCAAATCAAACTCCTTGAAAAAGCTGATCTTCTCGTTGATCAAGTGAACTGGATCCTCTTCGCACGACGAACCTTTGACACGATCGTTCAACTCTCTGAGGAACTCGCAAACCTTCAACGCTCTGGAGAGTCCCAAACAACTCTTATCCAAAAAGAAGTTATTTCCCAAATCTGAAGCACTAACTTTATTTCCATCGACAACAGTGAATCCACCAATACCTACAAAATTGAAGATGATCATCAATTTATACTTTTTAATCAATATTGACACTTACAACTTACTACAATTCAATACTTCACTATACATACCTGGTAATACAAGATTCTTTAGAGTTTCAGTACCAGTGGCGGTACCATTGATCAAACAGATATGTGACTTTTCAAGTCTAGCTTGACCTTCTTCACCCCACAATCTGAGTTGTCTATCATATTTCTCTGTATCAGTCATATTTTTACTCTATCTATCTATCTATCTTATAATTATATCCAATACAACTAACTAAAGAATCTATCTCTATATTTTTATAAAAAGTTTTACCAATATCAAAAAAAAAAAAAAAAAAAAAAAACAAAAAACAAACAAATTAAATTAAAATGAAAATCATTGAAATTAATAAGAAAAAAAATATTTTCCTTTTTTTTAATTTTAGAAAAAAATCAAAACAAACAAATGTTGATTTCAGTTTGAGGGATGATCAATCATATAATAATATATTATTTAATCGAAGAATTGTTGATTAGCCAAAGTAAATAAGATATGATTAAAAAAGGTTGAATTTTAAGATGATGTGAGTCACTTAGTTTAGTTAATTAAAAGACATAAAAAAAACAGAATTGATATGTTATTGTTTGCTATTTTTTATCTTACACTCTTATTTTTATTTTATTTGATTAAATATTTTTTTTCTTTTGTATTGTTTTTTTATTGAAAAGGAAAAAAAAAAAAAAAAAAGATATTTTTAATATTGTTGTTGGATGATAATTATTTGTAATCAAAGTGGATTGATTTGATTTTAAGAGGAATGATTGAATGAATGTTGATTTTTTGATTCCATTACAAATATTTAATTAGTTTAATTAGTTCAATTCGATTGTAAGATGAGGGTGATTACTAAGATTGCCAAGAACATTACTATTATTAAAATATGCTCTTTGCAGAGAGTAAGCATTTTGTTTGAGAGTAGGCCACGCTTGTCTGTCTGACTCGAGTGTTTCTGGTGTGTGTTGCCATGGTGTGACTTCTTTGAGTTGCCGCTAGACTTATTGTTGGACTTCTTCTTCTTGGCGGACGATGGTGTTTGCGATTGATTTGATTTTCTGGGTGTTTGATGGTGACGCTTCGAGAGCGATCCATTCGATGATTTTCCAAAAGTCGACTGGCCATTGTCCGACAGTGTCGAGTCACACGATGCCTGAGTGGAGTCTGCATCTTCAGTCTCACTAGTGGTGCTTTCGAGTGAGTCATCTGCCAATGTACTTGGTGTGAATTCTTCAAAGGAAGATGATTCTTTCAAAAGTTGTTGTTGTTCAGGATTATTATTATTATTATTATTACTATTATCACTAATAATAGTAGTAGTAGTTGTATTATTGACTATTATTGGTTGTTGTTGTTCTTCTGTGACAACTGATGGAGTGGTGGTTGTGGTGTTGATTGATGACGATGAAGAAGTAGAAGAAACAACTTGATCTTTCTTTAACTCTTCCTCCTCGACTTTAACTTTAACTTGTACTTGTACTTTTGCATTGGGTTTAATGATATCTACATCTTCTAATTTAACAACATTATTATTATTATTATTATTATTATTATTATTTTCTACTATTTCTACATCTTTTTGGTGTTTTTGTTGCTCTTTGATCACTTCAGTGAGCTTCTCAGTCAAAGAAATAACAACTGGCTCCTGCTCGACAACTTTAACAACGTCTTCAACAGTGTTGGTGTTTTGGTTCAATGACTCACTCTCTGACTCTGACGATGACAAAGATGATCTTTCATTCGAACTATGACCATTGCTATGATTGTTATTCCTATTTCTATATCTATTGGAACTGTTAAGATCATTACTGCTGTTGTAAGGGCTACCATTACCATTATTATTATTATTATTATTATTATATCTATTGTTTCTTTTGTTATTTGGTGTAGAAATTGATTTCGGATGATAATTGCCATTGTTATTGTTATGATTATTATTATTATTGTTATGAGTATTATATCCATTGTAAGAGGACGAAAGTGAATGATGATGTTGATGCTGATGTTGTTGTTGTTGTTGTTGTGAAGGTGTTATTGGTGTTGGTATTAAAGATGAAGAATTTGAATCTACAAGAGAATGTTTAGATGATTTAAATGAATGTAAACCATTACCATTACCATTACTATTATTATTATTATTATTATTTATATATTGATGTTGTTGAGATTGTTTGGGTGAAGTTGGTGTATATTGAATGTTTGATGCCGATTGACTCTTTTTTTGAAGGAAATTATCTTTTGATTTTTGTTGTCTATTGTTGTTGTTATTATTGTTGTTTGTCAAAAGACTGTTACTACTACCATTCATATTAATATTACTACTACTATTATATAATTGTGGTGACGATCTGAATTGATTGATGTGGTTACCACTGGTATTGTTGTTATTATTATTATTGAATTCCTCAAGTTCAAATTTAGGCGAGGTTGGATCCTTCTTTGGTGTTACTTGTGGTGATGCTGGTTGTTTGTGTGACTGATATCTAAATATTTTATTGAGAACGAAATTCGATAGTTCCGACGAGGTCTTATCGATGATCTCTTGGTTCTCACCCGATCGATTCCAAACACTTATGATGTGTCTGCTTGATCTTACATTCAATACAAATCCACACTTTAAGAATAAATCATTCATTAGTTAGTTAATCAACTATTTCAAAACTAGTATTCAATAATAAACTTACAACATCATTTGAATACTCTAGTTGTTCACCGATTAGAGTTAGTATAGTTCTCATTACGATGGTACTCGATTGATCCTTGTGGCAGAGTAATGTCCATTTGCCACCGTTCTGATTGGCAGGATCCTCCCACATTGGTGTGATTCCACTTTTGAACAAACGAAGATTTGCATTCATAGGCAGTTGTGAAACATCCAGCAAATTATTCCAATAACTCCAAAATCCCTATAATTAAGTAATTGATTGAATGAATGTTAGACTTATACAAGTTGATCAAAGATTTGATATTAATAATTATAGCAACTTACTTGAACTGTATTAAAAGATCCAAGATTCTTTACATAAGATTGATAGTTTTCACAAGACGATCCTTTTGGCGCACCTTCATCATAATAAAAAACCCATTCACATTCCAAAAAGAATTTCTTCACGTGCCGGTTGCACTTTGTTGTCGTTACTGTTTTCCTCCTTGACGACTACCGCCAGCTCACTTGTGTTTTGCAGAGTTTCTTCTTCTTGTTGTTGTTCTTCTTCTTTTGTTGTGCAAACCTCCACTTCACTGCCACTGTTTTCTTTTTCTATTTCTTCTTTGATTTCATTTTCAGATTCATAGTTCCCATATTCATCTAAACTTTCTTCATCTTCATCTTCTTCCTCTTCCTCTTCTTCCTCTACCTCTTGATAGTTGATAACTTTTTTCAATTCGTGAAGATCATCTGGATGAATATCATCTTCTTCCTCTTCTTCATGATCATCATCAGTATTGTCGTTGTAGTCATTTTCTAAGATTTCATCGTTTTCATCTGATTCCCCCTCTTCTTCTTCTTCTTGTTGTTCTTCTTCCTCCTCTTCATGTTGTTGCTGTTCATGTCCATTCACATGTTCATGTTCTTCTACTTCCTCCTCATGAACGATATCATCTTCACTCAAATCTGAAAAGGAATTATTACTTTTTACACTGCTACTGTTGCTTGATCCACAATGATGATTGTCATCGACATGATTATTACAGGTTTTCATTCTCTGCTGACTATAGTCACCTTCATAGTTGTAATAATTATTACAACTGTTTCTACTATTACTATTAAAGTCGGTGGTGTTGTTGATGCTGTTTGGTGGTGGTGGTCCCACTTTATAATATTTTCTAGATGATGTGATCTCTGGAAGACACGTTTCTACTTCTAAATTCATTATTATTTTTTATTCTTTGAAAAAATAATTTTTGATATATATATATATAATAATATGTAGAGGAATGAATGTTTTGTTTGAACGGAATTGAATGGAGAGGAATGAAATGAATTATAATTATAATTTAAAATGTAATTAATTTACCAACAAAAAAAAACCAACTAAACTAAACTAAAAGAAAGTATTAATTACAGTAATAATAATAAAGATGATGAGTGATAATATATAATTATAATGATAATGACTATAATAAATAGAAATGATTGGTTAGTATATTACTTTTTTTTAATGTTTTTTTCAAATTTAACAATAACAATTGGACTAGAAAGAACAAAAAAGAATAAGTTAAAGTTTTGTAACCTTTTAACTTTGATTTCTCAACTAATGAAAGATGAGTAATGGATAAATGAATGAAACAATAGATAAATTATTTTAGATGCAATAATTGTAAAAAAAGAAAGAAGATCAACTTTAAACAACAAATGGATTTGAAAAAGAAAAAAAAAAAGGTAAAGGTAAAGGGATTGTTGTTGTTGTTGTTGGGTATTTAATATATATTAAATAATAATTATAAAAAAGAATAATGATGATATAATATTGTTAATAATAAGAGCAATATTATATTAAATTTAAAGGTGTTATATTATTATTTTGGTAGGTGTTTGTTATTGTTGTTGTTGTTTGTTTTGTTGCTGTTGTTTTGGTTGCATTGTTGTAATCTCACTCTTTCCTTTATTTTTGTTTGACCTGCATATTTGCAAGTCTCATTACATTTCTTTTATAAAAACAATTAAAACTAACTCAACACACTAAATAGAATAGATATAGTGTTTGCACACACACAAACCCAAACACACACAAATATAAATATAAATACAAAAACACACACAAACACAACTAATGGGTAAGTGTTGTTGTTGTTGCTCAGTTATTTGCCCTATTGAATTCAATAACTAAATTAAACAACAACCATTTTCTTTTTTTTTTTTGTTTTTTTTTTTTTTTGTTTCCTTCAATGACATAACACTTTTGAAATTGAATTTAACACACTCCAGGCAGCTACCACTACTGTTATTACAATGTTACGATAGCTATTGCTTCTCATCTCTCTTCAAATCTTTCAACATTTATGTTATTTCTCCATCATTTCAGTGTATTGCAAATGAATCGAAATGAAAATAAGTACAAACCCAAACACAGCAAATTTCAAAAAGAGACTCTTACACAAGATTAATTAATTTTGCTCTGATGATGATGATGATAATTTCTGCTTTGCTGCTATTGCTTGCATATAATATCGCTTCTGATGAAATGCTCGAACCCAATATTATTACTTGGTAATTTTTTAAAAAAATAAGTTATATTTGGATCTATAGCTGTTGTTGCTGTTGTTACCAATTAATTGTTGTTATTTTTTGAATGATTACTATAACTATTATTACTATAAATGTGTTTGTGTGTTTTGTGTGTGTGAGTCATTTTCTGTGTGTGTTGTGTGGGGTGAGTGACGATGATATATTAAATTTCAGATAGGATTCATTCAGATGAAATTAATTTATCACATGTAAATGATTTATATGTGCATACATTTAAAAATTTCATGTATGAGGAGTGGCGGTGTAGCGTAGTGTAGTGATTCGCAACTATTTTGGATAAATGTTCTATTCTTAATCTTACCTATTAGTAGTAGTAGAAATTTGCAGTATCAAATATGATTATTTATTATATTTTTCAAGTGTGTGCGTTGTGTTGTGGGGGTGAAAATGAAATGAAATGAAAATCGATGCAGGTATTGGTTTATATTAATAATATTTAAATATATTTATAAATAATTAATCTATGACCAATTGAATAATATGATATTATTGGGTTCAAAAAAAAAAAAAAAAAAAAAAAAAATTAAACAAAATTATGAAAAAAAAAAAAAAAAGCTTTGAAAGGAAAATTAAAATGAAAAAGTTTTTTTTCTGAATCAATTTTTAAAAATCTTTGAGGTTTTACTGAAAAAAAATTCTAATGATTGGTTGAAAAAAAGACTGAAAAAAATGTAGATTTATTTATCTTGCTGACACTGCAACACTAATGAATGATTAAAAAATATATTTATATATTAAAATTTTGATTGATAATAAAAAAAAAAAAAAAACTATAATTGTTTTTTTTTTTTTAAGATATATATGATAGAATTTATTGAAAATACTATATATATATATTGACAATATGGATTGGATTATAATATCAATAATACTCTAACTTCACTGGTAAAATAAATATTAAAAATAAATTTATTATTATTGAAAAAAATGATAATCATAGTTTGAGTTTGATTGGAAAGGGTGACGACGCAGTAACCACCAAAAAGATGTTTATTTTTATTTTTTCACTCAAAAAGACTTGATGTGGTGATTCTCAAAAAAAGAGGAACTGGAACAAAGATACCCCTTTTTGTTTTTTTTTTTTCTTTATTATAAACATCTTTTTTGTATTATTTGATTGATTTTTATTAAATTGTAATGTTATTGCCTCAGTTCCCTCTCTTTCATTTCCTTGTGATTTATCACAGAAAACACTGTTTTTGTAATTTAATAAACGTGTAATACTATGAAAAACAAACTATTCACCATTTTTTCACTCCGATCGTCACACAAGGAGTTAGATAGATCACCAAAACACAGTTTTGTTCAGATCAAAAAAAAAAAAAAAAACCAATATGATAGAAATTGTTTAAACTTTTTTTACTATCTAAATATATCTTTAAAGTGAGTCATACCAACAAACATCATTATTAATGAAGTGATCGTCTAGATCAACTTCATCAATTTGACATTGTTAATATACTCAATCTATCTCTTCTCGCTCTCTTTACTCTACTTTTTTATTTTATTTTACATTTTATAATCGATTGTATTGTTAAAACAATCGTATTTTCTAAAGTTTTGTTTGCTTGTTAGTGAAACATTTGATTTGTTGATAAATATTACACACCAATTGGATGTGTTGGTGATTTCGAAATTGAATGTTGATTCGATTGAACTAATAACTTTCAATGTGTTTTGCATTTGCATGTTGTAGATGTCTACTCTTCCCATAATCGATGACGTCGAAAGAGTTGAATGGGTGAATGTCATTGTGGTAGGTGTTGAAGAAGCACTAATTCTTCTTCTTCTTTCATTACCATAGTACTAAGAAAAATGTTATTGAAAAACAACCAATTACAACAAATAGTCACTAAAACCTGTTATCTATCTATCTATACTTCAAGATTCTATTTCTATCTGAGGAGCTAGTGGTTGTAGTTGTAGTAGACTTAAAAGTAATTGAATTAATTGTCATTGGATTGATTGATTATCGGTTAAGTTGGTCGATTGCTTTGTCGGTTGAATTGGTTGGACTCGAATAATGTGCACATTTTTATAATAATAATTATAATAATAATAAATAATTTTTAAAAAAAGTTAACTAAAAACTATAGATTTTTAGGTAACTAACTAAATCGGTCGTATTCTATGTTATATATCTAATCTAATATATATAAGTATAATATATAAAAATAAATAGTATGTTTGTTTTTTAGATATCAAAAATATAGGCAGCACCACCATGATTCATATTGTCGAGTCCTGCCAATTCGGTATCGACATCAACTCTAAACCAATGGAAATACTTCATCACCATAAAGAAGACGGCGGACACAACGATCGCCCACATTGTCGCCATAGCAACACCAACCAGTTGCACCCACAACAACTCTATTCCACCTCCATAGAAAATTCCACCATCTCTACCGTGCGATGCGAAAAATGCAACACTAATCACACTCCAGGCACCTCCAAACAAATGGACGGAAGTCGCTTCCACCGGGTCATCTATTCTCGCCACATTCAACAATATCCAAGATGATGAATAATAAATAATTCCACCAACAACTAAGTTTTAAGCAAGAGGTTAATTAGTTTGTTTGTTTGTTTTCTCATATATTATTAAATTATTAGGTAAGTTACTTACAACCAACAATTATACCAGCCCATGGTTCAATATATGCACATCCGGCAGTGGAAGATACCAGTCCGGCAACTAGTCCGTTGATTCCTTTGACTAGATCGTATTGGCCAGTGAAAAGACGTCCCATTGCCAGGACTGTGAGGAGTCCGGTCGATCCAGAGAGTGTGGCGACAATGGAAACTCGGGACAATGGCAGTGCGGTGGTCATTGAGATGGAGGCGCCACTGGTGTAGCCGTACCACGAGTACCACAGGATCATCGCGCCAAGCGAGACCAACACCACGTTGTGTCCGGGCAACGATTTCGGTCTGCCGTTGTCGTGGTCGAACCGACCGATGCGCGGACCCAACAGGAAACTTCCGCATGCGCCACACGCACCGGCGACAATATGCACGACGGCGCCACCGGCAAAGTCCGCTATTCCCAGGCCTGCCAGCCAGCCGTTGCCCGACGACCAAATCCAGTGTGCCACCACCGGGTAGATCAGCGTGGTCTGGAGCAGCGAGAACAGCACGTAGCAAGGCATCTGTGTGCGCTCTGCCATGGCGCCCGTTGCAATGGTGGTGGCGGTCGCAGCGTACGCCCATTGTATCAGCCAGTACGAGTAGTTTGTGAAATCACGCAAAAAGAAACTGCCAAACCCGATGAATCCATTCGACCAATCCGGTCCAAACGCAAAAGCATGTCCAAAGCAATAGAATCCTATCGCTCCTATCGCTGTATTTATCAGGTTTTTCAACAAAATCGATTTTGTATTCTTTGCTCTAACCATACCAGCTTCTATCATTCCGAAACCAGCTTGTAAAACTATAATAAATAACAATCAACCATTATCATTAGTAACTGGTTGTAACTAATCTGATTGATATAGATATACATACAAAAAACAAGATTAGCTGCATCAAGAACCCAACTGGCACCTATTATACTCTCATCTATTGAACTTGATCCCATATTTGATGAGGATGATGATAAACTATTTGGTTCCGCCATCTTCTACTCTATATTTATATATCTTTATCACTACTTCTATACTTCTATCCTTCTATCTATCTATCTTCTCTATCTCTAACTTTTCTTATATATATATTATCTTATCTAATATCTATTCTATCTATTGATTATTATTATTATTACTAAAAAAAAAGGTTTAAATTATTGTTATAAAGTTTGTCATTATATTTGTTTTAACTATTGATCAATCTATGTAATTATAATCTGGTGTTACTTTTATTACTAATATTGAATTTAGTTAAGTTATCAATGTTCTTGTATCTATGTATTTTAAATTTAATAAATAAATATATTAATTAAGTAGTAATTGGTTGAATTGACAAAAGAAAAGTGTTTTAGATGTTTTAGATGTGTTAGTTAGTTGGTTGTTATTATTGTTGTTGATGTGTTTATTATTTTTTTTGATTTGTTTTGAAACTTTTAAATTAAATTTCAAATTTATAAAATAAAGTTGATTTTTTTGTGTTTTTTGATATAAGGTAACACAGATTTAATTAATTATAAATATTTGATAAGAAATATTATATATTTTGATTTATTTTTGTTATTATTGTTATTATTTAAAACAAAATAAATTTATTTGTTTTAATTTTTATGGTGATGTTGATGAGCTTGTCAAAAAAAAAAAAATTGGTGTGAAAAAAAAAACAAAATATTATCTTTTAATAAAAAACAAAATAAGAAATCGAAATAATTTTGGGGTGGATAGAGTCTCATTGATCGACTGATCACAGCCAAAATCAAATTGGGGTTTGCAATAAAAACAATAAGAAATCGAAACAGTTTTGGGGTGGACACAGTCTCATTGATTTTTACAAAAAAAAAAGATATCAAATAAAAAAAAACCTCAAAAGAAATCAAATTTTTGGTGTTGGGCTCATATCAACTCTAATTTGAGGATCTATCAATATGGTTTTTATTTTTTATGATTTTTGTGAAGATCTTCATCATTAAACGTTAACAGATAATGGATATGCACCATACAAACAACTTGTAAATTATTTGATAATTCTAGAAGATTTAATCTAAACTTTGGATATCCATATTTTTAATAATAACGTTTTTGTTATAAATAATTTTTGAAATATTAAAAAAATATATATTTTAAATAATAACATATACATTAAATATTAATTGTTAAAAGTATCAAATTTTATTTAATTTTCTTTTGTATTATAATTGGTAGCAAAATATAGGTGCACAAAACATTGATTGTCATTTTTTTTTTATCGTTTCGTTTTTGCTAATTTTTTGTATTTTTTTGTTTTTTTTTTTTTAATTTTTTGATTTATCTAAAAAACAAAGTTTGAATAGATTAATAACGCTTAGTATATATTTATATAGATTATCAAAATGGTATGTGTTCATTGAATTATGTTTGCTTTTAAAATAGAAATGTTAATATTTGTGTATGTTTTATTTTTTAATTAGGCAAAGAAAAATAGTAAAATTTTGAGAAGAAGAGAACACGCTTATGATCTTATCAGAGAGAAGGAAGCAATGGAGAGACGTAACAAGAGATTGGAAAGCAAACAAAACAAGAGAAAGATGGAAGAAGAACAAGAAAAGTTGCAACAAAAGATGGAGGTTGATGAAGTAACCGTTGAAGGAAACAGAAGAGGTGGAAAGAAAATGAGAAAATCATCTGATGAATAAAGGTACCTGATATATAGCAAGATAGATAGATAACAATAACAATAACAACAACAACAATGATATAAGTAATATCAACAACAACAAAAAAAAAACAATTTAAAATTTTCACATCAATTACACAAATCGATTCATAAATCAATAGTATAAAATCGATAGGTAGATAGACAAATCGATTGATTGATTGATCGATCGATCAATCGATCTATCTATAATGTAATTGTAAATAAAGTTAAAAGTTAAAAGTTAATTATATATATATATATAATAGTCAATGATTTAAATCATTAATCATCTTTTATTGCACCGTTTGCCAATGACAGATATTCTCTAACCTTTTGTTGGTCTATCAGTGTTTGATTATCCCAGTCATCTATGATCTTTGAAAGTTCTTCTTGATTCGTATAATTTATTTTCTTTATTAGTTCATCTTTTCTTAAGAATCTTGATAAATATTTATAAGGAATTAATATTAATATGTAAAAAAGTAATTAAGCAGAAAGTAATAAAGTAACATACTCTTGTTTAAAACTATGTATTATATAATGTATCCATTGATACAAATTTGAAAGTGGATGATCGGATGGTGTACCGCTATTGAAATCAAGTTGTTTGGTGTATTTGGTATCGAGTAGAATTGGTGTCTCTATGTACTTGTTGTAGTGCTGTCGGAATTCAAAGGCGAGCGATGTCATCTTTTCGATTATCTTTCGTTTGCTTTCGTTGTATCTCAAGAGTGATCGCATTAGCTCTTCGATTCTCTGACAGTGTCTTAGTTTAAGTTCATTCATTATCACTTGATTAATAGGTTGTTGTTGTTTGTTCATTAACATTTCATTGATGATTTGTTCATCATCACCATCACCATCACCATGTCGATGTTGCTGTTGCTGTTGCTTATTCACAGCAGGGAAATGAGAGAACTGTAATGTATTTAAATGACGATTCTGAAGATTTTCGTTGTTCATTATCAGCTGCAAACGATCGACACACACCGCCACACTATTGAGTGCAGTCGCTTGATTCCCATCGTAACCATTCCACAAAGCTATCGACTGCGATAGCTGATCGAACACACTTTGATAGTATTTATAACACGATAGAATTGAAATGTCACCACCACCACTATTACCACCACCACCATCTTTTTTCGTAGGTGATAATACTGTATTTTTAACACTATTATTTATATTTACATCATCTTTATTACTATTGCTATTGCTATTACTATAGTTATTTTCATTATTGCTATTATTTACATTGATAAACCAAGGTATATAGTTATTACTACTATCACTATCCTTCATTATGTTTATTTTGAAAATTTGAATGTATTTTTTCAATGAGTAGTGTTTGTCTCGTATTAATGTTTGACTGAGTAACTCAGTAAAATAACCACATTCAAATCGATGGTTTGTTAATATAATTATTAGTTGAATGTGATTGATAATCGAAATTTTATTATTTTTCACCACTAGCACAACAATCCATTTCACTGTGTTATTATACCTTACAATTTTTCATTCACCATTTGATGTAATCTTGTGTTTTCACATCTACTCTTACAACTTTTAAAACAAAACTACTCAAAACATAATACAAAAAAGAATTTATCACTTTAACAAAAAAAAAATAAATAACTAACCGCGATAAGATCAAAGATGATTTTCCAATAGGAAGTTGGTTGAACTAACATGATCAACATCAACAAATAAAATAAAAGGTTAAAACAAAACAAAATAAAATAAAAAGAAAAGAAAAGAAAAGTAAAAAAAGTAAAAGAAGAAACAAAGAATATAAATAAATATATAAATAAATAATGTTTTAATTTTTATTTAAATTTAATAATAGAAATAAAAAAAAAATGATAAAATATTTTAAAATAATAATATTCATAGTTTATATTTATACATTCCAATTAACATTTGGACAAATGGGAAAACCACCAAATCCCTATACCGATCGAATAATGATAACTGGGTACAATAAAATAGGTCCAAATGGAGGAATATTAACAGTATTTGGAAATGGTTTTCCAAACGATTTAGGAAATGTACATATAAAAGTTGGAAATACTCAATGCAATGATGTTCATCTCATTGGATCCAACAGTGTTGTTTGTACCCTCGATAGTCCAGATAGTGGAGTTGACCTGTCACAGAGATTCGATCTATCGGTGACAACCGTCATCGATGAAGATAGTAAACCATCGAAATATCCATTTTACTATGATTGGCCAATCATTGAATCGGTAGATACAACCAATATCTATTTCGATCAACAAAATATCGTTGCAATCAATGGTAGTAATTTCAAAGAGAATATGGCTGTCAATTTCGAGTTTATAGAATATGACAATGTTTCTATAGGTTGTAACGATATAATACTAGTGAATTACACTTATTTAACTTGCCAATTATACATACCAACCTATCTTTTTCAAAATGATACCAATGGTGACAATGGCCAACTTTTATTCATTGTTACAGATTCATTAATTTCAGTCAATGTCAGTAATATGGTTGTTCCTTTCAACCAAACTCTTATAATACAAAATTCATCAAATCAAAATAATAATAATAATAATTTTAATCATAATCATAACAATCGTAATCATAAACATAAACATAAAAATAATCATAAAGGATCAAACAATCAAAATAACAACAATAATGATGATAATGATAGTGAAGATAATTATGATAGTGATATTGATGACAATAATAATAACAACAATGAAAATAGAAAGATTCAACAACTATATGATGATGATGAACATGATAATGATCACATAGATAGTTATGAACATTTAGAATCATTCGATAGGTATTGGAGGATACCATTAGTAGTTATATCAGTACTAATTGGTATATTAACAATATCAATGTTGGTTATATATTCAAGGAAATTATTAAAAAAGAACCAATTTTAGGTTACTTTTAATATCTATTAATAAATATATAATGTATTGTATTATGAACACTTAATTTGAACAAACACTTTTTTTTTTAATATTCGAATCGATATTTTTAAAACACTATACTTGACTTCATTATAGCAGTTGTTACAATTATTTGTTGAATATATTCCATCAAATTTCTTGATGATGATGTATGTTTTCCAATCTGTATTATTTCTAACTTACAACTATCCTTTTATCTCTATCTTTCTATTTAACCACTATTAAATATGTTTGTTGTTTTAATATTTTAAATATGATATCAATATGGGTTGATACATATAGTAATTCAACACCACCACCAACACCCATTGTTGAAGAGAACATCTTTAAAGTGTAGTGTCAACACAAATTGGAACATAACTTTTTAAACAACCACACTTCCACCACTACCACCCACTTTGGGTATAATAAAAAAATTCATTCTATATATATTATTACAGCTATGTATTAAGAAATGAATAAGTTAGAAGTGAAGTGAAGTGAAGTGAAGTGAGGTGAGGTGTCATCTATATTCTTTATAAAATTGTTTGAAAATGACAGGTGAACTGAAATAACACAATTAAATGATTGATAATTAATTAAATAAATAAATAAAATAATAATGTAATATTTACTATAAATACTATTGAAGATAGATACTTAGAGTATCATTTAATATTTATTACAAACATATATATATTTTACTTTTCACAAAAAAAAAATAAATTATGAATAGTTATAAATACTTATTTATAATATTATTATTTAAATTTTTAATTGTAATCATTCAATGTCAACCAACTATTGAATGTCAAGGTGATTATCAATGTGGTGTTCAGCCACAAGCTCTATGCTACAAGGGTTTGAATATATTGCCTGGAATCGGTCTTGATGAAACCAATCAGAGAGTGGTGATCGTCGGTAAGTTCAATGGAAGTTCCAATGCACCGTCGAACGTCAACAACGTTATTACTGTGCCGTTTGGAGGTGGTAAACCATCGATTCTCTTCCCAATCACTACGGATTTGTCTGGCGGACCTGGATACAGCATGGTGCTCGGACTGTATGGATATCTACGTCAGACAAACACTCCATACATCCACAACAGCCAGAGAGCAGCACCGGTAGTCGGACCGTACCACGGTGGTGACACCTCCATTCCCAACGTCTGGTATATTCGTGGTTACAATCTCGGTCTCTACTTTGACGAGGTGAACAAGCGAACTTTCTACTGCGACTGGAATCTGCATCGCGTTTCCAACATCCCAAAGACGGTCGATGAGAAGAACGCCGGCGACACCATCATGTTGGACGGATCCTACCAGAACAATCGTTGTAACTTCCTCGGTCTAAAAGACACCAATCTGCTCTACGTAGTGCAAGTCGACTACGCCAACACCGTTGTTACAAACATCTCCAAGATTCCCGTCGGTTGTAACAATTGTTCATTGTCCGAATTGAAATTTGTACTCTCGGTGCCGGTCGAAGCAGGTTCCTTTGTGATGAGCAACACCCATTTCTACCTGGGAATGAAACCTACTTGGTCATCGAACACCAGCAGTGGAATCATGCAGATTCCAATCAATGGCGGTCCATCAAAGATGTTGACAAACGATCCTGTTGTCAGCATGGCACTGGATTCCGCCAACACCCGTATCTTCTACACAACGACCAACAACGAAGTGAAATCGGTCGGACCGTTGGGTTCATCGACACCGGCAGTCAGTGTGTTGTACCAGTCGGCAGCGTCACCTCTCAATCGATGTGCATGCGCTCCAGGCTTTACAGGTGACCAATGTCAAACGTGTTACAACGGTAAAGTACGATACTTGAGCAACGGCACACCCCAGTGCGTAGCTCTACTCGCAGATGGTCGTCCTTCGAATTGCATCTTTGATTACGAATGCGGTAATGTCCCAATGGCTTATTGCGATGGTATATGTGCATGTAGAACTAATTTTACCGGTAGTAAATGTGAAATATGTTCGAGCGGCAACATTGTTTGGGATTATGGATTTCCAACTTGTGTTTTATAAATTAATTATTACTAAAATTATACAAATTACATAATAATTTTTTATATTAAAGGTTTTTATAATTAAACAAACTTTTTTTTACTTCGATATTAATACCATTTTTTTTGTTTAAAAAAAAATGACCATTTTTTTAAAATAAAAGTGAGAAATCTGTTGTATATGAACCTGATAGCTGGGTAATACCTAATTAATAATTATGATGATTACATTATGAATAAGATAAAAATTTGATACCAACAAAATTCGAATATTAGGTAATTATAGAATCTCAATTTCGTAGATGGAAAAAATTCAAATATCATAAATATAAATTAAAATTATTAATACAATAAAAAAAATATTATTTTATTATTTATCTACTTGTTTCTTGATTAACAATGGTAAAAGTGTAAATCTTTTAAACTTTTTTGCAGCTTTAACTCCAATTTTGGAACAACCTTCTGTTCTATTCTTAAGCAACCATTTAGCAGTTTTTGTATGTCCATGTATCACTGCCAAGTCTACAGCAGCAGGAGAACAACCTTCTGTTCTATTTTCATGAAGCCACTTTACAACTTTTAAATGATTTCCAGATGCTGCATTATCCATGCATGATGTTGAACAACCTTCTGTTCTGTTATTATGAAACCAAAGAATCAATTCTAAATCGCCTGTGGATCCAGCACAATCCATTGCTTGTCGAGTACATGTTTCATTTGTATTCTCATGGAACCATTTCACAATTTGGAAATTCTTGCCAAAAGCTGCAGAATCAATTGCTGAACCTTCATGTTGTTGAGTCTGATTTGAATAAACCCATTTGACAGTTTCCAAATCACCATCAGCTGTAACATTTCCCAAACAGTGGATTGAGAATCCTTCAGATCTGTTTTCAAATAACCATTTAGCCAACTTCATATCTTTTCTACTTAACGCACCATCCAATGCAAGAGTAGTACAACCTTCTGTTCGATTCTCGTGTAGCCACTTTACCACCTCAGTTCTACCGTTTAAAGCTGCTAAGTCCATCGCTTGTTTCGAACAAATCTCTGTCGAATTCTCCAAAAAGAATTTAACTAATTCTAAATATCCATTCTGTGCTGCCTCTTCCAATGCCATCTCTAATAATTCTTCATTACGATTCGAATTCAACCATCGCAAAATATTGTAATGTCCTCTTCTAATAGCCATACCCATTGAATAACTTATAGACTCTTCAGTTCGATTTTTTTTAAACCATTCAATAATTTGAATATTGCCACTCTCTATAGCATAACCCATTCCATCTTCTGAACATCCCTCAGTTCTGTTCTTGTTTAAATAATTTACAATATCGATCTTACCAGCCGAAAGTGCACAATCCATAGCATCAGTGGTACATCCATCGATTTCGTTTCTGTGCAACCATTTAATTGTATCTAAAGTTCCGTAAATAGCAGCTTTAGTGTAAAGATTATCATGATATGAAGATGGATATTTTTCTTTTTTCACTTTCTTAAGATAATCCAAGATATGAATATGATTTCCACGGATTGCTTGGAAATACATTGAATTGTTTTTTCTATCTTTTTTTCTGTGCTTTGCCAACCATTCTATCATGTCCAATCGTCCAGCGAAAGCTGCAAAATCAAAGACTCTATGTGATTTGTAGAATGATATTGGCGGTACTTTGGAAGAGAAATACTTTAACAATTCGATATCTCCACTAAATACAGATTGAAGCATGGCATTTGCATAGTTGAATTGATCTTTAATATCATCTAAACTCTCGAGATATTGAATGATATCCATCTTTCCGAAATTTGCAGCAACCTGCAAAAGATCCTCTCTCACATCATCGTCACTGTCACAATCATCCACCGGAAAGCATAACAATTCTCTTTTGATCTTTAAATCTTCAACGAAATACTTTAATATATCTAAACTACCTGCTGTAACTGCGTTTTTTAGAATAAAAAAGATCGAAACATCCTTGATTGTATTGATCGGATTTGATTGAAGATATTGTTTTAAAAGTTGTAGATATCCATTGCCTGCCATCACCTTTGGATTCGTAATTAACTCATCCCATTTATATCTTTTCTCTGGTATAGTTTTACTAGAATAAGATGTAACATTTCTAAAAATACATTTATTTAAAACAAAATTATTAAAAATAGATAACAATAGAGATTTATCCATTTGTGTTGTTGTTTTTACTAAACTTCATAAATTATTAATGCTTAAGATCAATTTTATATTAAAAAGGTAAAAAAAATGGACATTCCTAAAAACAGAAATTTTAAAGAAAAAAAAATTATTTTAAAAACAAGCTTTGAATAAAATAAATAAAAAAATAAAAAGATCTATCCTATAATTAGGCATAGAACTCATATTAATTAATACTATATTCTTTTTATCTTTGTTGAATATTATCAATTGCTTCAACTAAGTCTTTGTTTGCTACTTTCACTGTGGTGTGTAGCCTAGTTACTTGATGGAGTAGAAATTTGCTCATCATCTTATTAAACTTGGCGTGGTAACGTTGTTTGGGAGAGAAACGTCCTTTTGAAAAAAATAATAAAATAAATTTACACAGTTTTTATTCATTAAATTTATCATATTATTCTCTCTCTTTAGTTTCAAAGAATTCTAATGTAAATTGTTTGTACTACTATTAATTATTTGTTTATCAAAAATTTTTGGCTTTTGCCAACTGAAACCAGATTTAGGGTGTGATTTTATTTAATTTAATTATTTTTAGGGGGTTTGTTGTGATTCCAAAAAGGATAGTGGGGGTGATTTTGTTTTTTATGCAAACAAATTTTGAGCGTGACATTTAAATTAAATGAAAATAAATTGTGTGCATTTATTATCATAAATAATTATTACAAGTCTGTTTATTTTTTTTTATTTTTTTATATTTTTATCAATTTAATTAATACAATATAAACTGTAAATTAAATAACTTTTTTTTTTGTTTTTTGCATTAGTTTTACTATTTTTTTATTTAATTAAATTAGTGATTCATTCATTCATTATTGAAATTTAATAATCTATCTATCTATTTATCTATCTATATAAATTTATTGTAAACATTTTAATTTTTGTAAATATATATCATTAATATTCTTATTCTTATTCTTTGAAATATTTTTTTTTTTATATGTCTGAACCAATAGCAACATCACCTACAACTACAACTACTACAACTTCAACATCGAATACAAGTAATAATAATAATAATAATAATACAACAATGATTCCAAATAAAGTATCTCCATCATTGAATGGATCACAACAACAACAGCAACAAAAAGGAAGTGATTCGCCAACACAACAAACAGCACAACCAGAGATTTTCAGTGTTAAAACTGTGATGTTCAATGAAAAAAAGAGAAATATCGTCACACAAAAGCAAAACGGTCCATGTCCGTTGATTGCAATTATTAATATTCTATCATTAAGAGGTTGTGTTGATTTACCTGAAATTCCAATTACATATGACGATTTAGTTACAAGAATAGGTTCTTATCTTTTAGAGAATACTCCACAAGTATGTTAATCATAATAAATTATCAAATTCCATATAATCATTATTAACTAATACTCGTTTTTCTATTATAATTATTTAGTTTAAAGATGGAGAATCACAAGTAGATCATGAAATAAAGATGAATCATTCAATGAATATTCTACCATCATTAGTTAATGGATTGATATTAGATATAAGATTTACAGGGTATCGTATCTATAGTATATTAAAACAACTTGGTACTTATATATACTAATGTATTATATTTATATCTATGTTTTTAGTGTTAAAGATTTCGATACATCTTGTGATACTAATATATTCCAATTGTTAAATATCGATTTGGTACATGGATGGCTGGTGGATCCTCAGGATGTTGAATTGGTTTCGATCATCGGAGACAAGACCTATAATCAAATCATTGAGAAACTATATCTACATCAAAGTAAACAAGCGAATAACAACAACACCAATCATCCAGCAGCAGCAGCAACTCTATCCCCAAAGGAAGTTAAGGATATACCTTCATCACCTCCACCTCCTTATCCATCTTTAGACAACAATAACAACAATAGCAACAACAGTAAAAATGAAAGTAGTAATAATGATAATGATGATGAGGTTTACGATGAATTTGATCCTATTCCTAAGAAATCTAATTCACCTAAAACAACGACGACAACAACTACGACTACGACGACGACAACAACAACAACTTCTACTACTTCAACAACAGCAAACAATAACAATAGCAATAATAATAGTGATAAAGGAAAACAAGATGTTCATGGATTCCCAAAGGATATTTTAACAGAGGAAGATGATAGTTATTCGAGTGGACTTTCATCGGATGATATTGTAGTCGATATGAAGATAGCACAGTTCTTGAAGGATACATCGTCACAACTATCGTATCACGGACTGTATGAGCTACATTCTAATCTCAAGGAAGGTGAACTTTCTATACTTTTTAGAAACAATCATTTCGCAACTATCTACAAATCAGCTGGTTCTCTCTATCTCTTGATTACCGATGAAGGTTACATTCAAGAACCCGTTGTTTGGGAAAGATTATCACAAGTAACTATCTTTTATATTATAGTAATAATTCACTTACTTATTTACTTACTTACTTAACTTAACTTAACTTAACTTAACAATAACAATAGATAAATGGAGATTCAGAGTTTTTATTATCAGATTTCAAACCATACCAGAAAATAGATCCATATTCAAACTTTTCTAATTCTCCCAAGGTTGGAGATGCCACTGTTGTTCCCACAGAGTTTATGACTGATGAAGAATATGCTAAATATCTACAGGATCAAACTAATGCCAATCCAGATACAGAGTATGTATTAACAACGATTAAAATAATAACAAATTAGTTAGTTAGTTGATAATTTTATTAACATTGTTAATTTATTATAGTCGTGACTTTGCAGTTGCATTACAATTACAAAATCAAGAGAATCAAAGAGGTAAAAAGCGTTCAAATAACAACAAGCAACATCAACAAAGAGATGACAAAGATAAAGGTGATAAGGAAAAGGATAAGAGTAAATGTAAATTACAATAATAATAATAATAATATCAATATATAAAGAAAAAAAAACCAACAAAAAAAGAGATAATCATTAGATTTAAATAAAATATGTATATAGAATTCAAAGAAGATTGGTTGTTGTACGTTGGTCATCGATTATTCGATGATTTAAAGTGATTTATTTATCTTTTATATCTGTTTCGTTTTGTTTTTGATTCTTAATTTACTTGTTTTGTTGTTGTCTATTTATGTGCAAGTAGAAGTCAAACGCATGCAGTCATTTCCTAAATAAAAGTTTTGATTCACAGGATCTTTAGTCAGAACTAAAGTTTGTTGAAATTGATGTGTAACCTGACCAGCCAATGTAACTTTGCCAGAAACTGTAATCATCATTGATGTAACTTGTTGATTTGTACCTATTTGAATGTTAAATTAATGTTAATAAACATCTTTTCAACCAACCAATTTCTGTTGTTATAATTGCTTTTGCTTTGATTAATCATCTTTCATTTTCATACCTAATATATATTGAGCGTCGTAACACTCTACTTTATGAACGGTTGGAGGTAATTCTCTATATAAACCTTCAATCTTTTCTAAACCTCTCAGTTCTGTACCATTCCACAAGACCATACTATTTTCTTTATATAATCTTAATAATTTCTAATTATAGTGATTTTTTTAGGTATCATTATAGTTATATGATTATTATTATTATTATTATTATTGTTAAACAATGTTAGTTGATTTACTTTTATTATTATTGTTATTATGATTATTAATTGTTATTATTATTATTGACTAGTTAGTGCTATTCATACCGATCTATCATTATCTAAAAAGTTGTAATAATTGTCCTTATTTATTTAAAAAGTTAGTTAATAATGAACTATTACAAATTTGATTTGTAACATATATATATATATATATATATATATATCAAACTATAAATATAATATCAATTCATATTATCATACCTTTACAAAAGCTTCAGCAGTTTGACTTGTTAAATAGACATTATCCATTTGCTTCTTAAAGTTGGCTTCTTCTTTATCTTTATCTTTTCCATTGGTTGAGGTTGTTGAAGTTATATTAAACATGGTTTGCTGTGTAGTTGTTATTATAAATTAAGTATATTATATATAAAATTACTAATGGGATATATATGTATAAAAAAAAAAAAGTATCGATTTTTTAAAAAAAAACAAAATAAAAAAAAATTAAAAATAATTCTTGCTATGCAACTCTGTCACCATCATAGCACTTATTCAACAACATACCAATCAAACTATTTTTTTTAAATTTGTTTTAGTTGTTTATTTTATTTTATTTTTTCATTATTGCAAGAATATGTAAAGTAAAGAAGAAAAGAAAGAAAGATGTTGTTAGATTCTCAAAGCAAATCACATTTTCTAAACTCAATTATATCACAATTGATAATGTGATTATTATAGACCATCAATACATTATTTTATGTGAAGAGTTGAACATCTATCTTAAGATATAAAGTTGTTGTTTATCTATTTTTTAAATTTGCATATTATTTTTCACGGATGATTTAAAAAAAAGGAAAGATAATGTAGATTATTTAGTAACTACAATACAATAGGATAATAATAATTATAATATAAATTATAACTCAAAAACTTTAGAAATACAAATTCAATAATATTATTTTTTATGTATCTTTTTATTTAATGATAATGGTTATAATATAAGAAATTAGTTTAACAAGTTAAAGAGGGCCTCTTCTTTACCATTTTCACAAGTTATTTCCTTTCAGGGTTGTAGAGATTTTACCTTTGCATGTTGTTTTGGTGGTTTTCATAAATACTAAAACTAAAAGTATTTTAAAATAGTAAATCCCTATAATAAGAAGATAAGTTGGTCATTTGACCACACACGAATGTTAACTAATATATTCAAATTTTTAACTAAATAATCGATATTTCATCAATCAATAACCAACAAAACATCAATATTTATTTTGATTTTAAAATCAAATTTCTCTCTCCTTCCCTTCACCTTGTTACCTAAAAAAGGATTAATTTTTATTGGTTTTAGCCAACCTGGTGAAAAATGTGTTTTTTTAGTTTGTTTGAAAAAAGACTCGAATATTGAAACAGGTGACCCTACCACCCCCACCACAATTCAATTCATTCAATGAAAAAAGTAAACATTTAATGTTGTTGTTCATTGAAAAATAAAAAAAAACTCAAAAACACACTGATACCTGATGAGGAAGGTAAGTTCACAAAATGCATAACAACAAATGGCCAAATGCTTTTTTGCAAATAAAAAGGTAGTAATAATTTAAATTCCGATTTTTATTTTTAACAATTAAATTTGTTTTCTTTTTGATTACCTAAATAATAATATTATCCCAAAGAAAGCTTTTAAAAAAGTTTAAAAACAAAGTCCGTATTTGTTATTCTTTTTTTGTTTTTAAATAAAAAATCTAAAATAATCTAAAAAACAATAAATATATAAGTAAAAAGAAAAAATATTATTAAAAAACAAATAAATAAATAATATTAATTCGGTTTTATAAAATAATTTATATATAAATCTATATATAATGTTTTTATTTCTAAAGTGTTCAAGTAAAAACACTTTTTTAATTTCTAAATATATTTATTCATTAAATTAAGATAACCTTAAAATAAAACAAAACAAAACAATTTAATTTAATTTAATAATTTAATAATTTTTGACTTTAATTGTAAATCTTCTATTTTGTAAGATTACATTATGTCAAATTTATAAATTAGATAACGACACACTCACACTCTACATTACAAAGTGATAAAACAATATAAATGAATAATATTTTAAAGCTATTTAATGGAATATCACTCCATCAACATCAAACAATAACACCACTTTTGGCACCGATTTTCAGGGTGTCTCCATCGACCACCTGTCACTCACTCTCAAACTATGACTATCATTTATCCAATCATAAAATAAATGATCTGTCATCGCCAACGCCAAAACCACATTACCAATTTTCGAAAACAACCACCACAATACCCATTTCTCAACACCAACAAAAACCACCATACCATTTCCAAACAGAAAAATATGACCCTTTTCATAAATTAGTTTTAAAACAGGGTTATCATACTTCATCCAATCCAAACCTTATTGGTTTGAGGACATCGAGCTCACACGCGAGGAATCAGGTAGATTCCTCGTGGGATGATCTACACGATTTCACCATTCTCAAGGAATGGAAATCGCCATTCAAACAACAAAATGGTCACCACCACACAATCAAAGAGGATATCCAACTACTTAGAGATATGAACAGTCAGTATCACCAGCCAAGACTCTTTACATTACCAATGAAGAAAGGTGAGGAGGCTCAAAATTGTGTGAAATTTGAAACACATAAATCCAATGTAATTAAAAAATTAACAAATCCATATTATTATAATTTATATCTAATCTAAATATTAATTCTTTAGTATTTAGTTGAATTAATTGAGGGTATTCTTCCAAAGGAAATAATTCAAGGCTCAAAAATATTAGTGAAAATGACAGAGTAAGATTATTATAGATCCTATTAATTTTCAAACTAAAACTAATTAATTTCAATTTAGATCATCATTTCCAAATATAATTTTCATTAATTTCTCGACAGCTGTAAAGGCATACCAAGCAGACCAATTTATGCAACAATGGAATGAATACACTCCACCAACCAACAAAATTAAATCTACTTTAATAAAGAAATCATTAGATCCACTTTATACAATAACCCATGATTCTATTGAATCTGTAAGTATATTATAACATTGAAAGGTTAAATAACAATTTATTAATATTTTGATATTTAATTTTAGTTACCAGAATATCCAGTTCCAAAGAATATAACCGTTATAACCAATGAGAAAGAGGTTGAGAGTAAAACAATCGAGTTATTACTTGATGGTGAAAAACCAATGGATATACAGTTATTAAGTAAAATTGAACTAGTAAGTAAATTATTACATGTTTTAATATTATTTATTAATAATATCTTATCTAATATTGCTTTAAAAAAGGGAATGGATTTCGATTGGTATCATAAGAATATTACATCCGATGAACAAACATTCTATGTTCTCACTCTTTGTAACGATGACAATTGTGTTGTCTATAATCTAGAGTCCATTGGATGTTTACCTCCGATCTTGGAGCAAATAATATCATCAAGGGTAAGTAAAAATATAATTAATATAATAATACAATTATCTTTTTAAATGATTTTATATTAATATATATAAATTATCTATAAATAGACAATTGTAAAAGTAGGTTACAATCATAAGATGGAATCAACAAAATTCGAGAAACAATTCAATGTCAAATTGAATGCCTATGACGATCTATCAAAGACACCGATTGTTATGAGAAGTAAACCTAAAACATTGAGATCGGTTGCGGGATTATTCTTAAAGCAAAAGGTAAATCAATCAATGATTGTTTAAACTAATTTAATATCAATCCAACAACTAAACTAAAATTTTAATATAAATAGATTCCAAAGAGTGAAGTTCATCGATACTCTACAAGTCTATCATCGCTTTTCACCGATAAAAAGATTCAGCACTACGCACAGAAGGCACATTGCGCCAAAACACTCTACTATGTGCTAGAGAGTGATAAAGTTGATTTCCAACTTAGATTCGAAGAGGGTGATCATCTTATTGACTACATTGAAGATGATTGACAAGCCTAAAAAATTGTAGATCCTGTATAGTCATCCAGTAGTTAGTTTTAAAAACTTTAATACTATCTTTACTTTGTATATAATAAATAATAAAAAAAAAAAAACAAAAATTAATTTTTGTATATATTTAAACTATAACTTATATCAATAAGTTATTCATTTAACTTAACTACAACCACAACTAATGTAATTATTATTTGTGTTTGTCAATCATTGATTCCTCATTTGGAAAAACAAAACTAACAATTTCCAAAATTTTTTTTTTGCAAAAGGAAAAAGTTGGTGAACCTGTTGTGTCATGGAAGAATTTCACTGTTTTTATTTTTAATTAATATCTATTATGAGATTATAATTGTTTTGCATTTTATATAGATATTATATAAAATGGATAACAATAACAATAATAATAACAATTTAAGTAGAGGAAGTAGTAGTGGTAGTCTAGGAAGTAGTGGTAGTGGATTGCACAGTAATCATGGTAGCAGTAACAATCTGAGAAAGAATGAGAGTGAAGTAGATCTCTTTGCGATAACATCGAATCTCAATACACATTCATCGGTAACTCAACTGTTGGCTGCTCGTAAACCAAATAAAACATATCTATCTGAGAAAACACCAGAAGAAGTAAGAACAACATTCATTAATGTAGATTCTCTATGAATCTACTACTAATATCTATCTGTACAAGTTTATTATTGTTGTTACTAAACTAACTATCTAATTTTTAAAACAACTAATTAATTAGTTGAGTAAAGAATCAAGAATCATTGAAAGTATAGATAAAGAGTATTTCACAGATGATTTCAATGTCGGAAGTCTATTGGATTCCATCGGTGCGGACGGAGGTATCGATATGATAGATCAACTATCGGTAAAGATCTATGGATATCACGAAGCAGTTGACTCGAGATTCAATAACTTGATTATGAAAAGCTATAATGGTTTTGGTATGTTAACATAACCAAATATTGTTCTCATTTTAGTAAATATCATATCATATCAACTAATTGTTTGTTTTGTTTATTTTATGTGAATAATAGTTGAAGGAATGTCACAGGTTTATGAGATTGAACAGGATCTTACACACTCTGCGGTGATGTGTAAGTCTGGTAAGACATATCTCGATGAAGTACAAAAGAGTTTGACTGCATTTGGATTCATTCTGCTGCAGAAACACAGAAAGAAACAGATCTATCAATACATCCTGAGAGAGTTGGAGAGAATCAGAGATATCAACGAAGCAGGAAGAAAGATCGATCGGCTATTGAATCAACACGACTTTCCAAATGCAATTCAATTGGCATCCAATATCTCCAATATGATAATATCATCCACTCACTATGAATGTATATCTAATATAACTGCTGGTTTTGAGGTAATTATTACAACAGTCATTCAATAGTTATTAATAATAATACAATTATAAAAGATATATACTTATATATAATAATTATTATTATAATTATAGTCATCTACACAATTGATTTTAGACAAGATAGATTCATCATTCACAGAGATATGTCATATGTTTAATGAAGATACTTTCGAGAGTGTTATACATGGATACATTCATCTCAAACAGAAACAACGATTAAAAGATAAGATATTCCAGAATTTCATAACAAACATAGATGATCATACAAAGAGGATATTGAAAACACATCTTTACAATACCACTGCAAATCCTGAAGAATTTAAAACGTAACGTATCTATAAACTACAACAAAAGAAGAAAATTAACTAAATCTTTATTTGTTTATTTATTATTTTAGTATGATGTTTGCAGATATGTGTAGATGTGTAAAAGAAGATCAATATGTAAATGTATTATTAGGTATTCTCGAACATCTATCTGACTTGATGTCATCACACTATCAAATGAGAATGTGGATATTAGATACATTACAGTAAGTGTTTAAATAGATTAACACTTTTTCAAATTAATATGTTTATTTACTAATTATTATTATTACATTACTACTTTTTTAGTAAGAATCCTGATTCTCCAGATAAAGATTTTTATATCGATATACACAAGTTGTTGTTCAACTTTAAAAAGAATATGTGGAATACAATACAGAAACAAGTTAAACTGCTATTAGGATCATGTAGTCCTTCTTTTAAGGTAAATAGTTAACTATTAAATCAATTGAATTGAATACAAATGAAACTAATCTTTGCTAAACTAAACTATGTTTATATATATAAATAGATAGAAGAATTCTTAAAGGTTTTAGAATCTACGAATCAGTTTATAGAGGTTGGACATGAGTTTTTAAATTCTACAGAGGATTCTAATTTGTTAAAGACTACGATTAAGGAGCAATCGTTTGCATACTTTGAACATTTCCACAAGCAGAGAATAGAGGATCTTAGGATTATGTTGGAGAATGAAATGTGGCACAAGGTTCCGCTACCGAATGACTTTACCGTTATGAATATAGCAGAGTTTGGAAGTGTAATTAATTCGATGAAAGCTTTGATTGGCGATACCGCTACAGCCGACGGTAGTAGTGGTAAACAAGCAGCAGCGACAACACCGTTGATTTCACCGTTTTTAATTATGAATGCAGAGAATACCATTAATTTAGATCCCGAAGTACATAGATCAGCTTATTTCGAACGTTACAAAGTAGATGGCAATCCATTCCATGTTACGGAGGGAAGAAAGACACTATCAGAGGCTGCCGGTGATAACCTAAAGAATAGCAGTCGAAACGGAAGTGCCGCCGACCAGAACGGAGATCTCAGCAACACAAACTCACCGCTGTTATCATCGACAACCATCAATGTTATTCGTCTCATCGGAAAGTACCTACAGATGATGAAGATCCTCAAGCAACTCTCCTATCCAATCTTCACAGCCATCTCACAACTACTGGAATACTATGTCTACACGGTGTTTACATTCTTTGGTGAATGTACAAATTCCGATGTTTTTGATAATGCTGAGATATCAAATGGTAAGATAATAATAATATTGTTATACTTCATTCTTTATTTAACATGTTAAATAACTAACTATTAACATTATAATTTTAGTGAGTCCAATTTTAAAGAAAACAATGCAACGATTGAAAGCCAAGTTTGTTGGAGTACCAACTACCAATACATCATCATTACTATCGACAACACATCTATTCCAATCTAAACTTACATCATCACCTATTTCACTACGTGTTTCATCGGATAACAGTAAATCACCACCTACACTTGCACTTCAAAAAGAAAGCAATAACGACGATGCCATTTCTATCCAATGGGTATTACCGAAAGTATCGGAATTGGTAGATCTGACAAACCCAAAGACACTCTATGGTTTAGAGTATCGTGTCATCGGTTTGGAATCAATGATGTTCTTAGTAGATGCAATCATGCAAGCCAGTCCACTCGTAATGGTAATGTAATCGCGATAATCTATATCAAATTCAACAAATCTAGTTATTAACTATTATTATTTAAAGAATCTAATTCCAGAGGAAAAGAAACAATCTATATCGATATTCTATTCGGATACAGTTAGTGTTGTAAGTGCACTAAGAAATGTTTGCTATAAAAACATTGCTTCACAAATATTAAACGTAAGTTATAACTACAACTACTACATAGTTAAATATAATTAAACAGAGAATAATTAGCTAACTATAATCATGATTGATTTGTAGTTCGATCAATTAAATGTATCGATTTCAAGTATGAGATGGGAATTAAAAGATGCACCACCCGATCCAAGTCCCTATGTAAAACAGATATCGATTATATTCCATGGATTCTCTGGACATTTGAATGAAATCTCAAAGCGTAGTGGATCGCTAACACAAAAGGTTACGAATTTGCTCTGGGTCAATACGATTACGTTCTTGATGGATTCACTGATAGATGCGTATTCAAAGATCAAAAAGTGTAATAACCACGGTCGTACTCTGATGACGATGGATCTAAAGAACCTTCAGGGCAACCTCGAACTACTGACAACGATGAAACCAATTCCACACATTCAACACGTCGACAAATACATTAAAGCTTACTTCCTACCGGAGAATGACATCTTGAACCTGGCAAGAGAATCTGAATTCACCATCAAACAGGTCATCGGTATCGTCAATGTTGCCAATCACCTCAAGAAACCACAGAAACAAAAATTACTTTCCGACCTTGATGATTTAGAAAAACAAAGGAAATTAGAACAATCAAGACAATAATAACTTTATGTTTATAAACAACGAATAATAATAATAGTACCAACACACAACATAACACAATTGTAATAATTAATATATTTATCTTTATATGGGATCTATTGTATAATAATAAAATATATATTTGTATTTTATTAAATTTCATGTTCATGTTTAATATAGTTTGCGAATCTTTAACAATAATTAATCATAGTTCTAGAACAACAACAAGTTGTTAAACTTAGTCTTAATAGATTAAAAAAAAAAAAAAAACTAGTGAACTTTCATTTTAGAAAATTAATATTAAACATTAGAAATTTACTTGAACTAACTTTTTATACATTAATATAAATATACTATAAGCAATACAATGGTTGTAAAAGAGAAATCTACAAACAATAATAATAACAATAATAATGAATATGAAGATAATGATAGTGATACAAGTGAACCAAGTATGTAGTTAGTTTTTATGTTTAAAAAGGATTATATTTAATAAGATATATGAAACTAACGGTTATCTAAATATTTATATTTTAAGCTGATTATACAGGATTTCAATTGATACCGGATCATGATGATGCAGCATCTGAAGTGGATGATGATAATAACGATGATCAACACTATGAAACAGCAGCTAGATCCAGAGAAGAAGAGATTAGAAGACAAATCGAATTGAATAATCAATTCCTCAATGAAGAGTTTACAGATTTCACATCACATTCAAATGATTTTCATGATACCAATCAGTTTGGCAATGACGACGGTGGATTCAGCGATCTCAAAGTAAACACAAACAATCTTTTATTTAGCGATGTCGATTATTTCCCAAGTAATAAAGATGATCCTTTTTCAACAACAGATAATAACAATAACAATAATAATAACAATAGCAACAATAATAAGGTAGAGGATAATAATAAAGATAAACCAATAGAATATTGTGAAAGAAATGAAAAAGGACATTTGGTTTTAAGTAAAGATAAACTAATCCCACCTGGTATGTTTTGTTTGTTACTTTATCAAAACAGAATGTATCTCTAACACATTATTTATCAATATAATATACTAATTTAGATCATGCCGATGTAATAAGAGAATGTATGAAGAATATAAAGATTGATTATAGACCAATGTGGTCACATCTTGTACCTGAAGAAAAGTGGATAACAAACTTAAAAGATAAAACATCAAAATAATCAAAATAATAATAATAATACAATTAAGAAAGAAAGTATATTAATAATAATATATATAAATAAATAAAGATAAAATGTAAATAAAATTTGAAAGAACAACAACTTAATTGTATATTTTTATATTTATAAAAAAGTAAATATTATTTTATTTTCTATTGTATTGTAACATGTTTTCTTTTTAGCACAAGGAGCCATTTATATAAATATATATAGGTGTGTGTTTGTTAGTTATTATATTATATTAACTTCGGAACTATATACTGTTGTTGCAGGACCGGTTTTGTAAACTTTGTTATCTTCTTTGTTCCAATCGATGATCAACTCACCACCTGGCATCTCCACAGAAATCGATTCGGATATTACCGACTTTCCTGTTAGTATAGATGCAACTGCCACAGCACAAGCACCGGTACCACACGCTAGCGTCTCACCGGCACCTCTTTCCCAAACTCTAACTTTTAATTTATTCTGTGCAATAACCTTTAATCACAAAAAATAAAGTTAATTTAAATGTTTGATTTTGATTACCCTTTCATACTCTTACTTACCGAAACGAATTCAACATTACAACTATCTATAAATAATCCATCGGATTCCAACTTTCTACCGATGTAAGAGATGTCCATTGATTCTAGCTGCGACTCGTCGGCGATTGAACCTTGGTTGTCCTTCAGGAAGATAACACAATGAGGATTACCCATTGATACTAATACACAGCGCAATGACACTGTTGGTGTAACATAAATTGTTTTCATAAAATGAATGCTCTTGGTGTTGATGTTCATTACACTTCGATTGTCGACCACCAACAATTGTGATCTCTCTTCGTTAGTCCTCAAAATATAAGGTGTTCCCATATTGACTTTAATAAATTTAGTTAATGATAAAATTTTGTTTAATTGTTGTTGTTGTTGAGTATTATTGTTTAGATTATTATTATGATTATTGTTATGATTATCTTTTCCATTCTCTTCTACTTCTTCTACTCCTTCATGTTGATGTTGTTGTTTTTGTGGATATGTAATGATGATACCAGAGAGTGTATGTACTCTCTGTGAAGGTCGATCGTGATAGACTCTATCTGAATTTATACTACCGTCTTCATTGTAGATAGATGGTATTCTATTGTCTGTTATATATTTTGAGAAGCACCTTACACCATTGCCACACATCATAGCCTAAACACATGTTAAAAAACATAAAAAAAAAAAAAGAGCAAAGGGTGTTAGTTTGTTTTTGATTGGTTAAAAATAAAACAAAATAGTAAAAAGGATTGACTTACTTGACTACCGTCGTTGTTGAATATCAACATTTCGTAATCTGATTTCGATGATGGTGAATCGGATACAATGATCACTTGATCACATCCTACACCCAGCTTTCTGTTTGCAATCGATTTAGATATATAGGCGAGTTCATCTAATGACGGTACATAAGAATAGTTCCCATTGCCATTGCTAGTACCATTACCATTGTTATTACCATTGCTATTACCATTGGTATGACCGTGACCGTTAGCTTTGTTTGAAACAATGGTTCTCTTTATATCCTCTCGTTTGAACAAAACAAAATCATTACCAGCACCGTGCATCTTGGTGAAAGATACTCTATATATTATATTTGTATAATCATGATTACCATTACAACTACTACTACTACTATGATCATTGTTGATTTGATTCATTTTCATTGTGTTATAATGATATTTCTACAAATTGTTTTTAAAAACAAAATAATATAAATATATATATAGATATAATATATTTTTATAAATAACTAATTATAATAAAGATATAAGTTATTTATTGATATTTGAATCTTATAAGTGAATGAATGATTGTTAAGGAATAAACACAATGTGGTTATAATTCAATGCACTCAGCAATCAATCATCACATTTAAAAAAAAAAACACTCAATTGTGTGTTAAAAGTGAGGATCTTAAAAAAATATCTGGCAAAGGTCATCTTATGTGCGAAAAATATTAAAGAACCGAGTGATGAACCGAACCAAAATTTATGTTTTTTTTATTTAAATAAAATTTTTATTTTGAAAATTCTTTTTTTTGATCTTTTAAAATTTTATTTTCAACAAAAATGTTAATGATAAAATAGTAAGAGTCTTTAGATTTTATTAAAACTCTGGTATTGGGATAAATAAATTGGTTAATACCATGTCAAGATGGTGCTGCAAATAAAAAAACTATCACACTTTTGTTACCAATCAAGAAAAAAAACAGCATTGTCATAAATATTTGGTGGGTGTCTCTTCGATTATTCTAAAAGTTGTTATTCTTTTCTTAATCTCGGGATGAAGAGACTTTGATTTTTGTTAATGCTTAAGGTTTAATGGTTTTCAGATTTTTGGTAATTGGAATTACAAAGATATAATTCTTTTTTATCCCTGGTCAAAATTTGTTGATTTTTTTAATTTTTAAATAAATATTTATTTATATTATTATTTTAAGATAATTAATAATTGAAAATAATGATATAGATATTCTAAATGGGTATTAATCAGATATGGTCAATTTCATTACTTAGTAAAAATAACAAAATAAAAGGATAAATCACTATTTTTATCTATTTTTAATAATTTTGTTTTAAATAAATGTATTTTTAGAAATGTTTCATCTTATTCTAGTAAAACTATACCAGAGAAAAGATATAAATGGGATGAGTTAGTTACGAATCCAAAGTGGATATCTACAACTTTTAATACAATATCTTCAATCAAATCCAATCAATACAATCAAGGATGATTCTATTTTTTATATTCTAAAAAACTCAGTTACAGCAGGTAGTTTAGATATATTAAAGTATTTCGTTGAAGATTTAAAGATCAAAAGAGAATTGTTATGCTTTCCGGTGGATGATTGTGACAGTGACGATGATGTGAGAGAGGATCTTTTGCAAGTAGCCAATTTTGGAAAGATGGATATCATTCAATATCTCGAGAGTTTAGATGATTTTAAAGATCAATTCAACTATGCAAATGCCATGCTTCAATCTGTATTTAGTGGAGATATTGAATTGTTAAAGTATTTCTCTTCCAAAGTACCACCAAAATCATCTACGAATCACATTGAGTCTTTGATTTTGCAGCTTTCGCTAGACCATTGGACATGATTGAATGGTTTGCGAAAAATAGAAAAAAGATAGAAAAAACAATTCAATGTATTTCCAAGCAATCCGTGGAAATCTTATTCATATCTTGGATTATCAAAAGACATTTCCTAATTGTGAAATGGTTCCATGAGAATATTGAAACATGTACTCGACAAGCAATGGATTGTGCTGGATCCACAGGCGATTTAGAATTTGATTCTTTGGATTCAGAATAACAGAAACAGAGGGTTGTTCAACATCATGCAAGGATAATGCAGCATCTGGAAATCATTTAAAAGTTGTAAAGTGGCTTCATGAAAATAGAACAGAGGGTTATTCTCCTGCTGCTTTTGACTTGGCAGTTATACATGGACATACAAAACTGTTAAATGGTTAATAAAGAATAAAACAGAAGGTTGTTCCAAAATTGGAGTTAAAGCTGCAAAAAAGTATAAAAGATTTACACTTTTACCATTGTTAATCAAGAAACATGTTGATAAATAATAAAATAATAATTTTTTATTGTATTAAAAATTTAATTTAAATTTATGATATTTGAATTTTGTCCATCTACGAAAACTTGAATTGATGTTGGTATATAAATAAATTGACATTCTATCATTTGGTCACTTATAAATGAAGTACAAATTTCTTCGGTTTCATCATTGAGATTTATATTAATGTATGATGTTTCCGTGTCAAATAAAACTCCTTCTGGTACAAAGTTATTACCTAATATTCGAATTTTGTTGGTATCGAATATTGAATAACCAGTTATTGTTGGAGGTAGATAAGAAATGGTATTGTTGATATCTGAAAAGTCAATGGATTGATCAGAGACTGAAATTGAGAGTTGATAGTTTGTACCAATTCCAGGTGGAATTTCACATTCTATAAATTGATCGAAAGGATTACATTCAATTTCTTTACCATTGAAAAGAGAGTTTATATCAGAAGATGATAGTCCAAATCCAAATCCATCCAATTGAATGAGACCACCAGATGTACCAATCTTTGAATTGTTAAATAACGATATGATAGGTTGATAATATGTAAATTCACTGTTAAATGATTGGTCACCCACTTGAACCGTCATTGGTTGTGTAGAAGTTTCATAATCCAACAAGAATTCGATTCCATCGCCTGTAAAGTTATCCAATTGAATTTGAGAATCACCAATGTATAATACTGGAGGAAGATCTGAATCTTGAACACTTCCAAGACCATAACCTAAAACTACAATAGTATCCATTGGATCGCCAGATTCTGGGATAACAGCTACAATATTTGGACCAGTATATCCAAATGTTTGGATATCTAGATTTTCAATGGTTTGTTTGGTTGATTGACCATTGACAATAACTGATATTGATCTATATTCTCCAATTGCAGATGGTGTTTGACATGTAATTGATTGATGAGAGATACTGTAGATTGGCCAACAAGAAAGTCTATCATCTATCAATACTTTAATATTGGTTAGGTCATTGCCAAAGTTTGATCCTGAAATGGTTAGAATATCACCACCTACACTATCAATAATCTTTGGTTCAACTAATTCAATTGTTGGGTTGTTGTAGGAGAAAAGGAATTTGGTTCTTTGTAGATTGAATATTGTTTGTGAGGTTGAAAGTAAAATTTGATTGTTTAATCCAGAACCACTTGGAACTTGACATGTAATTTGATTAACAGAAATCAATTCACAAGTTAAGCATTGATTTTCACCAATGGAAATTGATAATGATGAATTAAATCTTAAACCATTAATAGTTATTATAAACCCACCAGAGGTAGAACCAGTATTTTGATCGACAGAGGTGATGATTGGTCCTATTCCAATGCACAGCGAATCAAATTGATCAGAGAGGAAATCGGATTCACTGATCATTCTAATATCACATAGCAGGGAATTTAAAGTTGCAATTACCATTCCATCGTAATCGTGGGAAATTTCACCATTATAATCATCTGGTTTTGAGAGATAGAAAATCTCTAAATCACCAAACTTTTTTGATTTTGCTTTGCTTACTAGAATACTTTCGAGAATAAAGGTGATAGATGATATTGATAGTGGGGTCGATAGAGCCACTCTATTTCCAGAGGTTGTTGTTTTTACATCCAAATCTATACTATTGCCACTTTGATCTCTATTTAATTCATCAATAAACTTTATAGGTTGATTACGATATTGATGTTGTGGATCTAAAATTAAAGTTTGGATTGCACTACTTTGATTGTTGATTGTTAACCATTTATCTATTGCCAATTCCAATCTTTCAAATTGATATGATGTCATTGCTATGATACTTGATTGATTCATAGTGGGAAAAGTCATTGATGATATTGCTGAAAACAATTGTTGTACTCCTGATTTAACCATTCTTTCATTGATAAACAATGGATTTTGAATTGATTCATTGATATCTTCAGATGAATCCTCTAGAGTGGTAGTAATTGGTCTCATTAAACTATTGGGAAACATCATTGTAATAAGGAGCATATCTGTATCTGAAATTATAACAGGTCTCTTTATAATAAAATTATTATAAAGGATATCGTTAAAGTTGATATTGGAAGCATAGGATTTACTGAAATATCTTCTTAGATCACTCATTGAATTAAAACCTATTTGCTTTACATCAATTAAAACTTGCATCAGAACATTTACAGGAATTTGTTCAGAATTATCTACTCTGTCAGTTGAACCTCCACGACCATTTGAGTATGATTGTTTCATCCAATCCCAAGCAGCAGCTGCACTTCTTCTAACTAATTGATCTTGAGTTGGTGTATCCATATTTTCATCACTAAGAATAATAATGAGAATTAATTAATTAAAGTAAAGTGTATATTTGTTTTTTTTCCACTTACTCTGAATAAGTATCAATATTTGGAAAGTTATCAAATAAATTTGACATACATGGATTAAAGTTTTCATTAAAACTTATATCTATTGACTGAAAAAAAAAATAAATTTAGTAAATAATAAATAATTTAAATAAAATGATATCAAGATATGTGGTTTTCATTACAAGATAATTCATGTGAAAAAGAAAATGAGATCTTTTAAATTTCATGGTTACATTATATAAATATTTTGATATAGCCAGAATAATACCATTACTCCAATTTGGATCATTAATTCCAACTTTATAGGTAAGATCATTTTCATTTGTAAAGCCAGATTGATAATAGATATATTGTAGTGTCATGAAATATGCAATTTCTTCTCCACACATATCACTTGATCTTCTAATAATACCAATGTTGGTATCGAATCTAGCAGAAATGAGTGCAGTGTTTATAAATATTGGATAGAAGTTACGTCTTGCATTTGGTAACAATGCCATGAATCTATCAATAAATCTAATGATATGGAAATCTACATTTGTAGCTAGATCATAGCCTCTTGTAGTCATCATATTACCATAAGGTTGATTATATGCTGATGGGAAATCTGGTGCAACCAAAGGAACTGCAACACGAGCAATTGTTTGTGTTCGAGCAACATTTCTTGTGCATTCTGTAATCATTGGATTGTAATTACAAATTGATCCAATAGCTTGATCGAAAGCCACATAATGAAGTGATAGAATATCGTTGGAAACATAATACATAATGTCTTGTTCTGGCATTGTCTGTACTGTCGGGACCACTGAAATCTCTGTCACTGGAACAACATTGGCTCTTGAAGTTCTTAATGATTGAATTAAGAGTACAACATCATGAGGATTGACAAATGTTAAAGGTGTTATACTCTCGAAATATCTTGGATTTTTAGAATATAAATTTCCATTGATAGCGTCCTTTACTTCTACAAGAATATTATTTGTCCAAGTGGCTGGTCTATTTACTTTAATTGGTTGATCAATGGTCGAAAATAAATTTATAGTTTCACTATATTGAAAAAAATGATTTGATTGTTTTTTAGTTTTATATATTTTTTTTTTTGGTAAATAAATTTACTTACCCAAATTTTGAAATTAAATTTGGACTCAAGAATGTATTATAAGTTCTAACCATTCTATTAAATTGATAAACAAGAGTTGGATGTTGGAACTAGACGATGATAATAGAAAGTAATTGTTAGAAATTGTTTGATTTGATTAAAGTTTATATACTTACACAAATTGCACCACCTCCACGTTTACCCTGTCCACTATGTCTATTACTATCACCAACACAAAAATAATTTTCTATATTAAATAAATAAATGGTTAGAATATATTAATGTTTTTAGAATTTCTATCTTATTGAATAGTTTGTTATTGCATGTTCCAGTTCCTCTTTTTTTGAGAATCACCACATCAAGTCTTTTTGAGTGAAAAAATAAACTTAAACATCTTTTTGGTGGTTACTGCGTCATCACTCTTTCCAATCAAACTCAAACTATGATTATCATTATATATTATTTACCATTTGCAGCGAAAGGATTATCATATTCTGGATACATTGGGAATCCGATTTTGGCATGCTATTGAAAAAGTAATATTTAGTAACATTATTTTTAAATAATTTTTTAATTCTTTTTTTTTTTTTTTACCTCATTCTTTGAGCCTATTAATTTATAAGAAGAGTAAGGACCTGCTCTTGCTAAATACTGAGGAAGTTCCATTAATCCAACATTCATAACTTGTTCATTTGGTATCATTTGTCTTTGTCCAATAGCATAGAACCTAAATATAAATGAATAAATTAATACCATTTCATTTGAAAAAAACTGTCAACTATTACATTTCAATAAATAATTTCTTTTGGAAACAATCAGCTACTATCATCCATAGATCAGGACCATCATATTTTGGTGTGTTTTTTCCTCCCAACATGATATATTTAGAATAGGTAAGAGGTCTAGTAGCTGTTGCACTAATAAATTTGGGCCTGGGGGTATTGATTGATGTTTTCATAAAGTAAATTAGGTTGATATTCCCAATTGGAATTGGTACTGGTGATCGCCACCAACAAATATTTTCAATTGCGGTTTGGGAGGTAACCACGGATCTACATTCTTCTGAAAAATCATGTTGTGATTTTACAGGTGGATCTATACCAACATTAGGAACTCTATCTGGTAGAGTTATCCAATATGCCATATAATCATAGAAGAATGGATACCGATTTCTTTCATTGTTTGTCCAAGTCGATAGAGGTGGAACACGATAAGAGTCTAATAGATTACCATCGTTCTTTGAAATATATTCCATAACATTATCGAAATTGGCAAAGGAATAACAGAAGAAATATTGATTGAAATCCGGAAGACCCAAGAATATTAATCCGTCGGATGGTTCATTATAATCTGTAGCTGTAGGCGATGTATAAGATGGGAAATATGGATTACTATGTTGAATATGTATACCATTTATATTAAATGTTAAATCTGGATCTTCAAACTAAATAATTACATTAATAAATTAAATTAAATTAATATTAAATATATTCATACCATTGTCATTCCTTTGAAATGACCATGAACATAAACTTTACGAGACAAATCTCTTTCTCCAGTACTCTTTCTATTACCTGGTTGATCGTTAAAGAACATGTAGTTGTAATGATTGTATTGTAGAAAAGTTGATTCCAATGGACTCAGGCTGTTGGCAGCACTCTGTTGTAGATCTGGATATCTCTCTAATCTCTCGGAATTTGCATCCATGTAGAGATATTCATTGGGATTTGCATTCATTTTATTTGACAATTTGTAGATGAACCACCAATCGACTGGACTATTTGTACCATCAGGATTTGGTCTACCCAAACAAGATAATGAATAAGATCGATAGGTTATATCATTAACAGACTCCACACCAATGAGTGTTGCAGTGTTTGGTCTGATACTTGCTACTACTTGATAAACACCAGGATCCATTGCAGGGATATCACATTGAATTTTGGAATTTGCAATGATTATAACAATATTGATACAAGCTTGTGTACCAACATTGATAGCAATCAAATTGATATTATTTCCAAATCCTACACCTGTAAGTGTGATTGTATTTGGTTGTAGTTTTGATCCTTGACTTGGAGAGACTTGTGTAATGGATGGACCTTGATAAGCAATGTTAGTTCCAGTGGAATGAGTAAAGTCGGCTTTTAAAGTATGGACAACCATGTCAACAGCGAAACTACCAGGAGAATGTCTTGGAATGGTACATGATATTCGAGTGGATCCTATCATACAATTGGTTGGATCAATACGTACATTGTCAATCAGCACATAACTAACAACATCTAGATCGGTTCCATCAATAACCAATTGTCCTCCACCCAAAGGAATATTACTTGATTGAGATTGTCCAGTTACATCGGGTACAAAGTAAGTGAATTGGGTATTGGTAATATATTCAGTGTTTTTATAAATAATTGATATATATTCACTTCCAACAGTAACACCGGGAGGAACTGTACATGAATATTCATCGGTATCGGTAACCATTAAATACAAACAGAATTGATTACCAATCTTGAATGATAGAATAGATTCTGGATAATCGAGATAGGTTGTTGGGATATCTGATGTCTTGATTACTATTGGGGTATATGTATTCAAGTAGCCTCTAAGTGTATCGACACTGGAAATCGATGGTTCAACAATAAAGATATCTACTTCTGGTGTATCACCACCAGAGCTACTGACTCTTAAACTTTGTCTTCCAACGGATAGTAGATTCGTATTTATTTCAGTATAGATGGTAGTTGGATCTTTATTGATAGAATCTCTTTCAAAGGTATTACCCTGAATGATTACAGATAATCCATCAAAGAATCCATCTCCAATAATAGTGAGTTTCGAGACAACTCCTGCTAATAAACGAGTTGGATTAATCGATGTAATAACTGGAATATAATAAATAAATTTAGCTCCACCTTCAGGTTTAAATGTTCCTCCACCAATATACACTTGGATATCTAATGATCTATGAGTCTCCCCCATTTCTAGAGTGAATGGTTGTGCTTCACAAGTGAATGATGTAGATGTAATAGTCTTGTATACTTTACATTGTTGTGTTCCAAAGAATACTTCACTTACATCATCTAGATAGCTACCACCAATAACAACATCGGTAGTACCACTTGCAATACCAACATCTGGAGTAATACTTTCAATAACAGGATCTGAATGATAATTAAATTAATATATATTTGAAAAATAATTTAATAAATTAATAATACTTTACGATAAATCATTAATTTTGGATTACATGTTATATCTACACCATTAACAGAAACTTGAATATCATAATATGTATGAGTACCTTCTTTAATATCAAATACTGGTGTATTACAACTGATTTCCGACATTATTTCATCAAATTTGATATCTGTACAACTCTTTCCACCTATGGTAACAATGGAAGTTGGTAGTCCTGCATTATCAACGATATCTCCTTTGATAATAATATTCTTGGAGGCACCGGATGCAATTCTTCCAGGATAAATCGATTCTATTGCTGGCAATATATAGCTGAACAAACTATTGGCTTCGGTAACAGTACCATGGAGACTTACTGAAATGGTAACAGAGGCTGGCTTTGGCCAAGTTGGAATGATACACTGGATATTATTTGGTTTCTTTTGAATCACCGTACATTGTTGTCTACCAATATAAACAGTGGGGATATCATCTTTATCAATTATTAAATCTATACCATCAATCTCTAGCTTCTTTCCATTTGCACCAGAATAATAATATGATGGACTAAATGATACTATTTCTGGTGCTATAGATAGTTATTATTTAATTTTAATATTAATATTATTAAATTTGAAACTTTAATAATTATACTTACAAACATAAATAAATGTTGATTCCATATAATATCCAGGATCACCAGTGAATTTCATTCTAAAGACTGCACTCTCTGTTCTCTTTCTCTTTCCACTTTTCATAGCAGGCGATGAAGGTACAACCCACTCATAGTATGAAATAAATTCAGAGTTTAGAGTGAATATAGCTTCATTGGTACCATCCAAGCTGGTAACAGTAAGGATAGGAGTTGATGGAAATTCGGCACAGTTTATTTTAAAGATATTTCCTCCATCGAGATATCCTCTTAGTGGTGACATATAATCAATGGTTATTGCATTGATAATGTAACCATTGTATTGTATTAATAATAATACTAATAATAAATAAATATTATTATTTTTCATTATGAAATCTATTTATAATTTCTATTTATAAATTTTCTAAACTAAATCTAAATAATAGTGTAATCTGATAGGTAGACTCCATTTTTTTTTTTAAAGTGAAAAAAAAAAACCGTTTCCTCTTGTTTGAAATGACTATAACAAATTGGTGTATTTATCGAATTAAAGAATTGATTTCTGATTATCTTATATTTAGAAAAAAAAAAAAAAAGACTTGCACGAAATTATTTTTTTTTATCAAGAGTTATATTTTTCGAATCGATTTGTGATGATTGAATAGATCGAAGTGCCCATTAGTGATCCAAAGAATGTTGTGGTTGCGTATCATTAAATAGTTTAAAGATTCATAGTATTTGATGATTATGATTTGAACGTAAAGTAAAGTGTCGTTAGTATAAATAAATCACTTTTTTTTTTTAGATTTATTAACCCCTTTGGCGCCTTTTTTTTATTTTATTTATTTAATTTTATTGATATTTGCTTAAAAGAGATTCAAAGAAGAGCATTGAACAAGAATAGATCTTCAATGCTGAATATTAAATAATCTGGGGTTCCTCAGCTACGGTGTTGTTACAGATTTTATTTTATTTTATTTATTTTATTTATATTTTATTAACAGTGTTTATTTAAATTTAAATAATTGGATGAACTTCAGAGTTTTGTTAGCATGTTGAAATAAATTTTCACAACACAAATGATCATTTTTGATTAATAAAATGTTGTGTTTTTTTTTAAGATTATAAGATCGAACAGTTGAACAAACAATTTTTCTTTTAACTGACTTTGAGCTATAAGGCATATAGAGAAGTTTATTATAAATTAGTTCTAGACTTATAACTACAATACTTTTAAATAGAGATTTGACAATTTCTAACCAATTATTATCATAGATGTCAAGAACATTTAATAGAAATAATGATGATAACTGATCATCATCCTCAGTGTGACCCCTATATCAACATCTGCCACGGAACTCAAGTAAATGATAGAATAACTTGCTGAACACACGTACTACTTGATGATGGCAACTTGGCTCTGAGTGACGGCGATGCTCGTACGCCTGTTCAAGAGCAGCAGGAAAAAGGAAGTTGGAGCGGTTAGTTTCTATTCCTCGGAAGGTAATGACAGGTGCATTTGGTCGGATTGATCTCATTGTAGTGGTGGCATATTATAACAGATCAAACCAACCTCTAGAATTACAACCTATGATTGCCAGACATCAAACGATCGACAGCATCTAAGATAGTGGTTAGTAGTAGCAGCAGTAGCATCTTTAGCATTGGTTTGTGACTTTAAGCGCGCGTTTAGTGGTGCTAGACTTCTATAATTGTCATTCTTGGTTTAGTAGTTATTTATGGTAGATGGAACCAGAGCTGTCAAAGTTTTCTCACTCGAGATAGAGTTATGGTCATCATCCGAGTCAAGCAAATCAATCCTGTAAATCCTGTCTCAATATAAAGACACTTTATTAAATTAATCAAATGGAATATTGTAAAAATGTATATAAAAGTACAATCTAGAGATTCAATTTCATTATCAATATATTAATTTGCTTCTGTTTTTCCATGGAATTAAACAATATATATTTTTATTGAACTATTTTTTTTTTCGATTTGAATTATAATCTTTGAAAAATGCCTTTAAAGTTGGTGTATAACATTTTTTTGCCAATTTAACAAGTTTAGATTTATCCAATAAGTTTGATTTCATTAACCAATCAACTATTTCAATGATAAAAATATATGAAGATGGATTTTCTACTTGAATAAGAGTAGTTGATTCCAAATCATTTGTGCAAAGCTTGTTGTCAACGAGATATTGAACCATTTCAAAGTCTTTTTTACACAAGGCAATATCAAATGTATTTGTAATACTACTAAATGTGGTATTTTGATGAATCCACTTTACCATATCGAGGTTCGATGATTGAACAGCGAAATCCATCAGTTTCCAAGACCAATTATATTCATCTGGCTCTCCAGTTTCATAAAGGTATTGAATCATCTCTAATTGACCCTTTATACAAATATGATAAATGAGATCAATTGGAACATCTTCTGTTCGATTGTCTTTGAGGAATTTAAAGATTTCAATTTGACCAGACATTCCAGCATTAAGCATTGCTTTGCTTGTGCATCCTTCAGTTCGATTGTAATGAAGGAATTTAACAATGTCAAGTGAGAAAGAAGCAACACAATCCATGAAATCAGCAGTGAATCCTTCTGTTCTGTTTTGATGATACCATTTAACCATTTCGAAGAGTATTTTCTCGACTAAATCTTTTGTCATTCTTGGGTTAAAGCAAATGCGATCAATAGGAAATGATCCTTCTGTCCTATTCTCGTGCAACCATTTCACAATGCCAAACTTCAAGTTGATAAATGCATTATACATTGCTTTATTTGAACAACCTTGATTACTATGATCATTGATCCATTTTACAACATCGAGTGAATTTCTTGCTGCTAGATCGAAATCAGTTGATGTAAAGTTGATTCTGATTTTGGTTGTCCTCATCCATTGAAATAAATCCTTATGTATGATAGAGAAACCAAGTTCCGATGTTTGATATTCTCTATCTTCTATATAACCTTTGGAAAGTAACCAATCAAGAACTTGAAATTGACAATAACTAACTGCCAATCTATTTATTTTATAATACAATTCGTCTCCAACGGTTTGGTTGCTAAGCAACGAATCTATAATCTGTACATGACCATGTGAGATTGCTTTGCACAAAGGTGGATAGGTTTCTTTGAATTGGTCATTCGGGATAGTTGATGATAATCGTTTAACGGTTTCAAGATCGTTTGATTCGCATGCCTCGAGCAGTTCTAAAGATGGGTAAATAGTGGATATATCCACGTTATTCGAACTGAATGCCAATTTTAGATATTCAACAATATCTTTCTTTCTTTTTGATAGTGACAAGTCAAATATTGCTTTTGAATGAATTGATAGATCTAAATGATTATTCTCTACCAAACATTTAATAAAGTTTAATCTATTGAATCGGATAGCAGTTTTAACAATCTCGATATTGTTTTTCAATTTCAACTGTTTATAATGGTAGTTATTACAACCAACAGTGATCCAATGTTGAACAAACAAATCGAAATAATTATATTGTATCAATAGAAATGGTGAATTTATTAATTGTATCCATCTATATTTTGATGTTCTACAACCATAAATCTCTTTATTTTGAAATTGATTAAATATATTTGATCTAATAACTGTATTATTAAATACTAATTTAAATAACTCTGATTTCATTTATTTATAAATAAAAAACAAATAAAGAATTTTTAACAATGATCTCCTTTTTTTTTTTTTTTTTTTGTTCCGAAATTATGAACAAATTATTTTTGATTCATATAAATTTCAAATAATAAGGATTTTTTTTAACAATTATCTATCAACTTTATTTTTTACTTTTACTTAGAATCAGAGTTTCCCAAATATATATTTAAATAAATTTTCACTCAAATATTGATCACTATTTTTTTATTTATTGTTTGAATTATTTATTAAATCAATAATTAATATTATAATCTTTGAGAAATGCTTTAAGAGTTGCTGAATTTCTTTGTTTTGCCAAATCAACAAGTTTGTCATGGTCCAATAGGTTTGATTTCATTAACCAATCTAGAATTTCAATGATATAATATTTATAAATAGGTGTAATATCTATTAAAGAAATAATTGATGATTCCAAATCTTTCGAACAAATCTTGTTGTCAACGAGATATTGAGACCATTTCAAAGTCTTTTTCCAATAATGAAAATTTAAATGTATTTATATCGCAACCATGAGTTGTATTTTGGTGAATCCACTTTACTAAATCGAGGTTGGATGATTTGATTGCTAAATCCATAAGATTCAAAGACCAATTATATTCATCTGGCTCTCCAGTTTCATAAAGATATTGAATCATTTCCAATTGACCTTTTGAACAAACAAGAGAAACAAGTTCAATCGGAACATCTTCTGTTCTATTGTCTTTGAGGAATTTAAAGATTTCCAGTTGACCAGCCTTTCCAGAATTCAATATTGCTTTGCTTGTACATCCTTCAGTTCGATTTTGATGAAGGAATTTAACAATGTCAAGTGAGAAAGAAGCAACACAATCCATGAAATCAGCAGTGAATCCTTCTGTTCTATTTTGATTGAACCACTTAACCATTTCAAATGCTAGATTCTTATCTGAGTCACTTGCTATTGCAGATGAGTTAAAGAAATCAATGGTATGTGTTCCTTCTGTTCTATTCTCGTGCAACCATTTAACAGTGTCAAACTTCAAGTTGATGAATGCATTATACATTGCATTCTTTGAACAACCTTGATTATTATGATCATTGATCCATTTTACAACATCGAGTGATGAATTTCTTGCTGCTAGATCGAAATCATTTGATGTAAAGTTTATTCTGATTTTGGTTGTGCTCAACCATTGATACAAATCCTTAGTGCTAAGCAAACCAAGTTCAGAAAGTCTATATTCTCTATCTTCTATATAACCTTTGGAAAGTAACAAATCGGGAATATGATGTTGCTTATTATGTAATGCCATGCCAATCATTCTATAGTACGAATGGTCTCCATCTGTTCGATTGTTAATCAACCAATGTATAATCTGTACATGACCATGTAAGATAGCTTTGTACAAAGGTGGATAGGTTTCTTTGAATTGGTCATTCGGAATCGTTGGTGATAATCGTTTAACAGTTTCAAGATCGTTTGATACACAAGCAGAAATCAGTTCTAAAGATGGGTATATAGGTGATAAATACACATTATCTGAACCGAATGCCAATTTTAGATATTCAACAATATCTTTCTTTCCGATTGAGACTGATATGTCTAATATACCTTTTGAATGAATTGATAGATCTAAATGATTATTATCCACCAAACATTTAATAAAGTTTGTTCTATTGAATCGGATGGCAGTTTTAACAATATCGATATTGTTTTTCAATTTCAACTGTTTATAATGGTAGTTATTACAACCAACAGTGATCCAATGTTGAACAAACAAATCGAAATAATTATATTGTATCAATAGAAATGGTGAATTTATTAATTGTATCCATCTATATTTTGATGTTCTACAACCATAAATCCTCTTTATTTTGAAATTGATTAAATATATTTGATCTAATAACTGTATTATTAAATACTAATTTAAATAACTCTGATTTCATTTATTTATAAATAAATAACAAATAAATAAAAATAAGGAATTGTTTTCAATGCTAGATAGTAGCAAAGATCACCTTTTTTTTTTCTAAATTTTTTTTAATTCGGTTTTGTTTCTAAATCTTTTATTTAAATATCCTAATTTCTAGATAATTTATAGAAAATAGGATTTGATTTTAGTACTAAATGGTTCTTATCTAATCTCTGGTTTTCTATTCCCTCAAAAGAATGGCAAGTGAATATAATTAGTTTGATCTCAGATGTAGTGATTTAAATAAGTTAAATTTATAAAATGTTATTTCAATGATATATATTAATATGGATAATATTATAGTTTTTTTTATTAAATTTTTTGAATAAATTATAAATAATATATTTTTGTGGATCTAATAAATAGATATTATAATCTTTGAAAAATGAATTTAAAGTTGGTGTATAACATTGCTTTGACAAATCAACAAGTTTGTCATGGTCCAATAGGTTTGATTTCATTAACCAATCTAGAATTTCAATGATAAATAAACTAGGATCTTTTAGATGATTAAGTATTGATGATTCCAAATCATTTGAACAAATCTTGTTGTCAACGAGATATTGAACCATTTCAAAGTCTTTTCTTGATAAGGCAATATCAAATTCATTTGAAATGCTACTAAAGGTGGTATTTTGATGAATCCACTTTACTAAATCGAGGTTGGATGATTTGATTGCTAAATCCATAAGATCCCAGGACCAATTATATTCATTTGGTTCACTAGTTTCATAAAGATATTGAATCATTTCCAATTGACCTTTAGAACAAATATGATAAATTAGATCACTTGGAACACCTTCTGTTCTATTGTCTTTGAGGAATTTAAAGATTTCCAGTTGACCAGACATTCCAGCATTAAGCATTGCCCTTTTTGAACAACTTTCAGATCGATTGTAATGAAGGAATTTAATGACGTCAAGTGAGTAACAAGCAGCGTAATCCATGAAATAACTACCGAATACTTCTGTTCTATTTTGATGATACCATTTAACCATTTCGAATGGTAAATTCTCTGCATCTTTAGTTATTGCAGAGGAGTTAATGTAACCAATAGTACGTGTTCCTTCTGTTCTATTCTCATGTAACCATTTCACAATGTCAAATTTCAAGTTGACGAATGCATTATACATTGCATTCTTTGAACAACCTTGATTACTATGATCATTGATCCATTTTATAACTTCGAGTGATGAATTTCCTGCTGCTTCATCGAAATCTGTTGAAGTAAAGTTTATTCTTAATTTGGTTGTGCTCAACCATTGATATATATCGTTCTGTGCGAAATTGATACCAAGTTCAGATGTTTGATATTCTCTATCTTCTATATAACCTTTGGAAAGTAACAAATCGGGAATATGAAATTGTCGGTTGTATATAGCCTTACCAATTACTCTATTTCCAATGAACATATTGGAAATATCTGATCGATTGTCGATTAACCAATCTATAAGCTGTGTGTGACCGTATGAGATAGCTTTGTACAAAGGTTCATAAAGTTCATTAAGTTGGGATTTTGAAACCATTGATGATAATCGTTTAACGGTTTCGAGATCGTTTGATTCGAAAGCATCAAGCAGTTCTAAATATTGGTAATTATGAGTATAATACCCATTGTTTGAGCTGAATAGCAATCTAAGATATTCAACAATATCTTTCTTTCCTCTTGATACCGATATGCTTAATATGTCTTTTAAATAGATTGATAGATCTAAATGATTGTGTTCGACCAAACATTTAATAAAGTTTAATCTGTTGAATTGGATGGCAACACTAACAATCTTTATATTGTTTTTCAATTTCAACTGTTTATAATGGTAGTTATTACAACCAACAGTGATCCAATGTTGAACAAACAAATCGAAATAATTATATTGTATCAATAGAAATGGTGAATTTATTAATTGTATCCATCTATATCTTGATGTTCTACCACCATAAATCTCTTTATTTTGAAATTGATTAAATATATTTGATCTAATAACTGTATTATTAAATACTAATTTAAATAATTCTGATTTCATTTATTTATCTATAACTATAAATAATAAATATAATAAGAGTTTTTTAACAATGATCATCTTTTAACTGTCAAACAACTATTATTTTTATTTTTTGATACATGTTTTTTAAATATTTTTTAGTATGAATAAATGTTCTTGTTGTTCTTTTAACTGACTTTATATAGTTCGTAATAGATTCTTGGACAATCCGGTAATGTATCAAGTAATTAATCTTTTAAAGTAATTTATAACTCCAATAGTTACTATCATTTTGTTGTTGTTGTTTTTTTGTTATTTTAATTTTTAATTTTTATTTCACAAGTTTTTTTTTATTTTTTTACTGCGAGTTGGAGGTAGCGGTAGTAGTGAATGATGGGACATCAGCATTCTTCTTACCTGGGTTACCGAGGACTTGTTTGAATGGACTTCCTTCGATGTGCTTTCCGTTCAACTTGACAGCAGTCGAGAATCTACCATTTCCAACGAGAGCGTAGGCAGCAGTGTATGTACCATCTTGGTTGTCAATTGCGTTCAACTCAATGTATTCAGCTGGACCAGTGATGGAGACTTCGAATTTATCACCACCGTAAGTCTTTGGTTCTCCCTTCTTATTCTTGGCGGCAACGGTGAAAGTGAATTTACCGAATGACGAGTGGTCACCGTCAGCACCTTCGATGCACTTGACAGTGACTGGCATATCTTTAATTGGGGTATCACGGAGGGTGACATTGATGTTGTAGTCTCCCTCGACCAATGGTTCGTATTCAACGTGGTAGGTACCGTCGTTCTTGTCTTCGACCTTTGGTACGACTTCCAAACCGTTTGGACCTTGGATGGTGACGACGAATGGATCTCCACCGTCGGTACGGGCGTTACCGTCGGTATCGACAGAGTAAATGGTGAATTCAGCAACGGCGTTGTCGAAAGCCTCCTTGAGACCTGGACCCTTGGCGTATGAGTTTCCAGCGGCTGGGGCTGGCTTGACACGGACAACCTTTGGGAATCCATTGACAGTGTCACCGTCCAAAGTCAAATTGATTGTGTAATCTCCTGGAACCTTTGGTTCGAATTCGACGTCGTAGGTACCGTCACCGTTATCGACCATATATGGATCGACTGGGGCTGGTCCCTCTACGGTGACGACGAAACCGTCACCACCGTCGTTACGTGGAACACCGTCTGGGTCGACGGCATGAATCTTGAATTTCGATGGTTGGAAACATTCTCCGGCTTCCAATCCTGGACCCTCGGCGTAAGAGTTGTTTGGATCGGCGGCTGGCTTAATGTGGATGCTCTTTGGAATATCCTTGATTGGCTTCTCGTTCAAAGTGACAATGATTTCATAGTCACCTGGCTTCTCTGGGGTATAAGCAACAGTGTAGGTACCGTCTTCGTTATCGGAAATGGAGACATCGACTTGGTGTGGACCAGAGATGGAAACTTGGAAGGGATCTCCACCGTCCTTTGATGGTTGACCGTCGGCACCGACAGAGTGGATGGTGAATTGAGTTGGACGACGAGCTTGGGCGGCTTCGAAACCTGGACCGTCACAGAAAGAGTTGGACTCGTCAGAGTTGAGAACACGGACTGGGACTGGACCTTGGGCCAATGGTTGACCACGGAGGAAGACCTCAACTTGGTGATCTCCACCCTTGGTTGGGTTGTAGACGGCAGAGTAGGAACCGTCACCGTTGTCCTTGACTTGACATGGAACATCACCGGCTGGACCAGTGACCTTGACGGTGAAATCGTCACCACCTTGGGTCATGGCGTCACCTTGCTTGTTACGACCTTGGATGGTGAATGGAGCTGGAACACCAACCTTGGCACCCTCTAAACCTGGACCGTAGGCGTTAGACTCGTTTGGATCGGAACCATCGACCTTGACGGCGAATGGCGAGTTCTTGACGTTGACGGCATCGAGTTGGATGGTGACAGTGTAGTCTTGTGGTTCGCTTGGAGTGTAGTGACCGTCGTAGGTACCGTTCTTGTTGTCAACGAGAGTGACTGGAACGACTTGACCGTCGGCACCGACAACATTGACAGTGAAGTTCTCTCCACCGTTGGCCAATGGCTCACCGTAGTAGTTCATGGCCTTGATGGTGAAATCACCACGCTTGTTGACGAAACCTGCCTCCAAACCTGGACCGTAGGCCAAGACTTGACTGGCGTCAGAGGTGGTTCTTCTCTTGTGCTCCAAAGCTTCGGCGGCAGCCTTGTCACGGTTGGCCTTGTTGACTTGGTAGTCACGGAAATAGGAGACGTAGGTGATTACGGAGAGTTCGTCTGGCAAACTGACCATATCGGTTGGATCCATAATCTTTGGAATCTCGTAGGCTTCCAAGGCGACGTCCATAGCACGATTGACATCGGTGTAGGAGTCACCAGAGAGCGAGTTAAAGTCCAAGACACCTGGCTTGAGTGAATCGGTCAAGGCAGAGAGGACACGACCGTCACACCATGAATCGGTGAAATTGCTGACGGTCACTCCGTATGGACGGACTTGGTTACGAACCCACTCCAAGAGGGCAGCCTTTGGAGAGTCGGTTTCGGCCATCTGGATTTGATATCTCAAAATGAGGGTCCAAATGAGACCGAGAATAAGCTTGAGTTGACCATCGACAATGTCTTCAGCACCGATACCGACCAACTTGAGACCTTCAGTCTTGATAAAGTTGACAGCCAAATTGTTGTTCTCCATCTTATGTAATCTGATCTTTGGGGTCTTGTTGAATTTCAAGATCTTCTTTGAGGAAATAATTTCCAAAAGATTGATCAAGAGAACACCATCTTCCAAATCTGTACCGAGATCATTGATCTTTAAGATACGTTCCTTTAAATAGTTGTTGGCCCAACCAGTAAAAGTCTGAAAGAAAAGAAATAAGAAAAAGAATTAAAAAAAAGAAAAAGAAAAAAGTTTGTTAATTATAATTATAATTTGACTATTAGATTGACATTGTTATTACATACTCTTTTTTGGACATCAATCCAAGTCTTTTTGGTTTCAGTCATTTTTTTATTTAGTTATACAAAATTAAAAAGATATATGACAAATAAATATACAACAAATAAATATATAGATATAAAACAAGAAAATGAAAGATTAAAAAATGACAAACAATAAAATGTCAGTGATGTTTTTGATGTTATATATAATGGTTTAAAATTAAACAAACACACAAAAACACACTTGGAAACTGACTCTAAACAAAAATGAATTTAATTGGTGTGTCAACTGATTTGTTTAAATGTTAGTGTTTGTGTGTGAGGATTGAAAAAAATAAAAAAAATAATAAGTTATTAAATGAATTATTTATCAAGCAGTAAAATTTAATGTTGGTTTGGAATCATTTTCAAAATTGGCTCAGCCATCCATGCTTGTGTGTGTTTGGGGTCGAAAATGCAATTCATTTTTAACAAATCCAATTCCACTGGCAAAAAATTAAAATTAAATGGGTTTTTTTTTGAAAATCGCCCAAAACATTATTTTTTATTATAAAAAAAAAAAAAAAAGATTCAGAAGGATTTTTTTATCTTTTTTTATTGGCAGGGCCTACTGATTGTTAGATTTTGAAAAAAAAACTATTTTTTACATCAATCAGAAAAAAAAACCTAAAAACAAAAAAAAATAAGATATAAATGGTTGTTACATTTTTTTTTTTGTTCTTGCAAAATTCATTGAAAATGAAAGAAAAAAAAAATGATTATGATGGTGATTGAAACAACACTTTGCCTGCATACTGTCGCGACCCAGTAAAAAGACGAGAACAACAGCATGATAAAATTTGCACACCCCAACAATTTTCATTGCATACATGATCATTCGATTGTTTCAGATTGTTATTCGACCAATTATTACTTGTCATTCTTCTATTCAAATCTTTAAAAAAAAAAAAAAAACGAAAAGAAAAACCAAACTAAAATTGATCACCTATATATAAATTTAAATAAATACATAACATACATATTTTTAGTTATTTGTCAGATCTGAAACAAGATATTATTATTACTAATATTATTGTAAAGATTGATTGGTTGAACTTAACAATAATTTTATAATTTCGTTTTATTTTATTATTATTGGGGGAAGGGGAAAATAAAATAATCATATGTTTATTTTTTAATTTTAATTTTAATTTTATTTTAATTTAGAATTTATCAATAACATCAACTCTGTCACCAACACATAATTCACCGGTATGTTCATCCAAAACAGTTAATATTCCAACGTAGACATTCTTATCTTTATCTTTTCCAACACGATATTGATTGAGTGTTCTGAGTGGTTCGTTATCTCCGTAGGGATCGATCACTGCGCTGTCTGGATCGATCGTTGTGAATTTACATCTACCGGTACGGTCAACCTGACGAATGATGTTTCCACCGATACGAATGGTACGCCAACGATCTTCTTCCCAAGCACCGGTACCAACGAGTAGAACGTTGGGACGGTAACGTCTCTCGTCCATTGGACGCTGCTTTGGTTCCGACTTGGCGCGTCTGGTCTCATCGATACGCGCGTTGATATCGTCAATCGATGCCTGACTGAGAATCATCACCTGACTGGCATCGCAGAATGCATATTGATAGCGCTCGACCTCCTCCGGTGTCGGTTGATGTTGGAATGCCACCTGCGCGTACTTCTCTTTGATGTGACGGCGGTGTTCCGAGCTGACCTGTACCAATCGCACGTTTTGCAACTCCAAGAACTTTGATAGCCATTCCGCTGCTTCGTCACCGCTGTCGTGAGCCTTTACAGTGTCTTTCCAGACGACCACTTCAGAGGTGGCGCTATCACTGGTCATTGGTACACGCAACTCTGGCATGTTGGGTGCACGCACTACCAAGACGTCACCATCGATAGCCGGTGCGATGAGAGCTAGCTTTGGGTGTGTTCTCTGTGTAATGAATCTTCCATCGACACAGATCATCCATCTTCTATCGTTTTCGAATCCCAGCTTATCGATATTTACTCTCTTTAATTCAATACCTTGACATGATTTAACTGACAATCGACGATAAACAAATCAATATAATTATATCTAGATTATTTATGCAATGCAATAATGATGGTAAATAGTTTATGACATACTTGGATAGATAATCAATTTAGCAATTCTAATGACAGAGTCACTCTGCTTGTTTTGATCGTCCGATGATTTCTTTTGACCTGGTAAGTAGTTATTCTTGTATGCCCATACTAATGTTGCAGTACCCAAGGCAACAGGTACCCAATACATTAAATTATTATTCATTTTTCTTTTTATATATTATGATTATGATCAGTGTGCAGATCAATACAAATATATTTAATAATAATTATTGTGTTTAGGGGTGTTAGTTCAAAATAAATAAAAAAATTTTTTTTTTAATTTTTTTTTTTTAATTCTCAAGATGTATTCCATTATTCCATTCCACCAGATTTTTTTTTTACAACAATTTGGTTATGTTAGATTCCATGATTCCATCAAAGATTTTTATTTTTTTACACAAAAAAAATTGGTCTACTTTAACTGCAATTCTTGTTTCATTATTTTACTGCCATTAAAGTTAGTTTGATTCAAAATTATTTGTAATATTAAAAAGAAATTTATACAGTACCAGTATTTTTTTTTTTTTTTTTATTAAGTTTTGTATTTTACAACCAATTAGGAGGACCAGATGGTAAATCTCCATTCATAGCCCACACATGTTGTCGTTGATTATTCCTAATAACTAAATGTTGAGCTTCTTTTTGGATTGAAAATTATCAATTACAACTCTATTTGTGTGATAGATATTTGATAGTCTCCATATATGAAACAACCATGAAGAAAATAAACCCAAGATCGAAGTAGCTAAAAATATTTGCCAATTTTCCAAAAGTAATGCTATTACTAAATCTTGATCCACCTTGGATGCAAATAAGATGTACACCACAAAAATAGGAAGGATTGACCAAACAGCAAACTTTCTGGGAGTATCAGAGATGATTCGATTGAATTGACTGCAACTTGTATTGAGTTCAATCGAACTTTTTCTTGCAGTTTGTACAAGGTTATTGATAGGGTCAGTGCATCGATCTATAGCTTCCTTTCCAGTGTCTCCAAGGTATCGAAGACTTGATGTAAGTTCCGAAATAGAGAATGCAATACTCTTTGATGCTTCAACATGGCCTTGTGCTAAAATTGTAGATGCTTCTAATGCACCGCTTCTAATTATTTGAGAAGCATTTTCAGCTCCCAATTTAACTTCTTTTGAACTATCACTAACTGCTTTTGATATTAAGAAGATAAAAAAGTTTGGCTCACAAACAAGGAGGATTTAGTAAAAAGTTAAAAAAATAAATAAAATAAAATAATGTTTTGAATCAAACTTTTGATTCACATGTGATAACAGTAAATAGTAATAAAATATTTTAATATTATTATTATTTAGTTAAAAAGTTAACTTTTGAACCTTTCTTAATTTGTAGATAATATGGATCGTGTAGTTTCTTTTTGATGAAACTTCGCGCTGGTTTATCACTTCGGTGTACTAATACAGCAAGTAGAATCTCATTGGAGAATGCGTTGGATTTGCCATTGACATACTGCTCGACCAGTATCTCACTGGGTTGATCCATCAGTAGATGACAAACCTTTGTGATACCACCCGCTATTTGATCGTAGGTGCGCTCCGGTACACCATTGGAGTTTCCTTGTTCGTCACGATCCAAAAAGTAATCTTTGATCGACTCTAGGTCAGCTTCGATCCACTGAGTTTCGCCAGTGTTGAAAATTCGCGTTGGTCCACCGTAGAGCATCGAATACTCTAGCGACTGAAGGAATGCCTTGGCAACCGATGTAAGTATATCGGTGGCACGTTCAATCGTTGAAGTACTCGAATAGATTGATTTCAAGTGTGGATTGAGTTGTTCGAGTGGTTCCTCTACTCTCGGCTGCCGGGTGAGTGGCGCCTGATACAAATTGTCAACCGTAGCGACACGACAATCGGCAAAGACAACTTTGGCACCGATGTAATCGATGAGTGCTATCGATGTCGATCTAATCGATGATTGTACAGGGATGAATAGATCGGAAAGTTGTTTCTTCAGGTCTGCGATGTTGTAGCTATGATGTTCGATATACTCGACAACGTTGGACTGTATGAAATCCAAGTTGTTGAGACATACACAGAGTGTTTGTATCGTTTGTTTTTGAGCGCGTTCAATCATCGTTGGAGGAGGTGGTTCCTTACTGGCGCTACCTGGTGCATTTACATGAATAGAATTAATACTCTGACTCAAACTCTTTCTGATACCCTTCTTGATCTTCTCGTTCAGCGATAGCGGCATCAGACTCTGACGTTGTGCACACAGAGTGAATTCGGCAATCGTTTGATTATACATAATGAGGAACTTGTTAAACATATTCGAAAGTGTAACAATGAAACCTGGAAAACTAGTAGATAGCGATCCTTTCATTTTACTCAGTGTATTAATTGCTTGATAAAACATTTGGAATAAATCTACAACCGATGATGAATGTCTATAATAAATGTTAAGTTAATAATTATCTTATTGTTAATAGTGTTATTTTCATTTTGACTTACTTGATTGTTTTATCTAATGGTTGAAATTTATCGACTTGGAATAGATTTTCAAACCATTTGTTAAAGAATTTCTCTTGATTTTGACACCATGCAGAAACAACGCTACTAACATGTTTTGTAACGGCTGGAAGTTTCTCGGGTGGCAAGAGATGTAGATCCTGTAGGAATATCTGGAATTTAGAGGCTGTTTGAACCGATTGTAGTACCATTGGTGAGAGGAAATAGACATCGTCGAAAACTACACCTAGATCTTGTGTGTAGAGATTGCAGAACTCTTGAAGTGCAATTGCCAATGCCGATGAGTGATATCTAATGAATCCTTTGGAGTATACTTTCAAATCCAATGTAATCTCTGGCATCAGCGCTTCGATAAACTCTGAAAAGTTATCGAGTGTCAGCGGACGGAATGGCTTAGAGATACGACTGTAATGACAGGAAACTGAGGAAACAATGAAACTTGTAAAGTTTGATTCCGATGGTTTGTTGCCGGCATTGCTTGCATTGCCGTTGGCGGACGACGATGACAGCATTGTCCACATCTGTCGCGATTGAATATACACGGAGCACGCTATTTCAATGTCCATCGCTATGTGTTCCGATTTATGGGTGTGGATATCACTCAGCATTTTCAGTAGCCACTGAGCAATGCGTTTCAGTGTTAGCTTTAAGAGTGACGCCGTTGAGTATTGGCGATCGCGTATCGCCTGGACATTGGTGGCGATCATATTCTCAATGAGATTGAGTGCACGTTGAAGTCGTTCCAAATGGCTGACACTTAGTTCCGCTTGATAGGCGGTAAGGAAGCAATTTGCATGGGAAATGGTTGCCATTGTCTCTGAGATCTTCAGTGCGCCGGCAAGAGGCAGCAAGTCGGGAACCAGCGTCATTCTCGGCGAGCCTACAAACACTATTTCCTCACGTGTAAACTCAAAGAGATTGTAAAACAGCAGATCTTCAAAGATGGTGGTATTCAGCGGGAATTGGTAGGGAACCGGTTCACTGAGATACTGAGTCGCCAGCTTGAGGTCGGCTCGCGTCTCTGGACTGGCACCGCGACTGACAATCGGCGCTAGAAACCTGTCGATCTCACCGAGCAACCGTTGATACTCAATGTCGGTGGTGGCTGACGGATTGATTGCGAGGATGTAGTTCTCCAGCGAGTAACAGAGTTGTCGGAACACTACGAGCATCGAAGACGGTGGTGATTTATCATCGAATGGATCGCGCAACATATTCTGAATGGATGACATCACCGTGTAGAGTTGTCGGCGGAACCAAATTATCATCGAGTCGAATGTGTCGAACCTCTTCATGTCAAAGAATCGTAGTAGCCAAAGACGATAGGTCACCGAATGGAAATGAGGTGGTGGTGAACTGGCATTAGATGGTGGTGAAAGCATTAGCAAGTATGCTTCATGTTTCACTCTCGACATTTCCATTTGAATTCTAAAACTATCTTCTTGTTCGTAGTTTCCAGGCTGTCCGTGTGGTCGTGCGAAATGATTGACCAATAAATAAGTCTCGTAGCTCGAGAAATGAAATTGTTCTTTGTTCAAATTACCATATTCCTCTGGTACAACTATATTTGGTGATGGTTGTTGATGTTGTGGTGAGTGTGATTGTTGTGATTGTTGAGGTGGTGGTTGTTGTTGTTGTTGAAGTTGAAGTTGTTGTGGTAATGGTTGATTTTGATGAGATGAAGATTGATTCTTTGGACTGTGTTGCTGATGCATTTCAGCAAAGTTTATTGAACCAGATGCAGATGAGGATGGATTTGCTGCACCTGCAGGTGGTGATGTAAATGATGGAATGAGTGTTGCTGTTGGTGTTGCTGGTAAAGGTTGTTGATATTGTTGTTGTTGTTGCTGTTGTTGTATTCTTATGGTAGTTGGACTCATAAGATTTTGATGTGCACCTTGTACATGTGCTGGAACAATTCCAATAGTTCCAATATTTGAGTTTAGAGGAGGTGATGAACCTTTACTATTGCTTGCATTATTATTGTTATTATTATTTATTGTAGAAGGTGTAGTATCTGATGATGTTGTTGATGAAGTAGGAGGTGACAACTGTTTTGGTGAAAGTACTAAAAAGTATAATAATAATAAGTAACAATTTTAATGATATTAGAATAGTAATTAACATACCCAATTTCAAAGATCTAACCAATTCATTAACATCTATATTAGAATGTTGAGCAGTATTGAAATTCTGAGGAATTGCATGTGAGAACTGCGAATAGATGAAATCTAACAAGACTTTTCTATCATTTTCAAGTTGGGATAATCTCTTTTGTTGATCCATCTATCGAAGGTTCTCTTGATCTTGGTAGCACGTCTTGACTAATAATGGTTATTGTACAATTGATTAACTAACTAATTATCTAACCGAATGACTGACTGACTGACTGTTTGATTAATTTGATTTTCTTTTGTTAAAATCAAATTAAATAGTTAATGTTGATTATTTCATGTGTATTTGCAGATGATTGATTGTTTGTTCAAAAAAAGAAAAAAACCACAATGGTGGTAAAAAAAGGGGGTTGGTTGTGAAGTGTGATTATTATTGTTTGGTTTTTTTTTTATTAACTAGTATATTATTGTTATTTTTAATTTAATTTATTTTATTGTTTTGTTTGATGATTGTTTGCAATTTGCTGATCTTTTTTTTTTTTGTTTTTTATTAAATAGTAAAAAAAAAAAAAGATTTTAGTTTTTGTAAAAATAAAAAATAAAAAATAAAAAGTAAAAAACAAGTTGGTTAAGTTCAAATAAAAAAATGATCTGAAAAATAATTAATTAAATAAATTATAATAATGTTTTAAGTAAATGAATACTCAAGGTTAAAAAAAATGTTTTGAAATTAATAAGTTTGTGAAAAATAAAACCTGTAAAAGTAGTAAGTATTTTTTTTAATCTTTAAAAGAAACAGTTAAAACTTCAATAAATAAATTTAAAAGTTAAAATTTCAAATTTTAAATTGGTTACAGAAAACCACTTTTGTTTTCGAGATAAGAAAAAAAGTTAAAACAGATCATTAATTAATGAAGAAATGATTCTTTAGTAGAAAGTATATATTTTTTGGTAATAAATTAGTTTAAAAACGAAGAAAATTAAAACTTAAAATTAAAAAATAATACATATAAGTATTAATAATTAAATTATATAAATATAAAAAAAACGAAAAGATTAAAAATTAAAACTTTATAAGTAAAAAAATAGATTAAAAATTAATAAGAATAAAAAACAACAATTTTACTAGTACTATTTTTATATAATTAGAAAAAAAATAAATAATTTAAATAAATATATTTATATAATTAATTATTAAATTTATATGTATTTTTATAGAATAGTTGAGCAATATAAAAAGTTACCAAAAAATAAATTAACAAAATTAATTATATAATTAGAAAAAATTTAAAAATTGGGTATGTTTGTTTTTGAAAAAAAAATAAGTTATGAGTACAAAAAAATATAGATTTAAGTTAAGTATTTAAATGATAACTCAAATTGTGTGATTTGAAAAATAATATATAACAAGTTTAGATTTTGGAATGTAGGAATGTAAATTGGGGATTCAATTCAAAAATATCATTGGTGATATTTACACCTAACCTAGCCTAGAAGAGAGAAAAGAAGTCTTACTTCCAACCCAGAATAACAAGAGCCATCGCCACCACTCCCCACCAGTAGTCATTCATTACTAAAATATATTTACATCTACCCAAATGAGAGTCAGAGACCAAAGAAACTATATATACCAGAACCAAAAACCAATAGAGAAACCCAAATTTGAACTGGTGGGAGGGTTGGCCGATGTCAATCGAATGTTATAAAGAGTTGAATGAGAGATTAAATAAAACAATTAGATAAACTAGTTCAAGAGATTTTAAATGTTAGAATAGTCTTCAAAATATAAATTATAGTCACTTTTAGTTTTTTTTCAAAACATTTAACTAACAAAGGAAATTGACTCAATTTGAAATGATTCCAACTTTCCAACCTAGTTTTGTCAGGCTGGAAAGTTAAATTTGAAGTGTGAGAGATATACGGTAAACTCAAATTCGGTAAGTAGATTGGGGAGTAAGTAGAATAAATGGAGTGTTAAATAAAATTTAATGATGTGAAACAACAACTTTTTAAAAAAAAAAAGGATATAGTTTTGATTTTTTTTTCTTTTTCTTTTTCTTTTTTTTTGTTTTGGAGTGGATGGATTATTTTGTTTTGATTTGATTGAATATTTGATAAATTATGTTTTTTTGAATAATATTATTAAAATTTCTTATTATAAGTTTTTATACAGTTAAGTTATTAAATTTGATTAAATGTTTAAAAAAAAAAATAAAATTTTTAGTTTGATTGAAAAAATTAAACTTGATTGTAAAGTAAAAGGTAGTATTAAATAATTATAAATAATAATAGTTAAACTGATATGAATAAAATGTTATTGATGGAGAAGTTATCCAATCGCAATAACTAAATGTTTTGGTTTTTGGAAGTTTGGTTTTGAGGAAAAGGAATAACTTTTTGGAATTTTATGGAAAGTAGGAAAGATTTCTTTTTTTTTTTGTTTGTTTTGTAAATGTTTTTCTATAGAAAAAAATTTAATAAATTTAATTAAAATTATTTAAAGTAAATATAAAATATGCTTACAACTAGTATCGATAATCAAAGGATTTGAAATTAGTTGTGGAGTTTAATTGAAAAAAAAAAAACATAATTGGTGTGAAAAAAAAAATCTGGTTTTGGTATAGTTTGGTTTGTTGTCTGGTTGACTGGTTGACTGGTTAGTTTGGTTATTGGCATTCGGGTATGCCTGATGGTGTTGAATGACACATCTTTGGAAGTTTGCATTGGAGTGTATTGCATGTTATTCTACGACAAGTTCCAACACCATTGGAATCTTCGATACACTCTTCACCAAATGCACAGTGTGAGGTTGCACAACTCTGTTTGGAGAAACACATGTATCCACCTCTTTCTTTGTCAGCCATACATATTGTGTGTGGAGGACAATCGAGTAATGCACATTCATTCTTTGCTTGAGTGGTAGATGGTGGTGGTTTTGTTGTTGTAGTAGTTTCTTCATTTGGTGGTTGAGAAGTGGTTGTTGGTGGTGTTGTTGGTGTGCCTGATTTTGTTGTTGTTGACCATCCTGGTGCACTTGGTGTCCATGATTTGAATGGATTTTTAGGATCTATCTTCTGGCAGTTTCCACCATTGATTGGATCATCAATACACGAATACCCTTCGAGACAACTAATGGATGAACATGTGACAATTGATCTTTGAATACAACGTGCTCCACGCTCTTTATCCTCGACACAACGGTATTCAGGTCTACAGTCTAATAGAGCACAGGATGTCTTTGGTATACATTGTGGTCCACTCTCGCTCTCCAGACAGTAGCAATCGCCAGGACATTTGTTGGTTGCACAAGTTGGAATGGGCACACAGTATGGATTTCCATCGTACAAAGTTGAATTATCGACACACTTAGAACCCTTTGGACATCTGAGATTGGCACAAGTTAGCAACTGAACACATTGTCCATCCACACACTTGAATCCAGGATCACATTTCCTCTCACAAGTTTTGGCAGGAGCAGGAGTAATTCCCAATAAATCTTTCAATGGCTTTGTAGAGAGAGTTTCATTGACAGCAATTTGGACACATTTAGCAAGCTGACTAGTTTTATCCATAATACAATCGTAACCTTTGGAGCAGTTCAACAGCATACAGGAACTATAGATACTGACACATCGACCACCCTGGACATTGTCTTCAATGCATTTAGTATCGTTTTTACAATCAAGCTCAGTACAATTTAGTAGAAGCTTTTTACAAATCACCCCCAGTTCAGCACTGTCGAAACACTTATAGCCCTTAGCACACTGGAATGTAGAGCAGTTTCTCGTTGGCTTACAATAGGCTTTGGCAGTATCGTTAGCGGCAATGGCACAAACAGTTCCAACAGGACAATTTTTACGTAAACAAGGATCACCAGATTTAAAACAATAGGCACCCTTTTCCAGATCATCAAAACACGACTCCCCCTCAGGACATTTCTTGGTGGCACAGGTTGTATAGTTCTCAGGAACACATCGAGCTTTTTTAGTGATTTCATCGATGACACACTTTGATCCAATGATACAATCGAGAGTACAGACTGGTTTGGCGGGAATAGACTTGACAGGTACACACCTGACACCACCCTCTTTATCTTCGATACACTGGAATGCCGGTGGACAAGTTGTGAAATTGCAGCTGGTGATACACGTTGGTTTATTCAGTCCGTTCATGACACATCTCTGACCATCCAGACATTTCATTGCTTTGCAAGATGGATTGCAATGTGCACCTTTCACTGGATCATCGATACATTCATAGCCAACAGAACATTTCATGGCGGCACAGGTTGGAACGACCATATTGTATGGATAATTCTTACGTACAAGATCATCAACATTGTCTGATGTTTTAGTTGGTGTTGTATTGTCTGTTGATGGATCACTACTGGATGTCTGTGTTGTATCGATATCCGATGACAGAACACATTTGGCACGGTAGTTACAACATTTTGATTGACTATTGATGCATGGAGTACGTTGTGGTCTAGCACTGATACACTCGAATCCAGTTGGACATTGAGCATCTCTACACGACGACAACAAGGGAATAAACGAATTGGCTGGTCTATGACAACTACTGGTATTGAAAGCCCACAGGTCATATTGATTTAAATCTGAATTGTCTTCAAGACACCAAAGATTTAAATTTGGAATTGGATTGCAACGTACCAATGATAGAGGTAGCTGCTGACACTCTGAATATAAATTAGAGCTACAACATGATTTAGCTTCAATTGATAAACAATTTGAATTCTTTCTACATTGTTGGGTTGATAATTTAGAACATTCTAAAAAATAATAATAATAATAAGCAAATAATTATGATTTATAAAAATTAGACTAATTTATTTTCTTTTTTTTAGTTTTATAAAACTTACGATTGTTATTTAATAATGTTTGTTCGGAATATGCCAATTGAATATGGTTAGTGGAGAGTATATATAGTAAGTAAAGGAATAATAACGGTTTATTAATTCTATTAAACATCTCTGTTGATTTCTGTTGGTTTGATTAATTTATCTCCTCAATATAGTAAAAAGACAAATTAAATGGATTGTTATGGTGTTGGAGTAGGGTGTAAAATAAAAGTATGGAGTATATGTTTTTTTTTTGTTCTTTTTAAAAATGGATATATAGATTGATATCTTGAGAATGAATCAATATAAACAAGCAAATAACTTGAAACCAAATTTTCACAAACCGATGTCAAAATAATAACCAAAATGAAAATGTTATTAATTTGATTCTTATTGTTGTGATTGATTTTGGAAATAGGATTTTGATTTGATTGAATTGATTGTCAATTTTGAATACCGAAATAGGTAACAAATTGACTGTATTTATAATATCATTATGATAATTATTGAAATAAAAATAAATATTTATTTAATAGATTATCAGAATATCAGGTGCAACTTTAAATATTGAACCATCAAAAAAAAAACAATAATATCTATACAGCACCAACAACACCAACAACCACCACACAAATAGACCAATTAACTAACGAAACATCTTAAATTAACTAACCAACCAATCAACAGTCAAATATTATTACAATTAGAGGTATTATACACATCAGCGTGCACCTCAGCCGCTTCACAAAGAGTAATATAAAAATTGTAAATAGATATATAAGATAGACATTTCAGTTTGTCCATCCGTAATTCAGTTGTAGTGCAATGTATAAAGTAACTTTTCGTTTTCCTGTCAAAATTAAAAACAAACAAACAAAATTAAATATATGATCATTAAACTAAAGATATATGGTTATGTGTGAATTATTATTATTGTAGAGTAGTGAATGAGTGATCTCAATAAAATAACAATATTAAAACTATTTATTTTCCCCAAATGGTTATAATTTTATAAAATTAATATACATTTTCCATTTATATACAATTAGCAAACAAATATAATTGTTATAAAGTTAAATAGACACTCCAATATCTTTATTATACTGTTAATGTATATATGTGGGGGTGGGTGTTGTATTTCAATATCAACATATAATTTCGTATTTTGATTTTCTGACTATAAAAAGTAAAAGTGTGTCAATTTAATTATCAGCTTATTTTTTTAAATACAAACAAGTTAATTCGTGGTGCTTTTTTCCTGATTATCATTCGAATTAACTTAAAATAAAACAAACTAAAAAAAAAAATATATATATATATAAAATAAAATAATATGTCTTATTGTTATTTGTTAACGACTGTTTTTTTTGGAGATACATAAACATTAATCATATGATTAAAATTTGCATCATCAAAGAGTTGTAGTTAAGTATTATTTATTGTTGTTATTGTTGCTGTTGGTTGTATTGATGTTGTTTGTTGATGTTAATTAATTGATTCTATATTTTAAATATGATGATCACATTAAAAATAAGATCTGTTCATTATTATCCTCATATCAGCTGTTGCTGCTGCGCTTTCAGACCATTATGTGCTTATTTATGAATAGATATAGATGTTGATGTTGTTGATCATACTAAAATATTGTTTAGTTCAATCATCATATGATTTAGATTATATTTTAGTGATCACCAAAAACTGTAATATTGTTTGTTAACAGTGTAATGTAGTGTAGGGTAGTGTATTATTGTAATATATAATATAATTAATGGAGTCTGTTTATTTATTTAATGAATAATTAAAATAGACAGATATTTGTATTGAAAGATAGAATTTACATTTATATATATATATGTATGTACATTAAAATTGAAGATCGAAATCATCATGATCTTGATTGGCAATTGTTGAGTAATATTGTAATTCATCTTGTTCTAATTTTAGCATATCTTCATATTCCTTTATCATTTCTATAATAATAATAATAATAATAATTAGATTGTGATACAATCAGTTAGGTTAGTTAATAGTCAGTTGAAATAGATATACACAATAATGTAATTTTTAAAAAAACCAAAAAAAAACATACGTAATTCTATAGATTCTAAATATTCTTCAACTTCTTTTAACATTAGATCCTCTTCCAGTTTAGTCATTTTAAATAAAGGTAACAGTTTAGCAGGTGATTTCGATCTGGTTAATAATGGTATTGGTTTGATTGGTGTTGATATTGTTGATGTTTTACTAGTAGTTGCATTTGTTGATGGTGTTGTTGTGTTTGAAGAAGAAGTAGTTGTAGTTGTAGTGGTTGTTGTTGATGATGTCATTGGTTGGTCAAACTCCAATTTCATCATTTCATATTCCTTTAAAATAGTTGAACGTACATCTATTTTTGCTTTCAGTGGAGATGTTGGTGGAGATTGTTTATTGTTACTACTATTATTACTATTATTATTATTATTTAAAGAAACTGTACCACTACTGACATTACTATTACTATAACTATTATTACTACACTTCATTCTTTCTTCATTAATCATATTCTTCCTTGTTTCCTTTAGCTTCTCGTAGCATCTTTGTTTCAGTTTCTCTTTAATATCTAAATGTGAATTGCCTATTCCTCTTAGCTTTAATCCTGCTTCAGTATGTTTTGTTGCCATATCTTAATATCTTTATGTATACAGTTAATGAGCAATATGATTTTAAAGTTCTCATTTAATCTGTAACATATTCACACTCACACATTTTTGCAAAACAAATCAAATTTCCAATAATTTTTATTTTTTATTTTTTTACAATGAAGATAGAAGGTTGTTAGTTTTATTATTATTTAAAAAAGAAATATAAATAATGTGTGTTTTATTATTTATATTTCTTTTTTGGGATAGTTAAAAAGGGTTCGGATTGTAGTAATTATTATTATTATTATGATTGGATAGTTGTTGATGTTGTTGTTGTTGATTCGGATGGTAAAAGTTTTTCGAGAAGTTGATGATCTTGTTGTTGTCTTTGTTGTCGGTATTGCTTTGATTTGATGTATCGGTTGAATAGGTAGACAAAGACTAGGTTTACAAGTGATAGTGCGCCTGATACGATTGCGAGATAGAATCCTATTTTTGGACCGAATTCCTCTATGACGTTGCCTGTTTTCGAGGTGCCCGAGAATCGATGGCAGTAGCCGTCGTCGGTCGGACAATGACCGATGTGTCTAAACACCGGTGTCACTACGAACAGCGTAAGCACAGAGAGCACCTCGAGTACGAACAAAATCAACGATATCCAGAGGTTGTATTTCAGCGGTTTGTCTACGTGTGCTGCGGTGTCGCCTTTGCTGTGTTTCGTGAAATTGCGGATCACCAAACACAGACAAACCACAGACACCAAGAACGATATCAAACCTGCATATTGAAATACACCTATCGCTATGAATACCGAGTTGATATTACCCGGTGATGTAATATGTTTTTCATCATTCACCGTATCATATTTGTTCTATTAATTAAATGATTATTAATATTAAACGACGATTCTATTTTCTATTATTATTATTATTTATACTAGAAAATGTTAACACACATACATATACTTTATATACATCATAAAAGTTCTCAATTTCTAAATTGATGAGACCACTATCATTTAAAATATCGGTTTTAATCCAAAACCATGGTGTTGATACAGAGGTAAGTATACTTCCTAATATAACTATATTTATAAAACAAACGAAAACAAATAAACTATTTCTATTACTTTCTGTATGAAATAATACACTCATTTTGATATCAACAACACATATATTTGTTAACTAACTAATTTACATTTAAAACTTATTACAAAGTAATACAAAGTCTTTTGTAATTAATTTACACCCCTTACTTTGAAAATCCGGACTGAAAAAGTAAAAAATAAAAAAATAAGTATTTTGTATTTAAGGTTACAAGCATAACTTTCCCTCATTCTTTTATCACCATCATTACTTCTCCCTTTATTTTAAAAAAAAATATCAAGAATATTTCTTTGAACGATTAGTTAATAACTCAATTGACTAATTGAGATAGAGACATGATTATTTGTTAATAAGTTGAAACTTAGATTACAAAACATGCCTGTTGCAAACACAAAAATACTAATATCAACAAAAAAAAAAAACAAAATAGTGAATTTTTATGAAAAAGAATTCGATCTCCCTGGATGTCTGTAGAGCATCGGTGAATAACGATTGTTTGGATATGATAAAGTACCTAAATGACCAATATCCAGAGGAATCTTCTTGGAGTACCGCTATTGATACTGCTGCCTCCAATGGAAATTTGGCAATAGTGAAATACCTCTGTGAGAATAGATCGGATCGATGTACTGAAATCGCGCGCTAATTGGTGCAATCAAGAAGAGGAAACCAGATATTATCGAATATTTACTAAGTAATAAATTGGTTATATGGACAAGTAAATCTATACTTGAAGCAGTTGGACAATTTTATTATTCATTAGCAGATCATCTTTTGCAACAATATCCATAACCATTTGAAATTAACAAAGCAATGTATTTGGCAGAGGAGATCTATGAATTTTCAATCGATAATATTAGAAATTATTTTAAACAAAGAAATTTATTAAATATAAATTAATTAGGATGTCAAATAAATTTGATTTCTATTTTTTCATATTAAAAATTTAAAGTAACATATCATCGAACTGGCTCACTTATCTCTAGATATTATTTTATCTACAAATTTCGATTGTTTTCTAATATTCTTTTAAAAAGCATTAAAGGTAAAGTACACATTTTATTTTATTAGCCTGATAGTTTATGTTGTTGATTTTGTTGGAGGTGAATATGTTGTTGATCGTCTAAGCGATTGTACTTCTGATTGATAATGAAGATACCTTTTCGAGTCTCGACTGTGTTTGTGATGATTGTTGTTATATTGCTGAGTAGTCTTCTATGAATTGTGTGAGGTAATGGAGTTTTCCTTTGGAATAGGTATGATATAATATAAATATATTGCACTTTAACAATATCTCTAAAGTGTATTCTGCAATAAGATACCGGGTCAATCATGATTTTTTTCATAAATCTTCTTTATGATGAAAATTAATTAGTAAGTGTCAAATCTCCCTCTCTATCTCTCAATCTCTTATTCAAAAGTATTGTGGTTATAACTTACAGGTCCAGAACTACATTTTAATAAACATTTCTGAGAATGCGTGATTCAAGATCTGTTTTTTACTGCTTATAGTTGCATGTTATCTAATTGGTGATAAATCAGTACCTGTTAGTAAGATATTGAATAGTAGAAACGCTCTATACACCAAATAATACATACACATCAATTAGCTATCAGCATTGTGGATAATATTGCTAAACTTATAAACAAACCAGTATGGCTTTTCTTCCTTTCTGTACCATTAACTTCATTTCTACCACTAAATTCTGTTGCACCTAGAATTATATAGAGTACAAAAAGACATATAAAACTATTTTTCAACACTGTACTAGTCAACGAACTACATTCCCTGCTCATTTTGGAATAAGTTCGAATATCATGATATCTCTGAACATGAATATCCTCTGGTTGGGGAAATACTTCACAAGAAGTAGTTACATTCAAATTATTTTTAACAGCAGAAACTGTATATTCACATTCCATCTCTTTTACGTAAGTAAATAGACAACAGCTAAATATAAATAGAATAGTTGCACATATTGCAATATTCCAAAATTTAGACATATTTGTTCGAAATTAACTCTTTATAGTTATTGATACTCTTTCTTTTGGGTATGATAAGTTGTTTTGTGATCTATTGTATTGTTGTGATTAGTTGATTTGGTATTATTATTATTAATTGTATGTCGATAGTAAAATTTTGATTTTGATTTAAAAATTTTGAAAGCCTGGGTGCTCACTTTTTTTTTTTGACAAAGACAACACAAAGAATCAATTGTCAAATGCATTAAACCTGGAAGAACAAACAACCAATAGAAAACAAAGTTGAATATATAACAAATTCTTATTATTTATTAAAGTCGTTTTTAGACATTAAAAGTGGTGTATTTACAAATTTTTATTTTGTTTATTTTTAATGTGGTTGATCGTGTTGTTGGAGGTGAATATGTTGTTGATAAACGATTGTACTTCTGGTTCTGTAGAAGAAATCGTTTCGAGTCTTAACTGTGTTTGTGATGGTGAAATATTATGATTGTTGTCAAATTACCGAGTAGTCTCCTCGAAGTAATAGAGATTTCCTTTTGGAATAGGTGTGATATAATATAAATATGTTGCTCTTGTTCAGAGATGAACTTTCATTCTATTTCAGATGGTCGATTGAGAGATGCACTACTGAAAGAACTACATTATAACTTCTTTGAATAGATATTTTTGTACAGCTTATAGTTGCCTATCATCTAATTGGTTAAATTTACTTAGGAGTCAATAAATATGATATTGATTCTTTGCATTGAATTTGTCAACTTTATTTAAAAGCCTAATATCATACAGAGTAATGTCACTTCAGCTTTCACTTTTTGAAATATCAAGTATATCAATGGGTGATTCTATCGAAACAAACAAATATAAAGGTCGATGGTTCATTATTTAGGTAGAACTTAAAATATTACTTTTTTTTAAAGAAAATCGACCTTGTTTTTTGATATCCGACCAGGGATTTACGGTTTTTAGTAATAATTTGGATGTAACTACATCATATAAAGCATTTCCTCAACCAGAGGATATACATTTTCAAATAGTGCAAGAATCACTAACTTCTTTTAAGATGTACATTGAACGATAATCGATAAGGGCCTTGAAAATTATGGTTATATTAATGTGTTTTAAAAAATAACTAAAAAAGATGAAAGTAAAGTTTAAAATGATCACCTTTTTTATTTTTTACTTTAATATCATAACATATTTTTATGGTCTATTTTGTATGTTTTTAAATTTTTGGTTGTTGACATGTTTTTGATTAATTCTAGATGGGATATAATAGTTTTTTTTTGATAACGTATAACTGTGTTGGTTGCTCTTGTTCAGGTCAAAGATGAGCTTTCTCTCTATTTTCAGATAGTCAATTGAGAGAGTAGTGCATCTAATTTAAGGAGTGCATCTCTGATTCATTAAATGTTCTTTTCATCTATGATAACAATTAATTAGTAATTGTCAAATCTCTCTCTCTCTTATTCAAAATTATTGTTGTTATAACTTACTTACATGAATAGAACTACATTATAATAAACTTCTCTGAACATGCTTGATTCATGATCTGTTTCTTATTTGTTGCTATAACTATCATACATTCCTCCAAACTATCAATATGACTAAATTTAACCTCAACCGCAACACCATCGAACTGCCTCACTTGTCTAGTTATACTATCTCCAAATCTCTGTTTCTGTCTGATAATATCGTTTTAGTTATTAATGCGACAATAGCAAATAAAGTAATATTTTTAATTGCTGTGCTAGGCATCGAATTACACTTTATGAACATATCTTGAGAATGAGATATATTAAGTATTCTTTGTCTATACATTTTTAGATCCTCTTGACTAGAAAATGCATCACATGATGTAATTTCTGTCAATTCATTAGCAATATCAGGAATCATAGAATTACATTCTATCATTTCTGAGACAACATAAATACAATAACAAACTACCATTGTTGTTGCTATACAAACAAATTTAGACATATCTTTTTTTTTTTTTTCAAATAGCTTAATATTCTTTTTTGTTGTATGATGTGATCTACTGGTATTTATTAGTGTAATGTTAGGTGACTTTATTTCCTCTGTTTAATTAAAAAATTTTAGAAAAAAAATAATATCAGTTTTAAAAAAATTGGTTTTAATGATCAAAGACCATCGCTTTTTTTTCTACGAGAAACTATAAAAACAAGATCGAACTTTTTGCAAAAAAATTAATTTTTAATTTTTGACAAAAAAATTTGTTTATTCGTTTGGACCTTCGGAAAACTAATAAAACTCTATCTATTAACAATCCAAAGTAAATGTTGATAGTGTCTAGCAAGAAGACCAAACAACAATAGAAAATAAAGTTGAAAAAAATAAACAAATTTCAAAATAACAACTTTAGTTTACACTTTTTATTTTTTTAAGGTGATCGTTTGTGTTGTTTGTTGATGTATCCACTATATTTGTGATGATTGTGGCTGTGAAATTTTATGTTTGTTGTTATATTGTTGAGTAGTCTCCGAGGAGTTGGTGAGGTAATATTGGAATAAGTATGTTCAACTTAAACTCTATTAAAGGAATACTCTATTAAAGGAATAGGTATGATAATATAAATATATTGCACTTTAACAATATCTCTAAAGTGTATTCTGCAATAAGATACCGGGTCTATCATGATTTTTTCATAAATGTTCTTCTTTATGATGAAAATTAATTAGTAAGTGTCAAATCTCCCTCTCTATCTCTCAATCTCTTATTCAAAAGTATTGTGGTTATAACTTACAGGTCCAGAACTACATTTTAATAAACATTTCTGAGAATGCGTGATCCAAGATCTGTTTCTTACTGCTTACAGTTGCATGTTATCTAATTGGTGATAAATCAGTACCTGTTAGTAAGATATTGAATAGTAGAAACGCTCTATACACCAAATAATACATACACATCAATTAAATATCAGATTTGTGGATATTATTGCTAAACTTATAAACAACCAAGTAAGGTTTATCTTCCTTTTTGTACCATTAACTTCATCTGTTGCACCTTTAATTATATAGAGTACACAAATACATATACAACTATTTTTCAACGCGGTAACAGTCAACGTTCTACATCCCATGCTCATTTTAGAAGAAGCTCGAATATCATGATATCTCTGAACATAAATATCCGCTGGTTGGGGAAATACTTCACAAGAAGTAGTTACATTCAAATTATTTTTAACAGCAGAAACTCTAGATTTACATTCCGTCTCTTTTACGTAAGTAAATAGACAAAGGCTATATAAAAATAGAATAGTTGCACATATTGCAACATTCCAAAATTTAGACATATTTGTTCGAAATTAACTCTTTATAGTTATTGATACTCTTTTTTTTTGGGTATGATAAGTTGTTTTGTGATCTATTGTATTGTTGTGATTAGTTGATTTGGTATTATTATTATTAATTGTATGGCGACAGTAAAATTTTGATTTTGATTTAAAAATTTTGAAAGCCTGGGTGCTCACTTTTTTTTTTTGACAAAGACAACACAAAGAATCAATTGTCAAATGCATTAAACCTGGAAGAACAAACAACCAAAATAGAAAACAAAGTTGAATATATAACAAATTCTTATTATTTATTAAAGTCGTTTTTAGACATTAAAAGTGGTGTATTTACAAATTTTTATTTTGTTTATTTTTAACACGATCAATTCTAATTTCATAAAGATTTTTTTGTCACAAATAATTAAATTTAATAAAAAGTATTAGCTTTTACTTAAAAAAGGTCAATCATTATTTTTATTTATTTCTATTTACATAACGTTAGGTTGATAATAAATATTCAACAATATCTTTAAATCCATTCCTCGCTGCTTCGTGAATGGAATAATCTATAGCATACAGGTTGTTTCTTACATCTTTATAGTTCTCAAACAGGAATTTAAGTATCTCTAGATTACCTTTTCGTGATACGTTTACAGTTATAGTTGGTGAGCATCCTTCTGTTCTGTTCTCGTGCAACCACTTTACCGTTTCAAAATGATTGTTGATTGCAGCGAGGTCCATTGCGTTCTGTGTGCAACCTTCCAATCTATTATAGTGTAAAAACTTTATGATTTCCAGGTGACCGTTCTGTGCAGCAAGATCAAGAGCATTCTGTGTACATCCTTCACTTCTATTCTCTAACAACCATTTCACTACCTCGAGGTGGCCATTCTTGGCGGCGTAATCTACAAACAACTTTGATGTACTGAACTGAGTGCAATTGTAATGTAGGTATTTGACAATGTCGAGATGCCCATTCTTTACTGCATTGATCATCGCATCGATAACGACGAGATCGGTTCGGTTCTGATGAAGCCATTTAACACACTCTGTATGGCCATATCGACAAGCATCGTCCAGCGTTGTTATACAACATCCATCGTTTCGATTGTTGTGCAGCCAAATCAAAATATCGAGGTGTCCATTGATTGCGGCATACCACATTGCCATCTTTGAAACTCTGAGGTTGTTGATTCTCGCTTGACACCATTGGATCGTTTCCAACTGTCCGTTCTGCGCTGCCATTTCAATGGTGTTGTGAAAAGATATGTCCTGTCGATTGTCGAGCAGGTATTTCATGATCGACAAATGTCCATACTTGGCGGCAATCGTAAAGCTATCTTTGGTACAAGATTTATGTTGATCCTCCAAGTAGAATCTCAGCAACGCTAAATGACCACCCTTGATCGCTTCTTCAATGGCATGTCCAGTAATCGTGAATCCATTATCCAGTAGCAGCTGTACGATACTTTTATCACCAAAGTAGGAAGCATGGTCAATGGGATTAAGAGAATCCTCGGATTTAGAACAATGGATTCCAGGTGATCGTAGTGCTCGCTTCCTCATCTGTATGAAATAGAGAATGAGTTCACGATATCCCAATCTCGATGCCAGCGCCATCGCAGAATAGTAATCGAGTGCAACATGACAATTCTCCAATATATAATCGACATGCTGGAGACTCTTCATCCTGACAGCCAAATGCAGTTCATCGCCATGAAATTGGTAGAGATTGGATTTCAAAATGTAATTAAACATATCGATACTCCTTGAATCTACAGCAGCTTCCAACTCTTTAATGGAAAAGCTGCTAATGTTATTCTCGACAACCAATATCTCTATTTGCTCTCTATATCCATGATAAATAGAGTTTCTAAGAGATTTAGAAATTCCATACCAATTTATACAATTTATTCCATTTAGTTGTTTATCGATTAATTTAACTTGGAAAAATATAAAATTTCTAAGAACAATATTATTTAATATATATTTAAATAATCTTTCATTATCCATTATTATTAATATTTAATCTAGATTATTAAAAAAATAAGTAAATATGACGGGAAATTAAAAGATCTAGTCACGAAACTTGTTGGAAAATAAAATAAAAAAAATTCTAAAAAAAAACTCATATCTAATATTTTTTTCCTTTTTTGGATTTTGAGAACATGAAATTTCATTGTAGATACCAAATCCGATCAAAAGTAAAAGGTCCTTTTACTATTTCAATTAAATTAAATTAAAAAAAATTAAAATTTTATTTATATGATATATTTGTTGATAATAAATAATTATTAATTGCATTTCTTATCGATTTATGAGGTAGTGATGAAGGAGATTGTTTCTCCAAGAATAAATATAGTTTGATTATATCTGATTTTGTTAATTTGTTTCTGTTAAAGAAATCAAATGATTCTAGACTATCTGTGAATAGATGTAGATGTTTCGATAAAAGTACACTCAGTACGCATACACAGTTTTGTAATCCATTGATAGAATGTATCAGTATTCTATTTCTTTTGGTATCATCCTTCATCTTTGATAACAACCATTGCTCGCATAATCGAAGATTCTCAACCAAGTCATTCTTTGCTAATTTACCTTCTTTCATTGGAATGTGTATATAGTTATTCTTTATCTTATCATCATCTTGATTATCTATAACATAATTTACAATTGAACAATTTATAATTAAATCGAATCTATTCCATATATCTGTTAATTCTAAAGAATGATAGTTATAGTTTTTAGTTTAGTATTGCAATCTTTATCATAACATAATATTATTTACCTTTTGAAGATGATATAGTTATATATGTATTATCTATTGTTTTAAACTCATTTGATTCTTCTATTATTGTTTCTTTTTGTTTATCTTCATTATTATTATTATTACTATTGCTATTAAATATGATTATATCTTTCTTTGTTCTTTCTGATTTAACAAGTTGTTGAATGTATTGTTCTAGTTGTTCGTCATTCTCTTGTGACATTATCTCTTTATGATTCGACCAGTACATCTGTGGAGTTAATCCCATTGACCAATTCTCATCATCATCACCAGCACCTTGTATATACGCCCTAAATGACTTATGATCTTCTCTAAAGTCAGAACAAGACAATAAATAAAGTGGATGAAAATCTAATTGTTCTTCTTTATCATCGTCATTGTTGTTATTGTTGTTATTATTACTTGTTTGTTGTTGTTGTTGTTGTTGTTCAAATTCTAATATTATAGGTTGTGTTTCTACTGATAACCATAATGGACGTAATGGTTTGTGTAATCTGCTTGAATAGCTCTTTAAATCTAAAGTATCGGCATGTTCCATTAGTAGTTTACAGTAACTATCTACCATCTTTAACATTTGATCTCTCTCTGAATCGGTCACCCACTTTGGAGTATACAGTTGATTCCATTGCTCTGCTATCAAGTTGTCATTCATAACGGTTTGAATAGACTCAGATTTGAGCTTATAAAGACAACGATTGATTACCGCTATCCAAATAGGTATGGTTCTTGTAAATGAATCAGGGAATTTCTTACCACGCTTCGTCGAATCCACAATGAGACACCCATCATACTTTAACACCAGATCAATGATGTTTAGATTCAAACGCGTCAGACTGAACCTCCAATTTCCATAGTGACCATCGGTAGAACGGAAATAACAACTGTACTTAAAGTTTGCAGAGTACCATGCACCACATCGCAAATTTGCAACCAAAGCATATTTAGAATAACATCTGTGTTTCGAAATAGATAGATAAAAACAAATACATATTAAAAACAATGTATCTAAACAAACCAGCAAACAATACATACAATGCTATATCATTTACAAATTTAGAATCTAAATCGATTGATCTAAGATGATTAAATAAACTATTCTCTTGACGATCAACTCTCCTATGTATAGAGTGTATAGACAACGATTTAAATTCCTCTTCTTCTTTTAAATTAAACATTTAAATTCGAATTTATTTATTTATTATGCAATTTAAAACGTCTAAAAAAAATCTTTAAAATTCTTAATCATTTCCCAAGAATATTTTTATTTTTTAACTAAAAATCTTTTATTTGTACAAAACAGATAAAGGGATAGAATTATATTATTTTTAAATAGTTTATTTTATTATTTAAAAAAATATTTGAAAATGAAATGGTAATAGTTAATTATTCAATTTTAAATTGGAATTTGATGTGTCGGTATGTTAAGAGAATAGACCTATGGATAGACTCATTAATGATTCGATGGAAAAACAGAAGAAAATTATAAAAAATTGGGTGGTGTTTGATATTTTATTGCACGCCCATTTGCATTTGTGACCAAAACTTAAAATATTGATTGTTTTTTTCAAACTACAGATTTTAATTTTTAAAAAAATTTATATATACTTTTGTTAGACTCTTCTATCTTGCTATTTTATTTATTTATATATACAATGTCTTTACAAAAACAATTATTCAATTATGTATTTAAGAATATTGTTACTCAAAGACCAATATTCGAATATGTAAAATGGATTCATCAAAAATTACATTTACAAACATTTAGTTGGATTTCACTTTGTATGAAACCTGATCTATTGGTTTATTATGGATATGAAAACCAACTAAAATCATATCTTAGATTTAATGACTTGCAATGTTTATCTAACTATGAATATGATAGATCTATTTTCTATACAATTAGAAACAATTATTGGAAAATTCTAGAGATGATTGTTAAGATACCATACAACTATCGATTTACATATTTGGGATTTGATTATTTTTATACTCATTTTAAAAGATTATTTTGTAACAAATTCCTAGATTATGCAGTCCTTTGGAATAGATGGAATCTTTTAGATATGTTGGATATGAAATATAATTTCTCGAGAATCGATTTCCATAGTGCTTTGGAAGTGGTTGGAGTAAATGGTGGTGTAGAATGTATGAAATGGTTGGTATCAAAAGTCAACGACAATCAAGATGATATCTACAACAAGGTTGCAAATCTTTCAGTGTATCACGGACAAATTGAAATCACTCAATGGCTATCTGTTCATATTCCAAGCAGTATTAGAGGATCTATATTTTATCAATTGATTATTGGCCAAAATAAAAGATCTCTCGGTTGGCTTTTTCCTAATCTCAAAGAGATAAACAATTTAAGTAAATTAGCCAAAACACTAGACATTCCGAATTCTTACACATATTCTTATCTAATATCAAGAGAATATGTCAAGTCTATTCAAAACAAATATCCTTCAAAACTACCTAAGATTCAAAAAAGATCAGATCAAAGAAAACAAAAATCAAATAATCATGATAAATATAAACAACAAAAATAGATCAATCAACAAAATTACCCAATATTTAGACACTCTAATACTATTAAACAAAAACAACCAAAACATCTATATAAAAGATAGATAATAAGAATTAATAAAAGTAAAAGTCTGTTATCAAATTTATTTTATAAATAATATTAGACAATCAAGTTTTTTAAAATATTACAAAAATATCTCTCTAGAATTTCGAAAAAATTACGAAAAAAAATAAATATATATATATACAATGTCTTTACAAAAAGAATTATTCAATTATGTTTTTAAAAATATTGTTACACAAAGACCAATATTCAATTATGTAAAATGGATTCATCAAAAATTAAATTTAGAATCAATTGATTGGGAGTCTCTTAAAATGAAACCTCTTCTTTTGGTATATTATGGATATGAAAATCAACTAAAATCTTTTATTAGATATTATAACAATCTATCTATATCTATCAAAGATTATCAATCTATATTACACTCAATAATAATCAACAATCAAAATATTCTAGAGATCACCTTTAATAAATTCTTGATTGAAAATTTAATTTTGGATGATAATTTTTTCACTAAAATTTACTTAATATATATAGAAAATAGACTGTACCTTCTTTATACAGTCTCTTTTAATAGATCAAATCTTTTGAATACTTGGATAAGAAATATATATTCACAAAATCAGAATACTATAGTGCTTTGGAAGTGGTTGGAGTAAATGGTGGAGTTGAATGTTTTGAGTGGTTGGTATCAAAAGTCAACGACAATCAAGATGATATCTACAAAATGGTAGCAAATCTTTCTGCTTATCACGGACAAATTGAAATCTCCAAATGGTTATCTTTATATTCCAAGCAGTATTAGAGGGTCAATATTTTTTAAAGTTATCATTGGTCCAGATCAAATATCTCTCAATAGACTTGTTTCTGATCTTTCTTTAGAAGAGTTACGATTCTACCTTAAATTAACCGAATCACCTAACAAACCAAGTTCAAATTATTATAAATTATATCTAATAACAAATTTTGTTAAAAACTTTTATCCTTCAAATCAATTTAAGATTCAAAAAATATCGTTGCAACAAAGAAAATCAAAAAATCAAGACAAATTCAAACAACAAAAATCGATCAATCAACAAAATAAACAAATATTTCGACATTCTAATGGAATGAAACAAAAACAACTATTTAAAAACTAGCTATTAAGAACTTATAATACATTTAAGAGAATATTGATGAATTTATCTTTTTAATAATAAATTCTACTTCAAAAAAATGATAAAAAAAATAAAATAAATTAAATTAAATATAATCTTTTCAAAAAAAAAAACAATCATAAACGAACAGGAAATTTTTATAGACGAAATATAGAAAATCAATTTTGATTGGTTAAATCTTAAAAAAATCTTGAAAATTAACTATTCTAGGTGTACTGGTTCCCCAATTATTTTTGTTTTTTTTTTTTTTTAAAATCAGATTTTTGAGATTCTATTTAGAAACGAATTTAGTCAATAGATTTTAAATCAACCAATATAATTTAAAGATATGGAAGTAATAAATCAAAATTTATTTTTACATGTTGTTTTTAAAAATATTGTTTTGCGACAAGAGATTTTTAATAGAGTTCACTGGATTCATCAATATTTGGAGGAGGAAGATTTAAAGAGTAAAAAGACAGCGAGATATTATTTTAATTTCCGTAGAGTGTTTATTTACAATTGGAAAAGGTTGATTGTATCACCCAAAATCTTGGTAGAGTACAACTATTTGGATTTATTGAAGGAATTTGTTTCGACACTATATCCACTTGGAAATCTAAATGACTCTGCAAACAAGACCAAGAAGATCAAGATGCTCGATGCCGTAAAGACATCGATCGAAAATGGCAATATTGGAATATTTAAATATCTTTTGGAAACCATTTGTAAGCCACATGGAATCTACCGATTTGACTGTTACGATTTTTTGTATTTGGCAGCCAAGAATGGAAAGTTGGAGATTGTCAAGTATTTGGATAAGGTTCATCAGAATTGGGATTACTATAATGCCTTTATTGCTGCACCAGAGGGAGACAGTATCGAACTTTTAGAGTATCTGGATTATTGTGAACGTCATAAGAACTACCATGGTCCGAGAGACGATCGTGCCTATCATTATAGTAGTGTTGAAAATGCTGCATACTATGGAAAATTAGAAATGATAAAGTGGCTATTGGCAAACCGTCCTAATGACAGAAAAGAAAGAATGATAATCAACAGTGTTTACAGTGGAAAGGTAGAGGTGGTCAAATATTTGTTTGAAATTGGCGAGTCATATAATGGAATTACTGGACTGATTGATACTGCTTGTTTAAGTGGAAACCTAGACGTTGTGAAATACCTCCATGAAAACACAACAAGCGGATGTTCATATATTGCGATGGATAATGCTGCCAATTTTAGCTTGGAAACAGTCCAATGGCTTCACCAAAATAGATCGGAAGGATGTTCGGTCGCTGCAATGAATCACGCTGCCAAAGCGAATCGAATCGACATTGTTGACTGGCTTCATAAGAATAGATCGGAAGGTTGTACTGAACTTGCGATGAACGGTGCCCCAACCTTAGAGATGGTAAAGTGGTTGCATGAAAATCGAACGGAAGGATGTACATCGGATGCAGTTGATAATTCGGCATGGTATGGAAGATTAGATATTATTAAATTCCTTATCACCCAAAGAGGTATGGTTTCAACCGTTTCTGCTATGGATGGTGCTGCGTCTAATGGTTTCGTTGAAGTCCTAGAGTATCTTAAAGAAAACCAAACAGCAGGATGTTCAGAGAAAGCATTATCCAATGCAATCAAAATGGAATCTGTAAATTCGATCGAATGGCTACTAAAGAACTATCCAGAGAAATTCAACATTCAAAATGCAATAGAACTAGCAGAATCATCTAAATCTGAAAAGTCATTATCTAAATTAAAAGAATTATGTATTAAAAAAATTAAATAAAAAAAAGATTATTTATTAAACTGAAATTATTTGTTCATTGTACTGACTATATTGATTACAATAAGCACATACATTTGATTAATATTAACTGTATTGTTTGAATACTTTACAACAGAGATGATCGTACATTGTATTAACATCCATCCCTTAGCAATGGTGTAATTGTATTACAGTAGAAGTAAGTATTTGGATTACCTGTTCACATTGTAATATTAAAAGTAAAATATTTATATAACACACCACAGTCAAATTGTTTAATCATGTGTATGGTGTTATTTATTGTTATGTTACGATTTTTTTTCAATTTTTTTTTTAATTCTTTACCAAAAATCATATGTGATTGTCGAAATTTCTTTAAATATCTTTGCATTCTTCATGTTTGATTTATAAACATAAACAGAAATGTATTTACATTTTTTGTTAATCTTTAATTAATGAAATAATTATTAGTTTAATGAATATCAATTTATTTAAAAGAGTTATTTTTAAGAATTATGTTGTTAGAAATGAAATATTTAAAACGATAAAAAGAATACATATACAACTAAGAACCGAAAGATATAAATATTGTAATCTAATCAATAGTTTACCGTTGTTGGTTCAATATGGATATTTTGAAAAGATAAAGGAATTTCTTCAAAGAAACAGTGCTGTTGGTGTTGGTGTTGTTGACAATCCATTAAAGTTTCAATTGGACTTGACAAGTCAACTTTCTGGTGCTATCATTGCTGCTATTCGATTTAGTCGTATCGATATACTTCTCTACTTTGTAGAGGTGCTTCAGCTAGATTTGGAAAAGTTTGTTACCACCAAGGATATGCTATTGCAAACTGCGTACTATGGAGACTTTAATGTGATGTTGTTCATCGAGCAACTTGCACTGCCTATCAATCCAGAGTTCTATAGCCAGGCACTCTCAGTGGCAACCAGCAGACCTGAGAATTTCGATATGGTAAAGTGGCTTTCGAAACGAGTGCCCTCGCCATATCGATACGATTCACCAATACAGATGGCTTGTTATTCAGGTAATTTAGATATGATACAATGGTTGTTGGCAAATCGTTCAGACGATAAACAAAACAAGATTATTCAATTTGCTTTGAATAATGGCCATCTCCATGTTGTTGAATGGTTGTTAAAGAATCAACCAAATGTATTGCTAATGAATAGCAATGGTAAACCGACTATGGAGATTGATGTAGGTTCACTGGCAATCAATGGACACTTTGACTGTATTAAATGGCTATTCAATTTCCGTGATTATTTCATTGTGAAATATAAAAACGCGTTAGATTTAGCTGCTTACAATGGACATCTGGATATCGTTATTTGGTGCCATGAGAATTTGGATTGTGTCACCACAGAGAAGTATGCCTCTACCAATGCTATGGATTTCGCTGCCAATCAATGTCATCTCCGTGTAGTGGAATGGTTGAATAGAAATAGAAGTGAGGGATGTTCGATCAAAGCAATGAATAATATTTATAAACCAAACAATCCTGGTTGTGTATATAGTCGTTCCAACCAACTAGAAATGATACAATGGCTTCATGTTCATAGAAGTGAAGGTTGTACTACCGAACTAATGGATAATGCAGTGGCATTCGATTTAGAAACCGTCGTTTGGCTCTATAAAAACAGAGGAGAGGGTTGTACAACGATGGCGCTATACAACGCGGCAATCAATGGTCAACTTGAGATATTCAAATTCCTGGAGGAACACTACAGTCATTTGCCATTGAAAGACAATATATTTACCGATACATGTAAAGCTGGACACCTGGATATGGTTGAATATCTACATTATAATAGAACAGAACCTTATTGGAGTGCTCTGACGATGGATGCTGCAGCGACTAACAATCATTTCTATATTGTTAAATTCTTAAATATAAATAGAACCGAAAAATGTACACAGAACGCAATCAAACAAACCAAATCAATTGAAATAATAGAATATCTTGAAAGAAATAATCTTTGTCTTTGTAATCAAGAATAAAAAACAAAAAACAAAAAAAAAGATATTTTAATTTAAAAATCGTTAAGATTTTTTTTTGATTTAAATAATTATTTTTCTGACTGTGAATGTGACATCATATTCGATTATACTCTTTTTTTATTTTATTATTTTGTCTAAATCTTTAACTACACTTTTATATTATTTTATTATTATTATTTTTTAAAAAAATTATTTGTAGATAAAATAAAAAAATGATGTTTAATTATTGTTGTTTTTTAATATTTTCAATTTTGGTTGTATCATGTCTCGGTCAAACATATATTAATTTCGAACCATTTAGTGCTGGTGCTGGATGTTCTGGTGCGTCATCCGGCACTGGATATAGTTGGATCGTTGGGGAATGTGTAGAGTTCAAAGGAAACTACTACCTTATTAAATATGATGCTGATAACAAGACTGCTACTTTTTATCAATGGGAGAACGAAACATGTGGAACTGGTCAACCTGCCAGTCAACGTACATTTGGTATTGGTGGTTGTTATCATGTAACATGGGCTGATTATGGTTGGTAAGTGTATATTGTTGTTATTGTTTTTAGTGAATCATAAAATCGATTTAGATACTCATTTTTAATATTATTATTATTATTTACAGGTATTACAACGTAAATGATTATGCAGTTCCATCGGTAGTTGTAAATCCAGGTTACATTCCATCATATGGCTATCGTGAAACCGTTTATGCCAAGAGTGACAATTATTGTCAAGGTGATTATCTTATGTATTTCTATTATACAAATAATACCGTATACAAAAACACATTGCAAACATTCCAATTCTATTGTGATCAAGGTATGCCATTCGAAAATGTTTGTACTATGGGTAATTGTATCTCTACTACAATGTATGAAAGTTGTGAAGCTGGATCAAATAATTTAAATAATTTTGCAATCACCTGTTAGATTGATAAAGTAGTTCGTCAAAAAGATAGCTAATAAATTGTCAAATTTTAATCATTAGATCGCCCACCCCAAAAGTGGTAATTTAATCATGATCTTTTTTTTTTCTCCAACCCACCAAAAACTTTTGTTTTTTTTGTTAAAGTGTAAAATTTCGTTGAAAATTTTTTTTTAGATTTGACTTTTTTTTTTTTTCTAAAGATTTTTTGAAAGGTTTTAAATTGTTTATAAAAAGGCAGTTGGTTGTTGTTGATTTATTCAGTCATCGACATATCATTAATCATTAATAATATAAAATCATATAATACATTTTTTTTTTTTTGTAATTCTATAAATATATATATATAATAAAACTTTTTAAAAACATGCAATTTATTAAATCAGTTTTCAGTTCAAAAAATACCACTTCAACAACTACTCCTATTATTGATGAAAAGGAAAATATTGAACAATCGATTCAAGAAACATTGAATAGAAATATGGCACCAAGTTACTCGTTGTTTTTCGAGCGTTTGGAAACCTCGATGATTCCATCGTTTGTTGGTCTCGCACCAAAGTCGGGTTATAGCTCTACTTTTTCACTCACCGATTTCCAAGTGGATGCTGTCGTCACCGATTCGACAGTGACCTCTGTCTACACCCAGAAATACAAGAATAGCTCCCCCAATCCAGTGGAAGCCAGATACCAAATGCCACTTGCACCGGGTGCCGCCGTCAGCAAGTTTGTTGTGACCTACGACGACAAAGTCTTGTCGGCCAAAATCAAAGAGAAGGAAGCCGCCGCCAATAAATACAACGATGCCGTCGCCAGTGGAAACCAGGCATTCTTGGTCGAGAAAAAGTCGAATGGAACATTCACCACCATGATTGGTAATTTGCCACCAACCAAAGAAGTCACCATCTCCATTACCATCGTCTCTGAGATTGGTACCCATCTCGAGAATCTTCACTTTGGTCTCCACCGTTATATGTTCCCAAAATACAGTTTCAATTTGAATCTTAATCTTCAGGTTTCTCTCTCGGTTCCAATCCAAAAGATAGAGTTGGACCACTACAAAGCTGATATCCAAGTTGATGGAAAGAAAGCCACCATCAAGCTATCGGAAACCAACGGTGTACCAAACAATATTATCGCAGTGATCCGTCCAGATTCTTCGGAGCGTCCAGCCTATTTCGTTGAGAAATCCAAAGACAATACCTATGCTTTGGGAATCAACTTTTATCCAACTCTTGAGGTTGCTGCCGACGAAGTAGATCAATGTTCAGAGTTTATCTTTTTGATCGATTGTTCTGGATCGATGTCTGGTAGTACCATTGAAAAAGCCAAACGTTGTCTCGAAATCCTCATGAGATCATTGACCGAGAAGTCTAAATTCAACATCTGGCTCTTTGGATCATCATTCAAATCACAATTCACCGAATCAAAATTATATAACGACCAAACCCTTGAACAAGCAAGTGTATTCATTAAGAGTATCGATGCCGATTTGGGTGGAACCGAATTGTTACCACCAATCCAAGCAATCATTAGTCAACCAGTTGATTCACAATATCCAAGACAAGTTTTTATTTGTAAGTAAAAAATAATAATAATAGTAATTTATTTATCTTAAAGATATTAACAAATTATTTTTTTTTATTTTTTAATTTAGTGACTGATGGTGAAGTATCACAAAGAGATGAATTAGTTGATTATGTTGCAAAAGAAGCTGGAACTACTAGAATCTTTACTCTTGGTATTGGATCTGGTGTTGATAAGTTGTTGGTTGAAGGTTTATCAAAGGCATGTAGAGGTTACTTTGAGTTTATCGATGACAACTCAATGATGGAGACTCAAGTTATGAAGTTGATGAGTATCGCTATGGAACCAATCATTGCCAACATTCAAGTGAACTGGGATGGTCTTCCAGTTGTCCAAGCACCAAAATCAGTTAGACCAATCTTTAATCACGAGAGATTGTTCCTCTACGGTCTCTTGGAGAGTGTTCCAGAGAATTTGACTACTAAGACTATTGTCATTACTGCCGACGGTCCAACCGGTCAATCGATCCGTTATGAAATCCCAGTCGATTTCAAACATGCCCAATCGGAATCCAATGCCATCCATACCCTTACTGCCAATATGATCATCAGGGATCTCGAAGAGGATGAAAAGAAAAAGAAGGATGCCAACAAGGATGCCATTGTAAAGTTGGGAAAGAAATACCAATTGATTTCCAACCACACCTCGTTTGTTGTCGTTGCTGAAGCCGATAAACCAACCGAAGAAACCATGCAAGTTGTAGAGGTTGTCGACGCACCACCAGTTCCATCACCACAATACAATTACAATAGCTTCACCCATAGTGCACCAACATCAGCTTTGAACTATAGTTCACCAACTACAACTTCAGCTATGAACTATTATTCATCGATGCCAACACAAACCATCGATTATGATCTTGATGATTGTGCTCTTGAATGTGAGCAAGAAGAAGCATTGGACTGCATTCAAGAGAAACTAGAAGACATGAAATGTCTCTCAATGGATTTGAATGAATCCATCTGTAGACAAAGTGAAGTGTTGGACTCTCTCGAACTCAGAGAGTGTGCACCAGAGAAATCGGTAAAGAAATCGGCATCACCAGCTTCTTTCTTCTCATCATTCACCAAGACCAAATCAAAGGAAGCATCACCACCACCACCAGTTCAAGCACCAGCACCAGTACAAGTCTCATATCTTTCAGCACCATCTCCAGTTCAATCAGCACCCTCAACCCAACCATCTTATTCATCAGCACCAGGTAAGAAATCATCTAGCAGCGGTGACCTAATGATGGATTTGATTCGTTCACAAAAAGCAAATGGTAGTTGGAATACTGTTACCTTTAAGCTGCCATCCAAGCCAGATACCTTGAGTTCATTATCCGATGACTGTTGGGTTACCTTGTGTGTCATTGCAACCTTTAACAAATCGTTTGCCGCTGAAAAGACACAATGGCAACAGATTGTTGCTAAAGCATCGAAATGGGTAAAGTCACAACTCAATGCATCAAATCTTGGTGACAAATATGATACTTTCTTGGCATTGGCAACTTCATCCATTTAATTATAAAATTAGTTGTATTGGTTTCATATCATCAACTCTATCGTCATTTGTATTTTAATACAAAAAAAAAAAAAAAAAAGAATAAAAAAATATCTTTTATTTCCAATCTAACAGCTACTAATTATTTTTTTTACCCACCAATCATCATGATTATAGCTGATTGGATAAAAACAAAAAAAAATTTAGCCAATTTTGGAAAGCAAGTAAAATTAATATTTTTAACCCTAAATAATTACACGTATTTATTATTTTTTTTGTTACTTCATATCAAGGAATTAAAATATCATTTTTTTTTTGGTGGTTCCAAACCAAAATTTGATGATTGGAAAAATTTAATTATACGAAATGACAACATGAATGTTTCTATTGTAAATATTTACAAACTAATGACATCAGAAATGATAACATGAAGATTGTAGTTTAAGATAAGTAAGGAATCTTATTAATAGAGCAATATAAATAGATCCCAGTTTCAATGTTTAAAAATATCAAAAACATAAATAAAATATTAAATCTTTATCCAATATATTTATTAAACTTTTATTTTTTTAATATCAATTTTCTATCAATTCATTATCTTTATTTAAAATGGATCCATTTAAAATATTATTTAATCTTTCTAGTGGATATGCTGATACTCAAATTCTTATGATAATTTGTAAGTTGGATATTGCCAATCACATTGATCTTGGAACTTCAAAATCCTACGTTGATTTGGCCAAGGAATTATCAGTTGACCAAGAAGTCTTACTTTATCTCTTGAAGAATGCAACTGGATTGGAGATTTTCCATGAGTTGGAGGAGTCTGATTGGCCACATGGTTCAATTTATAGTGAAGGTGTTTTCAGACATACTCCACTTTCGATTGCACTTAGAGAGCAAGAGTATCGTGATATTGTCATGATGAAAGGAAGTATTTACAGTTTTAGATCTTGGGAATCATTGTTGTCAACTTTAAAAAATGGAAATAGTGACAACAAAAAAACATTGGGTTTCAATAGTATTTGGGAATATTTAAATAATAATTCAGAAGAAAATGTAAAATGAATAAACTATAGAAATATAAATAAAATATATTAATATTAACTTTTTGAAAATTAGGAAATATTCAATAGATCAATGACAACATTCACAAGAAGACTTGGCCCAATTATTGTTGAGAAATCAAATTTTAAGAACTTTGAAACAATCACTGATATTGGTGGTGGACACGGATTGTAAGTTTAAAACTATTTCTTATTAATTTAATACTTGTTTTTAATTTTTTTTTAATTTTAATTTATTTAGTTTATTACAAGAAGTCTTGAGACAGAATCCTCATTTGAAATATGGTATCAATTTTGATATTAAGAATTCTGGTGATGGAAATACCAATGAGGTAACATCGACCAATGTTGACAAGAGATACAAAACTATGGCTGGTAATGCAATCACCGATGAACTTCCAGAGACTGATTGTTATATGCTCAAGCATGTTTTTCATATGTTTAAAGACGATGTTGTCATCAAAATCCTCAAGAAGATTGGTGAGAAACTTAAATCAAATGGATGTATCTTTGTCTATGAGCTCTACGATGAAGAACTTAAGAATCAAAAATCTGCAATGTCACATTTCTACTTACGTAGGTATCAGTATTATTTTTGTTTTTTTAGAAGTAAAAATATTCTTATTCTTTAATTATCTAATATTTGATTATTTATCCCTATTAGATGTTATGTTGGTCACTGGTGGTGTTGAAAGATCCAACAAGAGATGGAGAGAGGTCGTAGAGAAAGCAGGTCTTCAAATTAAAGAGATCGAACACATTCCAAATTCAGTTGAAATGCCAATGTGCAAAATTGTAATCACAAAATAGAATATTATAATATAGTGTTCTTTTGTTTTTGTATCTTTCTCTCTGGATATCCTATCTATATTTCTATCTATCTATATATATTATAAATATATATCTCTTATTCATTCTCTTTTTTTAAAAAATAAATAAATAAAATATAAAACTTTTAAATTTTAATATAATAAATATTATTATCATTATTATAATTTAATTAACTTTAGTGAGTTTGTTGATTATATTTGAGTTTCTAATGATTCATAGTATTTAATATGATCAGAATCGATTGACTTCAAATTGTTCAATAATGATTGTAATTCTTCTTTGGTACTATTTCCTAATTCCATCTTTAATGTCAATAATGTATAGATTGGCCCTATTTAAATATAATATTAATTAATTATTTGAACTAAACTAAACTATATTATATTATAAATATTAAATAATTACATTTACAATCTGGTTCAATCTCTAACAATTCATTGATAGCAACAATTTCACCTTCTAATACCTCTTTATAGTTACAATTTGGAATACTAATAACATTTAAATGGAGGTGTTAGTTAATATATATTTGTAGATCATTGATATTAATATACATACGTCTTTATAGTACCGACTAACCATTTATGATAGATCCAAGTACTTTGATCCTTTGGTTCAGTGAATGCAGCGTTTCTTACCAATTCAAACTCCTGTACCAAACAATCGAATAGTTCTGTTGGCTCTGTATACATCTTTGGCAAGAGAGCCGATCTTTGATGCCAAGCAGAGTAGTTTGAAAAGTTTTGTTCGATCTTCACCGTTGTATAATCAAATTCCTTTTTCAAAGCGATATTCGATCTCTCACCAACAAATCTACGATATCCCCAACAATGGACTATAAATAAATTGTAATAATAACAACAATAATAATAAATGTAATTAGTTTACCCTTTGCAATCGATTGTCTTTGACTTTCTTTTGAATTTAAAATGTACAACTTACAATTTCTTAAATCTAAATCTAATAGTTTTGAACACAACTTTAATTCACGATCCCAATCACATTTATCGATTCTTTGTGAGATCCACTTTCTATGATACCATACCCAGTAGCTCTTTGTGTATCTTTGGATACATTCTTCGATGAACTTCATCTCTGAAGTATAAAGTGTTTGCATTGTTTCATTGTCTTTAACAGTTGCAAAGTGATTGATTGTATCTCTACGGAAGTTCCATACAGTATAGTACTCTGGGTTTATCTCTAACACCTTTTTAGTTACCAATAAACTATTATCATTAAATTCATTTAATTTTCTCTAAAATTGATTGATTCATTGATTAATTTATTGATTATTAATAAAAACAAATAATAATAATAATCATATATATAATTAATAATTTTACATACATGTTCAGTATATGCATTTACTAAACTTCTATATTCATCAATCTTTATTTTCTCTTTTGCTTTTAATTCCCTTGCTTTCTCTTCACTTGTTTTTACTTTAAGAACACCGTGCATTGTTTATCTATTTATATAAATATATAATTATAAATCAAATAGATAATAGAGTTATAATGTGATTGATTAATATTATTATTAATATTTTTTGTTTTTTAAATTTAAATAGTTTTTTTTTTTTTTGATTTAGACTGATGATGATCATGTGAAAGTTCTGGAGATACATATTAATCATTTAAAATTATTCATTGAATTGATTTTTTATTTTGTTTACTTATTCTCAAAAATTAATTAAAGTAAATTAGAGAGAAACATAAAAGAGAGAATCAACTGACAAACAACAATCATAATAATAATAATGGCACAAAATGAGAATATAACAATCTCTGCATTTCCACCACCACCTCCTTTTTATAAATTATATTTAAATTATCAAGCACCATCTTCGACGTCTTCTACACCTCCGCATCCAAGCGTTGCTGCACAAAATGCAAAGAATGACGATGCCAAATTTAGTGTACCTGCACCACCAACCAGATCACCATCATCCTTATCAGTCTCACCACAATTGAACTCTGCACAAGCTACAACAACATCACCTACAACTACTACTACCACAACTACAACTAGTAGTAGTAGTATACAATTACAACCATTATTACCACCACTACCACCAAAGAAAGGTAGTACCTTTCAGATGTTTGGTCAACACTACTCAACTACCGATGTACTGCCTTCACTGACAGAGATGGGTGTCGAACAACTCTATCCAAACGGCGATATCGATCCGATCAAAGAACTGAAGCGATTGAACCGTTCGATCGTATTCAACTACCTACAACTACTGGAGACACTCGTAGAGAATCCCTCGGAATATAAAACCAAAGTAGATGATATCTCGTTGCTCTTTGTCAATTTTCATCATCTACTGAACAGCTATCGTCCACACCAAGCCAGAGAAACTCTTATATCAATCATGACAGAACAAATTAAACAAAAGAGAGAATCAATTACAAAGATAAATAAGTATGTTATAATGATAATATTATTATTATAATTCATTCTATTTACATATATATTAATGTGATTTATCAATCTATCTATTATTTTATTTTAGTACAATAAATTCATGTAAAGAAATATTAAAAAAGACATTACAAACAGTTAATACCGAAGAGATAGCAAAACTTAAACAACATGTAAAACAACTACAGGAAATACAGTATATAGGATCTACAACAGAACAATCAATTATACAATCACCATCTACAACACCTTTATTAGCACAAACATCACCTATAACTACTACCACAACAACAACGACAACAACTACAACCAATGCCACAATCATAAGTAGCTCTACTTCAACAACAACAACAACAACAACAAGTAATAATAATAATAATAATGATCAATGGATTAATGATTATCTTCAAAAACTATCATTGATATCAAAGAATTAAAAGTCTTTTGTAATTACATTTAATATAATATAATACTTTTTCATTTATTTGATTTATTAACAATGTAACAATTAAATGCTTCTTATTTCATTAAATTGATTTAATTGTTTCAGATACAGATTTCTTCTCTGTTTTGTGGAGTTCAGTAGCTATTGATCTCGCTGATTCTTTTTGAAGAAGCACTCTTAACTGAAGGTTTTATAATCGTCTTTACAGCCTCGCTCTTCTCTAAACTTTGACGACTGTTACCATTCGAGTTTCTGTACTGATTCCTCTCCTACTTTATCCTTTCTACTACTTTGGAAGCGTCGGTGTCTGTATTGTATTACTATTAACTTTAATATAAGATTTAATCATGGTGATGATAATGTAATAGCGCATCTTCAATTTGGTTTCCCAAATGATAAAAATATGATCGATGTGTGTTTGTTTTAATTTCTAATAAAATTTGTGTTAAATTGCTTTTTTTTTACCCAGAAAACTATTATTCATAATTCATTCAATCAATATCTATCTTTTCTTTTGTTTTTAAAATTAGATCAAAAATAAATAAAAGATGATTGATTTTAATATTAATAATAATAATAATAATAGTGAAGATTATGGATATAAGATTGAATATAAATTATTTAATTCGATCAAGAGTGACTTGGGTTTAGAGTTGATTCTAGAGTGTATGGTGTCAGCTGGTTCGATTGACGAACAACAATCAAATAGTATTACTATGGATCAAGCGATTTCAACTCTATTGGATCATGTTAGAGAATTGGGTATTGAATGTTTCATCAGACGACTCTCTGAAGATGTTCTCTATGAGTGTTGTTCACTGCTGTCACTGACCGCATCAAACTCTGACAACATCGAACTCGCTCAGCAACAATTGGAATCGACATTCAAATCCGATTCACTCTCCAACATATTCCATAATCTTACAACACATATATTAAAGAGATTCTGTCAATGTTTAGGTATTATTGATAAGAATATCAATAACAATAACAATAGCAACAACAACAACAATATTAATAATAATAATAATACAACAAAAAGTAATATATTAGTTACATCTACACCAAATATTCAGATATTAGATAATACAGCTGTTATTACAACACATACAACCAAATCAAGTTTTCATCAATATAGTAATAATAGTAAACCAAATGCTGATGACGCAGTCATTGATAACAGTAACTTTAGAAACATAGTTACTTTGTTGATAGATGAGATTACATTGTCTGGTTTAGAGAATTTGTTTTATCTTCAATCAAAGTCAACTCTTGAAAATCTTTATAAAACTTTGGAAATTAAAGGTAATTATTAACTGCTTTAAAATAATAATAATAATAATAATAAGTATAGTACTAATATTAATATGATTATAATCAACAACAGGAGAATATCCAAATAGAATAAAAGATGTTATTACAAAACTGACATTTAGAATATTCAACAGAGATTTGGCAATACAAGATGGTACATTAACACCTAAATCTTCATCATCTGAAAGAGAGGATAATGGTGGCAGTAGTGCTGTTAGAGTTGGAAACAAGTCTAAAGCGACAACAACTAATATAACTGCTACTCCTACAGCAAATACTACTACTGATCAGAAAGAAGAATACAATATTAGAAATGAAGATGACTCTGGAGATGACGACGATTATTGGTCTTCACCTACTATTCCTACCACTCAAATCGATTTCAAACGTGTCATTGAAGCAGGTGAACAAACAGATGAAGAAGATAAAGATATTGACACGCCACCAGAGAAAAGACCAACCATCAAAGATATCAAAGAAGGTGTTACCAAAGATACATTAGAAAGAATGTTTGGTAAGTTATTCTCATATTCATATAATTAGATATCGATCACAATCTTTACTCATTTCATTTTACTTAAAATTATATATAGTAAAAGATTTAAGAAATTGGTTGAAATCAAAGAAATTAAAGTATAGTGAAAGAAAGAATTTATTGGTTTCGAGAATATTAAAGACATTGGAAGGTGAAATAGCAACTGAAGAGAGTGAAGTTGAGACATCTGCTGCTGAAAAAAGAAAGAAAGATACCCCTGCAACCGGAAGAAAAATAAAGAAAGCAAAAAGTTAACTAAACAACAAATTCTGATCAGAAGATGAATAAGTTGTTCAAATAAAAAAAATTGTAATTATGTAAACTATAATTAATTAGAATAAAATGAACAAAGTAAGTAAGAGCTATAACTCTGTCTTTCTTTATTACTTTGTTTCATTCATTGTTGTATTTGAAACAACATTAATTTCTTAAAACCAATTCTATAACATTCTGACAATGTAATTGGTTACACATTGTAATTTTGTTGATTTTAAATGATGTTTTCTCAACCAATTGTTCAAATTGTTTTTTAGTTCTCTCTTTGGCATCACATAATTGTAACATATCTAATGTAGTTTAATAAAGAAATATTAATATTTAATTAAAATTATTGTTATTGTAAATTTTAGATAAATTTATTACTTACGAATATCTAATAATGAAACATATTTTTGGTCACCTTCTAAACCTTCTCCAACAATGTACTCCATGATATAAACTTTTCCATGTGGTGGAATCGATTTAGCAACAGTTTCAAGAATCAATCTACAGTTATAGTCATCCCAATTGTGAAATATACATTTGAAAACATAACAGTCTGCTTGAGGAACACTAACAAAAAAGTTACCTGGACATTCTGTATACTTTGGATTTTCGAGCAACTCTTGAATACAAGAATCACCTCTAAGACTATCCAACATCGATGGTTGATCGAAATTAATTACTTTTTTAACATGTGGATTTTAAATTAATATTTCTCTTAACATTCTAAATAAAGATAATTAATTAATGTTATTCATAAATATTATTTTAGAATAATTTAATATGGATAATTATAATTTTTAGTTTACCTTCCTTGAGCTCCACCTACATCACAAATAGTATCGAATTGATTGAAATCAATTAGTTTTGCAAGTACTGGAGTTTGTCTAAGTGAAACTGATGCCATTCCTTTGGCAAAGATAACTTCTTGATCTGGATTCTTTTGACAGTAATCCAAAAATCTTTGGGATTCAGTGCTTTGGGAAGTTGTGATTTTCCAGTGACTATTGTTTCTAGCAAAGTATCGTAAGGACGGATAAAACATTTGCTTTCAACCATAATTACTTCATCGCGAACAAATGGATCTACCAATGTTAATGATAGCTCATTATGTTGGAACTCTCTTTGGCCAGGCTCAGTTGATCCTACCAACTTGAAGAATCCGTTCACAGATAGCGTATACATTATACGATCTAGAGCATCTGGATTAGCACCGACTTCCTTTGCAATATCAAATGCCGAACGTCTACATTGTAGATTATCTCCAAGAGCTGCGGCTACATTTAGATTGCTTATAACTCCTAAACAAAATGAAATTTGGTATCCTTGATAATACTCTTGTAACTTGGTAACCTCATCAAATGTTGCTCTATATGGATTAGCTTTTTTATTCATTGTTTTGTTTTTTGTCTCTTTATCTGTTACTATTATAACTATGATGATTTAATTACCAATAAAATTTATTTGAACATAGTTTTGATCTTGTTTAATAAACCATACTAACTGGGGGGTTGTTTTAACACTTTGATCAAATTAAATTAAGCTCAAAAAAAAAGGGGAGAAACGGGTGACAAGTTGAACAAATAATTGTTTAAATTTAAATTAAATAAGTTCAAAAATATAATGGGGAATTGTACAATTTATACACACTAATAAAAATATAAATTATTGATGATGTGTTTACATCATTATACTTATTTGGATAGTGGGAAAAAACAATAAAAAAAATACAAAATTAAAGGAATATTGTTGCAAGTTTTATTAATATTCGAATTGATTATAAAATATAGGTGTTTGTGTTATATGATTATAATAGCTGACAATCCTATTGATTTTACCATACTTGTATTTAATTGGTTTGCTAACGAAAAGGTTTGGTAGAAAAAAAATATAAAGATGAATAGATATTTAATAGATTCGATATAATTATAACTATAATAAAATATGAGCTGTTGAATTTTTGATCAATAGTAATCACATGATATTGTTTTTGAAAAAGTGTGAGTTGTTTATTTTATTATTTTCTTATACAATTTAAAAGATTGATATGAACAATTCTTTTGTTTATGAATCAATAATTAATTATATATTACTGACACTTTTAGTAGTACTTTTAATCACATCATAAAATGTGGTGGATGTAAATAGTCAAATTGTATTTTATACTACTAGATTAGTGTTTTGTGAGTGTCTTTTTTGTGGTAAATCACTAACATTGTTGCTCTCATAATCAATTTGTATATATCCCAACCAATAAATTGTGGAGAAGAGAAAAAAAAGACAAAATAAGATGGACACACTAAATATATTTATATATTTGGTGTTATTTAAATGATATCAGATAGATTGGACACATTTTAACTTTAATATATATAAAAAACTTTATTTGTTTTGTAAATTATATCATCTTGTTTGGATATTGATTAAATTATTAATTGATTTAATCTTATTCCATTAGTTTCTTTTTGTTTTTTTTTTTTTTTAATAAAATAATATTAATAACTTAATAGAAAAAAACAAACAAATAACATTTATAGTTATAATTATTTATTTATAAATAGTAATTTATTATATTTTTTGTGGATTTAAAAAAAAAACATAAAATAATCAAAAATGGGTTTTGATTCATCAGAATATAATCCTGATAATATCACAGCAGGAACAGTATTGGTAGATCCAATGACACAAATAGAAATAGATCTTTTATATTCAGTTTTGTTGTTGGCAGATATCACATCAATTATCGGTACCTTTATTGTATTAATTGGTTTTTGGAGACTGAAACTTTTGAGAAATCACGTGACTAGAGTCATCTCTTGTTTTTGTCTGACATCATTCCTGAAAGATTTAATGTCAATGACCCTAACACTTACAGATTCCGCTCAATACGGTGGTTTTCCATGTTATTTATATTCCATTGTAATTACCTATGGTAGTCTAAGTTGTTGGTTATGGACACTTTGTTTAGGTAAGCTAGTTTTTATTTTTTTTTTTTTTTTAAAAATAATTAAATTTTATTCTAACACACATTAATAATTATTAGCTATTAGTATTTATTTAATGATTGTAAGAAGATATCCAGAACCAGAGAAATTGGAGAGATATTATTTCTTTGTTTGTTGGGGATTACCTTTGATCAGTACAATTATAATGTTGTCAAAGGATTTGGTACATTTCCTTGGAAATTGGTGTTGGATAGGTGAACAATACACTCCATATAGATTTGCTTTGTTCTATGTACCGTTCTTTATTATTTTCGGTGTTTCTGCCATTCTTGTTGGACTTACCTGTCACTACACCTACCAGGTGATTCACAATGGCGTCTCTGACAACAAAGACAAGCATATCACCTATCAATTCAAACTGGTCAACTATATCATTGTGTTTTTGGTGTGTTGGATATTCGCCGTCATCAATCGTATCCTGAATGCAATCGGTCTGTTCCCATATGCTTGTAATCTTCTGCATACCTATCTCAGTCTCTCGCATGGTTTCTACGCATCGGTTGCCTTTATCTACAATAATCCACTGATGTGGCGTTTCATTGGTTCCAAATTCATCCGATTATTCACCATATTCGGTTTCTGTGTGGAGACTGCCAAACGCTTGGAGAAAAACAAGAACAACAACAATCCATCGCCGTACAGCTCCAGTCGTGGTCCAACCATTACCAAACTATCGAATAACTCTGGTATAGAAATGGAGTCGTCCTCCTACGACGACTACAACGCTGACGGACCGGAAGGTGCCGATAACCTTAGAACCTCCCCACCTCTGCCACCACCCGTTTCTCTTTCTGGTGACGATGATATTCCAGAGGATGGAAATGCCAATGCCTAGGAAGCAACAATTACAAATCTATAATAGTATTATTGTTTTTCTTTTTTTTAAATCAGTCATCTTTTTTTATTTTGACTATGTCCGACAAATATAATCAATTCATAAACTTTATCAAACATTAACCTTTGCATATATATCAGACCATCTAATTTTTCAACTTTTCAGATCACAAGAGTAAATTTATTCTATTCAACTATTTTTTTTATTTGTAGATATCGATATGTAAAGACAGTAAATAAATTATATTTATTGATCATCAAAAACAATTAATTATTAATAATAAATAAAAAAGATTTGATTTTCATAATAAAAAGGCGCGGGAAAAATTGATGTGCATATTTTTTTTGAATCTCAATTTAAAACAAAAGTCAAAACAATAAAGAGGTAATAAGATTTTTAAAATACATATATTTGTAAAATAAATTAAGATGAGCTATGGAGATGTAGACACAATCATAACAGAACTTTCAGAATCACTTGGATTAACAAAACACAAAAAGATTATAAGTAAAGCAAAAGAGTTAATGAGAAGATCAAATTCTAAATCACCAAGTATAGGAGCAGTATGTAAATAACATTCTATTATTATTATTAAAAATATATTAAAAAAAAAAAAAAGTAAATTAATCAAATCTTTTTTTTTTTTTTAAACATTAAATCAGTCTGAATTTTGTAAACCAAGTGCATGTATATATCTTGCTTTCGAATAGTATGTTATCATTTTCAAATCAAATGATCTCATAGTTAGTTTATTTATTAACATGATGAAATATTAGCAATGATAAATTGGGTTTGTTGGATGTTGATAATATGATTTTGAAAGTTGCTGGCAATGCAACCAAGATGTTCTACAATGCCGTTAAATTGATTCAGAATCAACTCGGAATACCAAGACATCGAACTGTAGCACAGGTCCTCTCCAATATACCGGATATCAAATCTGGTATACCTGAACTTATTGAACAAACTGAACATTTATTAGAACTGTAGGTTAACTATAAAACATCATCAATCATTTCAAAAAAAATAATATACTGACCAAAATCATATCATAGATATAAAAAGAAATTTGCAGGAGGAGACACTCAATTACAGAAACAATATCTAGATTTTGAGAATGTTGAATTTACATGTGCTGCACTCTATACTATGTTTCAACAAAATGGTGTATGTAAATTTATTTAATACTAATATATAATTTACTTTATATTAATTTACTACTCAGATGAATGCTGATAGTTTTATAGATAAATTATTGATTCAATGCAAAATGGTTGATAAAAATGAATTTGATAGAGTAATTATAAGATTGTTGTTATTTGGATATCTATTTATTTATGAAAAAAAAACAAATACTTTTTAGATTGTAAAAGATATAAAGAATTATTGTTATGATGGAGTACCAACTGTTCAAACAACCAAAGTAAAGACACCACCAAAGAAACAGCCAGCTTTATTAAAATTAAATCTAAAGAGACCAAGAGAAGATGATAAAAAGGATATACCGATAGAGAATAATAATAATAAATCAGAGGTTGAACCAATAACCAAAATAAATATATCAAATACAAATAATAATAATAATAATAATAATTCAATTTCAATTTCTTCAACAAATATCAATATAATTGAATCAGAATCATTAACAATTCAAGATAAAAAACAACCTAATAATAATATTGTAAATATAGATGGATCGATTTCAGTTCAAGAAGAAAGAGCAGTATTTAAAAAGAGAAAAGATGATAATTTCAAGGAATGGTGTACAAAGGTTATTGAAGAGAATGCAAAGACACCGATTATAGTAAAAGAGAATCTAAAACAATCAGATATATCATCTTTCTTTAATAAGAAATAATATAGTTATATGTTTATTTATTTTTTTAATTTTATTATTTTAAATTAAATAAATTAAAATAGATAAAAATAGTATTATAAATTTCAAATGACTTGGAATAGATAGATTGGAACCAATGGATGGTGATGTTGGTTTTGGAGAAGGTGTATCGGATGAAGTAGTTGAAGCATCTCCTGTGGTAGTACCGTTGTTTGAAGAAGCTGGATGGCTCAATACTTTATATTCCCAGGTATTGGCAGCACCTGCATAGTTTCCAGCTGGTAGTTGGAATGCGATCGTTGTGTAGTTTGTCATTGAACTGAAACTAGCGAATGAACCACTCAACTCAAGGGCTCTGAATACTATATTAACGGTGGAGAGCGTTTGAGTTGGATCACTGACAGTGAGTTTGTAGTAAGTTACATTCTTCATGTTGACTTGAAGTAGAATGGGTTGACCCGAGGTGATGTTGAATCCAAACGGTGTAACAAATGTTTGTTTGGTATCCCAAAACACAATTTGTAGTAATTTCAATTCGTTGTGATAGACGGCATGGAAATGGTCATCGTTTCTCATTATACTGATAGCGGCAAACAGTGAATCTATTCTCGAGGTAAAGTTGGAATACTCTATATTTGGGATCATCATATACTGGTATTGATTTTGATTGGCCGGTGTATGTTGTATATAGGTAAGGAGCAAAGTATCACTAACTCCACCGCTACTACTTCCAATGTTTTCCCATGACCCACCTTTGGACTGTGCTTTGATAAATACATTTGCGCCTATTGGAACTGTAGAATTATCAATACCGGTAGTAGAATTTGAATTGACAGTTGAATTGTTAGGTATCTTTGTATTGTTTGTTGTTGGAGTTGTTGAGTTTAAGGTTGGGAATAGAACAGCAATTTTATTATGATGATACCATGTGATGTTCAATGAGTTATCAAAGTTGTAAAGTGGAGAGGTCTGGTTTAGACTGGTGTAAACAGGTTGTCGGTAGAATCTTTGGTCAATAGATGTGAGAAGTTGAGTGTTTGGATCGGTCGAAGATGAAGTGATATTTGAACCCAAGAAAACAATATGTTCATCAAAGAAGAACCATGATTTCTTACCGGTCATATCATTGGAATACGAAGGATGGAGATCAAGAACAGCCATTCCATATTGTCCGTCAGAGAGAGAACCGTCAAACACTGTATTTCCAAGTGTAGAAACTTTATCACATGTAACTGGCTGTTGATAGTTTGGTTCCGAAGTGATACCTGGAATCATTTGCCAATCCAACAATGGATAGATTCCATCGTATTCTTTTCCACCGTCTACCATCAAAAAGAAGGAACCGTCTGACATTTTCTGGGTTGGAAGACCTTCTTTGATATTGACACATTCACTATTTAAAACTCTCTTACTTGAGTACTTTAAACTTGCGGAATATGTCTTTCTAGAGTGAATCATATAATCACTGATAAAGAATTGTCGGTTACCAGTGTTCAAAGATGGATCGCTACCATTCATTCTATTCAACCAAACAAGATACTCTGCTTTTCTCGATTGGTATAGTTTCATAAATGGTGAAGCATAGAACTGAGTACCTTGGATTTGGGTAATATTACTACCAACTGCTGCAGGATGATAGTAACCATTTCCCTTATTCGAATAGATCATCCATTGATTACCTTGTAAAGCAAGAGTGTTAAATACATTGATACTATCAGCAGGAATTCTATCAGAAAGTAAACTAATAATTTGGAAATAGATTTCAAGTATTTCATTTCCATAATTTCCATTATTTAACATCTACATATATAATTTTTATATTTTAGTTTATTTTTTTAATTATACATTTTTTTTTTACTTACTGGTCCATTTTCAAAGAAACTACCATCAGTTTTAATACCTTCTTGTTGTCCAGGGGTAAATGTAAGAAGGGTTGTGAATTTTTTAATGGTTTGGTTTAGAGTAACTTTGTCATTTGCATTTAAAGAAGAAAAGAGAACACAATAAGCATTTGATACCTGGGTTAAATAGTTTCCATTGGCGTTTAATAGACTGGTAAAAGATTTCATTAAATCTTGTGAACGACTTTGCGATTGACCATTATATGCTCCGGTAATATTATTAATTATTAAATATTTATATGCAAAAACCATTGGAAGTAGTTGTTTTGTGTTGTAGGGATTGACAGAGGTGAAGTTACTGTATTGGTCAACGAAATAACCCAGGGCAGTATCGGTTTTGTTGAATAGTTCAGTGTTGAATGGCGAGGTTTGTTTCAAATAAAAGGCTATTTGAACAAGGTTATCCATATGTTTGAGTGGATGCCAATTTTCCCTTGATTGATCTTGGTAGTTGATGGTATTGAAAGTACCATCATTTTGTAAAGTATTGCCTAGAGCAACGGCATTGTCATTTCCGAGATAGAAATTATTCAAATAGGTAGAAATCACTCTATTCTTTACAAGTTGAATATAATTATCATCGGAATCACACTTTACATTATTTATAAAAAATATAGATAATAAAAAAACAAATATTAATTTTTTCATATTTAAAAGATTCTATAACTAGTTTTTAATTTTATTATTATATAGATATAAAAAGAAAAAAAAACAGAATAACTATTAGGGTTGAAATAAAACAGTTTAAGTTTTAAAACTCATCAAATTTTAAATATCAAATCAGTTATTTAACTTTATCAATCAATTTAAAAAAATTGTGTATCTTAACAATTCATAGTGATTATATATATTCAATGATGATCTACCCCCTTTATGTGCCAATTTAATTTGAATTCAAACCTATCAAATAAAAATAACACATTTTAAACAATTAAATAAAAAAAAACACACACAATCAATCTTATTCTTCACTTCACACGTGCTATGTTTGAAATTCTTTAAAACTAACTGCTATAGTATGATACTAGAATACTATCCACACTTGGTGTCAAGTAATATACTCTTTAAGTAATAAAGAGACCCGTTTTAAACATATAAATGTCAATGATATACTGGGTACTCACCAATACTGCTAAAATCACTTCTAATTTTAGCCAGCCAGTCACTTTCTGTATCTATTCTTGTCATAAAGTTCAACTCTTTGAATCAAAAGTAAGATCATTTAATTCTTTATTCACTAATTAAACAAAAGAAATATGTTTTATTGAATTAAGAGTGTGTATAATTGAATATAATTGCTACTTTGATTGGTTATCAATCGAGCAGAGAGTGTTAATGATTCCCACATAATTTGAAATTGGGTACAGAGGAAGTTGTTTAAAGTTGACCCCAACTTTGATTTCTGCAAACTAGAATATTACTTACTTTATATCTTTTTACTATCTATTTATTTACTACAATCTAAAACTATTTTTTAACACCACTTGATTGTTGAACAATCTTAAAACATTATAAAATGCTATCTGATTAAACAAGATTTGTTATTTTATTTTTTTAATTATATTTAATAATTTAGTAAAAAAGCAACTATTTTTTTAATTAATAGATTCTAAGCGCATAATATGTTATTTACAAATGTATATTTCTTATTTATTTGTATTGAGCAAGGTGTTGCTATTATTTGATCATAATATTTGACTATTTTAGTTTTTTTTTTTTTTTAAGTTTAATTTTTATATTACATCGAAATCGATTTTAATTGTTAAATTTTTTTTTTTTTTTAACTTCCAAATTGAAAATATTGATGACTGAAAAGGATATGAAGTAATATTTTAAATATGGAAAAGATAGATGAAAGAATTCAACAATCAAAGAATTTCATTCAAGATGAATCATTAAATAGCAGTGCTAGGGTAGAGTTGATTGAGGAACAACAGAGAGCATTTCTAAATGTTTATAGGTATGAATTTCTTAAACTATATATCAATCACAACACAATATGTTTTTGGTCAACAGCATAGATTTAATTGATTTTAAAGCAGCTGCTAACATTATTGTTACTTTAAACATTTATTTTTAATGATCATTTTTATTGTTTTGTTATAAAAGTACGTAATGTACGATTAATTAAAATGAATGCAATCGATTATATTAACGTTCACATCAAACAATGAATAATTTTATTATTCTTTTCATTTATGTTTTTAATTAATTATATAATTATTACTATTATTATTTTAGAGTTAATAATAACAACATCATCATTGGTAATAGCACTCATCCATGTAAAGAATTGGGAGAACAAGCGTTACATTGTCTACAGAATGAGGCAGATCAATTAAATTGTCACAAGTCACTAGATCTTCTCATAAATTGTATATCAAATAACATATCTCGATAAATATATAATATCTTCTTCCTCTTCTTATATATACATTCTTCTCTTTTCTTTCTTTTCTAAAATAGTATAATTAATTGTTTGACTGATTGGGATGATGTCAATAGTAAGTCAAGTTAAACTGATTAATAATCAATATACGAAATGATCGTGTATTATTATTATTGATATCATGTACAATCGACAAATTATAATAACAATCAAATCAAACATCTCATCATTACTCGCTTCAACTATATTTATTAGATGCATTCTAAAAAAGAGAATCATCATATTATAATACAAAATAAACAATCTATCTAGATATTCGATATCTTGGTTTAATTATAACATCTTTTTTTTTTTTTTTTTTTTTTACTTATTATTATAGTTGTTATGGTTGTTATTGTTATTGTTATACTTATGATTATGATGATGATGATGTGGATGGGTGGGTAGATGGATGAATGAATAGAACAGATGGATGAGTGAAATGGAGATAAATGGAGAAACATTTGGTTTGATGTTTTGGCTGGGTAGGATTGGATGAATGAGCGGATGTTCATTTTAATATCCTAATTAGGTTATATATATATATTATTGGTTGTTGTTGTTGTTGTTCACAACAATCAATTAAACAACAACTAATCTGCTAAACTCAATTCAAAGAATCTATAGATTTGACAGTGATGACAATAACTGTTTGATATTTAATACATCACCTTCAAAAAAAAAAAAACAACCCAAATGAATACATCAAAAAGTAATACGTATTTGTTGCTAATGTCATCAATAACAATATATATAACAAAATAATCCCAAAATAACTTTAACTTTTAAAGATGTTTCGAATTTAGTGATACTAAATTATCTTATTATCTTATTAATCATTATGCAGTGGGTGTATAAATATATAAAAACAATCAATCAATCAATCTTTATTTAATTACAAAAAAAAAAAACAATAATATAAACATTGATGATGATTAATATCTGGGTGGAACTGCAAAGTTGATAAATCAAAACCACTAAAGTTTTTTGGTGCCATCAAATAAAATTGACATGAGCTAGCTTTGCAGCACCCCATTTGGTCCACCACTCCACTTCATCCAGAGTGTTTAAAATTTTAAATCCCCATTATCAAATGAAACATAAAAAAAATTAACATAAAGATACTAAAAATGTAAAATGCCAACAACTTACCCTATTTAAGTACTACTTTTATGCTATCACTTTAAATTGATAACAACTAACACACCTACCTCAAACACCACATATCAGCTGATAGATACTGTAATATTAATTGTTTAAAATCCCCACCACCATTTATTATTATAATTTCACACAAACACACACTGAATTAAAACCAACCACCAACATCATTGTTGACATTTCCAATTTCCATTCACATTTAATGTTTTTGTTGTTGTTTTGATTCGATAACACCAGTGTTATATCTTATCCACCTAACGATCACTTCACATATTAATATCAAATGAACAAGTTGTGTAATTAAAATCTGTTTTTCACAACTACATTTTTTAAATGTTATCCTTTGCTTTTTTTATATGATTCTAACAAAGTAAAGTGTGGTTGTGTGTGTGTGTGATTAAATTTTGGTAGGTGATCAATTTAAATTCCAGTTGTAAAAAATTAATATCAAACAGTTGTTGTTGTTGATGTTGTGGAACTGCTTCGCGTTTGTTGTTATTATTGCCACTGATTCTGATTAATAATATATATAAGTTTATTCAGTTCGAGCTCTATATTATGAAATATCAAACAGCAAGCATCTAAAACAAACAAAACACAAAAACAGTAAATGTTCATATACAAACAAAACATACAACAAACAACTCAACTGAAATCGAGAACTAGTGACTCTTGATCATTCTTTACTATCATCTTTTTGCTGTTTGTTGTTGGTAGTTTTTGTTGGTTGTTATTATTGTGGTGATAAGTCATGGTTGTGGTAGATGGGGAGAGCAGCAAGCTTGGTGTAATAATAATTAATTGAAAAGAAAAAAAAAAAAAAAAAAAAAAAAAAACTAATTGTTGTTGTTCAACACTCTATGTCCACCAATACTTTTATATATGAACTAAAATATAAATAAATATATCTATCTATCAATCTCTATATCTTGTTTATGTTATAAATACTGTAATATTTAAACTATTCATTTATAAACATATTTATTATTATATAAAAATAGAAATTTTATTAATTTCAGAGTGGTAATTATTATTGTTCCATTTCCATTTCCAATATCCATATCCTCCCTATCCATTTCCATATCATTGATTGGTTTATTTTTTTTTATATATCAAATTAACATAAAGAATTGCCAAGATTAGTGGTTTGTTTGTCATTATAATTTATATATACATATATAGAGTATAATTATACTGGTGGTTAAACCACCCCATCACTTATCACAACTCGGGTATACCAAAACAAAACATTGTCGAATCAAATATATATCACATCAAACAAAAATAACAACGACAAATCCAATTGGGATTTAATTATATATGTATAATATCATATATTATCGACTGATAAGCTAATAGGAAGGAGGAACTCAAATTCATTTGTTTGTTTTTTTTTCCTCTTTTTGTTTTTAAATTTTTTTTTTTTTAATTTTTGATTGTTTAATTCAGAGTGAGTGGAGTGAATTGAAAAATACGCAGAGCAGCAGCAACAACAAATCCAAATCTGAATCAAATTCAAAACAATTTGTTATTGTTGTTACTCTGTTTCTCTCTCTTTTCTACTTTCCACTACGCCACTTCCCTTTGCAGTGCTGCTACAACAAAACAACAACATTTAAACTGAATTCAAAAATATCATATCCAAATAGTTGTAACATCAACATGCTACTTTGCTTACTATACTATATTTATAAAGATATTTAATTAAAATAGTAATAATAAAAACTATATATCATAAAGACACCACCTACCACTAATCACCACCACCACCACTAACAAATACTCTCTCTCATCTCATCAATCAATACACTTCCTCTTTATATATATCCACCAAATATTATTATATATGTATATTTATTAAAATCATAATTAAATTTGATTTATTTTTAATATAAATAATTTATTTATTTATTTTTTGATCATTATATTATTTATTATTTTATTTAATAATTCAAGATATCTTTTTTTTTTCATAAATAGTTTGAATATCTATAAAATATTTATATTAGTTATAATTTTTCTGATGTTTAATTAAACTTTAAACCAATTTTTTTTTTAATTTAAAAACAACAACAAAAGTTATTTAAAAGGGGTAAGGTTTTTTTTTTTCATTAATCCTTTCAAAAACTGTCCAATCATTCTTTGAAGTTCTTAAATTCACCTGATACACCAAGTCACCCATCAAATCACCAAAAATGATCATCCACAAGCATTTGGTCAGTGATGTTCAATCAAAACCTCATTTTTTTCATTTTCGCACACCCAATCAAAATCATAAAAAAAATAACAAAAAAGCCTCACACCACACAAGATGATCTATTTTCATTGCATCATATTAAATTTAATATTAATTCATATTTATCCACCCAAGCTAATATAAAAAAAAAAAAAAACCAAATAATTATTATGATTGTTTAATTAATTTAAATTCAGTTCATTCACAGTTATAAACACTTTTTTTTTTATCAATAATTAATCATGTGATAAATATTGTCCAATCAAAAGTAGTCTTACTTTTTTTTTTTTTACCATCATACAAAAACTAATTAAAAAATCTATATTTATTTATTAATTTAATTTTTTTTTAATTAAATCAAGGTCTTTGCAAAAAGTTTGAAACAACTTTTTTTCACTTTTTTTTACATCATTTTTCAAAAAATCCGTACACAATTTTTTTCACAAACTGAAAAAAAAAATCCCAATTTTTGGTTGCAAAAACATTACCACAAGACAAACTTGATCAAAACTCTGTTTTGAACAGACAGACATTGGCCAAAATTTTGTTGTTACTAAAAATAAAACCAACAGCAACAACAACAACAATTTCATTATAAAAATGATGTCTCAGAGTACTCAATCTCAGTCAACTCATCAGACTCCTCAAATGAATTCCTCTTCAAACTCAGTTATAGGTGCCTCTCCAACTAATCCATCCGTTATGACATATAATCCTACCTATAATAAATGTCTGCCAAAGATTCTTTCGGACCTCGATTGTGAGATGCGAGTCAAGCAAGTGCTCAAGTGCATCGAGATGATGTTGACTGATGGAGCAGAGGATATCTCCAACACGCCATCGAGTCATCCGCTATCTGGTTCGACCAGTGGAATCAATAATCCCGCCCAAGGACAAGCATTCACTTCATTCAAGTTGTCGTCACCCACAGTCACTGGGCAGTCGCCATCGCCTTCACCGATGCTCGATCGCCAAGTTCCAACTCCCAACAAGAAGGTCCGTCGATCGGAATCGCTGGACGATGAATCAAATGTACATTTAACACCAAATATCACTTCACTTTCTCTACAACAACAATCACCTCTACGCAATGGTGTTGCCGTCGGAAATGCATCTCCAAAGAACAAAATTAAAATCAATATTGCTCGAATGGATGATCAAGTAAGATTGAACAACAATGGATCTCCAGTGCAACAAGCAACCACTCAACCATCAATGAAAATGGGAGTCCCTCAACCATCACCCACAAACAACTCTTCCACACCCGATGACAATAGTAAATTTAAACAATCAACAGATAAATTACAATTGGATTCAAAGGATGGAAAACAATCAAATGTACAAATACAACATGAAATTAATTCACTTCAATATCAAGCAGCTGCTGCAGCAGCTCAACAACAACAACAACAACAAGCTCAACAACAACAACAACAATATATTATAAATCATGGAATTCCAATGAATATGGGAATGATTCAACAAAATACACAACCAACACAACCACAAATCATTACAGAAGATGGAAGACGTGTATTAACCTATCCATATGATGTTAATAATCATCAGAATATAGTTAATGTAGTCCATTTACAACAACATCAACAACAACAACAAATTCAACAACAAAATTTAGAACAACAGAGAAGACATTCTTTTAATCCATATGATATGTCTAAAATGACTCAGGATGGTAGAAATCCATTTTCGGTTGACCAAGCAGCTGTACTTGAACAACAAAGACGCTTGTCCTATACTTTTGATCCAAATCAACCTCAACCAATGATGCAACAAGTTCATTTAATGCATCAACAACAAATTAAACAACAACAACAACAACAACAACAATCTAAATCAGATACAACACCACAATTAAAACCAGAACCACATTCATCACCTATCATTCAACAACAACCATTTGTAGATCAAGCCAATCAAAGAAATGAATTTTCTTCTTCACCATCGGTTGCACCTTTGTCTGACTTGTCCAATGAAACTAAACATTTCAAATCATTAGAATCCGATTCACAACAAGTCCCATCAAAACCAAAGGAATCGCTAGACCAATTGGAATCCAATAAAACTGATCAACTAATTGTTAAAGATCAATTAACAAATAATCAATCATCAAATAATAATCAACAACAACAACAACAACATCAAACTAATTTACAACATCTTCAATCAAATCAACAACAACAACAACAACAACAATATTTAACACCATTACTAACTGGAACATATCCAGCGCCACCCATTGGAGGTACCGAAGAATATAATTGGATATTTTCTTTTTTGGATATTGATAATCAAAATGGTAATGAAAATCAACCAATTCCACAATAATAAAATAAAATAAAATAAAATAAATAATTATATAAATAATAATAATAAAGTTGATTATTTATTGTTGTAAAGTTTGTTTATTTTTTGATTGTTGGCATTGCGAAATTTAACTTTCTAACACTCATAAATGTCTTTGTAATTTCATCAGTAACTCTTGCTCTTGCTTCTTGATGTCTTTTGTTGATTTCAATCATAATATCAATTAAAATATTCTTTACTTGACTTGTTAATAATTTACCTGAAGAATATTTCTAAAAAAAAAAAAAGTAAACTATTAATAAAAATAATTATTAAAAAAAAAAAAATTTTCAAACTACTTACATCACCAATATCTTTTAATAATTCATCATCTTCAAGGAAATAAGTTAAATATTCATAGGAAACATCGACCTCCAAGTTGGCACCATAGAGTTCATGTTCTTCTTTGGTTTTACGACCACCAGAGAATGCATGTTTGGTAATTTTTTCATTTACCTCTTTTGGTGTATCAGAGAGGTAGATGGCGGAATTACTATCGGAGGCACTCATCTTTGTATTGTGACCTTGGAGAGCAGGGAAGAATTTACTATGAATTAAACTTGGTTTGAGATAACCGATTCTTGGTGCAACATCTCTTGTCATTCTAAAGTATGGATCTTGATCGATTGCACATGGAATCAAACAACGGATTGATTTTGTCATTGGATCACTTGGTGAGAAAATATGTGGGAATGAATCTGGTAGAGCTGGTGCAGCTTGAACTGGTGGGAAAGCAAACTTTCCACATGAATTTGAATCATCAAATCCGAAAATACCTTTTATCTAGTATATTAATGTGTGTTTGTTAGTTTAGCATAGTAATAAATAAAATAATCTATTTATAATTACTTGATTTAAAGTTATACATTTTCCAATTTTAACAATATTTGGATACATTGTACCAACATAATCTAAATTTGAAAATATAAATGTCTTTTCAATATCGAAACCCAATGCAATGATATCCTTTACATTATTGATGGTGAATTGAATCGATTCCTCCAGAGTAATATCTTTCCAGAGGAACTTTTCATCGTTGGTCATTTGAATTACCAATGGTACATTGAATACATCTTGAAGATACTTGGTAAAGATGAATGGAACCAAATGACCGAAATGTAATGATCCACTAGATGGACCACGTCCAGTATATAAATAAAATGGTTTACCTGATTCATATGCATCTAAAATTTCAACTAAATCTCTGTGAGAGAATAATAAAGTAGTATATTAATATTGATTATTTATTTATTTACTAATATGTTATACTTTACCTATGTGAAAAAAAGATACCTCTTTTTAAGAAATGATGTGCTTTTTTACCTGTCACTCTTTCGAAACGAGCAATCAATTCTGGTTCAATCTTTGTTGAACCGAATTGATCAATGAGTTTATCATAATTGATACCATTCTTTGATGATACAGTCCATGGATCTACTATTTGATCATCAGATGGATCTGTAGTTGTTTCATCTACAGCTGTTGGAACAACTGCAGTATTATCTAAATTATTATTACTCATCTTTGATAATAAACTAATTATAATAGGTTTTTTGATTGCAAAAAAAAAAGATATTGCTTGTTCAAATAGTTTATCAAAAAAAAATGAAAAATTAAAATAAAAAAAAATTGCTTTATTTTTTTTTTATCAAAAAAAAATGGATTGAAATGAATAAGATTTGTGAGTAAAAAAGGAGAATCTTTTAATGAATATATCTCTATTAAATAAATATGAATTACTTTTTTTTTTATTCTGTTCAAAGTACTGGATAATTATGATTTTTTTACAAAATATCAATGCTAATCTTAATTTCTTAATATTTTAAAAATTTCAAATGTTTAGATAAACAATTACAATAGTAATATAAAAGATAAAGAAATCATTACACAAAATTTATTTTTTTTTAATTTAATTTTCGAAAATCTTTTAATTTTTTTTAACCTTTTATTCTTTTTTAAAAAAAAATTTTTTTCACCTCTAATAAAATGAGAAATGGTGAAGAAATAGTGGTTCGTTAGTTCATATTATCGGGATCTAAATTATTGGATTCTATATTGGTCTTTTTGGTTCCACAAATTTTCGAAAAACGCCTGGTGTTCATCTCATACTTCAACCGACCACTGAAAAGAGAAAAACAAAAGATTTTTTCAAGAGTGTCTGCTGTTCAGAAGTGCCTGTCAATCGAAATTTTCAAAAATAAACGCCTAGGCAATATTTTCTGTTTAATAAATTTGTCAATCAAAACTTTTTTTTTTGAAATTTAAAAAATTAAAATTTTTTTTTCGCAGCGTCAAAGCCTGTGAATAAAACTCACATGATTACCAACTCATTTCTTTGTTCACTTCGATCCTCTTCTAGGTATGTCAATAGAAAATTATATAGAAAAAAAAATAATCACAAAAAAAAAAAAAAAAAAATAAGAAAATAGAAAAACTATATCTACTCTTACCCTACCCTTATAAACATATACATACTTTCTATTCTATTTATAAATATATAAATATAATCTATATATTATTTTTACGTATTTTATAATTATTTTTTTTTTTACAATGAAATCTTTAATAAAAAATAATTTTATTCTACTCGAATATATATCAATTAATCAACACACCACATTTCCACACTTTTATTAAACACCATCCATCTATTATCAAAAAAAATTTTACTTTCGGGTAGTTGTTGTTATAAAAGGGGGAGATTAATTAATAGTTTTTCGTATAACCAAAAAAAAAATAATAATTTATTAACCACTTTTGATTCTTTTATTTTTCCTTATTTTTAATTATATATTCCATTCAACATCAAAATAAAATTTATTCTTGGTTGTTGAATTTTTTATTTCATAATTTCATCTACCTATCTTTATAGCTAAAGTCTAAAACTATATAACAATGGGAAAAGAAAAAACTCACATTAACATCGTCGTAATTGGTCACGTAGATGCTGGTAAATCAACCACCACTGGTCATTTGATCTACAAGTGTGGTGGTATTGACAAGGTAAATAATTAAACTATTAATTATAATTATTTATATATATATTAATATTTATTTATTTATTTTTATTTTTATCATTATCTTAGCGTGTCATTGAAAAGTACGAAAAGGAAGCTTCCGAACTCGGTAAGGCCTCCTTCAAGTACGCTTGGGTTATGGACAAGTTGAAGGCTGAGCGTGAAAGAGGTATCACCATCGATATTGCCCTCTGGAAGTTCGAAACCAACAAGTACTACTTCACCATCATTGATGCCCCAGGACATCGTGATTTCATCAAGAATATGATTACCGGTACCTCCCAAGCCGATTGTGCCGTCCTCGTCATTGCCTCCCCAACTGGTGAGTTCGAAGCTGGTATTGCCAAGAATGGTCAAACCCGTGAGCACGCTTTGCTCGCCTACACCTTGGGTGTCAAGCAAATGATCGTTGCCATCAACAAGATGGATGAGAAGTCCACCAACTACTCTGAGGGACGTTACTCTGAAATCGTCAAGGAAACCTCCTCCTTCATCAAGAAGATCGGTTACAACCCAGAAAAGGTTGCCTTCGTCCCAATCTCTGGTTGGAATGGTGACAACATGTTGGAGAGATCCACCAACATGCCATGGTACAAGGGACCAACTTTATTGGAAGCCCTCGATGCCATCGTCGAGCCAAAGAGACCGGTTGACAAGCCACTCCGTATCCCACTCCAAGACGTCTACAAGATCGGTGGTATCGGTACAGTTCCAGTCGGTCGTGTTGAGACCGGTATCTTGAAGCCAGGTATGGTCGTCACCTTCGCCCCAGCTGGTCTCTCCACTGAGGTCAAGTCCGTCGAAATGCATCACGAACAACTCACCCAAGCCGCCCCAGGTGACAACGTTGGTTTCAACGTCAAGAATCTTTCCGTCAAGGATATCAAGAGAGGTATGGTCGCTGGTGACTCCAAGAATGACCCACCAGTCGAAACCGACAAGTTCCAAGCTCAAGTTATCATCTTGAATCACCCAGGTCAAATCCATGCTGGTTATGCCCCCGTCTTGGATTGTCACACTGCTCACATTGCCTGTAAATTCACCACCATCTTGGACAAGGTCGATCGTCGTACTGGTGCTGTTGTTGCTCGTGAGGGTACTGGTGAAATCATCTTGAAGAACGGTGATGCCGCTATGGTCGAGTTGACCCCAACCAAGCCAATGTGCGTCGAGACCTTCACTGATTACCCACCACTCGGTCGTTTCGCCGTCCGTGATATGCGTCAAACCGTCGCTGTCGGTGTCATCAAGGGTACCACCAAGAAGGTTGCTGGTAAGCCAGGAGACAAGAAGGCCGCCGCCCCAGCCAAGAAGAAGTAAACTTCCGTTGTGAATTCTTTAAATAAAATTCTTTCATTAAATTTATAAAAAAAAATCAAAATTCCAAACATCTTTAAAAGTTAAAGTTATTTTGAGATTATTGCTATTGATGAAATTATCAACAAATACATATTACTTTTTGATGTTTCATTTGTGTGGGTTGTTGTTCATAAAAGGAATCGTAGCAAAGAGAGCGGTGTCAGCGTCTATATATACCAGACAATTCTTTGTTTACTGTACATAGTTCATAAACAAACAGATATTGAGTTTAGTATCATTGACAACTAGTTGATTAATCGTCAGATATTATCGATCCATTCTCCGTCCAGATCGTCTCGATCAACTCCACATTCCTACGAGATAATACTAAATGTTTGCTCAAACTTTTGCAATTGTATGTATCCAAAGTAATCATATAATATGTATTGTAATTACATTACTAAATATTTATTTGCCTTTGTCTTCGATATTTGTTGACCTTGGATTTATATCGAAACAATTCTAGTTCTTCACCGATCACTTTTCAGTTATTCCCTAACTCACGTATACATCTATAAGTTAATATGATATTACAATGGTGTATGTGTCGGTATATATTAATAGGTAGTGATTTGCCACTCCATCCTTTATAGCACAAATACTCGAGCAATAGACTTTCAACAACAGTTTGCAATAAGAAACAGATCGTATTTGTATCAGCAGCATGAAAGAAGTCAAAGACGTGATATCACCTTGGTAGCCTCTCTAAATGATAATTATTGAATCATTAATGATGCTCTTCAATCACTTCTTCAGGAATATCACAATCAGTGGTCAATCCAATACTTCAGTGGTAAAACAAGATAGAGATATTGTGGAAAGGTAAGGTTATATACATAATATATATTAATATTCTTGTTTATTAAAATTTATTCTATTTATAGAATTAAGTGATTGAAAGATTCGATCCATATTTGTATGGTTTACAATAGGTAGATTTATGACTTGATGAATTAAATTACATTTCTCTGAAATATGAATATATTGATGATCAGAAATTCTCTTGGATTATTGATGAATTCTATTAGCTGAAAAGTCTGTTCAATCAATCCTAAAAACTAAATCTATAAAGCCACGACCTGCATTATCATTGATTACACATCCTTTAAAATAGTAAATATGTTTCGAAAGCAAGAAACTGATCAAAGTAATAATAATAAATTCTTTGAATATTATTATAAAATATTAATAACATTCAAATGTTTATTAATTTATTTGAAAAATAAATAAATATTCTAGATCGCATTGAGGGATCTTGATCAAAAATAAAAAATCATTAAAAGTAAAAAAAACACAAAATTAATTCAAATAATTAATTATTTAAATTATCAAGTTCAAAAAATCTGTCGTAATCAACGTTGCAAACTCCAATGAATATTTATTTATATAAATAAAATTATTATTCTTAAAAAATACATTCACAGATTTATTAAAAAGATGAATATTTCTTTATTCTTTAGAGTATTCAAAAATAAAGTACTTCAACAAAAGATATTTGCGGATATCACAGAGATACATACGATACTTGGTATAAAGAGTTATCAATGGAGTACATTGATTACAGATCAACCGATACTTCTCTCACGTTACAACTTTGTAGAACAACTAATCGATTGTTATCTCGCGCCAAGAATACAACACAATAACAACAACGCCAACAGCAAACCGAATAACAGTATCAAGCTGTTCAATATTACTGATCAACTACCACGTCTAATTGGATTCGTAATTAAACATGGACAGCGACGAGTGCTGGAATTCCTCTATGAGCGAGGTTTAATTCAACAATGTATCAAAGCGAATCAATTCCAATATACAGATCTATTGAGATCGGCCGTTGAGTTTGGGCGACTTGATCTTTGTCTCTACATTGAGCAGATGGCAGCAGCCGGTAACGAACAACTACTCTACGGTAGTATATTAGCAAGTTCACCGGTTTCCAATAGCCTAGAGGTTATCCAATGGGTATCAGAGCGCTACGAGAGCCTCGGTGTCAATAAAGACAAGTTGGTATATTATCCTATTCGTATTGCTGCACACGTAGGAAATATACACATATTTGAATGGCTTATCACCAATCGAACAGCCGATAAAAACGAAAGAATTCTACAGAATGCATTGAACGATGGACATCTCCACCTTGCCGATTACATCAAATCCAACCATCTCATCGATAGCAAGAACAATTCAATCAATCTCGATTTCATAGCCAGTAGAAATCAATTGGCCAGTTTGAATTGGGTACTTGCAAATCAAACACCCTCCACTCCCAACGGTGTAGCATTGAGTTTAATTTGTTCTAAATCCGCTATGGATACTGCTGCTGCCAACGGTAACATCGAGATTCTCAGTTGGTTATATACCAATACAACCTATGGATGTACATTCAACTTTGCAATGAGAGATGCATTCAGTAACTATCATTTTGAAGTGGTAGAGTGGTTACAATCCAACTATGGAAATCAAGCTTGTCTACCGGTTGGACATTTAACCATACCAACTACTAGAACACCTTCACATCTACCATTACAAATGATTCAATGGTTTCATTGTAATCGTAGTGAAGGATTCTCTAGTAATGCAATGGATACAGCTGCTCGGTTCTCTCTGGAAATCGTTCAATTCCTTCATGAGAATGGAACATCGGGATGTTCGTCTCAAGCATACTACAATGCAGTCATTCATAATCAAGCAGAGATATTCCAATTCCTCTGTGACAATAGACCAGATGTTGAGATTCCATCGACTCTATTTGAGAATGCTTGTACCAAAGATAATCTCGATATGATACAATTCCTACACAACACTAGAACCGAACCGTATTGGACATCGAAAGCAATGGATAATGCAGCTGCAGCAGGAAACAAAAGAGTCGTTAAATGGCTTCATGAAAATAGATCAGAAGGTTGTACACAGGATGCTATTACATTGGCAATATTCAATGGATCATTGGAAGTAGTAAAATATTTAATAGAAAAGAAACTATATCAACAAGATTTAACAGAATTAATTAATTATTCAATTTCTCAAAATAAATTGGAAATTAAAAATTATTTACAACAACAAATAAATTTGAAAAAATAAAAAAAAAATTGTTAAGAAAAAAAAAATATAATAAAAATAGAAAAAAGAGTTAACTTATTATTATCATTATTTAATTAATTATGAAATCAGAATTATTCAAATTAGAATTTAATAATTTAGTTATTAGATCAAATATATTTAATAAATTTCAAAATAAAGAGGTTTATGGTGGTCATGTACAGATTATAGATTGGTTAATCAACAACAGAACCGATAGAGATGATTTGCAACTTAGAAATGGAATGATTGGTATTGCATTAAACAAATTTCAAAAGCATATTCCTGATTGGTTACTTTCCAATGGTTATATAGAAGATAGAGAGTATGAAGCATCCGAACTTGGTTTCAAATTCTCTCTGAACGATTTATATCAATGGTTGAGTACAACCAAAATAAGAATCAACTTTACATCAAATGATTTCGATGAAGCAGCAAGAAAATCATCACTCGATGTTGTAAAATGGATCAATGATCATAATAATCAAGGATGTTCAAAGAGTGCAATGTATAATGCGTTCACCAGATGTAAATTCGAAACTGTTAGATGGTTACATGAGAATAGAACAGAAGGAACACATACCATATGCCTCTTTAGCCAAAAATCATTAACTAAAGAATCAGAGAAGAGTCAAACATTTGAAATGGTAAAATGGTATCATCAAAATAGAACAGAAGGATTTAGTCATGGTTTCATGGATTTTGTTGCTTCTTTCTCACTTGATATTGTTAAATTCCTTCATCAGAATCGCTCTGAAGGTTGTACAAACTTGGCAATGTTTAATGCTGGATTGGCTGGTCAACTGGAAATCTTTAAATTCCTCAAAGAAAATAGAACAGAAGGAGTTTCCTCCGATCTCATTGGAAGTCTATGTTATTATGGTCAATTAGAGATGATTCAATATCTTTATGAAACTGGAAAGCCAAATGAATATAATTGGTCTTTCAATCTAATGGATTTAGCAATCAAATCATCGAACCTCGATTTAGTAAAGTGGATTAACCAAAATACAACTCATGTCAGCACTACCATAAATGTATTTGATAATGCTTTATCAAGAAAAGACTTTGAAATGATTCAATATCTCATTGATAGCAAGCTTTATTCAAATGATTTGGAATCATCAATTATTTCTCAATTAAAAAATCAATCTCTATTTATCATTGAAATAGTTGATTGGTTAATGAAATCAAGCATATTGGATCACGACAAGCTAGTTAATTTAGCAAAACAAAGTAACATACCAATTATATACGCATTTCTCAAAGATTATAATATCAATATTTAAAAAAATGTTACCACCCAAAAAAAAAGTGAGCACCCAGGCTTTCAAAATTTTTAAATCAAAATCAAAATTTTACTATCACCATACAATTAATAATAATAATAACAAATCAACTAATAACAACAATACAATAGATCACAAATCATACCCAAAAAAGAATATCAATAACTTTAAAGAGTTAATTTCGAACAAATATGTCTAAATTTACGAATATAGCAACAACATTGGCACTTCTTCTATTTATATTTAGCTATTGTTTATTTTCTTACGTAAAAGATACCGAATGTGGTTCTACAGCTACTGTTTTTAAAAATAATTTGGAAGAAGCTAGATCTTGTGAAGTATTTCTTAGTCCAACTAGTATTTATTTTCAGGTTTTGAATGATAGTTATACTGCTATAAAAATGGTCTTAAAATGTAGATCGTTGACTAGCAAAGCGTTGGAAAATAGTTTTATATGTGTCTTTGTATTCGTTATAATTCAATGTGATAGAAATAGAAATGAAGTTAATGGTACAGAAAGGAAGAAAAGGTATCTTAGTATGTTTATAAATTTAGCATTAGTATCCACAATGTTAGCTAATAATTTGTATGTATTTTATATTGGTGTATAGAGCGTTTGTACTATTCAATATCTTACTAACAGGTACTGATTTATCACCAATTATATAACAGGCAACTATAAGCAATAAGAAACAGATCTTGAATCACGCATGTTGTATGTATGCTCAGTGAAGTTTATTCTAATATAGTTCTAAATCTGTAAGTTATAACCACAATACTTTGAATAGAGAGATTGAGATATAGAGGAGATTTGACATTTACTAATTAATTTAATCATAGATAACAAGAACATTGATGAAAAAAATCATGATAGACCCGGTATCTTATTGCAGAATACTCTTTAGAGTTTAAGTTGAAGTGCAACATATTTATCCTATTCCAAAAGGAAAACTCTATTACCTCATCAACTCCTCGGAGACTACTCAATAATATAACAACAAACATAAAATTTCACCGCCACAATCGTCACAAATACAGTGGATACATCAACAAACAACACAAACGATCACCTTAAAAAATAAAAAGTGTAAACTAAAGTTGTTATTTTGAAATTTGTTTATTTTTTTCAACTTTATTTTCTATTGTTGTTTGGTCTTCTAGCTAGACACTATCAACATTTACTTAGGATTGTTAATAGATAGAGTTTGTTAGTTTTCCGAAGGTCCAAACGAATAAACAAATTTTTTTTTGTCAAAATATTTTTAGCAAAAAGTTCGATCTTGTTTTTACAGTTTCTCGCAGAAAAAAAAGCGATGGTCTTTGATCATTAATAACCAATTTTTTTTAAAACTGATATTATTTTTTTTCTAAAATTTTTTAATTAAATAGAGATAATAAAGTCACCTAACATTACACAAAAATTCAACAATACAGTAGATTACATCATACAACAAAAAAGAATATTAAGCTATTTGAAAAAAAAAAAAAATATGTCTAAATTTGTTTATATAGCAACAACAATGGTAGTTTGTTATTGTATTTATGTTGTCTCAGAAATGATAGAATGCCATTCTATGTTTCCTGATATTGCTAATGAATTGACAGAAATTACATCATGTGATGCATTTTCTAGTCAAGAGGATCTAAAAATGTATAGACAAAGAATACTTAATATAACTCATTCTCATGATATGTTCATAAAGTGTAATACGATGCCTAGCACAGCAATTAAAAATATTACTTTATTTTCTATTGTCGCATATATAACTCAAACTATATTATCAGACATTTGGAGATATTATAACTAGACAAGTGAGGCAGTTCGATGGTATGTTGCGGTTGTCATATTGATAGTTTGGAGGAATGTATGATAGTTATAGCAACAAATTAGAAACAGATCATGAATCAAGCATGTTCAGAGAAGTTTATTATAATGTAGTTCTATTCATGTAAGTAAGTTATAACAACAATACTTTTGAATAAGAGAGAGAGATTTGACAATTACTAATTAATTGTTATCATAGATAAAAAGAAAATGAATCAGAGATGCACTCCTTAAAATAGATGCACTACTCTCTCAATTGACTATCTGAAAATAGAGAGAAAGCTCATCTTTGACCTGAACAAGAGCAACCAACACAGTTATACGTTATCCAAAAAACTATTATATCCCATCTAGAATTAATCAAAAACATGTCAACAACCAAAAATTTAAAAACAGACAAAAAATAGACCATAAAAATATGTTATGATATTAAAGTAAAAAATAAAAAAGATGATCATTTTAAACTTTACTTTCATCTTTTTTAGTTATTTCAAGGGAGGTAACGTTTTTTTTTACAAGACTGACACTTTGTTCAACAACACAAATTTAGTCGACTACTATAATTACAACAAAGATAATAATAATAATCACAACAATACAATAGATCACAAAACAGCAGATCATATCCAAAAATAAAAAAAAGGAAAACAATTATGTCTAAATTTACTTAGGAGTCAATACATATGATATTGATTCTTTGCATTGAATTTGTCAACTTTATTTAAAAGCCTAATATCATACAGAGTAATGTCACTTCAGCTTTCACTTTTTGAAATATCAAGTATATCAATGGGTGATTCTATCGAAACAAACAAATATAAAGGTCGATGGTTCATTATTTAGGTAGAACTTAAAATATTACTTTTTTTTAAAGAAAATCGACCTTGTTTTTTGATATCCGACCAGGGATTTACGGTTTTTCGTAATAATTTGGATGTAACTACATCATATAAAGCATTTCCTCAACCAGAGGATATTCATTTTCAAATAGTGCAAGATGCACTAACTTCTTTTAAGATGTACATGGAACGATAATCGATACGGCCTTGAAAAATATGGTTAATTTAATATTGAATTCCATATTGCTGATATCTCTACAATATGTGTATGTATTAAATTGGTGTATAGTGCGTTTGTATTATCCAATATCTTACTAACAGGTAATGATTTATCACCAATTAGATGATAGTTGCAACTATAAGCTGTACAAAAATATCTATTCAAAGAAGTTATAATGTAGTTCTTTCAGTAGTGCATCTCTCAATTGACCATCTGAAATAGAACGAAAGTTCATCTTTCTGAACAAGAGCAACATATTTATATTATATCATACCTATTCCAAAAGGAAATCTCTATTACCTCGAGGAAACTACTCGGTAATTTGACAACAATCATAATATTTCGCCACCCACAATCATCACAAACACAGTAAAGACTCGAAACGGTTTCTTCTACAGAACCAGAAGTACAATCGTTTATCAACAACATATTCATCTCCAACAACAACAACAAATGAAACGACCACATTAAAAATAAACAAAATAAAAATTTGTAAATACACCACTTTTAATGTCTAAAACGACTTTAATAAATAATAAGAATTTGTTATATATTCAACTTTGTTTTCTATTGGTTGTTTGTTCTTCCAGGTTTAATGCATTTGACAATTGATTCTTTGTGTTGTCTTTGTCGAAAAAAAAAGTGAGCACCCAGGCTTTCAAAATTTTTAAATCAAAATCAAAATTTTACTATCACCATACAATTAATAATAATAATAACAAATCAACTAATCACAACAATACAATAGACCACAAAACAACTTATCATACCCAAAAAAAAAAAGAGTATCAATAACTATAAAGAGTTAATTTCGAACAAATATGTATAAATTTAGGAGTATTGCATTTTATGCAACATATCTATTTTTAATTAGCCTTTGTCTATTTACTTACGTAAAAGAGACCGAATGTGAATCTACAGCTTCTGCTGTTATAAATATTTTGAATGTAACTACTTCTTGTGAAGTATTTCCCCAACCAGAGGATATTCATGATCAGAGAGATCATGATATTCGAACTTATTTTAAAATGAGAAGGGAATGTAGTTCGTTGACTATTACCGTGTCGAAAAATAGTTTTATATGTATTTTTGTACTCTTTATATATAGTATTCAACGTGCATCAGAATTTAGTGGTAGAAATGAAGTTAATGGTACAGAAAGGAAGAAAAGCCATACTTGGTTGTTTATAAGTTTACCAATATTATCCACAATGCTGATATTTAATTGATGTGTATGTATTATTTGGTGTATAGAGCGTTTCTACTATTCAATATCCTACTAACAGGTACTGATTTATCACCAATTAGTTATCAGGCAACTGTAAGCAGTAAGAAACAGATCTTGGATCACGCATGCTCAGAAATGTTTATTAAAATGTAGTTCTGGACCTGTAAGTTATAACCACAATACTTTTGAATAAGAGATTGAGATATAGAGAGGGAGATTTGACACTTACTAATTAATTTTCATCATAAAGAATAACATTTATGAAAAAAATCATGATAGACCCGGTATCTTATTGCAGAATACACTTTAGAGATATTGTTAAAGTGCAATATATTTATATTATATCATACCTATTCCAAAAGGAAAACTCTATTACCTCACACAATTCATAGGAGACTACTCAGCAATATAACAACAATCATCACAAACACAGTCGAGACTCGAAAAGGTTTCTTCATTATCAATCAGAAGTACAATCGCTTAGACGATCAACAACATATTCACCTCCAACAAAATCAACAACATAAACTATCAGGCTAATAAAATAAAATGTGTACTTTACCTTTAATGCTTTTTAAAAGAATATTAGAAAATAATCGAAATTTGTAGATAAAATAATATCTAGAGATAAGTGAGCCAGTTCGATGATATGTTACTTTAAATTTTTAATATGAAAAAAATATGGAAATCAAATTTATTTGACATCTAATTAATTTATATTTAATAAATTTCTTTGTTTAAAATAATTTCTAATATTATCGATTGAAAATTCATAGATCTCCTCTGCCAAATTCATTGCTTTGTTAATTTCAAATGGTTCTGGATATTGTTGCAAAAGATGATCTGCTAATGAATAATAAAATTGTCCAACTGCTTCAAGTATAGATTTACTTGTCCATATAACCAATTTATTACTTAGTAAATATTCGATAATATCTGGTCTCCTCTTCTTGATTGCACCAATTAGCGCGATTTCACTACATCGATCCGATCTATTCTCACAGAGGTATTTCACTATTGCCAAATTTCCATTGGAGGCAGCAGTATCAATAGCAGTACTCCAAGAAGATTCCTCTGGATATTGGTCATTTAGGTACTTTATCATATCCAAACAATCGTTATTCACCGATGCTCTACAGACATCCGCTATAATAACATTGGTTGGAATATCTTCTGTTCTATTCTCCTCTAGAAATTTAAATATATCCAAACGTCCATTGAGAGCAGCGTTGTAAAATGCATTCTTTGAATATCCTTCGGTTCGATTGTAATAAAGAAACTTTACCAGCTCCAATGAGAAACAAGAGGCATTGTCTAGAGCTCTAGTTGTACAACCTTCACTTCTATTTCTATGCATCCAAACAACCATTTCATTGTATTTCTCAATGGAGATCTTTGGAACATTCGCTCTAACAAAGTCCATTGCTTTATTTGTACATCCTTCAGTTCTATTCTCGTGGAACCATTTGAAAACATCAAAGTGGCCATTCTCAGCAGCAATGTTCATAGCAAATTGATTACAACCTTCTGTACGATGTTGATCGAGCCATTTGATAATGTGTAGGTAACCATGTGACGCCGATAAGTTCATTGCATTGTGAGTACATGTTATCCTACAATGTTTCTTGTGTGCCCAGATGATTGAATTCAGAAATCCACTATCTGCTAAGATATCAATATTCACTGTAATGTTGGTAGGATCGATATGTTCATTCTCTACAAGCCAATCGAGCAGCTTTACATGACCATTCTCCAGAGCTAGGTGAACAACCTGATGATAACTGTCTTTAGGTCGGTTTACAATCAACCATTGCAACATCGAGAGATTACCATTCTTTGCTGCAAGCTCGATAGGCGAAACAGTCATCTCATCGGGACTGATAACACCGACCTTATTTGAAAGCCAAACGACCATGTCCAGAGTACCACGATCTGCGGCCACCTCTAAACCCTCTACATAGATCTTTGGTGTTATATTATCGATATCATCATGTTCAATGAGAAATCTTTCGAGCGCCACCAAATTCTCTAGCTTTCTACTGTAGGCGGCTCTATAAAACATCAATGAGTGTCGAATGTAATTCGATAGTTTCAGCCGAAGATCCTTTACAAACATCTCTAGTACTTTGAAACGACCCCATTCAATCGATATTGAAATAGAGAATCCTATCAGTCGAGTGATATGAGAACTACAATTAGGTGTAAGATATTTAACAAAGTACTCTTTAACGCAATCCACATAATTGTATTTAATTAATAACTGCGGATTATTTGCCAAACGAATCCACTCACATGTCTTTAAACCAAGTGCTAAATGAATCTCTGAAACCTTATTAAATATATTATATCTTAGAACCTGATTATTAAAAATCTTTAAAAATAATGTATATTCCATTTATGATCAGATTAAAAAAAATCATGTGATAATTATTGATTTAAAATAAATGTTAAAAAAATTAAAAAAAAAAAATTAAAAAAAAAAAAACAACAACCTGTAAAAGAAAGAAAAGTTTATTGTACATCTTTGGAATTAAAGAATTATTTATTTATATTAAATATAAAAAAAAAAATACCACAACAAAATTGATTGTGAAGTTCACAAATTCAATATATTAAAAATTGACAAAAATAAATAAGCAAATTCAAGGTCGAAGTGATTTCTTAAAAATAAATTTAAAACTTGTTATTTGATTGGTAGATTTATAAAAAAAAGAATCTTTATCAATTAACAGATTTGATTTCTACTAGAAGTTAAAAAATATTTCAAAAACGATCATGATGTCGCTATTTATTTAAAAATAGAAGTTTTAAATGAATATTTGACCCCCATTCCACCATTTTTTTTTTTCTAAACCATCAGTTGTTAGTCTAACAAAAAAAAAAAAAAAAAAGTAGTTTAATTAATTTAAAAAATAAAATATATTAATTAAATAATAGTTACTTTTTTTTCATGAATAGTGAAGATACAAATAATACAACAACATTACCATCATCATCATCATCACCATCATCACCAGGTGTTGATTCGAAACCATTGACACCACCTCAAAAGATTGATGTTATAGCTTTAGATTTAGGTGGTGTAATATTCTCTGCTGGCAAAGAGGTCGCTTCTCAGTCGTGGGAACGTCGTGGCTATGACTCGAAGCTGATTCGTCAGCTGTTGACCTCGCCGGAATCGATGGATCTGCGCAAAGGTTTGTTGACGGACGACCAATTCTGGAATGGCTTCTTCAAGCAGCGGTGTCCGGCCAACTACGACGTCGATGTCATCAAGAAGCTGTGGTACGAAGGCTACGTCATGGATCACGATATCTTGGCGCTGCTATACTCACTCCGAACCAATGGCTATCGTATAGCGGCATTCAGTGGTAACATTGAATCGCGTATCGACTACCTCGAAGACAAATACAATTTCCGACGTCACTTTGACTACGAGGTGTACTCGTACGACTGTCACTACACGAAACCAGATACCCGATTCATCGAGGTACTCATCAAAACCATCTATCCCAATGCTACACCAGACACCTACCAACAATACGGATCACGCATAGTCTACATCGACGACAATGTAAAGGATGCAGAACCATCGAAACTCTACAACATACCAACATTTATCTATCATCGTGGACAAATCGATCAACTCAAATCACAACTCTCAGAACTGGGTATAAAAATCAAGAGGTTGGGGTAGCGTTCGATTACCAAATCAATCATTTGATGAAATAAAATAAACAAATAATAATGAAAGAAATAATAATAATATAACAAAATATATAATAATAATAATAATAATAATAAAGATGTAATAAAAACAAAAGTAAATTATAAATTGTAACAATAATATATATTTTCTCTATTTTTGTTTTTGTTTTTGTTTTTTTTTCTTTTTTTTTCTTTTTCATTCCAAATAATAATATTACCATCGATAACCTAATTCTTTTAATAGATCACAATATTGGAATGCACCTTTGTTCTTTAGATCTATATACTCCGCTGTTTGACGTGGTTTCTTCTCTAGTGTTTCCTTATGACGACAAAGTTTGGCTTGCAACTCCAACCAGCTCTCTTTAACCTCTTGTTCGAGTTGATCGCTCGATATTCCGTTGTATCGCAGTATACCCTCTAAATTATCCTTGACATAATATGTAAAATCCAGCGTAATCTCTTCTGTTCCCAGCCGCATATGACGCTCTCTGTGAATGTTGAATTTAGGCTCGAAACTGTACAGTGAAGCAAGCGGCCTGCTATTGCTACTGCTGTTGCTGGATGAGCCTCCGCCAAAAAAAGACATAAAAACATACAACACTGTAAAGAGAATCATTATGATCGAAAAGAATGAAGATGTCTCTTGCTGGTTACCACCGCCGCCGCGATTGGCAGCGCCACCGCCACCGCCAAACTGGTAGTGGAAAGTACGACCTCTATTGCCTGCCATCGGTTGGAAATCCGAATAGAAAGGATGATTTCTACGAGCTCCACCTCCACGTGGTGGAATACCAAAGAATATATTAAAGATATCCTCGGGTGACAACTCCTCCTCGTAGAAGCCACCTTGTCTACCACCAAATCCACGACCCGAAGCAGTCATCGGTGACTCTGCTCCATGTATATCATATGTTGATCTCTTCTTTGGATCACTTAAACATGAAAATGCTTGTGTAACAACTAACAAAAATATAAAAACAAATAATAATGATTAATAAAAATATAAAGACTAAACAACTAGTTGTTTCTATGTTTTTTTTTTCATCAGACATACTCTTGAAAGCTTCTTCAGCACCAGGTGCATGATTCTTATCGGGATGCATTTGCAATGCTAATTTTCTGTATGCTTTTTTGATATCGACCTCTGTTGCCGTCTTTTTCACTTCTAATACTTCATAATATGATTTACATGTTTTGATCTTCTTAATCAACTCTACTTGTTCTCTTGTGAATTTAGGTTTATTTTCAGAGGTTGTCGTTGTTGATGTAGATGATGATGATGATGATGGAGTGGATGATGATGATTGTTCGGTTGTTGTTGATGATGAAGTATGTCTTTTATGTACTGTATTACTTTCTTGTTCTTCTCCTTCTTTACTAATATTACTATCGTTTGTAGTACTACTACTTTCATTTACACCACCATCTACGCTATCTTGTGAACTATAAAACTCCAATAGATCTCTAGCTTTACTCGTTGGATAGAGTGCAATCGACTTGTTTAAAAACTTTATAGCACCTTCTTTATTTCCCTCTCCGATTCTCTTCATTGCAATCTCAATGCATCGCAATGCTTCATCTTTATTTCCCTCCATATCCTCAACCGCTAATCCAAAAAAGTCAACAATACTATCTCGCTTCTATTATTGATTGATTGATTGACTGACTGAATGACTGATTGAACTATTATTAAATAACTATCCTTATCTTAAACAATACAAAACAAAAGTAAATTTATAATAGATATTAAAATTAATAATATAACAATTAACTTCTTTTGATATATATTAATGGTTTCTTATTTTTCCTAATAATAATGAATCCAAAACTAATTATTATTAATAACCTGATAACGACATTATTGAAATTCGCATTTATTTTAGTTTTTTTTTTTTTTTTTGTTGTGACTCACCACCTTTTTTTTTTCAATTATTTTGACAAAATTATTTATTTGTTTAAAATTTTGTTATTTGTTTTTGGCAAAACTTTTGGAGTTTTTTTTCTCAAAGAACTTAATTATTATCCATGTCCTAAATATTGTTCTTAACATAACTTTTTATATAATCTTATAGTTTTTTAATCATGATCAAGTTTAGTTTTAACTAATTACCTCCGATATCGGAGGTATTACCACTTGAGCGGAAATTCTAAAAAAATTTTGGTATTTTTGTTTTTGTAAATTGACAAATTATATAAAAGCAAATACTTAATACAAATATTTTCTTTTTTTCTAAAAAAATATATCAGAAATGATATTACAACATAGATCTGTATTGTATGTTGAAAAATAAAATCTATCCCAATTATTATCTTATAAGACTAAAATTAAATTGTTGTGGGGGAGACCAACACCACCAAACGATACAGACGAGAAAAGCATACAAACTTTTTTTGGTAGAATTAACCAGGTTGTTTTCCACTCAACATAAGAGTAAGATTAAAACCAGGTGTGAGTGGGGTTATCAATACAAAAACCAAACATACTACGTAATGACAGCATCAAACAACATTTGTTGGGATTTTTGAAGTGACCTGTTGTTGTTTTTTTTAAATTTCTTTACAAGTGGGTTTTTTGCAAAAAGTTAAAACTTCACCTTGATTTTTTTAAAATTTTATTTTATTTAATTTTTTTTTGTTTTTTTCTTTTGAATTATTTTTTTTAAAATTCAATTTCTTTTTTGATCAAACAAGTCTGTTCAATTCAATTTTTTTAATCATTAACCTTTTTTTTTTTTTTTTTCTATATATTTCTATTCATCCAATAAACAATTTTTGTTCCATTTGGGAGTTTAGTTTAGTTTAAAGAAATGAATCGTCTTGTTAGTCGTACCGTTACTCGTAGTCTCTTCAACAACCAATCATCTTTGGTTTCAAATCGTTCATACTCCACCGAGGTTTCTCAGTATGTATAAATCATCTATTTAATCAACTTTTAAAAAGAAATAAAATAAAAAAAAACCTATTAAAAACAATATAAAAATAATCATAATCATAATCACAATCAACCTTTTTTTCATCAACTACCATATTATAATTATATATGGACATCACCTCATAAAGCAGTTAAGATAGATTGGTTTTGGTGAACACAATTTTTTTTTTTTTTGATGATCAAAAAAAAAAATACAAAAAAAAAAAAAAAAAGTCACTTTAGATCAAAACAAAAAATTTTTTATCATCAAAAAAAAAAGTCTAATACAGGAATCGATTTCGAAAAAATGTAAAGACGAAAAATAATGCATGGTCAAAAAAATAGGTTTTTTGTTAGATATAGTTGCTATTTTTAATGAAATTTGATCAATTTTCTAATATTAAATATTTTCCAAATTTACAGACATGAGATTGATAACGAACCAAGATTTTTGGAATGTTTCAAGACTTTCTTTGACAAGGCAGCTGGTCTCACCAATTTGAAGCCAGGTGTCATCAATAACATGAAGGAGTGCAATGTTGCTTTGCGTGTTGAATTCCCAATCAAGAATGAACACGGAGATGTCGATATCATTGCAGGTTACCGTGCTCAACACAGTCACCATCGTTTGCCATGCAAGGGTGGTATCCGTTATTCCAACGAGGTCGATTTGCAAGAGGTTATGGCTTTGGCTTCATTGATGACCTACAAGTGTGCCGTCGTCGACGTTCCATTCGGAGGTGCCAAGGGAGGTGTCCGTATCGACCCAAAGAAATACACAGTTGCACAACGTGAGAAGATCACTCGTGCCTACACCTTGTTGCTCTGTCAAAAGAACTTCATTGGTCCAGGTGTCGATGTACCAGCCCCAGATATGGGTACCGGTGAACAAGAGATGGCTTGGATTCGTGACACCTACCAAGCTTTCAACACCAACGACGTCGATTCAATGGCCTGTGTCACTGGTAAGCCAATCAGCTCCGGTGGTATCCGTGGTCGTACCGAAGCCACCGGTCTCGGTGTGTTCTACGGTATCCGTGAGTTCCTTTCCTACGAGGAAGTCCTCCAAAAGACTGGATTGACTCCAGGTATCAAGGGTAAGAAGATCATCATCCAAGGTTTCGGTAATGTCGGTTACTGGGCCGGTAAGTTCTTTGAGCAAGCTGGTGCCAAGATTATCGCCGTCGCTGAGCACAACGGTGCCGTCTACAACCCAGACGGTTTGAACGTTGATGCCCTCAACAAGTACAAGTTGCAACACGGTACCTTCATCGACTTCCCAGGTGCCACCAACATTGTCGACTCACACAAAGCCCTCGAAATCCCATGTGACATCTTGATTCCAGCTGCCCTCGAGAAGCAAATCCACATCGGTAACTGCCACAACATCCAAGCCAAGATCATCGGTGAGGCTGCCAACGGTCCAATGACCCCACGTGCCGACGAATACTTGATCAACCGTGGACATGTCATCATCCCAGATCTCTTGTTGAACGCTGGTGGTGTCACTGTTTCCTATTTCGAGTGGTTGAAGAACTTGAGTCACGTCCGTTTCGGTCGTCTCAACAAGAAGTGGGAGGAATCCTCAAAGAAATTGTTGTTGGAATTCGTCGAATCCACCGTCAACAAGAAGCTCGGTGATGCCGAACGTAACTTGATCATCCACGGTGCCGATGAAATCGACATTGTCCGTTCAGGTCTCGATGACACCATGACCAACGCATGTGCTGAAACCAGAAAGACCGCCATCGAAAAGAACACTGACTACCGTACCGCCGCCCTCTACAATGCCATCATGAAGATCAAGGCTGTCTACGAATCATCTGGAAACCTTTTCTCTTAAAGTAATATTAGAGTAAAAGATAAACAACAACATGATTGATTAGACTTTAAAGTGTTGACAAGACAAAAAGGAAATTCAATTTTAGTTGTGTAAACTCAAAATAAAAACCAAATAAATAAAATACTTGTATTTTTTCTAAAAAAAAAAAAAAAAAAAAAAAAAAGTAAACTATTTATAGGAAAATGTAATAGAGTTCATGAAGTTGATTCCATTTATCAAACTCGAAAATCTTTGAAAAATAGATATTTCTTGGATTTTATATAAAATCAATTTTAAGTTGTTAAAAAAAAAAAACGACGTCGTAGTCTTTTGATTTTTTTTTGCCAAGATATTATTTGGATCAATTCAATTTATTTTCACTTTGAATAAATATAATCAAAAATAATATTTATATAATGATAAAAATAGTTAATATCATATTATTAATAGTAATACAATGTATTTCACTTTATACATATAAATCAAATGGTGGATCAATTACATTTTCAACTTTAACATCAAAGTATGAATTTTTTTTAGATCCAATGACCTATTCTGAAGCTTTAAAATTAACAGATAATACAAAGTAAATATATATTGGTTGATTATTATTATTATCTTTTTAAACATTTTATTTTAATACTTTTATATTAGATCATTGGTTACTTTTGAAAGTTTAGAAGAATATCAAATTGTTACAAACAAATCAGAAGTTTTTAGAAAAGGAAAACTTTGGATTGGAGCAATTCCTTTGGATAAATTGAATGCTCTATGGGGATGGTCATCTGGACCAATTAAAAATCAACCATTTTATTTAGATTACCCACCAGCATGTTTGTCATTCTGTGCTAATTTCACTGGAAACTATGATAGTAATTGGCTGGTTGCTGATTCAACAGGATTCAAACCGGCTTTGGACACTGACGTAAACTATGTAATTCTTGAATCTGGAATGAATGCTGCTACCGATCCAACATTTACTATGTTAGATACACAGTCAACAACGGTGGTTATTAGCAATATTACTGTTGATCCAGTTCCATCAATCAGATTAATTTCCGTTGCTAGTGGCGTCTCTGTCCAATGTGATACTCCGTATATCTCTTTGATTTCCGTAACCTGCGTTCTACCACAAACGTTTGCATCTTATGTTGGACAATTCTTTTTCGAGATTAATAGCCAAAAGAATTATTCTTTCTACTTTAATCTTCCAGTGGTCACATCAGTCTCTATCAATAGAGATCAAAAGCAGATACGTTTATTCGGTCCCAATTTGGATTATCTTTTGGTTTATCCAGCAACAGGTATAAAGATTAACAACTATCAAACATTATCCATTATAAAAAATCAGTATGGTTTGTTAATTACTGTTAATGATGATATCAAACAATTGCAATCCATTTTATTTAATATTCCATCAATAGGAATATATAATCAACAATTAAATCCACCTATAAGTAAGTTTAAAACAAAATAATTTTTATAGAATCATAAACTTATACTTATTATTTTTATTTAACTATTAATAGTTGACCCAAATTCAAATTTAGTTTATCAATACTTATCTACTAGTATTAATAAAACATTTGCAGAAATGTTGGTTTCAAGTCAGAATAGTATTTATGGAAATCTCAAGGTACACCCATATTATATATGTTTGAATAATATTTCTATTTTGCAATTTATTCAAACAAATTTAATCAGTCAAGTACAAACTTGGGTTATAGGATCTTATTTTGGAGATTATTTTTTGTACCCTGGTTACAACTTTACATCACCTGTTCCAGTGGATCTCTCGAATGGACCCTACTTGGCATTAAATAACAACAGAGTTGAAGGTTATCCACAATCACAAAAGTTTCCACTCATTATTGTATATGGACTGAGAAAGGTATCCATTCTCGAAGCTACACTGACCGCTCCAAATCTCAACTTTAAAATGGGTAATATTTTGAACCCACCACAATATAAATCTATTGTTGTCACATCACAAGGAAAAGAGTTGCAATTTTCCTATGCTGCACAGACCGGTATGCTCACAGTTCAAAACGCTCCACTCACCAAACTAATTACCATCAATTTGATTTCAATGTCTTCGTTTAATATCACCTCCACCTACCAGTACAAATTGGTTCCAACCATCGATTCTGTTAGCTACGTTTCAAATATATTGTATATCCATGGAGCTAGTTTGTCTGGAGGTTCAATAATGATCAATGGATTGCCAGATGGTCAAGTTCTAACAATGACGCCCAACCAGATAACTTACTCTTTTAATAATGTACCCTATGGTATTTATAATTTTTCAGTTATCATTGGACCTGATGCATCCGATTTCTTTGTTTGGGGATCACCAGCTTTTATCCTCTCTTCTTCTACACCGGTTTCGACAGAAGGTGGAGTAGTTCTTGCCAATGGTCAATTTTTCTCAACTGTTCAAGATCCATTTACTGTTATACTCATATACAATTTCAACCCCAATGACAATGTTACTTGTACCAATGTCACAAATTTGAGTGATTCTCAAATTTCTTTTGTAGTTCCACCATTAATATACAAACTTTCCAACAATATTCAATATAAATTCAGAAGAGCCGATCAAGATGGATATATGGGTGTTTCTATTAAAAGTAATTATAAGAAATATTATTTAAATTAAAATAATTAAACTAATTAGAAATTTTTTTTTTTAGGAATTGAAAATCCAACTTTTGTTCAAAACAATATTACTGTTGTAATGAGTTCACCAGATATTGCACCATACAAAAATAGTTTGAAAATAATAATGGGTAGTAAGCAAGTTTCACCAAATAATTTGGTTTGCTCAGATACATCATGTTCATTTTTATTCCCAGATTATGATTCAAATGGATTATTTTCTTTAATTTCTTCTCAAGGTTTTACTTTATATTCTGAAAATATAACTTGGGGTAATTATAAATTATTCTAAAACAAACTAAAATATTCTCATCCTAAAATATTTTTATAATTTATTTTTAGCACCTGTAATAACATCATATTCACCAAAGTATATGATACCAAATAATGTAGTTTCTTTGTATGGATACAATTTAAATAATATTTCAGCAGCTTTAAAGTTTAACGGACAGTTAATAAATATCATTGGTGGAGGAACTGGACCATCATACATTACATTTATTGCGACTCAGTTTTATGGACCAGCAACTTTGGAAGTTTTATCAACAACCGCATCTGGTATACTTTCTGGAGGTTACAACTATTCAGGAACACCACCATCTATTAAAAACTCACAATACAGTGTTATTGCAGCTGAACCACCAACAGTATCAATGACACTCAACGGAAAGTATTTTGGTATTGTACGACCAAAAATACATGGATTGTCCAAAGTTATTGATTCTTCAATGCTTGACATTTCCAGTTATACAGATACCAGTGTCCAACTTAATTTACCATTAGATAGCAGAAGTGGACCGATTACTATGAATTCATATGGTCTAGATTCACAGGTTTTTCAAATTCCAATTCCACCAGTTGTTATGAATGTATCATCACCATTAGTCGCAGGTGGAATAATAAACTTCCAAGGATATTATCTTTCACCAATTTCATTCGATGAACAACCAGTGCTCACAGTTTCGATTGGAGGTGTTCAATGCACTGATTTGAAATGGGATGGTGTTAGTTATAGTCCTTACACAATTTCATGCAAAGCACCACCAGGATCAGGACAAGTATCTGCTCAATTCAATTTCTTGGACAAATCAAGCTCAACACTCTTTTCATATCAAGGACCAATCATTGATAGTGTTACTTCAACCATTTTCAAGAAAGCAGATACCGTTACAATCGATGGAAATAACTTTGCAGATAACGCTCTAATCGTATTGATTGGTGAAAAGAATTGTACAAATCCAAAAGTAATCAGTCCAACAAGATTAACTTGTTGGTTTGAATCAAATGTTGGATCAAGCAATTCAACACTTTCAGTTCAAGTAAATGTCGCTCATCTTTCAACATCTGGAGATAAATTCATTTATAAACAAGTAAATCAATGTCCAACATCATGTGGTGAGAATGGTCAATGCAATCCAACCACTGGTAAATGCGATTGTTTCAAAGATTACTTTGGATTTACATGTTCAAACAAAATATCAGGAGTGTCGGAACCACCAATTCTAAATGATAATTCAACCGATGTAACATTGGTCACCAATGATAAAGTTGAATTCAAAGTAAATATAACAGAAGTTAGAGAATTGGATTCGATTGGAAATATTAAAAAGAGTTATCTTTTCAAGAACTTGGAATGGTCCATCTTGGAATCAGATCAATCACGAAACTTTATTTCATACCAATCAACCATCGATAAAATTGGAAAGATCATTGTTAATACAACAGTTTATCTCAATGAAAGCACATACAACTTTGCAGGTGATATCTTTTCAATTCCAGCCAACTCTGTCAAATATAAAGTTCAAATTTTGGATTGGAAATTTGAAGAATTAACAAACTATCTTCAATTGTTATTCCTTTCACAAGGTGATAATAGTCAACTCGGCGATTGTCAAGAAACAACAATCAACAATCAAGTCAACGATAAAGATTCACTTCGAACAATGGAAATTCATATTGGTGGATCGATTCTCGAGAGTTATTATTCAGACAGAATGATTGTCGATGGTAAAGTCACACACAGTCAAGTTTCATTGTTGGATTCCGATGATCCATCTTCCAAACTTATCAACCAAACATATCCAACGAAATTGAATGTTCTCACAGCAATTTCAATTCAACAATTCACAGACAATGCGATTATCGATCCAAACTTTGGATCACTTCTTGTTGAATCCGATGAATGTGGCGATTCAGAAAAGAAATACAAGATTCCGTTGATCGTTGTTTTCTCTGTTGTTGGTGGAGTAGCAATTGCAGTAGCTCTCGTCTTATTGTATAAAAAGAAATTGGGATATAGGGCAAGGGAAATTGGTTATAAATTGCGGAAATTTAATAATTAATAAAATAAATTGTAATAATATTTTTTTAAATAAAAATAAAAAAATAAAATATATTCTTGAAATAATAAGCTTTCAAACCTTGATCAATACTAGAATATATTCACTGAAAGTCTTATTCAAACCACACACTTTATTTTAAGATTTTAAAAAAAAAAAAGAAACACATGTTTGTGCAATGATCAATCAAATAGGGTGAAAAAGTGGAAGAGCACCCCATTTTTTTGATTCTAGAATTCCACTTTTTTTCAATCTACCAATTAAAAATAGAAATTCTTAATTGTGTGTTGTTTTTTAATATAATGTTCTCAATTTATATTAATATTGTTGGGGACCAGTCCAAACACAACCTATATAAATATGATTTTTATTTATTTATCGTTTGATAAGTAAATTTTTTTTAACAAAAATAATAACAACAATAATAATAATTAGTTGTATTACTGTAAAAACAACAAAAAATAAACCACACAGATAATATATATTTTAACACACAGAAAATAAATAATATAATACTAATATAAATATTATTGTAATAACTTTAATTAATAATCTTTTAGATTACCTATCTATATATATATTTTTTTTACTTTTATTATTATCGTATTGTATTAAAAATAAAACAACAATTTAAATCTAATAAATTAAATTAATAATGGTTGAAGGAAGTGAGTCAACAGATAATAGTAATAACGAAAATGTCGGTAATAGTTGTATAAATGACAGTAATAATAACAGTATTGTGGTTAATAACAATGAAAATAATAATAATATAAATTCGAGTCAAAATCCTATGATAAATAATAATATTGATATAGATTCATCCGTTAAAGATTTCATGAAACCAATTTCCATAAAAAATGAGGATAACAACTTGAAGAACTCAGTTGAATTGAAACCAGTGTATAAACAACATCAACAACAACAAAAACAAAATCCAGAAACTTGTAAAAATTGTCATAATAGAATATCAAATAATAATAATAATCTTAAAAATAATACGAATAATGGAAATATGGGTTATGATTCAAGTTCAGATAATCATACACCATTTCTAAGTTTAGATATACGTCGTCGGTATCGTGTTGCCATGTATGTTTTCGATTGGTGCTTCACCATAATGGCAACACTGACCGGAGGAATGCTTTTCTATTTCGTTCCGGTGAGAGGACGTCTCTTCTCACTGAACGATCCAAACATCTCCTATCCACTGGTTGACGAACTGGTGCCTTTCCCTGCGCTTCTCGCCATCTCCTTGTTCCTCCCGATCATCGTCATGTTTGTAACGATTATCTATCACTCTCGCAACTGGCACGATCTGCATCACAGCGTTCTCGGTTTGATCCAATCGTTTGGTTTGACGTTGCTGCTGGTTGCCGTCATCAAATGTTTCATTGGCGGTCTCCGACCGAATTTCTTGGTGCGTTGCAAACCGACACCGGAATCGTTGGCACGCGCCACACCCGTCGGATTCAACCAGCTCTACTACAGCAAAGAGGTTTGCACCGGTGACGAGGCCGATATTCTCGACGGAATGGCTGCGTATCCCTCGGGACATGCCGGACTGGCTGCATGCGGACTTGTCTTTCTGGCGCTCTTCTTGCATGCCCGACTGAAAACCTTTAACAATCGTGGTCATCTCTTTATCTATGTAATGATCCTGATGTGTATATGCGGTGCCGTCCTGGTGGGTGTTAGCAGAATCGTCGACTACCGACATACTTTTGGCAATGTACTGCTGGGCTGGACGATAGGAGTGATCTGTTCACTCTCCACCTACCGACTAAACTATCTCTCGCTGTTTGGACATGATAATCATATATCAGTCGCTCATTATTGGGTATGGTATTGGAAGCAATATTCCACCAACACCACCACCGAACCACAATCAGTTAAAATTGCACGTCACCTAAACGACTTTAATTCAAATAAACAATCTTATAGTGTTTGAAAAAAACATTCTGATCATCAATCATCTATTAATATTTAAAGAAAATCCAAGAGAGAGATAGAGAATACATTTTACTAACTATTTTGTTTTTTTAATTTTAATTTTTAATTTTTAAACAGATATCTATACACCATAGTAAGAAGTCACAACAGAACCAACATTTAAGAAAGAGAAAATTAATTATAACAAACAAAGACAAAGATAATAAAATTAAATTAATCTAAAAACAAAAAAAAAAAAATTACAATTGATTTTTCTAAAAAAAGTTTTGATCAAATTTTTAAAAAATAATGATAATGATGAATTCATATCTGAAATCAATTTATTTAGTCATTACTAAATAGTTTCATTATTTAACAACATATTTATTTATTTCTATTTAATCAATATATTTATTATTAGAATAGAAATAGATTTAAAATGGATGAAGCAGATGGAATCATTTTGCTTACATTAAGAGATTTAGGATGGTATGTAATGTTATTCTATGCTATAGCAAAGTTTTCATATCTCTCTCTATTCTATCAATAAATAGGTTCAAACACTTATCAATTTATTTTATAACATCATCATCATATTTTATAAAATATTTATTTTTTAGTGAATTGGGTGATGAAATTACTATTAAGGATTTCGATGCAGAAATTGTATATAAAGCATGTTTGGCATATTTGCGAGTTATCAATGAAGCTAAAGTGGCGAATCTCACTGCAACTATACCAAAGAATATGTCGGCGCGTGTCAACAGTTGTTCGGTACTGGCTGCCACCATTCGTGAGACTGGCTATCGTGCAGAGTTGAGTTATCACAACCTGCTTTATCCAAACATCAACGATGTACGTCGTATCTTTGTGTTCCTCGGTCAGCATCTACCAAAGAAGGAGGTGGTCGAAGGCGACTCCACCGCATCACTCAAGGACTTGATTTGCAACCACTTGGCATCGTCCATCAAAGAGTCGTGGATGCCTTACTTTTGTCCATTCACCAAGCGTATTCCCGGTAACTACTCGACCGCGAAACTCTTCACAGTGGCGCCACTCAAGATTCCGGCTCGTGGACGTCAACTCAAGCTAACACCGGGTCTCGAAGACTTTTACATCAAACACCTACGTCCTATCAACCAACAGCCTAATCGTACCGACGACGTTGCACCCTCTGTCTTTGAGTACAATCTCTCCATCTATGCCGAAGCACAAGAACGTGAAAATGAATGGAATACAAAAGGTTCACAATCTGGATTGAATCCATTAGTAAGTGATTGATTGAAATTTGTATTTTTTTTCCAAAAGATGTCAAAACACACTCTAACTAACTACTATTTTAGGAATATAAAAAGAATAAATCAAAGACAATATTATCAAAGATGAATGATAGTATTAGATCGGCGATGGTCGATGGATCCAGTGCAGATTCAAGAAGAAATAATACATTTGATCATGTGATTGGTCAGTTTGGAATGGGATCGGCAGATGATGACTATGGTCAATTCGCAAGAAAGAAAGCTTTTACAAATGAAGAGGTTGCTTCCGAGCCAATCGAACCAAAGGCAAAGGAAACAGAGGAAGAGCGACAACAGAAACAACAGGAGGAAATCGACCAGTTGCAATCGGTACTCGAGGAGCTAGCCAATCGTATGGCAAACGCCACCTCTGAGATGGACGATTGGATTCAGCAGATTCGTCAGCTCGAAGCGCAGATCAACGAAGAGGATCGTAAGCGTGCCGAACTCGAAAAGGAATACAAAGTCAAGAAGAAGACTTTCGGCTTGTTGGAGAACGCCGAGGAGAATTTTGCCAAGCTGCAGGAACTCTGTCAGCAGACATCGGCAAGCCTGATCGAGATGAGCGGCGAGTGGGAAAAGGTGAGACGTCCGATCATCGAGAAATACCGTCAGCTGAAAGACGAGAAAGCCAACCAGAGCGACGAGGCGAAATCAAAGGTCGAGCGTATCAAGGAGATTCGTGCGTTGATCAAGAAGATGATTGCCGACATTCGCGCCAAGGAGGAGTTGTTCACACAGCTGCAAGACACCTACAAAGCGATGCCGAAAGACACCAATCGTTCGATGTACACTCGTCGTATCATCGAGAGTGTCAAGAACATCAAGAAACAGAAGGAGGATATCGATCGTATCCTGCTGGATACTCGCACTCTCCAGAAGGAGATCAACACCATCACCGATACGGCGGTGCGTACATTCGATGCCGTCAAAGACATGCTGTATGCCGACGCCAAGAAAGATCAGACCGCCAAGACTGCAATCAAATCGTTTGCCGTTATCGACGAGAAGTTCCAAACGTTGCTCACGGCGATCGACGAAACCGGTACCTACCAAAACAACATCTTTACACTCACCTCCAAGATCGATTACATCTCACAGAAAACCAATACACTCAATACCGATCGTGTACTCAACGATCTCAAGACAATCAAAGCAGAGAATCAGACATTGATTGCGCAAGTAAAATCAAAGATGGCTTCTGCAGGTTCCAACTAAACAAAACGTCATAACAAAACAATCAATTTATTATTATTACTTTATCCACATTTTTAATAAAAAACTTGTACTTTAATTTATATTTCTTTTTTAATATCTGCATCTTTCATTCTACTTTTCAAGTTGTCAAAATTAAAAATATCTTTCCCTATTTTTTGTTTTGAGGATTGTAAAAAAAAGAAAAAAAGCAAAGTAAAATTGTTGTAGAAAATTTTTGAGAGACTTGAGTTAACTTCATTCCAACAATTCAAATCTAGTCTATTTATTGATATTGAAATAAAAATAAATAGATAAATTGTTTACCATGTTTTAAAATAAATAAAAGAAATTTATTACAGACATGTCAATAGAAACTTCGAAATTGTCGGTTTTTGATTGAAAAAAAAAAACGGATTATTCTGCACAACGCACACATTGATTTTTTAAAAGTATCACTGCAAAAAGTTGTTGAAAAAAAAAAAAAAAAAACACAACAGTTTTTGGAATGTTTTGTGGATTGGTGATTCAAAGTCAAGGATCAAAAGGTCATTGCATTTATTATATTACAATTTATTTTTATTGCCACATCTACAATCTTTTGTCACATTCCTAATAATATTTTTTTGTTAGAAATATCAAAAGTTAAATATATATTTTAGTAAATGATATAAGTTTCAATAATCAAATAACCTATTCATTATAAATAGAGATTAGATAACATATAGATATAGATAGTTTGTTATATAAATATAGATATAGAGATTAGATATTAAATAAAATATTTAAAAGTCATTGTTTGGTCAATGTACTTTAATATTTTAAAATAAAATAATCATAATAATCGCAGAAATATATAGATATAGATATAAGATATAAATAAAGATATTATAAAAAAACAATAAAACAATAAGTCATGGCAAAAAATAGATAGTAATAGTTTAATTAAAGTATTTCAATTTAAATTTTATTCATTTTTGTCGAGTCGATGGGGTATGGCACTATGTATATTGGGTGCATTCATCTCATTTAACACAGTATTTCAGTTGGTATCTGTTTTCACTGTTACAAGCGAAGGAAGTGGTAAGTTGTTGTTATGTTTTTGCTTTTTTTTTTTTTTGTTTCTGGAATTTGAAATTCGAATTGATATATTAACTCAAAAAAGGATATTATTTAAATACAGATAGTTTTAGATGGAATGATAATGTCGGTGGAAAAGATAGTAAATGGGCGGTTTGCTCAGATTCGATAGATATTGTTTATACTTGGGTGAATGGTTCCGATCCAAAGCTGATCAAGGCGGTCAACGATCTGAAGAGATCGCTGCGTGACCCGACCATGCCAGAGTGCACCGAGAAGCAGGATCCTTCGAAGCACAACTGCTACCGTGACGACAATCCACCATCGCGATACATCGATAACCAGGAGTTGAAATACTCGTTGCGTTCGGTCGAGCAGTTTGCGCCGTGGGTCCGACAGATCTTCCTGGTGACCAACGGCCAGGTGCCCAACTGGCTCGATCTCTCCAATCCAAAGATCACCATTGTGACACACGAAGAGATCTTTAGAAACCGATCGCATCTCCCGACTTTTAGCTCGCCATCGATCGAGACAAACATTCATCGTATTCCAGGACTGTCAAAGAAATTCCTCTACCTGAACGACGACGTCATGTTCGGCCGACCGGTGTATCCCGATGATTTCGCAACCAAGGGAGGCGGCCAAAAGGTGTTCCTCTCTTGGCCAGTGCCAAATTGTAACGATGGTTGTCCAAACAATTGGGTGGGTGACGGATTCTGTGATGCCGCTTGCAATGTCACACTGTGTGACTTTGACGGTGGCGACTGCAACAACTCCACCGGTAAAGCGAAAACACGTTGGTGGAATCGAAACACTGGTGGCGGTACCAGTACAACATCTCGTACCGACACCAAAGCTAGAAACTACTGTTCTCGTAGTTGTCCTGACGCCTGGATCGGTGACAAACATTGCGATCGTATGTGTAAGAACATTGACTGTGGATTCGATGCCGGTGATTGTGGTGTTGAAATTATGTTTAATGAAATGTTGGGATATAATATAACAAATCAAGTATGTAATATATGATTGTTGTTTAAATCTTATTATTTTTTGTTTAACTAATAACTGAATTCGATATTTTATTCTATAGACACATATAGAAATAATAAATGGAACGAATGCAGTTTATTTCAATCTGACGCAACTTGTTGGTGAAGCGACTATTACCGATGGATCACATGACAATGCAGTGTTGGTGAGAACAGCGACAATCTCTCAAAAGAATAAGATAATGACATTGACATTCCATCATAATATACCGTACCAGTCGGTATCGATTTCTATATCGTATGAAACTGGATCGGGTGACACGAAAAAGACATTCACTAAGGATTTTAATATTACACTATCAACTATTGTCAATACAACTGAAAAACCTTTATCTACATTAACACCATTAACTAATCAAACAACAACAACAAAGACAGCTACTTCTACACAAACCAATTCAAATTCAACAACAAAAACAGTAAAAACATCAAGAGAGCATACAGCATCAGATTTTGAAACATCATCATCAACAGAAACAACACCAAATCCAACAGAAACAGTTAAATCAATATCAGTAGAGAATGTTAATGATAAACAAGATTGGATACCAAAGAATAATAATAATAATAATAATGAAAATGAAAATAATAATGATAACAATGAGAATCACAATACAGATGCAAAAGATAATCAAGCGAGTCCATTGAATATAAAAGAAGAACATTCAACAAAAGGCAATAGTAATCCTGCTTCTGAGCAGTTGGATGATGATTTGGTATCTGGTGGTAGTACACAAGATCAATCTATGGATAGAGAGGATTCCATTACCGATTTGGAGAATGCACTCAATAAACCAGAGGGTTCAAGTGTCGCCGAGATCTTCAATTCTCTCGGTGAAGACGTCAAGTTGTTTACAAACAACAACGATGAACGAAGTAATATAGTAGCATCCAACGATTTCAACGATGACAACAACAACAACAACGATCAGTTAAACAATGCCGACTTGATAGATATATTGGAAGATAAGATATTCGATAATCAAGATGAAAAGAAGCAACAACAGGAAATAAGTGGTACAGGTAGACAATTGTTGAATATCCAAGTGGAAGAGGAAGAGGAAGAGGTGGTGTTGAATTCAATTGCAGCATCATCAGCAGCAGCAGAGGATCCAGATGATTTGCTTGTAATGAAGTTTATAGAACGCAAATCTGAAGAGGAAAAGAAGTTGGAGAATCATTACATTGCCAAACAACGAGAGTTGATGCTTAGCAAATCCAATGAGGATCCAGAGATGTTGGCATTTGAGAGATATATGCAAAACCGTGAACTAGAGAAGATTCTCAAGGAAGAAGGTGAAGTATTCCCATGGGAGGAAACCGAAGACATCAAACAAGAGAAACCAGCCGCCCAAAGTAGAAAACTAATGGATATGTTTGGTGACTCACTCAAATATGTAAATCGTCTCTACACTGTCGAATTTGGTCCATCACCAAGAAAAGTACCTGCTCATATGCCACATATGATTGATAAAGATTTAATGGAAGAAATTCAAACAAAGTAATTGATAATATTATTATTTAATAATGGCCAACATTCAAATAACTAACAAACTAATTATTAAAATTGCTATTTAGGTGGCCAGTTCAATGGGAATCAACAAGTAGTCACAGTTTGAGAAATCCAAGAGATATGCAATATGCATTCTCCTACTTTTACTATATGATTCACAAGAAGGTACCGTTCGATTTCGATAAACTCTGGCACTCGGAGATCGATATCAATGGCGATGGCTGGTTGAATGAGAATGAACTGCGATCGTTTGCCGTCAATGTCTATGGTACACCGGTGAGAGCCACCGCCTTCAAGGAGTTCAAGTCGAATCTCTACAAGGCATGTCACTCACTGCGCCAACAGGAGCAACTGGCCAACGGCGAGATCACCAACATCGTCGAGTTGGACAACCGCACCCTCGAGATAAGCGGAGTGGAACTCGAGGAGTGTCACATCACCAACGAGGTGGTGCGTGCATCGAACAAGACCTTCGAGGACGCACGTGTATCCTACTCGAAGCGCAACTTCTATCAGACCACCATTGAGGGTACCGACGAAGTGGCATTCCTGATGGTCGACGACAACTACACGGTGACTCAGAGTCGACTCGACGGAGTCAGACAGCGTCGTCACAAATTCATCTGTCTCAACGACAACATCAATCACGACAAACCGACGGCGCCACTCGCCATCAAGGTTGTACACGACTTTTACGAATCGCTCTTCCCACGACCATCGTCGTTCGAGTTGCCCGCTTCGACCACCAATCACTTCCAGTACATCGGTGACATCGTCAGCATCAAAGCCGAAGACAACCAAAGAAATCACACCACCATCTTACTCCTAAGTGGTCTAATCGTATTTGTATTATTTTTAATTTGGAAACAACAAAAATCAAAACAACTATCAAGACAAAATAAGAAATATTATATCGTCTAAAAGAAAAATATTATAAATAAAAAAAAATAATAATTTAAAAACAAAACATATATTATATCGGTGATCGGCGGTCATCAATCATAATTTTTGATAAATGTGGGAGATAAAGAGGGTATGAAGTATTGCGCCAACACCTTTTTGATTAAAAACTATTTAAAAAAAATATCAAAATAATGATTGTTGACTAAAATAGTCCACCTAACGACTTTTTTCGAAATTTTGGGGTTTGAAAAAATTCAATTAATTTAAAAATAAATGTGCAACTAAATTTCAAATAAATTTTGAAAAAATCAAAAAAAAAAAAAAAAAAAAAAAAATTCTATTCCCAAATTAATACTGTCAATAATTTGAAATCCTTTACTTTTAAAGGTCACCACATAAAACAAACAATTATTTATTTATTTCACACACACACAAATCACCATTCCCTTTCCTTTTCGATTTACATTATATATTTTGTTTTTTTATAATTTTATTTTTATTTTTATTTTTTTATAAAATTTGAAAATTTTTTAAAAATACAAAAAAAAAAAAAAAAAAAAAAGGAGGTTAGAGTATAATCAAATAGCAATAACCAGTAACAACCAGTAACAACAATTTATTATAAAGAATTAAGATCTAGTTAGTTATTAGATCTTTTATATTAGATTTATTGTCAAAAAAAAAAACAAAAATAAAAATAGTTCTTAAATGATGTCTTCATTAGAAGATGACACTTCAAATACATTTCTAAATCATGTCGTCGATTCGAATGACCAGATGCACTTGTTGTATATCGATCCAAATCAAGTTGGAAACGATCATTCTTACTATTCCAATGGTGGATATGCATCGATGGTATCAGAGCTAGACAATGGTAGTAATAATCATCAACATAGTAACAACAATAATAATCATAATCATAATCAATTTCAATCACAACATGCCACAATTGTACATCTAAATGGTAATGGCAATGGAAATAGCAATGGCAATGGTAATGGTAACACTCAGTATCTACAACATCAACAACAAGATGATTCTCAATCGACAACTGATTCAGTCACCGACAGCTATCTCAATACGAACGGAACCGTCCTGCATACCCAATCGTTCCATCTGAGTGCAGGCAATGCAGGTAGTCTGCTACAAGAGTCAACAGGTACACTTCTCAATACAATGTCATCACAATTAAGTGATATAATAACAAACAACAATACAACGACAACAACAACAACAACAACAACAAACGCTAATAATGGAAGATCATCACCAATGAATGATCTACAACAACAACAACAATTGAATAGCGACGATAATATATTGTGTGCAATGCCACCTTCTCCACCACCTCTACCGACACATCTACTGCAATTCAATGCACATTCCAATTTTGGTAATGGACAGACACAGGTATCACTGACACAACAGGTCATTCAGCAGCAACAGCAGAATCTACGACCTATCACAGAGCGTGGACAAGAGGACAAGAAGAAAGAGGCACTCGCTTTTCTCAACTACTATTTCCGAGTGGTACCGACTCAAAAGACACCTAGCATCAGAAGAACCCTAGTGCTTGCACTCTACACCAACAAGATCGACTCTGAAAAACGTTATAAACAACCCAATGACATGGCAAATCTATGTGGTGCTGTATATACTTTTATTTATCAACATTTAGATGATGTAAGTTAATAATAATAATCAATAACAATAACAATAACAATAACAATAACAATAATAATTATTAGTATATTAATCTTTAATTTAATAATATTTAGCAATCTATTAAAGAATATATTAGTTCATTTGAAAATGAAAGATTATCATCGAAATCCGATGCTAAAAAGAGAAAGAGAAAGAGGAATCATGATATTTCCGATGGACATGATGTGCATCTTCAGGACGCATTCTTGACATGCATTAAATATGCAACACTTTTGCCGTTTATCGAGTTTATCAATACCGATGATCTGATGCCCAATGACTATACTCAAACACATCCAGACTATCTTTATACATTGGACGATCTCTACAAATGGGAAATCGAATTAAAAGATCAAAAAATCAATCAATCAAAATCTAGAGCAAATGTAAACTTGGTAATTATAAATGATTATAATAAAATAATAGAAAATAACTAACCATATAAATATTTTATACATTTTTTTAAAAATTATAGAACAATAATAATAATAATAATAATAATAATAACAATCATAGTATAATTAACAATAACAATAACAATAACAACAATAATAATAATAATATTAATAATTTGAATAATGATAATTTATTAAATTCAATAATGACATTGAATTCATTGAATAGAATCAATTTACCTGTAAATGTATCAGAGACTGCCGACAGTTTTATCATTTATGCCTTCATTCCATTTTATAAACCAAATGCCTTAAAGATTACAGTGAATCAAATGGATATCATATTGGAGGGTACAATATCACTGCCCGAATCGATACAGATACCAAACGGAACTGAAATACTTGTACCAAACAACAACACTCATACATGTACACAACAAGACATTCAAGAAGGAAACTTTTATAAGATTATTAAATTGTCTGCTCCCATTGCTTCATCGACCGTCGGTAAACGTGATGGTGTAGTTGTAATCATAGCCAAGAAAGAAGAAGGTCAAACAACTATTCATCAACTATAAGAAGAGAAATAACACAATCATACAACAACAACAACAACACAACTCCAAATCTCAACTCCAGCCCAAAACAACACAACTCCAAAAAACAAAAGAAAAACAAAAACTTATAATTTAATTTTAAGAATTAAAAAAAAAAATTTATTTATTGTAATTACAATGTAGTTAGTTTTGTTATTTATTTGATATGTATGTATGTTATTAATATTTTAATTCTTTGGTTGTGGGATTGGTTCAACTGGTAAGTTAAGTTGTGGTTGTCCCCATTCTGACCAAGAACCGTCGTAGATTGGTGCGATTGGATATCCGAATGAGTGAAGTCCGAGTGTGAGTACGGCAGCGGTGGTACCGGATCCGCAGGTTGTGAGAATTGGTTGTTCTACGTTGATACCGTTGTTCTTGAAGAGTTCGAGTACACGCTCCTTGTTTTGATATCCTCCTTCGGCACTGTTGACAATCTCAACCCATGGTACGTTGAAAGCACCTGGGATATGACCACGGTGTAATCCTGGACGTGGCTCGTCGACACGGCCATAGAAACGATCGGCAACACGAGCATCTACCACCTGATAGTGTTTATCGACAATGTTCTTCTCGAGATCCTCACGGTTCTTGACGAGCGAGCCATTGAATGTTGATTTGTAGGTGGTTGGTTTGTCGGTATCTTTGATTGCGCCGGCAACGGTTGGAAGATTGGCGCGTGTCCAAGCTGGAAGTCCACCTCTGAGAATGGAGACTTTGGCTGGGTTGTGACCGAAAATCAAAAATGTCCACCAGACACGTGCCGATGCAACGTAGGTTCCGCGACAGTCGTAGATCACTACGTGGTCTTGCTCAGAGATACCGAGACGCTCGCCAACTGCCTTCTCAAAGACAGCGGGTGTTGGCAAGTTGTGTGGTAGATTGACAGACTTGTCACAGATTTCATCGATATCAAAGAGCACAGCTCCATCGATGTGAGCAGCTTGGTAGTCAGCACGGATATCACGCTTCTCGTGTGGCATCCACCATGATGCATCGACCACCTTTACACTCGAGAGATTATCATTCAACCATTGTGGACTGACAAATAGATTGGGATTGACTGCAGTAGTAGTTGACATTGTTCTACTGATTACTGATGCAAAAGTTGATTTATTATTGAATAAATATGATGATTTCGATGTTGGTGATGATGATTTTAACACTGATGATAATAATCTTATACTCTTTAACATATTAAATCAATAATTAAATTAAAAAATTGGAAAATAAAAAAAAATCATAATCATTAATCATTTTGCAAAAAATCGGAGCTTGAAATCATGATAAAATTTGATGATCATTTTATTTTGTTGTAAATTTCTAAACAATAATATTTAAAAAAAAAAAAAGTTATAAAGATTTCTCACTTTATATATTAGGATTATTTATTTATGCACTAATCTTTCAATCATAAATAACTAGTTATATTTATTGATTAAATTTTATCTATTTATTACAAATAATTTTTTTATTTGTGTGACCCTACAATCAATTATATGCAAGAGTGAAAAGCAATTCCCACTTTTTTTTTTTTTTTTTTGATCAGATTTTCAGTTTCATTGTTTTAATGTTTATCACTTTCATATGAAAACACCTATAAGAATAATAATAAATGAATAGGGTGTTGTGGTTAATTAAATAACTTAACTACAAACAAAATAAACAATCATAAGTGTATAGATGATAAGATAACTAACTGGCTCACTATTAAAATCTTATTATAGGTCCCGTTTATTCATAATAATGAATGGTTGGATTATTCAATAAACACAATCAAAATCATTGCCAAAATTAGGGTGATATATTATGCAATGAATATGATGTTCTGTATCAAAAGCTCATCATCTATTGTAGATACACACTCAAATTCTGTTTGAATAATAACTTTGCTAGTGATTTCATATTACCAACCATCATTTATTTTAAAATCATTTGTTGTTACTCATAAATATAATTTTTTAAAAAAAATAATAATAACATACAATATATAAATCAATCATATTGATTTTCATTTCCAAATAGCAATTTAATTAAGTTTCTTAATTATTAATTATATAATATATTATAAATTATTATATTTTTTTTTTTTCTGTTTGAGTTTCCTATCCAATTGTTTGTTTTCTTAACACCAACAACTACAACACCAAATAAAAAAAAAATGTTACTCAAAGATAAATCAGTTTTACTGATTTTCCTTGTATTGTTTTCTATTGCTTCAACAACCGTAAGTCATTAATTAATTATTAAAAGATAGGAAAAAAACAAAAAAAAAAACAAAGAATTAATTATTATTTTTTTTTTAATTTTTTTTAAGGCTCTTGAAGCAGAGAGTAACAAATGGGGTGATGATCTCCGTTCGAAAAACTTGGAAACTGAACTCTCACAACTTGATTTACTGTTAAGAATACTCTCCTCCAACCATGATGACTTTGCCAAAGAGCTTCACAATTGGGCCAACACTCAAAAAGATCAGACCAATCAACAACATTCAAAGATTGCACTATTGGAGGAAGAAGAAGGTCTTACTGGTTTAAATAATCTCCTTGGCCTATTTTTCGGTGGCAACAAAGAAGAAGAGGTAGTCTCGAACGAACTAGACAAACAACTCGTCAACTGGCTCATTGAAAACAAAGACTTCCAAAACAAGGATGTTCTTCAAGAGCAATTCCTTGCTGGAATCGTTGGTAATATTCTCAACGGTGCATTCAGTCTTATTGGTTCAGTTTTGGGTATCTTCCAACCAAATCAAGCAGAGGAATCAAATGCATCTGATCTCACTCGTCAACTCGACAACTGGGCTAAACTAAGTAAGCAGGTCGAGAGAGAAGACAATTTTGGATTTATTGGATCACTTCTTGGAAGTGTTTTCGGTGGTCTAAGAAACTTGCTTGAAACCCTCGCAGGTGTCAAGCCAAAATCACCGGAAGCCCAAACCTCGAGCCAAATCGGTAAATACAATCACGATTTGGAGAGAGCAGATTTCGAAATCACCCCAGAAATTAGAGACAAAATTCGCCAACTTTTACCAAGAATCTCCTCAATCATCCAAAACATTTTGGTCAAGTTGCGTGCCAGACCAGCCCAATCTAAACTCCAAGAAGATTTAATTGGTGAACTTCTCAAGGGACTCGGTGCTTTATTGAGTTCTCTATTGCATTTGGGTAAGAAGCCAACCACAGGCGATAACAAAACAACTTCTCACAATCCAGCAACTGGTTCATCCTCTGTCCATGTTTCTGGTTTGTCTATTGCTGGACAATCGTTAGCTCATGTTTCTGGTGCCTCTGTTGCTCATGTCTCTGGACTTTCAATTGCCGGACAATCATTGGCCCATGTTCCAGGTGTATCTATTGCCGGAGCATCGATTGCACACTTACCAGGAGTCACCGTCGCTCAAGTTACTGCCGGACTTACTACCTCACCCTCTGCCCCAGCTTTGACTGCTGCTCCAACTACTGCTGCCAAAGCAAGAGAAGTAGAGGAAGCACCATATGGTATTCCAGCTCACCGTTCACGTTACGTGCAACAAAAAGATTCTTTTTCAGAATTTTTGAATCAACTTTTGGCAAATGATGAGCTAAATAGCATTGATTTTGTTAATCATTTACAACAATGGAGCAACACTCAAGATGAAACTAGAGAATCATCTCCAGACTTTCTCAATATTGTCCGTATAATCCAGGGTCTCAGTAGCCAAAAGGAGGATCAAGCCGAAGACTGGACTAATGCATTGAGATCGCTGTTGGGTGAAAACCAAGAGAATCTCAACGATTTGGCTCTTGCCAACAATGCCAATCACCTCGTCGATCATGTCAGTGAATTGAAGAGCAGCTTTGGAAAGAATGCTGGTGCCAGTGGATTCGAGATAAACAGAGACGAACTCCGTGAGATCAGAAGCCGTTTAGCTGACATTTATGAAAGATTCCCAAGTCTTGATAAGGACAATACCGATGAAACCAATGATGAATTGCGTAACCAACTCAACTACATCTATAAATTGCAAGAATTTTTGATCAATAGAGAAGCAAGAGCAACTGGTGATCTAACTGGTCAATTTGGTGGTGCATCAAGTGGATTCTTTAATTAAATAGATCTATATTTAAATTAAAAAAAAAAAAAAAAAAATAGGTTTTTTAATTCATTCAAACTCTAATGAAATAAACAGAAAATAAAATAAATAAAAAATTTCTTTAATATTTAAATTTTAATATGAAGATAATTAATTCTTAAAAATGGGTTACTTGCTCAACTCAAATATTTAAATATAATTATATTGTCTTAGAAATAGGTGTTTTACCTGAGTTTAAAACCTGCAACATCGACATAGTGGTAAGATTCAAAAGTCTTATCTCGATTAAAACGAATCTTTATTGACTGATACTTGTAGATTGATTTAATATTTATTAGTTGAAATATATATTATGATCAACAATTCTTTTTTGGCTGGAATGTCTTTGTTTTGATCAAGATTTTTGTAAAAATATCTTGTTTTTTTTTAGTAATGGTATTGTATTTTTGCTGCTTATTTATCAGTTGGATTCATGTAATACAGAATCTCGTTTCCCAATGATAAAACCTATGATTTCTTTGTACTAAAATTGTGTAGATTTGAGGATTGTTTTAAAAAAAATCCAAAGTTTCAAATAAATTTCTCTTAAAAACAATAAATAAAAAACATCACATGACAGTTTTTATTTTTATTTCATTAATGAATGAATAATAATAATAATCATATATTTGTAAATTTATCACATCTTTTATTAAATAAGATAGTTGAATTGATACCAAATGCGATAGATAGATTATGTTTCAGTTTAACTTGTAAAAGATGGTTCGAAGATCGTGATAAATATCTTACGTTGGACAGTGAAGAGTTCTATAGCACATCGCGACAGTTGGATGAAATTGCAGATTTTCATCTCCATTCCTATAGGAAGCAATACGAGACAGTTCTAAAGAATCTCGATGATTGTGTATTATGTATTGGAACTAGTGTTTACTCAAGCATTGATGAATTTACATTTAACCATAGTATGTATATATCAATATCAATTTTATAATGTTTTAACATTATCTATCTATTCAATTCTAATCAAAATACATTTCTATTCTTAATTTTATTATTATTTTCAGAACAAAATGATATAAAGCAACTAAAAATTGATCCAGTTGTTTCAAAAATTTTATTTTATTCTGACTGTGATGTGGAAACGATGCTAGCTGTTTATGACAAAGTGGTCGATTCCAATGTTGTTAAATATGAAATTTATTTCGATAATAATTTGGCCGTTGGTTGTATACCAGCGAATATCAAAAATCTTGGGTTTTTCACGTTCAGAAAGCATTTGGAGAAAGGTTGGCTACCGGATTCATTGGAGTACGTTTCTTTTGGAGGATATAATCTACCATTTGAAGTTGGTACTCTTCCTGCTTCTCTAAAAGAACTACAGCTTGGAAGCTATTCACATATTCTCTCGGCCGCTGTAATTCCAAAACAATTGGAAAGACTTAAATTCAACCTTCCCTATGAACTCAACCTACCGGCACTCCCCACCAGTATTGAAGCGCTCTCCGGTATCACTAACGCATCGTTTAGTAATATTCAACAATTGAAATCGCTACCGAATCTCAAAGAACTCTTACTTTACCTAAGGCCATCGGGATACACTCTGAAACCAGATGATCTTCCAAAGACACTCGTTACCATCTATCTTGAGGCATTCGACTCTGCTGATCCATTTACACTGCTACCAGATGTCATTCCAACACCGGCAGCAGATTCCAACTATGAAGATCTGGATCTAGGTGAATGTTTAAACACACTCGATCCAAGAATCATTCCTAGCTCCTGTACGATAGAGAACCTCGATATCTGTAGTCAAATCAACTCTGTTCAACCTCTCTCAGTTGGTCAACTACCATCGAAAGTTAAGAATCTTTCATTGGGGGTTTATAATCATCCTTTGGTAGCGGGAGTGTTTCCTGAAGGCTTGGAAGAGCTGAATCTCGGCGAAGTTTACAATCATGAAATCCCTGTTGGTTTGATTCCAAAAACAGTGAAAACACTGGTGCTCAGTCAGGAATATACATTACCTCTTCTTCCTCATTCCATACCGGAATCAGTGACCGACATTGATTTATCAAACTATGATCAGACTCTAGCTGATTATGTACTTCCATCTACACTTACAACTTTAAGAGTCATTCATCGATTCCTTGTCAACAATCCACTACAAACATTGCCATCAACTATCGAAACACTTTATGTATTCTTTCCAAAATTGGATAGTCAACTTTTTTATATTAGAAAACTTGACAACACAACCAATCATTATCTGATGATTGCAGATGGTGGATTAGAAGGTGGAATCATTCATTTTGATATACTAAATCAATTAATATTAAACGATAAAGATAAAGATAATGATGATAATGATGATAATGATGATAATGATGATAATGAACATAATAATTATGATGATGATTCAGAAGATTCAGAAGATTCAGACGAATAAAGTGATAATAAATAGCCTAAAAGAATTTTTTTTTTTTTTTTTTTTACCAAAAGAAGCTTGAAGACTCTACATTAAGTCTCTGCCTTTAGGAGTAATATATTTGAGTTGGTCGATGATATCAAGCACTTCTATTCCCTCTGTAGGATTATCTTTTTTTTTAAAGAATAAAAATTTAAAAAAAATTTTTAAAGTTACCTTTTATCTTGAAGAGAAATATGAATTAACTTAATAAACATATGTCCTTTTCTTAATTGAATCAAATTATTTTAAAGACCCATTAAAACTCAAAAAGTAGGTCAAAAAAACAATTAATACAACAGAAGAATAAATCAAATATTTTTTTTTTTTTTTTTTTTTTAAAGTATTCTCATATCTTGAAGAATACTCAGATGGATTTTATTTTTATTTGTTTATTTGCTGATGAGGTGTGATGGCGTTGGGAAGTTCCAGGTTTGGTGGTTCCAGATGAGTTTGAAGTCGTCTAGCTTCTTCAGCCATTTTGATTGATATGTTTGAATGTTTGAGTTGTTTCGACCGAAGTCTTGTTTTGATTTTCTGATTAGTTTGTGGTATTCTAGTTTAGCTAGTTTGTTAATGTTGGTTGTTGCGTGATAGAAGGTGGTGGGTGTGATGAGGGAGTTGTGCGCGAGTTTGCAGTGAAGAATCCAGACCTGGTGCAGTACGATAGCAATTACGTTTTGATTGTAGCTCGTTTTTGCTTGTCATCTTGAGGATGTCGAACTCCCAGTCGAGAGTTTCCCCGGTAAATATGTGTATGATCCGTTTTATGATGGGTTTGTAGGTGTATTTGAAGAGGTGGTGCTCGGTGATCTTGATCGGTGGGAGACCTGTGAATACGAATGGTAAGCAGTGTATACAGAAGGTGAGGTCTATCTTAGAGAGCGGTAGACATCTAGCGAATAGTTTGAAGAGAGTGTCTCGCCCTTTTTGGTCTTTGATCTTGGCTATGTGGTGAAGGTGTCCAGGAGGGAGAATCCTTTGCTGATGAGGATTTCCTAAATCAAATACTTAAAAATAAAAAATGAACCCATCACAGGGCTTGTAGCTCAGATGGTAGAGCGCTCGCTTAGCATGCGAGAGGTAAAGGGATCGATACCCTTCTAGTCCATAAAACTTTTGCAAAGAATGTGAGGATCCCATACGAAATTTCGATGAAAACTCATGGAAAATAAATAAAAATAAATAAAAATAAATAAAAATAAATAAAAATAAATAAAAATAAATAAAAATAAAAAAAACCAAAATAAATTACAAAAAAATAAAATAAGGCAAGGAAGTAAACAGTAATTTATTACCTTTTAGATGTTGTTGGTTTATAACTTTTGTTCTTTTTTTTTTTATTTATTTATTCGGTATTACCAGCACATAATTAATTTGTAGTGGTTTAGTTAACTTTAGCTTGTTATTATTATGAATCATAAATTTATTTATGATTATCATTATTATTATTATCACTGACTGATACTTTACATACAGTGGTTATTAGGAGGCAGTGGTTGTTGGTGCGCCTGTTGGGTTATTGGTTGGTATGGAACCTTGTGAATTGTTCATTTGGGTATTGTGTATCTGATATTTGATATTGAGTTTTGAGTTATTAGAGTTGGGTGGAAGTGTATCTAAAATGTTGGTTTTCAGTGATTCAATGCCTTTCGAATTCGAAGAATCTCTGTTCCAGACGGAAATTCTCTCGAGATTAAAACGTTTATTTAAAACAAGACCACAAATATCTCTTTCTGTATCAATAGTCTCACCTACAACACCTAAAACCTGTATTATAATAATAATATTAATAATGATGTAAAGAAAGATAGATAACAGTTAATTATTGTTTCTCGATTTGATTTATGATTTATGATTTATGATTTATGATTTATGATTTATGATTTATGATTTATGATTTATGATTTATGATTTATGATGTTTTTGATTTTTGTTCTTACAATATTCTCCCAGATTGTATCGATATCATAGAAAGATGCTCTATTGTTTCCAGAGATGTTCAAAACCCATTTTCCACCAGATTTATTTATTGGATCTTCCCATGTAGGATTGATACCTGTTTTAAATATATGATAAGTTTCGTCGTGTGCCATCTTTGAGGGTGGTTTAAGTTTATGATATAATCTGAACGATTGATAGTTTTAGATAAGAAAGATTGATTTGATTAGTATCATTATTTATTAAAGAGATATAGATATGTATATATACATACATCCAAAAATCTTCTACTGTTTCAAAAGAACCTAGATTCTCTAGACTTGACATGTAGTCATCATGTGAGGTTTGGTTAGCTGTATTTGATTGTGTTGTAATCTTTCTGGTGGGATCTACAACCCATATCGTCCAACTACAATCTAATTTATGAAATCCATTACTATCTAATGCTTCTGTGCCATTCGATTCAGAACTACCATGACCGTTTGTACTACTACTACTATTGTTGTTATTCATCATATAAATAAATAAAAGATTGATTTTAAAATAATTCTATTCAAATAAATAAAATACGAATAGTTTAAATATATATATAAGTATATAAGTATATAAGTTTAGATAGTAATAATATAGATCTATATAACAATAAATGATTGTTTTGTTTTGTTTTGTTTTAAAAAATAATAATAATAAAAATAATTAACTTAATCGATTAAATTATTTAAAACTAATCGATTTTGATTAAATAATAATAACAATAATAATAATAATAAAACAAATAGTTTAAAACTTTTAGTATAGTTTAGTTTTTTTTTTTGAACAAAAATAGCAAGAAATATATATGTTTTTTTTTTTGTGTGAATGATTCGCTCAATAAAACATTTAACTTCACAATTGATGATTTTTTTATAAATAAAATTTAATATTATTTTTTATTTTATTTTATTTTATTTTTTTTTTTAAAAATTTAACATAATTAAAAAGTTATTACAATATTATAAGTAATTGATATAACACACTATGTTCAGTAGAGAGTATAAAGATGATGAAGACGATGAAATGGATCAACAACAAGATGGTGAAAATGGTGTAGATATAAGTTCTGATGATGATGATAATGATTCTTCAGATGACTCTGATGATGATGATGATGATGACTCTGATGATGATTCAAATACAGTTTCAAGTGAAGCAATTGAACATTTGGAAATAAAGGTATGTGTTTTTGAAGTTCACTTCATTCATAATTCCATTCCATCAAACAATTGTTTGTTAACATATATTTTATTTAATATTCATATTCATTAGGTTAGAGAGAATCCATATTCATTTGAAAAACATTTGGAATATATAAATTCATTGCGTAAAGTTAAACATGTCGATAAAGAGAGATTGAGATTGGCAAGAAAGTCATGTCAGTCAGTATTCCCATTGCCAGAGAGTGTATGGTTACCTTGGTTGGAAGACGAAAAGAATCAAAACGATCTTGATTATCAACAGATGATCGATCTATTTGAATTGGCCATCAAGGATTTCTTATGTATGTAAATATATTAATATATTGATTGTAAATTAATTTATAAACTAATTTTAACTTTATATTCTAATAGCGGTTAGAATTTGGATTAAATATTGTCAATACATTCAAGAGGTGAATGCACCCAATTTAATGTCTACAAAGGATATCAAGCAGAGTGATACACAGCAGTTCAAGACTATTAGAACGATCTATGAGAGAGCTATCACTTTTTGTGTCGATCACATTGTTGAATCACCATTGTTGTGGGCACAATACAGAATATTCGAGATGAACGTTCAGAGTGGAGTCGATCGATCACTCCAAGCTGAATATCAATCACAGATCACCAGAATCAGACAGATCTATCACAATCAATTGGCATGTCCACAAATAGATTTAGAGGAATTGTATACAAGTTATTTAGATTGGGAGAATGCATTAAACGATGACAACAACAATAGTAGTAGTAGCAATGATTATAAACCAGATAGTGATATAACACTTCAAACCAGATATAAAACAGCTCTAAAACAAATGGAAGAACATCAAGCGTTCGAAGAGAAACTAACTGGCACCGGTGGTGATACCGTTGCCAATTGGCTAGAGTATGTTCGATTCGAACAAAAGAAGAAACCGATGAGAGCTTTGGTGTTGTTTGAACGTGCCATCTCGAGACATGCCGATAGTTGGCAGCTGTGGAGCGAGTATCTTCAGTATGAAGATAGCAATCGGTTGGTCGATGACAATCGTTTGTTTGCAACCTACGATCGAGCACTTCGAAACATCTACTGGAGTGGTGACCTCTGGGTACATTACCTACAGTCGTTGGAGAGTCACTCCAAAGCGATCGAAATGTTGGAACAGGTATTCGAGAGAGCATTAATAGCTGGACTGGCAACTATCAACGACTTTAAATTGATATTCAACGCGAGATTCGATTATCTCTGGAGACACTACAGATCAACCGTAAAAGAAACATCAACCATTCAACTATTAAGACAACATTTCCAAAGATATTATGATTATTTTATACAATGTAATATATTTAATAACTTTTTTTATTTAAAACAATAATAATACTAATATTAATTGTCTTTATTTTATATATAGTTAATTCAACAGAAGTAACAATGGTAATAAGTGAATTATTATTATTCTGGGCAAAGTTTGAATATAGACAATTTAAATCGATAGAGGAATCGAGAAAACAATTTGATTTGTTGCTCAGTTTCAATAAGCAGTATTATATATGTACAGAGTATATTGATATCGAGTTGGAATGTGCTGGTTTCGAAAAGTGTAGAACGATCTATGGTGAAGCTGCACATGCCGAAGATACCACTGCTCAGGTATTCCAAGATTGGATAGATTTCGAACGTTTGTATGGTGATTTGAAACAACAGCAACATGCACTCTCTAGCTACCAAAAGTGGTGGGCCAAACAAGAAAAGGTAATCGCAGAGAATATGGCACGTGAACAGAAACGTATGGAAGATGCAGAGAGAAAGAGAAAGTTGACTGATGAAAGATCAAATAGTAATAATGATAGAAAGAGACAAAAAGGTGAAAAAGGAACAAAGAATAATAGGAATAGTGATAAGAATAATAATAATAATAATAATAATAATGGTAAACCACCAAGAGAAGAAAGAAAACCAAAGATTGATTTAAAGAAAGTTTTATTTGTTTCCAATATATCGTTTGCAACCACTGTCGAGCAATTGATAGAGTTGTTCAAACCGTTTGGTGAGTTGGATCTTACAGAGATTGTTACCGATAGGAAAGGACGTTCCAAAGGTATTGCTTTCGTCGAGTACAAGCTGGGTGAGAGTGCAGCCAAAGCACTGGAACAAGTCAATGGTCTCGAACTCCAGGGATTCAAACTAAAGGTCGATTACTCCACCAAGAGACATCAACAACGTCGTCAAGAAGAGAAACAACAGTTGGAAGCTGCTGGCGGTATCACACCAATGGATACGACAACCGGTGGTGCCGGTGCCGAAACCGAAGAAGGCAAGGAAATTAACTATGCCAACACCGAGGGTAAAACACTGTTTATCAACAATTTGGCCAAGACTGTTACCAAAGAGAAGATGGAAGAGTTCTTCACTGGCAAAGGATTCGAATGGACAGAGATCAGATTGATATCGAAAGCCGGTGGTAGACCGTTTGCCTACATGGATTTACCGGATCAAGAGAACGTAGAGAAAGCACTCAAGATGAATCAAAAATACTTTATGGGCAAGATATTGAATGTCGCTCGATCGAAACCACCCGGTGGTGGCAAAGCGCCAATACCAGCCGGTCAAGTAACAAAACCAACTGCCTCAGCAGCAAATATTCCTACAAGAAGACCAACTTTATTAATTCCAAGAGGATTAACTAAAAAGACAAATCAATAAATAATACAATTAGATTGAATTATAAATATTTATTAAAAGTGTTGAATTTATTGTAGTTGCTGTTGTTGTTTTTGTTTTTGTTTTTGAAAAGTTTCAATTAAATAACACAACATGTTTGGTTTATTTTTTTCAGTTGCATGTTCTATGTCTTTCGCTGAAATCCTATGATTATGTACTTCAACCAACCATATTAGCATTTCAAAGTTATTGTTGTTCATAGTGATCTCAATGAGAGAACCAACGTTTTTTCTTAAACCGTAGGAATGTAAGAGTTTAAGTATTTCAAATTGATTGCAATACACTGCATAATCAAAGATTGTGAATCCGTATTTTTGACAGTTGATATCGTCTCTGTTATTCTCCAAAAGATGCTGGATCACATGCAGATGTCCTGACTCTATGGCGGTATGATACATCCAACTGGAGCTTCTATCGTTGGGTCTTTTCGTTTGCAGCCATTCAATCATATCTATTTGACCTATTTTGGCAGCGGAATCGAACGCAGTATTCGAATACATCGAGGGATACACTATCTTTGGAATGAGCGGAGCCAACAATTGCATGACCTCCAGACTACCGGAAAGCGGCGCCACCACGAACGACCTGTAGAAATCCCAGCCGGCTTGCGTATCGATAAGATGTTTCAATATGTCCAAACGACCGTACTTGGCAGCCGGACTCAAAAGATCATACTGTGTCAGATACAGTTTGTTCAGATACTTTAGAATCTCTAGATTGTTTGATTTCACTGCCGCCACATAGACTTGTGCACCTTGTTCACTACTGAGCCATTTATGTAACTCACTTTGATTGTTACCGAATTTCAAATCGAAAAATCGCATCACTAGTTGAAGATACCCATTACCTGCTAACAAACGTGGTGTTTTAACTAAATCATTCCATTTATAGGTTGTGTAATCAGAATGAAAAATCGTATGAACAAAACTTTTTTTAAATAAATTAATGTTATTTATATAATACAATATTATATTACAAATTACTTTGTTATTATATATCTTTAATAATAATATTTTATCCATTTTTTTTAATTAAAAAAAATGATCATCTTTTTGAATAATTAAAAAAAATAATAATAAGAAGTTTTTTTTTTTGATTTTTTTTTTGCATATTGTTTAAAAAAAACACAGTTGACGAAATGATAAAAATTTATCAGTGCTTTAAATCCCGATCTAGAAAGAGGTACAGTAGCATCTAGACACGGTTCAAAGAGATTCCAAGATGTCGATAGTTTAGATGATAGAACTACTGTGCAAGCAACTGAAAATTTTATATTTCATTAAATGACAACCAAGTAGAGTAAAAGACATAAGATCTATATGGTCAAATCTTTTCCAAAAAGAATGTAAAGAAGAAACCCATCAGCCTTGCCTTCCTCTCCTTGCCGATGGAGAAAAGTCAGACTTGAGAATTCTGATATCACATGGAATCTAGGAGATAAAGAAGGTTTCGAGTATGCAAATAGAGTGAATTTGGCAAAGTTTGGGACAACTTACACAGTCCAGTCAGGAAACCAAGAGTTTAAATGGGGTTCTTCATATGGAAGTCAAATGGATCATTCAAAATTGGCTTTTCTTCCTGTTGGTGAAAGGTATAAAGAATGGAACGTCTGTTTTAGTGGAGGAATATGTATTATTCTCAGAAATCATGTACTGGCTCTATTGGTAAGTATATACAATTTCACCTGCTTTAGCATTCATCTCAAGATTTATGAAAGCTCTTGCCAAATGATCATTCTTGAAACAAAACTATTGAATGACCCACCTTGGAAATACAAGGATTATCATTCTAAAGAAATGTTGCCAATAGGATTAGATATCGGCGAAGGTGCTCAAGGTGCCGTATTCGTAAACTATCGAAGATCATCCGGAACATTAGCAGCCAATGCACTTCATAGTTTCAGAGATGAAAATACACTAAAAGAATTCAAGGCTTTTAATGAGTTGACTTTGGAAGAAAAAAAAGCGAAATATAATGGAAAAGAGAGTAAAACTTTAAAGGAAGGGCTGAAAATTTAGTTAATTAGATTTCATTTTGAAACATTTGTCAAATATGCAGATCAAAGAGATATAACTAAAACAAAAAAATCAAGATCACCTTCAGGATCACAATCAAGTTCACCATCAAGCTCACCTTCAGGATCACGATCAAGATCACCAACACAACACCATCATACCAACAACAAAAGAAACGTTTTCTTAGTGATAGTAGAGAAAGTGATAGCAGAGAAGGTTTTGATTTAATTTCAGCACTGAAGATTTAATAAATGTTGAACATCAAAGGATTGAGTTTAACCAAAATATTCATAGAATAAGAATACTCAATTAATAGGAAATGTTTGGTTTAGTTTTTTTTAAAAAAAAGAAAAAGAATTAATTTTATTACAAATGAAAGCGTATCTTTTGTGATGTTTGGTTCTAGTTTGTGTTTACGGTCCAAGTTAGAGTGGAGTTTTTCTTTCTCAAAATTACCTTGTCCCGATACATAGTAAAATACACCCTGTGAAAACTCGATATTCTTTTTGCCTTGAATGATTGTCTCTAGACCTTGGATGTTGTGGTCAAAGTGCATAGTAATAAAGTTACCACCGCTGCTTCCAAAGCATTTGGTGTAAGGTGCTGTATGGTCGTTTGTGATTGCCGACGCTGGATCGTATGGAATCCAACCTACACCATCACAATAGAATTCACCTTTTACATGAACGTTTCCAGTTGGTTCAGGAGTAGTTGCTGCCCAACGTCCAAATAATAATCTACAAGGAATACCATGCATTCTATTAAATTATTATAATTTAACATGTTAGTTATTAAATGTTTTTGTATTGTTTTTTTTTTTTTTTTTTTTACCTCATAATTGCAGCATATAAAATACAGAATCCACCACAATCGGTAGCACGACGTACAATAGTGTCGGATGCTTTTCTTGATTTTACATCCTTGGCATAGATATAGGAGAAGTGAATCTTGATGAACAAGAATACACGATATGCATAACAAAGTAGTGGTTCTGGTCCGATTTCGGTTGGCATTGGATGTAGACGATTGTTGGTAACCCAATTTTGGAATACTACACTATCGAAATCCATCAGACTGGTCTTCTTTAGATGGTATGCACGTTGCTCTTCACCCATCATTGGAACCGGTGGAATCATTTGTCCTGGTTCAGCACGTTTCAATGTCATAGAGTACAGTTGTGCTTCGATTTCATACTTGGCAGTGATATTGTGTGGATAACCGTGAACCATAGATCTCAACATGTAATGGCCATTCTCTGTCTGTTTCATATCGGATCCCGATACCAATTCATTCTTTAGATTGTATACCTTTAGAGAGGCAGATTTCACATTCTGACTTGGCATTGGCGATGGTGGAGCTGCACAGAACACCGCCCACTTATCGACCTTCATGTTTGGCAGTTTGAAATCGGCGTTCAACAATGCCTTGGCAACAGAGACAGGCTTTGTCTCCACGATGAATTGACCGTAGAACAATTCACGATGTTTCGCATGGTTAAAGAGCAGTTGAGTCGCTTCGTGTTGAGGATCGGACAGTGGGAGAGCGTTGAGTGCAATCGACTTTTGTAGCTTTGTGAGGTTTGTGTTGTTGGCAGCGAGATCGGTGGGAAGGAAATCGAATTGTCCCCACTCACCACGACCTGCATTTCCTATGAGTTCACCACGTGGTTGCACACCCAGATGTGGACCGGCACCACCTGCACGATTCTTTTTATCCTTGTGGGTGAAGCTCATGACACACACCTTACCAGTATCCAAGAAGAACAGTTTCATCTTGGTGTTTGGATTGGCCTGTGGTGGAGTTTTCACTTCGAGAGCATCGTTGATCGCAATGAAATGATTAGAGTTTGCAGCCTTTATAGAGAAGACACCTTCGTTTGTTGGATCGGCTTTCAACATCCATTCCGATGATTTATTATATCCACCATTACTGATTACTAAATGATAAGATGATGATTATATGAATCTTAATAACTACTGAACAAACAAATTTGAAGTGGTGTCTGTGTGTGTGTATTGAAAATACGAATACATACGAGTTCCATCGGATTCACTATAGGCTAAATACCAATCGGGAAGATCATCTTTATTTTTTAAACCTTTTCTTGATCTTAATCTGAAAACCAACCCATCAGTTAATTTGAATGGTGGATCAATTGTAGCCATTTACTAAATTACTTGTTTAACAAATAAATAGAGAAATGAATAGTAAAATGAAAGATTAATGAATCCATGATTTAAATTAATGATGGTTTTTTTTTTTTAAAGTTTTTTTTTCTTTTTTGGATAATTGCGAATTAAGATATTTTTTGTTCTGTGAGGTCGTAAATTATTAACTTGTTGTTTGATTTTTCACAAATCTGTCTTTATTATTTTAAAAAGAATTAAAATAATCTTTATTATTTTTAAAAAAAACAACACCTAAAACATTATTTATATTCTAATTAAAAAAATAAGTTTTTTATTTTTGGTATGGTATATATTAGAACTATACAATTAATATGACTATTTGTTGATTTAATGGTTTACACTACTTTGCACTCAAGGTCTTAAAACTTTTGAGCGATCTACTTCGAAAGTAATTTATATTTATGATAATGCATATATCGTTTCAAAAAGACAGATAATTGGACCTGGTGTTATTGATAGTTTTTATTTCAGTGACATCTTGTTATTTTTGTTTTTATAATAGAATTCAACAAAAAGTTTTGATAAGATGCAGATTTGTTTACAATTTTTTTTTTTGGAATTTGCATACATTGGTAAGAGATTCTATCAAAAATCAATTGATTGACATTGTATTTTAAGATGTCACACAAAGATTCATATATATTCAAGGATGGAATTGTACTTTGAGACTCAAAAAAAGTAATACATTAAAATTATTTAAGTATTTTTAAATTAATAATTTAATTATAAACATTTTCATCTTCTTCCAATTTATATTTATTGAGTTTTCCAATAATGAAACTATAAGATTATTCAAGTTGAAGACAAATACAGTTCTTGCCTTAGTATGCTATATATTCTCCGGATGTATCTTTTATTTATTTATACCAGGGACTGCACCTGGAGTTGTAACGACTTGATGATTGACAGTGGATATTGAGTTTGGTTATACTGATACCAGAGTACATCATGCTTGAATACGCAGGGCACGTTGGAGATCTCTTCCTCGATTTTCTTTGATAAGGTAATTAAACCAAAAGAACTGACGATGTCACCAAATGTAATAAAACAATCAAGTAGGTTTAACTTTATTTTTTTTTATAAATAATGGCCAGCATCAAAAGCTCGGATCGTATAGTGGCAGTACATGAGGTTGTGGTCCTCCTAACCCTGGTTCGATTCCAGGTCCGAGCACTCAAATATTTTTAATATTGCTTACCCGCAAGCGGTATCCCGATGTTGTCGCAAAACAATGAAAGAAGAGCATTCGTTTGAATATCCTGTACGCCTCTTCATTGTTGCTATTGTGGTTTATGCCATGTAGCAGATCTGTTCTGTTAATATTAGTCGGAGGTAGGCTGTAAAATTTAAAACCAGCCACTCTAAGGTCACCAATTACCATAAAACCTGACCGTGCGCTATTTTCTAACACTGTCGACATGACTGCTCTTCTATTTGATATTTGAAGCTTATTGTAACTTGAGCCTCTCTAAGTCTCATGATCATTGTGAATTAATGTTGTTTCACTGCAGTGTTTGATTTCTACTTTACAAATATATAGCTCTCCTGTGAAAAGTTTAAAATTATACATTATAACTCTTATTACACAATGACTTAATTAGTGTATCAAGGTAATTTCAAATCTGATTGTGATTAATTAAAACCATCCAACTTCACTTCACCTAATTGTTCTGTTGTTGATCAACACTCCTCTACTGATAAGCCTATCTATTCTATCTTAATACTATGTATGAATATTAATGATTTATATAGATCTAAATGAGTGAATTTCAATGATGTTGTTATATATATATATGATAATTAAAATGAATAAACTTTAATAACAAAAAAACTTTAAATAATTTGTTGGATATCCAACTATCATGAATTCTACATTATTTCTATTCAATAAAAAAAAAAATAATCTTTTTTGTGAACATAATTAAAAAATATTATTTTGTGTTTATCATTATTTCAATTATTAATATTATGCAAAATCAAATATTTAATTCTTTATTTAAAAATTATATTATAAGATCATTGATATTCAAAAAAGTAAAGAATATTCATAAGAATCTAAAATTAGCTGTATATTCATGGTCGGTACTCGTTGGTAAACCAAAACAATTGATTGCATATGACTATGTCGATGCTTTACAATACTATTGGTTGGATTGTAAATCCGATGACCACTATCACTATAGGTGTTATCTATTCGATAGAGACATTCACTGTATTTTACAGACGGCGATCAAACACGACCGTCTCAAAGCCATACAGCTGATGTTCGAAAAGAGTGAGAGCGCACGTGTTCAACTGCTGTCTCTCAGCTGTATAAAGTTTGCTGTTGAATTGGCTAGGTTCGATATTGTCGCCTATATGAAATCGGTGATCAACAAGAGCTACTATTTCAAAATTATCGACTATCTTCACAATGTGACACTAGAGAAACTCGATTTCTACGCCGCCAAACAAAGCGAGAATCAAAAGATTGTAACCATTGAAGATGCACTACAACAACGTGATTTCGATACACTACAGACAAACATAAAGAAAGGCGATTTCGAAAAGATGGGTCTATTTATCAAAGCTGTCAAACTCGGTGTCTACGATGTTGCCGATTGGCTAGTGGAGCGATACTGTCTGCAACCACCGAGAATAGGTCTGAGATTGAATGCCAACCAGGAGACATACCTCTGGCTCAGTAGTTCGAAACAAAAATACCAAGTCGCTGCTGCCGATGTAGATCTTGCTTGCGGTGGATCTTCGCTTGACCTCGTCAAGTTTCTCTACGAGAAATGCCGATCGTTCACCTATATCGCGCTGTACAATGCGTTTTCCAACTATCGACTCGACATTCTAAAGTGGCTACACGAGAAAGGTGCAATCGGTGGCAAACCAGTACAGATCTTGTCTCGACAGATTCCAAGTGATTTGCCAGCTTCGCGACCTCTGGAAACAGTACAGTGGTTCCACAAGAATAGAACGGAAGGATTCAGCAAGGAGGCATTCGACACTGCTGCAAGATTCTCGCTTGACATTGTCAAGTTTCTTCATTACAACCGAACCGAGGGTTGCACTGCCAATGCAATGTCGTATGCTGCCATCAATGGGCAACTAGAGACATTCCAGTTCTTGGCGGCCAACAGAACCGAAGGATTCTATGAGAATACATTCGATATTACTTGTGGAAGAAAACATTGTCTGGAGATGGTTAAGTATCTTCATGCCAACTATCCAACTGCGACCCATTGTACAAAGTTTGCTATGAACAACGCCATTAGGAATAGAGATTTGGAAACCGTTAGATTTTTAAATGAAAATAGGACAGAAGGTTGCTCTGATGAAGCACTTGGTTATGCACTGGAGAACAACGATCTTGAAATGGTTAAATATCTCGATCAACATCAACTGGTAAAACATGAACTCTACGATAACAAAATAAGTACTTGTCTGTCAAAGCTCGACATATCGAATTTAGACGCTATCGATTGGTTGTTAAAAAATCCTCGCACTGACCGATCAAGATTAAAAGTTTTAGCTAAAACTACAAAAAATGAATTTGTTATCAATTTCTTAAAAGATTATAACTTTGATTAAAAAAAAAAAAAATTTTAAAATCAATCAAATTTTAAGTACATTATCAACTATTCTTATTACTTCCCAATATTACAATGGTGATCACATAGGAGGTGTGTTTTTTTTACTCAATCACAACCCAACTGGGTTATTTAGTGGACTACTCACAAAAAAATTAAACTTTAACAAAATTTAAAGATCTGCTTGATGGAGATGATAACTACTCACAAAAAAAAAAAGATTCAAGATTTTGTTTTTTGATCAAAAATGGTTAAAATTATTAATAAAGTGTAAATTATTATAATAACACATTTAGTCCAACCATCAAAAATATGTAAATAGAAGATCTAAACAGAGTAACTTTTTGTTTTAATTTAATTAACAAATAACTAAAAAATAATGTATCATAAATTGTTTTTATCTTTTATCACTATTTTATTCCTTTTAAAGATAGAGGGTGTTGCTTCTAAAGGATGTATGTAAAAGACAAGTAAATTTTTTTTCATTTTTTTTAATAATTTTATTTTATTTTTTTATAGTTATTGTATCATATGCTATTAATCAAGTAAATTTAACATTGAACAGTGATTCAAATCTACCAGATAGCTATTTCACAAATAGAACTAGACTTTTCACTGATGATAACACTAGTATTGTGTTTAAATATGTCGATTTAGATCCAATTAATAAAACAACACATCAAATATCTATTGATTTCCAAGATAACCCGAAAATACCATTCTATGGAACAATTAATGTTTATCCTGGTGGTGGTTTGCCATACACTGTTTATTTATGTAAGTTTTATTAGTACCCATATATATCTATTTTAGATTGAATCAACATAATAATAACACAGATCTTCTTATAAATTTAAAGTTGAACCACCAAATCCTTTAAATCAAACACAAGTAGAGAATAATGTAACTATTGGTATGAATTTCAATATGGGTAGTAGTTTAAGATCGATCTATGTCACCAAAGACTACACGCCGATTCCATTCACGTTGTTCAATAACAATTGGACCATAGTCATAGAGGTACCATGTAACATCACTGTTAATGATATCATTCTAGAGTTCTACTCGAATAAAGTGATATCAAGAGATGTTTTACTTACACTACTATTAGAACCTAGTTTGATTGACGATCCATCAAACCATGTAAGAATACCAGTGGCAGGAAACTATACACTTTCACTTAGAGGTTGTTTTCTATCAACTTTGAATAACAATAACAACAATAATAGTAGTATTATAAGATTCACCAATGAAAATCAAACATTAGATTGTTCAAATCTTAATATTATAACAAGTGATAAGTTAGAATGTAATATACAAAGTGGATCAGGATCATATAAATATAATTATACATTCATTTCAACCAATACAATAAGTAATAATAATAATAGTTATGATAATAATAATACAATCATACTTTCATATGAAGAACCATCAATTAGTTCAACTATTTTAGAGAGTGGTGGTGTTCTCTCTACCAATGGAACAGGCTTTAATGAACCAATAATAGTAACAATCAATGATAATAAGACATGCAGTCTACCGACAATCAGTAACTTTACAAATATAAAATGCAACACCCAGGTGACGGTCCTCTATAAGCTAAGAGTAGATGTAGCAAATCAATGGGTGGAATACCAAAAAGATGAATCTCATTCATCTAACAATCCTCCGACCTCCTCCTCAACGGGTAACTCTAATTCAGGTTCAGAAAATTCCTCTGTCTCATCATCGGTCATCATCAAACCATCCGATTGGAATTTCCTTTTACCTTTGTTTTTATTTTTGTGTTTTTTGCAACAACAACAACGCAGTTAAGCATGGCAAGTCATTCTAAAAACAACAACAATAATAAAGAGAGGGAAGGAAGGACCTCTTCCCAATCAATGTTAATTTTAATTAAAATTAATTTTTTCATTTTTTGAAATTTTTGATTCAGGTGAAGAGGCAGTGTGTGGTGCTGTTGATAAAGTTCCGAGAACTTGAAAAAGGTGGATAAAGTTTTTTTGTGGATGGGGGTAAAAGCATTTGCGTTTTTAGGATCAATTTGATTGGTTTGTCTGAGGGTTGACAAGTTTGTGATTTTCAAGTGGTATTGTTTTTTCATCAAACAGTGTGTTAATGATGTCCTCACCTATTTTATCAATTCCTTGTTTTTGGAATTGATTTCAAATTCACTGTTTTCATACATTCTTTATTTTTATTTAAAATAAAAAGTTTTTAATCTTTTTGTTATGTTAATATGATAAGAAAGAATCTTAGATCTTAAAAGCATTAGTTTTTGATTTTATTAATTAAAATCATTTCTTACTATATTACACTTCAAAACAAATAATTAACATTATTCACAAACAATGAAAATTATATATTCAATATTTTTAATATTTATTTATTCCTTTATATCTCTATCATATTGTGACGATTTTAGTAAGAAAATTTAAATTTGATATTTAATTAGTAGCTACTAACAATATTTCTATTATTATTATTAGTTTTTAAAATTAATTATTATAATGACCATATAAATATTTATATGAATGATCCAGAAAATAAAAACAATTTCACAAAGGAAACTCAAATCAATGGAAATGACGGTAGTAATTTTATCTTTCATTTAGTTGATCTAAACAATGCAACAGGTAGTGCATCACAACTCAATATATTTTATAAAGAAAATAAGAATCATCATTTCTTAGGAACCTATACACTTAATACTGCAAATGTTTCATATTCATTTAATTTAAGTAAGTCTTAAGTTTTTTTTTAATTTATTTTAATAATATTAATAAATATCATTGCTTTATTTTAGATGATATTCCTAATGTAAATTACACACAGATTGGAAATATTATAAAGTTATCACTATGTTTTAATATTGGTAATACAGTGTCAAGTGTAACAGTAAAGGGAGAAGCTGCTCAATTTGTTCAGTTTAACGATTATTGGGATATGAATGTAACTGTTCCTAGTAACATGAGTGATAACATTGCAACAGTAAAGATAGAGTTTAAACCTGATCCTGTAAGCACCAATAGAATACCTTCGAAATCAATCGATTTAACATTGAAGCCTTTTATCAACAACCAAGACCAAATACCAGTGTCAGGTATCGCACCTATAACTTTAACTGGTGGTTTCCTTAACCAGCTCCTTTTACAAAGCGATACCAAGATTACGCATATACATTTCAACAGCACCAATAACAATGTAAATAGCAAAAACAATTTAATATGTAACAATGTAACAGTTAAATCAAATGAAGAGATCAGTTGCATTCTAGAGAGTGGCGCTGGAGTCTATGATTATCAATATAGTTTCAGTGGTGATGGTGCTAACCAAAGTTTGTTGCCACCTGACATTAACAAAGTGGTAAGACTATCCTTTGAAGAACCAATTATTAAATCAGCAAGTGTGGTTGACGATGTTCTATTGATTGAAGGATCTGGATTCAACGAGCCAATCTCGGTGACGATCAACGAAAATACAAAGTGTACATTACCAAAGATTAGCAATTTTACAAACATCAAATGTAATATCACCACAGATACCAAAATTCACACCATCAGAGTTGATGTAGCTAATCAACACGATGAATATCTACTTCATGATGACCTTTCATCATCTTCATATATTAAAACAAACTTTTTATACTTAATAACATTACTACCATTATTATTATTATCATCAATCTAAATAAATAAAAAATAAACAATAAAAATATGTATAAATAAATATATTAAATTATGATCTATATAACTAGTAATATTTTATTATTAATTTACTCTTTGATTATCATTATTAATTTCATTATCATTATTAATAAGCTCTTGATTATTATTATTATTATTATTATTGTTATTGCTATTGCTATTATTATTATTACTATTTGTACTACCATTACTATTCGTCAATGATGTTTGTGAAGGTTGTTTTTCGTTGGAGGAGATGTTCTCCTGTAGTGTGGAGAGATTAGGTGAACTAGTACTAGATGTCTTTGGTGGACTGCTCTGTACTGCTATTGATGTTTGAAGTGGAACGATCGGTGTCGATTGTGAAAGTGTTGGGTTTCTACGTCTTAGCTCGATTCCGTAGCTTTCGTTGGTGACGTTATCAATCAGATTGGCTGTACTCGATCGCTTAAAGATAGGATCTATCGATTGATAGAACAATTCATCCTCTTCCTCTTGTAGCTGTCTTTGTTGATCTCGCTGGATCTTCCATCTTCTAAATCGGTCGAATATAACTGAGAGTCGTTCATCCAACTTGACCTGTATCTTCTTTGGCAGGAAGTATTTCAAACTGAAGAGGAATAGCAATCCTAAGTAGACAGTGTAACCGATGATTACCACTGCCAATATAATTTGAATGCCTATTCCATCGTATTGATTGGTTGCTTGCATCGATGAGAGAATCATGATGCAGATGTAGCTGAATAGCAACACACTGATACCGATCAACTCTGAGTAGTTGGAGATCTTGTAGATGAAAGGACGCAGACTGATCTGTGAGATAATTGAACCACCTATTACCAGGAGCACGACGAACACTGAGAACGAAGACTTTGGATCGATCAAAGCCAGTGAGACTGCCATCATGAAACGACGACCCAAACCAATGATCTCATAGTAGTAGATCGATTTACGATAGTCGATGTAGAGTGATCCGACGAATGACAATACAAACGGATCGTCCAGTCTCGAGCGATAGTGGAAGAGCAGCGCTGTGAACAACGCTGGAATACCGATGACATAGACGATGGTGGCCACAACTGTCACCTTGAAGATGTCTTGGTAGACACCGTCCGGTTCACTACAGTTGATCCATGGGAAGAACGACATGTATTTATCGCCACTATAGGAATCGGCAGTGCAACTGTAATTCTGTAGAATATAGATGCACAGTGGTAAATAGAGGAAATTCAGAACTACCAAATTGACACGGAAGCATGATCTCAACCATCTTGTTTCAAATGGAATCTTTCTAATGAAGTAAACCAAGTAGATAACGAAAAGGAATATCGATGTGGCTGCAGCTACCACCGGTGGCAAACAAATAATAACCAAGAATAGATTTGGCCATCTCGAAATATCACCAATACACAAGAATCCAAATGAAAAATTAATAAAACTAGATGATGTGAAATAGAAACCAAATAATTTTGGCCATGGTGATAATTTAGATAATAATAAATTCAATGCCTATAATTATTCATATAAATAAATTAAATTAATATTCAATTTCAAAAGAGATTTTAATATTTTAATTTTAAAAACTTACTTGATAATAAAATACAATGGTTTTACGAGTTGCCGATGGAAGTGATCTCTTTGGATCAGTTAAGACAAAGAATATAAATAATAATATAAATATTAATAATACAAATGCAAAAATAATACCAGATTCTAGAAAAGAGATAATGGAATATTAATTAAATATAGGTTAAATAAGTTGATTAAAAATATATATATTTCTATACTTACTTGGATTTTCAGGACATCTTACACAGTCAACACCTTTAGTAAAATAACCTGATACACAACGTGCACATAAACGATCGGTAAATCCTTCTTTACACTGGTACGAATCGAGTCCATCTGGATTGCATGAAGTTGTACCGAAATTACTGGTTGGACAACGTACCAGTGATTTAGGATCGTCAAAAGTGGGAACAGGATAGTAACCTGGTGGAACAATGATATTGGTACCATTGCCTTTACAGATTGCATGATCTGGACATGGATTACAGGATCCGTTCACACCGGTAGTTCCAGCGATACAAGAACAAAGTGTAAAGTGGTAGTAGGCAGGATCGATGGTGATTCTCATATCGGAAGCGTTACCGATGAGTGTTGGACAGGCATAGTTGTCCGATCCCATTCTTATGAAATTCAGGGAAGGTTTCATAAATGTCGGAATACCACCATCTTCGGATCTCAATTGATTCGCCTCCAAGTACAATTCGCTTAGGTAGTTCAATACGTTTGGAATAGGTCCCTCAAAATTATTGTAAGAGAGATCCAGGTGAGTCAAAGATAGCATCCAAGAGAGATAATCGGATATTGCACCAGACAACTTATTGTTTGAAAGATCCATAATGAAAATACTCTTTAATAACTCTTTCTCTGAATCGGAATCCCAAAACATATCTTCAATAAACTCTCCTGTAATATTATTATCATTTGCTTTAATAATACTAATCTATAATGATAATAAATTAATTAATAAACTTTGTTTAGATAATTTATATTGTTGTTGTTTAAAAATGATAGATACCCAAGATAATTTTTTAACTGGACCAATAACTTCATAGAGTGTACAATCGAAGCTGTTTTCAGAGATATCCAGTCTGGAGAGATTGACACATTTAGAGAGACTTTGGGGGATTGCTCCTCTCAAATTATTATTTCTGAAATTGATAAATCTAAGACTTGTCAGGTTACCAAAAGACTCTGGAATGGTACCGGTCAAACGATTACCAGAGAGTACAAAATCTACCAAATGGGTTGGTGCCGAGTCCATACAATTCGGTAATACTGTGAATAGATTGTCATCCAAAAGAATTTCGACAATATCGGTCAAACCACAAACAAAATCGAGTGATCCATGGAATTTGTTTCCACTTAATCTGATACTCTGAAATGTTGTTTTATGGTTAAAGATATTACTTGGAATCTCACCTGATAAATTGTTTCTAGTAAACTCTATCATTTGAACATTTGACATATTACCGATAGACAATGGTAAATTACCAGATAACTTATTATCATATGCCCAAAAATGTGTTAATTTACTTAGATTTGAAATTGTTTCTGGAATAAAACCCTAAAATAAAATAAATATTAATATTTAGAAACATTTTTAAAAGATTAATTTTGAACTTACAATAATATTATTAAAACCAATATCAAATAATCTTAAACTCTCCATATTTCCAATTTCTTCTGGAATGGTACCCTCCAATCTATTCAATTCAACAAAGATTAAATCCAACTTTGTATACTTTGGCCATGTCTTTGGTATTTCACCAGTGAATTGATTACCTGCAATCCATAAATATGTTATATTCAACGGTAGTTTCTCTGTCCATGATATATCACCCTAATGATAAATAAAATGTAAGAAAATTAATTTGAAATTATTTATAGATTAAATAATTGTAAAACTTACTTCTAATAAATTATTTTGTAATTGTATTACACTTAAATTTGTCATTGTTTCGAAAATATTTGGAATCTGTCCAGTAAGTAGGTTACCATCCAAAATGATTGATTCCAAGTGAATTAAATTCTCTAGTTGCTGTGGTAGACTTCCGACCAAGTTATTCTCCTCCAAAATCAGAGATGTCACCTGGCCATTCGGGTTACAAATGACACCGTACCAATTGTTGGTACAAGGATCAGAGACTTTCCAATTTGATTTCATGGTCCAGTCGTTTCCTCCACACTGGTCGTACAGTGCGACGAGAGCATCACGTTCGCCAACCGTGGTAGCAGTGGCATCCAAGACACTGTTCTTTGCGGCGTTGCTATTTCTATAATGAGAGTTTGACAGTACATCGATACTGTTGAGTGAACGTATCTTTTCGACACGCTTGATATGCTCTTTATTGAAGAATGGTGTTGGTGCCTCTGGTATCTGTAATTTAGGTCTGGTTGTGACACCTGGAAGAGCCAAAGAGAGTTCCGTGAAACCCACACTCGAAATCAAAAATAACAAAAAACATAAATAAACATGATTGCTATGAAAATGAACAATCATTTGATACAATATAATTTTTGATTTTTCTTATTTTTCTATTTTAAGAATTTTTGACCAAGAACAAAAAGAACTAATCTAAATAAAACAAACTAAATAAAATTAAAAATATAAATAAATTTAATAATAAAATAAATAAAAATAAATAAATAAGAACTCACAAAGATAATAACACAAATTGAATGGAAAGATATATAATGAAAGTTGATAGGGGGTGGGTGTTTTAACAAAAAGTAATAGACTTATTGCCAATGAACATTAGTTTTAAAATGGGGTAAAATAACTTAAAAAGAACGAAAAAAACCACCACTGATTAAACAAAAATGAGAGTGATCAATAATAAAATCGACCAAAGAACACTATTTGTTGTATATGTATAACTTTAATTGAATAGCTATTCTACTTTAAATTTTTTATTATAAAATATATGTGTATGTATCTGTCTGTTATGTATTACTGTGTTTGCTAAGAAATTTATTTATAAATGTTGTAGTTTAGTTTGATTGATTTGATTTGATTTGATTTGAGAGTATGGTGGTAATGAACAATGTTGTTATTTTGTGGTATGGATTATTCTTGTGATTTCATTAGTTGATAGGTTGGCATTGCGCCCTCTTCAAAATAAATAATCTATTTAAAATCAATCAAACGCACTACCAACACACAGCTTCAAGCTTCACCCCAATTTTTTGCACCCCAATATCCTCACCCAAAAATATTCAAAAAATGATGTAAAAACGACATGTTTGCTGTTTTTTGTTGAAAGTCATTTTATTTTTATCACATCATTAATTATTTTTGCAAATAAAAAAGGGGAGATCATAGTTTTTCTGTTGAGAGAGATCTTTATAAAAATCGAATTTAATTCATTTTTTTTGTAAAAAAAAAACACCAACAAAAATAACATAAATCTTTGAATTTAATAAATCATTTGTTCAACCTTAATTTGATAATTAGCTAAATTTTTTTTTTTTTTTTTTTTGTTTGATCATCGATAAAGAATGTACGATTTCATCAGATTTTACATCTTCAAATCTAAAAAAAAAAAAAAAAGAATTATCAAAATAATAAAATTAATATTTTTTATTTACTCAATTGAGTTAATAAAAAATCTTTTAAATTTCAAACAATGTGTTGACACTTTGGTTAATGGATTATTTCTGTCAATGACAAGCATGCTCATTGTCAATGACTACCTGTTAAAACGACTTTACCACCCGAGAAATTATTTTCAAAAATACACTAACAAAATGTTAACATTTTTATTTTTTTTAAAAAAATTGAAGCAATTTATAAATCTCATTAAGTAATTGAACAAAAAAAAGTTGAGTTGATTGTTGTTTATTATAATAATAAACGTAATACTTTAATAATAGAATGAGCAGCAGTAGTAACAATAGCGACAACAATGACAATAATAACAGCAGCAGCAACACTTCAGAAGATATACAGCCAACAACAGTTACATCACCAAATAAAAAACAAGAGAATGAAGATGAAGGAGAAGGTAAAGTAAAAACAATTGTTTTATAGTTTAAAGTAAATATTACATAAACCAGCTATTAATAATAATAACATTATTTTATTTTTATTTTCTTTAGAACCAATATCAGGATTGATTAAATCAGATCAACTCGATGATTACAATACAAGATTGGTTGTTATGCAGAGTGATCCTAATTCACCTTTGTACTCTGCAAAGACATTCGAAGATTTAAAATTGTAACTATTCTTTAATAATATATATATATATATATATATATATATATAATCATTATAGTTAGTAGTAGTACTCATTCAAAATATATATTTTTAGGAAACCAGAGATTCTCAAAGGTGTATATGGTATAGGATTTAATAAACCATCAAAGATTCAAGAAGCTGCATTACCATATATCATTGATTTAAAGTAAATATTAACTATTTTATAACTTAATAATAATAATAATAGTATTAATAATAATGTTATAAAAAAAAAAAAAAAAAAAAAAAAAAGACAAAACTTAATAGCACAATCACAGTCTGGTACAGGTAAAACAGCAGCATTCTCATTGGGTATGCTTAATACAGTCGATCCTTCAATACCACTTCCACAAGCAATATGTGTATGTCCGACACAAGAGTTGGCAATTCAAATACATGGTGTAGTTTGTACACTTGGAAAGTTCTCTTCAATTAAACCACTATTAGTTATTGCCGAACAAAAATGTAATTACATTCAACATTGATTAGTATAATAATAATAATAATAATAATAGTAATAATAATATTATGTATGTATATACTTTAGTTAAAAAAATAGAGAATCAAGTAATTGTAGGTACTCCTGGAAAGCTGTTGGATCTTATGAGTAAGCGAATACTTCCGACACAAAAGGTGGCGATGATGGTATTGGACGAAGCCGATCAAATGATAGATAAACGTGGAATGAATGACCAATCGATGAAAATCAAAATGTTCCTACCGAAAAGCGTACAGGTCTTGTTGTTCTCTGCAACATTCTCGCTGGGCGTCGAGCAATATATCAAAGAGTTTGTTCCACAGCCAAACATTAGCATTAGACTCAAGAAAGAGGAGCTAAGCGTCGACAAGATCAAACAGTTCTATATCGACTGCAATACTCCCGAGAACAAACCATTGGTACTCTCTGATATCTATTCATACATAAGTATTGGACAAAGTATTGTATTTGTACATGTAAGTTAAAAGGAACAATCAAACCATCAAACAATCAAACATACTTTGTTGACACACATTTTAACCAACTATTATAATTGTTGTATTGTTTTTAGACAAAAAAGACAGCTTCACAGTTAGCAACAAAGATGCGTGCTGAAGGATTCTCAGTGTCGTCGATCACCGGTGATGACTCTGCAGATCTGAGAATGGAACAGATCAAATTGTTTAGAGAGGGTAAGACCAAGCTGTTGATTGCAACCAATATCTTGGCGAGAGGTATCGATGTTCTACAGGTGTCGTTGGTGATCAACTATGATGTTCCACTGGATGTCGAGGGTAGACCAGACCCTGTCACCTATTTACATCGTATTGGTAGAGTTGGTCGTTTCGGTCGTTCCGGTGTCGCAATCAATTTCGTCAAAGATCAACACGACCTCAACAAGATCCTAAACATATCGAAACACCTAAATAGAGAGATCAAAGAATTGAAACGTTCAGATATTGAATCACTCGATGCCATATTAAGAGGTTTGAAAGATTTAACACCATTATCATAAAATAAAAAATAATTAAAAAAATAAATAAAACAATAAAAATTCATATCTTTATTTATATATGTAAAATATAATATCATCAATAGTTGCAGTACCTCAGATCTGTCTATGACCATGATATTAAATGTAAAAGTTATGAACGAACCAAAACAACACACAATCATGTTCAATTTTAATTTGATTGAATTTTTCAAAAAAAATAAATTATTATTAGTAGTAATTTATTCTATTAAAAGATATCTTGTTATTTTTTTGTATATTTATTTATTATTTTTATAGTTATATATAGTGAAATGGTATGAATATAAAGTAGTAGATTATAAAAGAAAGAAGATCATGATCAGTTGACTAACTTTATATTTTTGATTCTTTCGTTCGTCGTGTGTTTTATTCTGTACAGTTGTTTTATTCATTCTATAAAACATTAGTAGGAAAAGAGATTACAGTAGAGTTAAAGAATGATCTTTCAATTACAGGTCTCTTGCAGTCAGTCGATCAGTTCTTAAATATTAAATTAAAAGATGTCAGAGTAGAAGAAGAAGATAAATACCCATATATGGTATGTTTTTTTTTAAAATCAAACAAACAATCAAACAACAAACAAATGATTGAACATTCAACACACATAGCTCAAAGTTGAACTCATTGCTTTAAATCAATCAACAATATAAATAGTTAACATATCAATCAATTGATCAATCAATCAATCAAATTTATTTATTAATTCATTTTAAATTTTTTTTTTGTTGTTTAGTTATCAGTAAAGAATTGTTTTATTAGAGGATCAGTTGTAAGATATGTACATCTACCGGCATCAGAGGTCGATGTAGAAACACTTCAAGATCATTCAAGATTAGAAGCAAGAGAACAAAAGAAGGCTCAACAACAATAATAAAACAAAAAGATCAATAAAAAAACATAAAAGAAACAAAAACATTAAATAATCAAAAAAAAAGATAACATATGCAACTAGTTGTTAGTTAACAGCAAGTAAATGTCCATTTATAAAGTAACAAACCGATAAACAAACAAACAAACAAACAAACAGAGAAACAGGCAAACAACAATATTCACAAACAAAAGTAACAGTTTTATACGATTTACAAATAATTTTGTTTTAAAATTATATATATTTGTTAAAAAGGAAAAGGAAAGAAAGAAAGAAAGAAATAAGATTTTAAATTTTTGTCGACAGTCAGTTATTTAGCATAGCAGCAGCATCATCATATCAGTTTTAGAATGTAGTTTAATTGAATTGAATTAGTTGTAAAGTCTGTTTGATAGTTAGTCAGTCAGTTAGTTAGTTAGTAATAATCTCTGGTAGTTACAACTATCTTCTTAGAGATTTATTTTAAAAACAAAAACAAATACAAATAGATCAAGTATGAAATTAATTATAGTAACGATAGTTTTAAGGAATATTAAATTACTAGATGGACAGATACTACTCATTTTTTGTTTAGTTTTAGTTGGTTTATGTTAATTAAAATTAGTATTATTATTAGATGCATTTGTTTTCTTTATTTGATTGTTCTTTGTTGTGATTGCTGGTAGAATCGACAAAATAGATGATCTTTATCAGTAATTCATCATTTTACAAAAATAAAAGAATCATGATTGAATGTTTTTAGTTGGTAGTAGTTTGGATAATAAATGATATTTAATAGCATTAACAATAGCAATAATAACTGCTACTCTTAACAATTCAATAAATCTCCATATATTAATAGATTAATTCAAAATTTGTGTTTTGTTCTAAAATACTATTACTTATTATTTTAATCAATTATCTCTTTCATTTTATTGAACATGAGATTTATTGTGTGTGTACTTTATATGAATATATATATAATTAAACACATATTTTTATATAATGCTTTTCGGATCAGAGTAGATAGTTGTACGATAATCAGTAGTTTGTTGTTATTCAGCACATATTTTTCACACCATAGGTTTAGTTTTTCTATAGTCATAATCATCTTTATTCATTTATACAAAAGTAGTATGAAATATATACTTTACATCACCAACAACCAACACAACACACACACTAACATTTACACACAATCACTCTCGTAAAAAATAAATAAATCAGTAGTAATAACCATTATAAGTAAAATTATTAGTGTATTATCAATGTTTTCAAATGTTTGGTTAGGTTGTTTGGTTGTTTTGTATGTTTGTTAATATATATTTATTTTATATTCCGACTAATTAGTGATCGATTGATTTTATCTATCTGACAATCAAATAAAACCAATTAAAGTGGTTCTTTATTTATTTAATTATGTTTGTTTGCAAGCAATTCCTTATAATACTTGAAATGACCACACATCTTATCATTTTATAAATTCAATTCATCTCTTCTTTCGAATGATAAGTGTGTTTGTGAAGTGAATCAGAATGTGGATATAATATAAAAAAGAAACATTAAGCTGAATCATAATTGCATTACCGATATATTATATATAGTAGTAGAGAGATGTGATCTAATATTATCATTTCCAGAATTAACTTTACTTTTTATTATTTTAATTGGTGATTTGATTGTGTTGATGTGAATGTGTGTTTGTGATTGTTTGTTTGTGCCTTGAATTTTTATGTGTGAGTGTTTGTGAAAATATATCAGCTGACAGTTCTTTTTAATATGATACAATATTGAAATCAATTTTGTTTAGAGTAACCAATGCAGCAAAACATCCCCACCCAAGAAACACTTACTTTCTTTTGTTTATTAGAGTACAAAGAGTCAATACCAAATGCCATAAACAATAATTATATTGCCAAATCAAAAATTATAATGATACTACTACTAGAAAGAAGTACTTTAGTTAAATAATTACCAATAACGACAATTGTATTTGATGATATATATATGTATATTTTTATTTCTTGTTGGTTGTGGTTATAGTACTAGAGATGGTAGTAGTGGTAATTCAACTCCATTAAATATCTTTTTTGAAAGATAACAATAATGATATTTTAAAATATAAAATATAAATTAAATTGATGATAACAATAACACACGTCTCCTGAGTTTTCTCACGTTTTCCTCTGTCTGCCCCCTTTGTTGTATTCAATATATAAACTCGGTGGTGTTGTTCTGGAATCAATCAAACATAATACCAAAAAAACAAAGTAAACACTCCAAATCAATCAATCACCTACCTACTACTACTTGAATAATAAATAATCATCATAACGACAATTAATAATCTAAAAAAATTAAATTAATTAAAATTGATTTAAATCATCAATTCTATTATTATTTTTATTACTACTTGTTGAAGTGTGTTTATCTGTGTGTGAATGTGAGTGTGAGTGATTGTGTGGCTGTGTGTATGATCGAATGGAAATAGTAATAGTAATATTAATAGTAGAAGCTAGTGGTTGGTTGTAGTAGTAGTAGTAATACTAATATAGTATTGTTTTGTATTGAGTTGATTTGGAGTAGTCGCATATAGACATAAAACTAATGTATGGTATATCCATCCAACTAGCCATCAATATCAACAACAACAACAATAATAGCATAGTATAGAGATTGTGAAAAGAGTGTGAAGCAAAAACAAAGAGAAAAACGACTTACCTAAAATAATAATAATAATAATAATAATAAAACTAGATTCTCACTCACTGACTGACTAATTGACAGACACTAAAGAGAAATCCAACTCTCTATCCATCCAAATTCAACGAGAAAAATAACAATATATATATAATTATATTTTAACCACAAATACACACATAATTGATTTATTTGTTTATAAAAATTTTTGTTTTGTCTCGATTAGTTTAGTGTTTATTCATGATAATGTATTAGACCATCACACAATCAATAATTCCATCATATTTAATTATATAAATTACTATTATTATTATTCTTACCAAATGTTGTTTTTGACAAAAAAATCTTTGTCATGCACTCAATCAAAAATAGAATAATATAACAATAATAATAATAATAATAATAATAATTTTAATAGTAATAATAATAGTAATAGTAATAATATTAATAAAAAATAATATTAGTAATTTATTAGAATAAAAAAAAATTAAATAATATTTATAAAAATTAATTAATTTAGTTTATTGTAGTTATAATATATATCACTTTATTTAAATTTGGAAAAATAGATAGTAGTTTCATTAATTTATTTGCCATAATAATATTTTTGAAAAAAAAAACAATAATAGACTCCTTATTTTTTATTTTTCCAAATAAAGTTTTAATTATGATTATTTTAGAGAAGTTTTTTGATCTATAAAATAATAATTTTAATCAATCAAAAATAACATGACTTCACTAAGGGCATCAATGTTAAAAACACAGTCTTCCATGACAAGAGCTACCTCTATCATCAATCTGAACAACTCTTGTTATGGATCCAGTTTCAACACTGCACCACTGTCTTCGATTTCCTCGTCGTCAGTTCACTCTGCAGTAAATAATAGCAACAACAGCAGCAGCGGCGGCATCAGCCACTATCGTTGTAACAGTCATGCAAATCTTCCAACGGCACCATCGATATCCAGTGGAATTGGTTCAATTGTACATAATAGTAGCAGTAGCAATGTTCTCAGCAGCTCGGCTGAGGTATCCGATTGTGGATCGAGTGGATTGATCGTCGGTGTAAGCTCACCGCCAACCTCTGCTCCTACCACCATCGTCACAACCACCACCAACACTCTGACAATATGCAACAACAATAATAACAATAACCATAGTAGTATAGATACATCCACAACAACTTCACAATCATCACCATCATCAACATCATCATCCAATAGCAGTCCTTCTTCACAAAACCCTAATAATATTAGTCGACCAAATACGCCACATTTGGCATTTAAAAATATGTTTTCATTTCATAATCCAATTACCACAACAACAAGAAGCAGAGCCGACTCTGTTGCCAATTCATTGAGTACCAATGTTGATATAGAAAATCCACAAGTTTGGAATAATCATCCATTAGTAATATCAGCAGGTAAATATTTAAAAATTAATTATATTTTTTTTATATACTAAATTTTATTTCTTATTTTTTTTAGATGATAGTTTAGTTGATCAAAATAAGAGTTTATTTCATAGATATAGTCTTCGATTACCAAGTAAATTAGAATCTGAATTCTTGGATCATCATTATAATTCTCAAATATTTTTATTAAGAGTAAGATAAAAAAGATAATATTTTATTTATTATTTATAAATTAATTTTTATATTAATATATTATTTTTATTATTATTTTAATTTTATTTTATTTAGATTACCAATTTAATAGGAATTCTTTGTGTATCATATGGTTTTACTAAACCAGCAATGTTTATGTTGATTGCTGTCAGAGTGTTGTGTTTTAATGTTTTTGCATTTTCAATATTCCTAAGTTTCCTAAAGAATAAGAATTTCTACAAACAGTCGTATCACCCACTCTTTTTGTTCTCATTTACAACATTTTTCATCACTATACTACTGGAGTACAAGTCTACCACCACCACCTATATGTTGTTTCTCTATACTGTTACCTTTAGTTGTCTTTATTCACTGGGCTGTCTACTATTTGTTTGGATGGTTGTTTTAAATTTAATGCATGCCTCTTGTTTCATTATATTCCTACTGATACAGTCCTCACTGGATCGAATCAATTTGATCTCCTACACCCTATATATTTTATCGATTTTCATTATGGGATCAAGTCATCTTTATGTTTTAGAAAAATCCAGAAAAGAGGTAATGTATAAAACCACCTAAAACTATTTATTTGAAAAAAATCAAAAACTAATAATTAATAATTATCTTTTTCAGAGTTTTGTTGATAGTAAAAGATTACAAAAGAAAGCAGAGAGTTTAAAGATTGAAAAAGAAAAATCTGAACAGTTACTCTCCAACATCCTACCGGATTTCGTTATAAAGATGATGAAGGACTATACTCCAACCGCCAATCTAGATATTCTGAATAATTATTTAACATCAACCAACAGTCCATTACCACCAATTTCCAAAGATTTTCCAGATTGTAAGATTGTTTTTAAAATACTTAAAATAATTAATACTAACAAAATTTTAATCTTTTTTAGGTTCAATTTTATATTGTGATATTGTCGAGTTTACCAGTTTAGCTTCAAGAGTGTCACCGGAGCAATTGGTTAGATTGCTGAATGAAGTTTTCACCGAATTCGATAAGGTAGTCGACTCTCACAAATGTGAGAAAATCAAAACCGATGGTGATGCCTATGTATGTGCCGGTGGTCTTACTATCGAAAACAATTTTCATTACAAAGCAATCGTTGATATTGCTATCGATATTTTAAGATTACCAATTTTATCAAATAATTGTTTAAATGTTCAGGTATGTTTACTATTATAATTATAAAAATACAATATTAATCAAAACAAATTATTTAGGTAAAAATAAGAGTTGGTGTTGCTACCGGATCTGTTATCGGTGGTGTTATCGGTTGTGAGAAATTCCAGTTCGATGTCTGGGGTGAAGCTATTGCCATGGCTCATACTCTGGAACAGAATGGTTCTGCCGGTCAAATTCATATCACTGAGAGAGGTCTTGACAAGTTGAACTTGGATGACTACGTCCTCAATGAGAATCTGGATTGTAGTCTCGGTGTAACAACTTATTTTATAAAATCATCCAAACATCAAAATCAAAATAATGGCGCCAATATTACAAGTAATGGTGCAACCATCAATATGAGTTTGGCACCTCCCCAACCAAATTTCTTTGGTAACCAAGATGAATTCACCAAGGAAGTCGTATCGTTTGATTCCACAACCGGTGAAAAGTCAACACATATCTCCATTGACACAACATCGTGCTCTGCTTCGTCGTCGTCGATGTCGTTGCCTTCCAGCACAGCTTCGACACCAAGAAACATGAGTATCAAGAAGCCACCAAGTCGAAAGAATGAAAAGCTCGGTGATATCATTCTGAGGCCAATCAGACATGGATTTTTCAGAAAAGAAGATATGATATCGCCTCCCAAGGAAGATGCCATCGAGAACACAGAGGTCGATCGTTATTTCAAAGAGTACACCAAGTTGAACCACTGGATCGTCCAGTTCCGTAATTTATTCGTCGAGATGGAGTACCATAAATATGTAATCAACAGTACTGTATTCGAGACGAAATTCTTCATTATAATCGGTGTGGTATTACATGTTGTGTTTTACTTGGACGACTATCTGATGGGATCAAATCCAGTGTTTGGTGCCAGAAGTATCTATCTCGCCATGGGACTGTTATTTATCCTTTATTTCGCCATGTCTTTCATCAAATTCTTTAAACGTGTCTATGTTTACCAAGTGATGTTCTTTTTATTGTTATTGGTATTTGGAATCACAACTATCCTAGAATTACTTCGTTATGATAATCCACTGGCTCGTTCTTCATTGACTCGCGTCTGTGCAACTTTATTCTATGTAAATGTATTCCATTCTTTAAATTTTATATCTGTAGCATTTTTAAATATATTTATTTTTGGTAAGTAATTAACATCATTATCCATAATTTATATATTAATAATTGTTATTTTATTTTTAGCATTCTTTTTCATATGTGCGTATTTCTTATCACCAAGTTTAACTCAACATCTTTATGGTACCGATTATATGGGCATAATAATTGTGTTGATCATCCAAATCTGTTCATCATACGGTATGAAACTAGGAATGAGAAGAGCATGGGTTATTAAATCCAAGGTTAAATATAAAGGATTGATTCTTCAAAAAGAAAGGGAAAGATCCTCGAGACTGCTTGGAAATATATTGCCCACCTCGATTTCCGAGAGATTGATGAAGGAAGGTAAAGGAAAAGGAAACGGTATGTTGATTGCCCAAAAGTATAGTCACGTTGCCATTATGTTTATCAACATCATTGGTTTCGAGAAGTTGCCTGTCCAATTGGAAGCATCCGTTATGGTGTCACACATGAACTACATATTCTCTATATTCGATGGTCAATTGGCGCGTTATGAACTAGAGAAAATTAAAACCATTGGTACCACCTATATGGTTGTGTCTGGTTTGAACACTTCACAGTCGCCAAAAATATTCCTCTCCAACATGGCGAATATGGCACTCACTGCCAAGGCCTATGTGAAGCATATCGACGAGAATCTCAATGTTCAAATTGGAATCAGTTTTGGTCCTTGTGTAGCCGGTTGCATTGGTATACAGCGTGCCAAGTTTGACGTATGGGGTGACACTGCCAATATTGCCTCGAGAATGCAGACCTCAGCGCCACCCGGAAAGATCCAAGTCACAAAAGAAGTCAGTAAGGTGCTGAAGCGTGGATTCTTCTTGGAGGAACGTGGTGTCATAAAGGTCAAGGGTAAGGGTGATATGATCAGTTACTATCTTACCGGTAAGCGAGGTTCAACCGACAGCAAGATATATGACAACGATGGTGGAATAGACCAACTACCAAACCACTGGAAACTTCTTCAATTCCCAAGTGCCAACAGTTGCAATAGTACACCAAATGAAAGCAATATCAACATCACCAACAACAATACTGACTTTACAAACAAAGAAACGCTCGTTGAGGTTAAATAATCAAATAAAATCCCAATCATTTATTTAGTTTTGTATAATATAAAAAACAAATTTTTATTATTAAATCATAGCAAAAATGCACTAAACCGCCATGTCGAGACGTTACAGTTTGCGATTTTTACACCGTAAAAGCTGTTTGTAATATGGCGGCCATTTCTGGCTTGTGCACTTTTTCTGTGTCTCAATATACATCTTTTTTTTTTTTTTGTTTATGAAGATTTTAGTATTTTCTTTATTATTGATAATTTATAGATTTCAAAAGTTGGAAGGAGTCTAAAAAATATAAATTAAAATTAGTTAAAATAAATTAAATACATTTAAAAGTTAATCCTTTTATTTCCGACTTACTTATTTTTTTTATTTCTTCATCTATCATTTCTCTATAGTAACTTTGGTATTGCGATGCTTGGAGTTTATCAACAATTGAACTGCGCAGTGTAGTAATGCGTTGATGAGCTTTTTTCAGTGCTTCATTGTCATTGAAATCTGTGGTTTCACAATAGTGTTGAACTGCAATTTCATACAAACGAGAAATAGTTTTGGTTAATTTGAAAATGATTTACTCTTGACATACTGGTTGAACATCTAAATATAAATATGTGGTAAATTAAATTAATTATTATTGTTTATTTCGATTTGATTTTCTACTTACATTGAAAATAAACACATCGTCATCATCAATTTTAAATGCAGGCAGATAGTAAATAATGATGCGACATTGTTCGAGTAACAGCAATGTATGATCATTCTTTCGATTCAAACTGACTTCAATGATACATGCAGCAATTGGTAGGAATTCTTCTTTACGTTGTTTCGATGTTTCCTCTTTGAGAATCAAAACAATCAACTTCAAACATGAAAGTCTAAAGTCTAAATCCTTATTCTTTCTAAATCTTTTCCATATTGGTTTTAATATATTCTGTTGTTCATCTATTATCTTTATAATTAAATATATTAGATGATTAATTATAATAATATTATATTACATTATATTTACCAATTTCATTTTTATGATTACGATAGAGATCTTTGATGAATTCAAAGAGAAGTGTGTTGAGATCATTACTATTCAATACAAGAAGGTCCAATGATTTCGAATGTATGTCGATCTTTGTAGTCAATGATAAATCATTCCAAATTGTATTTGTTTCATTCTCGATTTGAGAATCGATTTGATTCAAAACAAAGAAACAATCATCAACAATCTATTTATTATTGAAATGAATATGAATAAATATTGACTTTTGATAAATATAAATAAAATAAAAGTATAATTTGATTACATACTTGTTTATCAGTGTAATTTGAATTCAAGACACTGAATAGATCATTGATCAATTCATTTCTATCTTTATATTGGTGCAACACCTTTCTGGTGGTGTACCCATTCCATCGTTGAGACAGACGGTGTGAGGTCTCTGTGAAAGTATTTTGTGCATTGTTTTCTGTGTTTTTTCAATGTCGTCGGTTAGTACCGAGTAGTAATCTTTTCGATCCGGTCTGAAATGATTATAATATCTCTTTGCAAACTGATGATACATAAATGGATTGTTTAGATCGGTTCCTTTTCTAAATGGTTGGCTTGATGTTGTTTCAAATTGTTTGGGGAACACTTTTTCGATTCTCTTTAGTAGTTGTTTATTGTAGAAAACAATAGTATGGCTATGATAGTTTCTTGTTGCATTTCCCCATAATTCATCTAAAAGTAAATTGGTGTTGTGAATTGCCCTAACATAATAAATACAAGTTAATATTAATTATTTAAACTATCATTTACATTAAATCTTACAAATGCCATGAATTCTTTTTAATTTTGTTTGGATCTTCTTGTGGTGCTTTCCAATTTGAGAAATATAATGCTTGTCCTTTACAATTATTTAACCACATATGATCACAATAACCCCACTACTTTTTAATTTTTACTTTTATTATAAAATTAATGCGCATCTTCATGGATTCATCTTGGAGGAGCGTGGTGTCATCAAGGTCAAGGTAATGGGTGACAATACCTGTTAATCTCTCAGCGGAAGCGAGTTTTATATGACAACGTTGGTGGAACTGAAGGAAAAATAAAAAAATTAAAATTAGTTTAAATACTTTCATAAGTTAATCTCGATATTTCCAACTTACTTATTTTTTTTATTTCTTCAAGTAACTTGTTAGTAATTGTTCAGCAAAAGGTTTGATTGGTTGTTTTCGGTAGGAAAGTACATCAATAAAACCAATTATTTGTTCAATGAAGTCATGGTGTTCCTCCCAATTTTCATCAGCCTCTGAATCGTCTTCGAGAATATTGAAAAGGTTATTAATTAAGAATTCATAATAGGGTTGAATTCATCCTTACTGAACTGTGCCAAAAACATTGAGGTTGTGTAATCTTGTGATTCCGAATTTGTATATATATTAACTTTTTTTACTCGAGCAAAAAATGGCAACTACTATTATGAAATAATCATTTTCCCCATAAACAATGTGGAAAGTCATCTTTTTTATTTTTCGTGAAAAAATGTAACCTAGACAAGAAAATTAAACAGTTTTGAAAAGAAGATTTTAATATTTTTGTAAATTAAACCATCGATCACATTCTAGTTTTTATCTCCAAACAATCCTTTGGCTTGTTGTTAATTTTGAAAATTAATTTTAAACAGTTTTGAAAAGCAGATTTTTAATATTTTTGTAAATTAAACCATCGATCGAATTTAAGTTTATATCTCAAAACAATCCTTTGGCTTGTTGTTAATGTTTATGAAACATTTTTTGAAACTTGGTTCAATATTTATTTAAAAGGAAGTCAAATGATTACCAAAATAGAAGAAAAAGATATTTATTAGAACAAAAATGATTGAATTCAATGATTCAACCTTTTTACAAATTAATCGCCATCTACTTCTTACTATGCAAAGGAATAAATATCTTTTATACAGTATTGAAAAAAAAAGTATAAATACTGGAACATAATATTATGATTGTTCAATACAACTAAATTAAATTATTAAATTTATAAATATAATTACTAATGGAAGCCAAAAACAGTGAAATAGTTGCCCAAGAATTACCAGTTCAAAAGTTGGATGAATTGACTCTGATTAATGTAAAGAGTGAAGAAAACCTCGAAACTACTGGAGATGTCCAAGATCTTCTTATTCCAACACCATCAAGAAGTAGAATTATGAATATTATTGGTGATATTATCTCTGGAATGTTGGGAAACAGTAAGTATAATTATAATTTTAAGTAAAGATAGAGAGTTTTAATATTAATCTATTTTTTTAAAGTACCTGTAATTGGAGTAGTTGCCGCTGCTTTGTTTAATGATCTTTGGAGTCGTGCCTTCACCACCAATGACTCAGGAAGTGGTAATGTAGGTCCACAATTTGTCACTGAAGCAACATTCCTTCAACATATGGCAGAGTTTAGGGTTGAGATGGAGAATTTAATCAGACAAACTCTCGAAAATCATATCATCCAAACTTCCAATCATATGTTTAGAGTTATGAAGACAACATGTGATAGATATCACAGAGCTGTAGTCTGGTATGAGAGAATTCACAATTCAGACTGGAGTAACCTCAGTGATGAACAAATTCCATCGTATCTTAAGGAAGATGGTGTTCCAGGTCCAGTTCCAACCAACGACAGTGCCAATAATATGAGATTGGAAATTAGAACATCACATGCTTTAGCCAAAACCGAGATTGAGAGATGTCTGGATTATTTCTTGACAGTTGGAGCATCGGTCACCCAAAGACAAATTATGGTTGGACATATCGTTCAAACAGCTTTGTTCTATATTCTTATGCAGAGAGATATCTTTTTCAAAGGTCGTGAATGGGGATTCCCATCCCATATTATTGCTGCCGTTCCAGATGGAATTGAAAATGTAATTGACAAATCATTCTTTGGATTTGCCAATTACGCTACTCCATTCGCCAGCTCAATAATATCGAGACAAACTACACCAGATCTCTATATGATGTATTCTAGTTTTGCTTACCTTGATTTAAAGAGATTCCCGGGTGGTAGTCTTCATTTAAATATCAATGAAAGAGATTGGGTCTGTCAAATTCCAAGATTTTATGATAATGCTCCAAGCTTTAAGTTTGTAGTCAACCACTTTTTTGCAAGAATTCTTTCTGGACCTGCAACATGGCCAGTCAATCGTCAAGGTGCAATTCTAGATGGAGTCTACAATGTCGATTATCGTGGTCAAACTGCTCAATCCTTTATCATTAATAGAGCAAGCAGACCATATAATAGAATCATACTATTCATCAACTTTAATGGTCCTACTTTGGCTCCAAGAATTAGAGTACTAATTGATGGAGTTGTACACTTCCCTATTTCTAGAATCGCTCCATGTAAGGAAATTACTTTCTACGCAAACCTAAGACCATCAAATTATTTTGTATTCGATGTTAGATATAATATTGGAAGACATTCAACTATAGTACAAATTGATGGATTAATTCAAAATGAAACAACTAATCATACTGTTGTTCAATTCCCTTAAGGAGATTATTATCATTATTTGATTTCTTCATTAGATATCCTACTTTTCTTTTACAAATATTTTCTAAATCTAATACTTCTCAACTACAACCAAAATATATGTCAAAAAATTTTAAATTCTTTAAATAAAAAAATTTAATAGTTTTATTAAATTTAAATATCGACGTCGGTGGGGTTTAAATGATTTTTAACATATACTTTATTATTGTTGTATTATTAGATCGATAAGAGTAAAGTGAGATAATATAGATAGATCGATTAGTACAAGATGTCTATTCCAATCAGGTTTCAAAAGTGTAAAGGAATCTAAAAATAAATAATTAAAATTAGTATAAAATCTAAAAGTTAATACTTCCAGTTATATTTCCAACTTACTTATTTTCTCAATTTCTTCTTTTATAATATCTGACTTGTAATATTCTTTTTTAATCGAAGTTCGGAGTTTATTAACAATGGAACTATGCAGTGTTGCTATGTATTGAAGAGCTTTTTTCCAATGCTTCATTGTCATTGAAATCTGTGGTTTCGTTGTAGTGTTTAACTGTTGTTTCATACAGACGAAAAATTGTTGAAACTGAATTTTCTGTATGATAGGGATGGTCGATGTAATTGTAGAGTGCAGTGAACAACTGTTCGATATATGGTTGTATTGATGGTTGTGTTTGGTTGTTGGAAATATTTAGATACTTCTCAAATGTTTCTATGATGGTATCTAACTTTTGTTTAGCAGCTGAGTTTCCAATTCGTATGAATGTTGTCAAATTGTAAAATATTCTTTTCTAAACGATTGGATGACTCTCTTTCATGTTCAATAATGTGTCCAATATCTCGGTGGTATGTTTTTCTGTTGGGGGTTTATCCAAGTTTAATAACTAGCCATCAATAGATATTGATCTCTTACCTTACGATTGGTTCTGGATAAGTAAAGTATTTGGAAATCGATTTAAAAGCACTATAGTCGTAATGATATGAGTGAAATGAGGTTTCTTTAATATATAAAAAATATTTACCAACATAAGTTAACTCTTTGATAATGATAGATTCACCAATCCAGCCAATTTTTTCCAATCACTAGTTTGAATGACTGGATCTCAAAGGTCCTTATATTTTTGGTACAGCTCTTCTTTGCCTGATAAGTAAATGAATTTAAAAATTTGTTTATACTAGGGGAAAGAGTATATTCATACTAAATTAAATAAATTAATATTTCTGAAAAAATAGGACCAAAATATATTAACTTTTAAATTACCTCTGATTCCCATTGTTGTACATCTTTATCGTTCGTCTTTAAATATTGTGAGAAAAGACAGTTCAAGTATTTCTCTTTGAAATCCTGAACATACTTGGCGTTGTAACTAATAGCTTCCCACAAATAATCAAATATAAAAGATCATCTAATTGTTTTGTTTAATAATGGTTATAATAGTTTTAAAGAAAATAAATGATTAATTAAAATAAATCTAGATATATCCAAGATAAATAAACTTACATATGTATTTAAAATTTGAAGAATCAGCCAACTTTAATAATTTATGTAAATAGTAAATAATGATGCGACATTGTTCGAGAAACAGCAATGTATGATCATTCTTTCGTTTCAAACTGACTTCAATGATACAAGCAGCAATTGGTAGGAATTTATCTTTACGTTTCGATGGTTCCTCTTTGAGAATCAAAACAATCAACTTCAAACATGAAAGTCTAATATCTAAATCCTTATTCTTTCTAAATCTTTTCCATATTGGTTTTAATATATTCTGTTGTTCATCTATTTTCATTATTTTTAAATTTAAATATATAATTTGATTATTAGGTTTTATGAACATTAGTTTAAAAGATATAAAATCAATATATTTACCAATTTCATTTTTATGATTACGATAGAGATCTTTGATGAATTGAAAGAGAAGTGTGTTGATATCTTTGTAATTCAATGCAAGAAGATCTAAAAATTTAGAATGTATGTCGATCTTTGTGGTCAATGATAAATCATTCCAAATTGTATTTGTTTCATTCTCGATTTGAGAATCGATTTGATTCAAAACAAAGAAACAATCATCAACAATCTATTTATTATTGAAATGAATATGAATAAATATTTACATCTGATATAAATATATAAATAAAAGTAATTTTGATTACATTCTTGTTTATCAGTGTAATTTGAATTCAAGACACCGAATAGATCATTGATCAATTCATTTCTATCTTTATATTGATATCTCTTTCATTGATTGTTTTGATAAGTTGATTACAATCAAACATTCATTTCTTACTTATTATTTCTTTTGTTGTTTGATTTTGTAATAAATGATTGTTTCCTCTAATTTTAACTTATTCATTTTTATATTTATTATCATCAGAGTTTTTCCAAAACATTCCCGCCATAAATTATTATTATTTAACTGTTTGTAAAAAGGTAAATGGAGTAAACTTAACAAAATGTTATTAATAGTATTAAATTTTTGGAAATGAAACTTTTTTTTTATATGAGAAGTGCAATGGAATAATTTTTGATCAGTATTTTTCAAAAATTAGTGGGGTTAAAGTGATCAGAGTGGTTTTTTTTATTTTATTAGAATTATGGTTACAAGAAAGAGCCAGTTTTGTTTTGTATTTCAAAAATTATTTCATTGCAATTCTCATATGACCGTTAATATATTATTATTATTAAATCGTTGTACGTATAAGAAAATAAACAAAGAATTTATAGATAAATCAAATCATATAAACTTTTAAAACAAAAAAAAAAAAAGAAGATCAGCAAGCATCATGCTGACTTTACAAACAAAGAACTAATCATATAAAAATCCAATCATTTATTTAGTTTTTTTATTCTAAAAACTTAGAGTTTTTAGAAAGAGATTTATTTCTCAAGTTGTGTTTGTTTAATCTTGAATGATTAATTCAATAAACAAAATCTTTGCATAACGTTTCGAATCATCAAATGGATCGGTGATGAATGTAATTCTTTCAATATCCTTCATCTTTTCAGTGTAAGTCATACCACTCTTAAATGTCTCTGGGTTCATCATCAACATTAATCCTGGAACTTGTGCAATGCCCATTTCCTCCTTGATTGCTGGTATAGGTTTTTCATTTCTTCTATAATGTTCGAATGGCATCATAGACATAATTTCAGCCTCTCTGTTTGTGGTCCATGAAATTGGAAGATTAGTGAAACCACTATCATATTCACCAACGAAACGAATTTGAACGGTTCTCTTTTTGGGAAGGATAACTGTGAGTGCAGCAGAAATACCTGACATGGTACCTTTGCAACCGGTTATTGGCTCTTCAACATAAGACATATTACGATAACCACGAATATCTTCAGCAGATGTTTCCGGTCTAAAATTGATGCAATCAATTCTAAAGATAAACGGTCCGGTATGCTCTGGTACCTTGCATTCTGGACATTGTGGACCCTCAACCTCACGAAGACACTTGGCTACATTTGGCATTTTAACGGGTGCCTCAATCAATGGGATTGGATAAAGGTAACGATCACTCTTTAAGAGTAGATTGAGAGTTTTCAAGTCGACTCCTTTGGCTTGAGCTCCATCACGAACATTTCTAGAAAGACCTCGGGCAATGTTCTTGAGAGCTGGCATAATTTCTTCATGCATAGTCTGTGCGAATGATGGAACAGCATCAATTTTATCAGTTGCTGGTTTACCAATAACAAAAATTGGTTTAATTCCTAATTGATACCAGAATGCCTATTGTCAATATTTAAATTAATAAATTAGATATCGTTTTTTAAATAAATATTTTAATTTCTAATGTTTAAAACATACCTCTTGAAGTGTTAAAACTGCAGTGTAAATTTGAAGTGATTGAATATAGTATCCAATGGTAAACTTGATATATTCTTCGGAATCACAGAATTCATGAAGTGAGAATGCTTTGTCACTGATCAATGCCAAATCAATACGAACGGCCTCTTGAACTTGTTCATCGGCACATTGTTTTTCAGCAAATTGATGTTTAAGAGCATTGATATGAGTACCAAGAACTTTACAAGATTTCTTCAATCCTTTCAAGAAAGCTTCACAGACTTCAGTCCATTGTTTGACCTCACTATCTTTGATCTTTCCAGCAACAGCGGCCAACATTTCTTTTCTTAGCTTGTCCAACTCTTCTTTGAGTTTTTCTTTGGTAACAACATTTGATTCAGCAGCTCTCTTCCAAAAGAGAGAGAACACTCCTTGCAAGATAGGTCCAACGACAGGAATCACACCACTAAATAGTAACAAAAATTTTTATTAATCTGGATTAAAAAATATTATTGTTTTTTAATTAACTTACATGCATGCATTAACCATAATACCAACATCTTCTTTGTCAGGTTCAAAATGGGCAATGACTTCGAATGGATCTTTAATATCCAATGCAGCACATATCATATTGATTGGAATGATATTCATTGGATTTTCTTTAATCTTGTCAAGGATTCTATCACCAGCACCTCCAGCCAGATCCCTAAGAGTAGTGGAGTTATATGTTTCAGTGCCAGGTACTGAGGAAGCAGACATTTTATTGTTTTAGAGTTTAGTTTTATAAATTAATGAAATAAAAAGAGAAATGATTAAATTTAATAAAAAACTTTTCATTATTTATACCTTTTTTTTTGATTTTATTTTAAAAATTAATAAAAATAGAAGTTTTGGAGAAGTTATAAATCAAAAAGAAAATTTTGTTAATATTTAGATTTTTAGGTACTATCTAATATGATATAGGCTACATTTTAAAAAATGTAATATAAATTCCCAAACTCCAGTTCGCACTTAGTATGAAATTCACAGCAATTTTTTATTTAAATGTAGCCTATTTCATATTAGATAGTGCCTAATCATATGTGTTATATTTAAGTTTTGTTTACAAACACGAAAACATCAATTTTTTAAATTAAACCTATAGACAAAATTACAAATTTAATCACCTTGACACAATGAAATGGGTGATTTAAATAGAACACACTCATACACAAAAAAAAAATGATTTAAATTGTGGAATTTCATTTTATGCCTCCCCAAAAAATGAAAAAATTTTGCACAGCTTTTATGTGCATTTTCGCATTATTTTTGAAAAAAAAAAAAGTTTTACCAAAAAAAACCCTATAAAATGAAATAACACAATTTAAAGTTAAAATATAAAAGTCTTTTTCTTTAAGTTTATAGAATCTTTTTTTTTTGATTTAAATGTTTTATACTATATTATTGATAATTCATAGGTTTCGATAGTTTAATGGAATCTAAAAATAAACAAATTAAAATTAGTTAAAATAAATTAATTTAGTTACAAATTACAAAGTTAATATTTTCAACTTACATAATGTTTTAATATGTTCTTCAAACATTCTTTTTAATGTATTTTTTGGTTTTCACTGTTTGGAGTTTACCAACAATGGAACTGCGCAGTGTTGCTATGTGTTGGTGAGCTTTTCTCAATGCTTCATTGTCATTGAAATCTGTGGTTTCGTTATAGTGTTCAACTGTTGTCTCAAACAAACGTGAAATTGTTTTAGCTGATTTATTTGCATAAGAAGGATGGCTGAAGAACTTATAGAGTGCAGTGATCAATTGGTCAACATAAGGTTGGATTGATGGTTGTGTTTGGGAGGAAAGGTAATTAATATAGATAATAGTGGTATCAAAATACTCGTGTGCATTATATTCAATATTCCCATCTGGCTCGCATCCGAGAATACCGATAAGGTTGTCAATGAAAAATTCATAGTATGGTTGGAATTTTTCTTGAAGGATTACTGCAAACAAATACATAGAACATGTGAAATATTTTGATTCCTTGGTGGCGCAAGGTGGCAAATACTTCTTTATGATTTCCATGGCTTCCAACGAGTTTTTGAAATCTTCATCAAGAGATTCATGAACGAACGATTCATCCATAGACTTATCATTTGCTTCATCATTTGATTCGTCCATAGATTCATCAATTGATTCATCAACTGAATCATTATTTGATTCGTCCATAGATTCATCAATTGATTCATCATCTGAATCTTCATTTGATTCTAGACTGACTTCGTAAATCGATCTATGAATGAGCTTACTGATTGCTAAAAGAGCTTGGCCAAGTACTTCACTACATGAAACGAATCGATCGCTTTTAATGATTGACATGAGGAGTGAAAGATATGATTTGGCACGAGTGGAAATTCTATCAAAATGGAAATCGGCCATAATTCTAATGAAATCTATAACACCTAAAACGATGGGTCTTGGCTGCTCGAGAAGATTTAGATACTTCTCAAATGTTTCTATGATGGTAACAAACTTTTCTTTAACAACTGAATTTTCAAGCTTAATGAATGTTTTCAAAATGCTAAATATTCTTTTCTGAACAATTGGATGACTCTCTTTCAAGTTCAATAATGTATACAATATCTCGGTGGTATCTTCTTCTGTTGGGTTTTCACTATGGATTAAACTATTAGCCATCAATAGATATTGATCTCTTACAATTGGTTGTGGATGAGTAAAGTATTTGGAAATAGATTTAAAAGTACTATAATACTGGTATTAGGGAAATGGTTTTACTTTATTAATAATAAAAAATAATATTTACCCAATAAAAGTTAACTCTTTGATAGTTTCAGGTGAAAAGAATAATGATAAATCCATCAATCCAGCCAACTTTTTCCAATCACCAGATTGAATGACTTGATCTCTAAACTCCTTATATTTTTGGTAAGGTTCTTCGCCTGATGAAATAAGTGAACTTAAATGTTCGCTTAAATCAGTAAGATCATATCCTTTCTAAATTAAATTGATTAATATCTTCTTAAAAATATAAATATATAACTATTAAATTACCTCTGACTCCCATTGTTGAACATCGTTATCATCCAACTTTAAATATTGTGAGAAAAGACAGTTCAAGTATTTCTCTTTGATATCTTGAACATACCAGAGATTGTATTTGATAGCTTGCGATATATAATTAAATACTAAACAATCAACTAATTATTTTGTATAATAGTTTTAAAGAAAGTAAATAACTAATTAAAATAAATCTAGAGATATAAAAGATAAATAAACTTACATATGCAATGAAATCTTGATGAATCAGCCAACTTTAATCTTTCTTCAAAGAAATTGTTGAAAATTGTTTGGTTGAATGATTTACTCTTGACATATTCATCGAACATCTAAATATAAATTAAATTAATTAATATTGTTTATTTCGATTTGATTTATCATACTTACTGTGAAAATAAACTCATCATCACCATCTATTTTAGGGTCATCATAATAGTAAAAAATGATGCGACATTGTTCGAGAAACAGCAATGTATGATCATTCTTTCGATTCAAACTGACTTCAATGATACAAGCAGCAATTGGTAGGAATTCTTCTATACGTTGTTTCGATGGTTCCTCTTTGAGAATCAAAACAATCAACTTCAAACATGAAAGTCTAAAGTCTAAATCCTTATTCTTTCTAAATCTTTTCCATATTGGTTTTAATATATTCTGTTGTTCATCTATTATCATTAATTTAATGGTAATTAAATAAATATGTTTGGTGATTAGTTTATATGATTATAATATTTAGATAAACTAAATATAATTAATTTACCAATTTCATTTTTATGATTACGATAGAGATCTTTGATGAATTCAAAGAGAAGTGTGTTGAGATCATTGCAATTCAATGCAAGAAGATCCAATGATTTCGAATGTATGTCGATCTTTGTGGTCAATGATAAATCATTCCAAATTGTATTTGTTTCATTCTCGATTTTAGAATCAATATGATTCAAAACAAAGAAACAATCGTCAAAAATCTATTTGTTATTGAAATGAATATGAATAAATATAAACTTTTGATAAATATAAATATATAAATAAAAGTATAATTTGATTACATACTTGTTTATCAGTGTAATTTGAATTCAAGACACCGAATAGATCATTGATCAATTCATTTCTATCTTTATATTGATTCAACACCTTTCTTATATCTCTTTCATTGATTGTTTTGATAAGTTGATTTAAATCAACGTTCATTTCTTACTTATTACTTCTTTAGTTGTTTGGTTTTGTAACAAATGATTGTTTCCTCCAAATACCTTTCATTATATACTGATTCATTTTTTAATAATCATTATCATCGGAGTTTTCCTAAAACTTTCCCGCCATAAATTATTGGTTGAACTGTTTATGAAATGGTTAAAGTGGTGTAAGCCTCACGACATGCAGGATCATTTTTTGGTTTTTATTCTGCCATAGAATTGAACTTTCCCGCCAAAACTTTGGTAAAAACAAACAGGAGCTAAACTAAAATTTTTTAAATCGACTGATAAAAAACAAAAAAAAAAATAGAAGAAATAAATAATATCCTTATATATTAATGATGTTCATGAAAAAATAAAAAAAATGACCCAAATTTTGACCACATTGTTTAAAAATTTTTTTTAGAATTTAATTTTGGGTACTTCCAATGGGTTTTAATCAAATAACAATGTGGTAATTTTTTAATTTATAAAATCATTAAAAACATATATATTTGTATAGCATTCACACACTCAGCACAATCATCATTTAATTTACCACACTTTTTATATATTATTTATTTATTTATTTATTTATTAAATTTTGTACTATTAGTTATATTTATTATTTTTAATAAATCTTGATCAAACAAAACATTCAAATATAAACAAAACAGAATAATTAACATTAAATCACTTGTCGAATAAGAAACAAAAAAAAAGAACTTAAGATAAATCAAATCATAATTATATATATATATTCATTCGTTCAAATCAAAAGTTTAAAACAAGTTAGAAAAAAAAAAAAAATGAAGGATATATGGAAGGCAGCTAAAAAGGGTGATGTTAAAACAATCAAGAAATATGTGCCTTCAACAATCAAAGTTGATCAATTAGATAAAGGTATGATAATCAATCGATCATCAATCTTTTGTTAAATTGTAAATTGATATTAATATTAATATTATTTAAAAGAGGGTAGATCAGCATTACATTGGGCAATTGAAGGTGACCAACCTGAAATAGCAATCTATCTAATGGATAACGGTGCAAATATAGAACTTAAAGATCCAAAATATCTTGAAGCCGTATGTATTTTCAAATGTCGTAAGATAATACAACTTGTTTATTGATTGTAAAAGTAACTTTTAATTATATATAGCCTATAGTTGTATCACTGAAAAAAGCTGTTACAGTAGAGAAACAAGAGGAAATTGCTATTATGTTGTTAAAGAAAGGCGCGAATCTATCATCAGAGAGTAAGGATCACAAATCGATAGATCGTCTGTTAGAGACGGTACCAAAGCGATTCCAGGTCACCTGGAAAGAAGTTTACCAAAGGAAATATAATAAAACAACGATTCGTCCAACTGCTCAATCATCACCGAACCTCTCTTCAACGATCAACACTCAAATGAGTTCAATTTCCTTGTCAAGTTCGACACCCAATGCAAATCTAAGTGGATCAGCTGATTCCATTCCTCAGGCGACATCACAACACTCACCACAGCAACAACCACCACAAACTATATCATCAGCCAAACCAGCTAGTTTCTCACCACCCTTGAAGCCATTAGCTGTAGGTGTTATTTCCACTGTTGCACAAGCTCCGGTTGTCAGTGCATCCGGTAAGACGTATGTGCGACCCATCCAGCTGGATGTGGTTCCGCGTTCATTGTTGGCCGATGACTTTTCCAATGTCAAGGACATCAAGATTCTCTGGATGGAAATTGTCTACAAACTCTCAATAGTCTCTATTTGCTCGGAGAAGATTCGGTATGACGATATTTCGCGTGCGGTCGACGAGTGTGGAAATGTGTTGGCTCACTTCATTCCGATCATTGGCGACGCCAACAACAATTCGTTCATGGAGAGCGCCAAGAATCAAGAGGCAGTCGCAACAATCAATGAACGTGTGAAGAACGTTCGCGATGGCATCAAATTGCGATTGTTCAATCGAATCGAACAGTCAGAGGTGGTCCGACTGGTGGCTGCGCTGACCGGCTCGCTCCAGTGGCTCTACCAATGCTGGTGGGAAACAACACTGGAGGATATCAATCGGAGCATAGCCGAGTGTGCACTGGCATGCAAACTGGTGATGAATGCCATTACCTATCGCACACCCGTGCCCAACGGCATACTGACAAACACCGCCAAACTCTACGCTCAGGTGAGTTCGCGCGTCTTTGGCTGTCGCTCGCCGGCGCTGGCGCGTCGACTCTCTGACTCGTGTCTGCTGATATCGCGAACTTTCAAATCGTTCCTGGTTCTCTCGATGCTCGGCGAAGCAGACTCACAGAAATCACCAGAGAATCTAATGACGCTGGGCAAGATCATAGCGGAGCAACTGTCGTCCATCAAGAATACCACGGGCTCAATGGTGATGTCCAAGGTGACACCGAATCTCGACGGCGATATCGAGCGAGAGCTAGTGGAGAGCGCAGCGAAACAACTGAGAGGATCGATCGATTTCTACAAGTCCAACAGCAATCAACAGTCTTTTACGCTGCCGAACGAAGGCACTGTTCTGCCGCTGTTGGCATCGATTCAAAAGTCGATTCAATCGCTCGTTATCTACTCGACGACCGAGCACGATCTTCAGATGGTGATCCCCGCACAAATGATTGCACAGGATATCAATGAGATTAGGAATATCTTTACGCAGTTCCAAGCGGATCCCTCACAGAACACACTCTCCGAGGAACTCAATGAACAACTCACCACTACACTCGACAGTTGCTTCATCTTTACGACACAACTACTCTTTACGGTATCATCGGTGATCTGTCACAATCGTATACTCGATATGTCGCAAGTTGGATTTGCAGTGCGAGGATTATCATCATGTTGTTGTGTTTTATTAGACTCTTTTTGTTTCTAACAAACTAACTAACTATAGTGTGTTCATTACTTAACAGTAACAAAAACAACCATTTGAATTCAAAGAAATTAAAATAAATGTTTACACCACATATTAATATTATTTTTAAACAACTATCATCATTGGACAATCAAAACTCAAACTCAAATTTGCAATTTAATATTTTAAATTTTTTTTTTTTTCATTTGATTAAATGATTTTTAATTAATTTGAGCTTCAAAAGTTATAAAGTTAACATGGAATCATTTCAAAAGATATCAATGATAGAAACAGATAATAATCATAAAGTTACTAAAGATAATGAACCTTTAGATTCAAATAATATTAATAATATTGTAGATAAAAGTAACAATACTCACAATGATAAAGATATTGATATTGATATTAAAATAGAACACACTGAAATAATAGAAAATAATATATTTAGTGTAGATCAAAATAATGATAAAGAAGTTATTATTATTGATAAAAAAGATAACAACCAATCAGAAGTAGTAGTAGTAGTAGAAAGTAATAATGATGTAGATAAAGATAAAGATAAAGAAGAAATAAATGAAATCAAAGATGTGAATAATAATAATAATAATAATATTGATTTAGAAAATGATAAAGAAAGTATAGTTAAAATTGAAAATAGTGAAACTATAGATAATAATAATAATAATAGTAGTAGTAATAGTAATAGTAATGTTGATAATGATAAAGATGATAAAGATAACAAAGTAAATAATAATGATGATATCATTGAAATTAATATAAATAATGAGAGTAATGTTGATAATAATAATAATAATGAAACAAGTTATAATAAAGATATAGTTTTAAAAGTAGTTGATGATAAAGATGAAAAGAAAAGACTATATAATAATATACACCATCAAGATCCAATCTATACTGTTTTAAAGCAAAAAGTGTTGTTTAAATTGATTGTTTCCAAAATGAAAAGATATGCCGTTCCCTATTTTGCACCAGGCTATAAATATCATAATTTCAATTGCCTCTCGGTCATTGTCGACAAATCTCGTTTCAATCTCATACCCTATCGATTGAAATTGAATCATCCAATCACTGTTACACCTTCTGCAATTACGTAAGATTAGATTGGAATATTGAAAGAAAATGACTTTATTACATTATTGATTGTTAACATTTATTATTATTATTATTTTACTTTTTTATATAGTTCATTTGTTAGAAAATGTAAAGATATAAATATATTCAGATTGATTTACAAAGAAAAAAGAGAATACTTCTTGGAACCACATCTTCTCTATGTTGCAATTGATAATGGTTCGCTGGAGATCTTTAGGATTCTCGCCAAACAAGTGTATCCAGTGAAATTCTCACGAAGTTTCAACTACTCTTTGTATCGCTCGAAGAACAAAAATATCATTGGGTATGCAAGAAAGCGATCGAGCAGTATCTATCTCTTTCTGCTCAGTGAACCGTTCTACAATGAGATGGGTCAGGTGATTGTGGACGAGTACTACGACCACTACTCGGAGGCGGTCGATATGGTCAGACGATTCAGTGGCGATGAGCTGCTAGATATTATTAAGCACGGTCCTGAATTGCTCTCGAGAATGATTGTCAACATCAAAGCTAGGATGCCATATACCGGAATCATTGCCAGAAGCTGTAACCTCGAGCTGATAGGAAAAATGTTTCCCGGTTACGTTTGGAACAACCATCAGGCTGTCTCTTCGATGCTGAAATATCAGAGAGACAATCCCGACAGGAATATCGATGCCATTCTCGATACTATGATTCACTTTGCACCAAAGAACTTTGGCAATATCGACAAGATCGAGGTGTACGAGACGGCAATGCGAAATGTTCGTGAGTCGTTCGATACCGCTTTGTCGCTTGGCATCGTTTGTTCGACGCTCATGATCCCGACACCTCTGGTACTGGCGGTATTCGAACTGGCTTCGCGTTTCGCGATTCATTTCGATCACCCTCCATCAGGCCACTGCAGGTGGTTCGAAGAAGTAATTAAATATTGTGACGCCGGTATCATTCCATACGTTTCCAATCGCAACACGCATGCTACCTACCGTGCTATCATGCAATTCGGTACTGTGGATCAATTGAAAACCTTTTTCATGCTTCATCCGAATTTCACTAGAATTGGGTTGTACAGAGGTAAAAACAATTTTGAAATGATTCAATTTATTATGGCGAAATTTCCAAACTTTCGAAAATATGGCCAGTACAGCTATGTTTCATCATTGAAAGTGTTGGACACTGCAGGCCCAGATGTGCTCAAATATCCACTAAAGTTCAACTATGATGATCCTCAACTGATTGAGAAGGTGATCAGAATGTGGTGCGTTGATAAAGTCCCCCTCCACATGGAAAACACCGAGTATATGATGCTAAACCTTGCCAGACGTCCTGAATATCTTTATTTGGTCGATATGATCTACACTTTAGTGCCAGAGAACAGATACAACTACCTAGTTCGACTGCCACTCAGAATGTATTCAATCGAATTTTCAAACGCTGCACTCTTCAACTACATGGTGGAGAAGCAGATCTTTGCTGTGGACACCGACAACCTATTGAGAATCGCCAACATTGGAAATGCACAGTTCTTTGAAGACATCAAAAAACTATTGACCGAAAGACAGATCGATATACTAGAGGTGAAAGCACAGCACTTTGGATCGTTGGATTTTTTGAAAACCATTTACAAATATCGAAAATGCCTGGTGACTCGTCTAGGTTTTGGTGATAATTCAATAGCGGAATACTATTATCAACAAAACAAACTGTCGTTGCATTTCAAGAGTTTGATGGGCACTCCCATTTCACTCAACATAGATCTCCTCGAGTACATGATGAACAAAATGACTCAAGAGGAATACGATAAAATGTTGGCAAAGTTCTTTGTCAATGCACACAAAGAAAACTTGGATTTCTTCAACTATGCAATCAAGATTGGTGCCTACCTAAATATAACAGAGTTTGCTCGTTCCAAAATAACCTATGGGAACGACTATTCAAGAAAACAATTATTACTTCAATACCGTCCACCAACTCTAAAGAAAAATCCTGTAGGAAGACCAAAGAAGAAAATAGTGAATACTCAATAAACAAACGTACCTTTCCAATTATCATAATAATAACAAATTTATCATTTATTTAAACTATGTGATCGGTTCTTTGTTTGGTGATGATCTAAAACAAAACATATTAACTAATTATTATAATAATAATAATGATGATAAAGTTTATTCATATTGATCCTCAAATTGATTTTCATATGGTACCAATCCTGCTAGTTGCTGAGCTCTTGGTGTAAGAGTTGGTAGTCTTCCCTCATCATATCTGAATTTATTGATGACATCGCTGTCTCCAAAGGTTCTTGGATTCTTGGCAAACATTTTGATGTTTTCAGCTGCCCAGTGAGATGTCATTCTCTTCTCGTTGAAACAATTGATTTTTTTGGCTAGATCGGCCTCCGATATCAATGATGCTGGTTGATAAGAAACGTAAACTACCATACGGCATTTATCTGAAGTTGGGGCACATGCATAATGAATGGTTCTCGAATCCCAAAGTACGATATCACCAATATTACAGTTTACTTTGATCTTTTTGCAATCTTTGAAATAACTTAGTTCGTTAGGTTCAACCTCAAACTTGTACCAATCGCCCTTTGAATCTATACCAGTCTCTGTGAAATACTGGTCATGTTTCAGATGTGATCCTTGATAAAGAATCAATCCACCATCGTTATCTTGACAATCATTCAAATTAAGGAAACCCTGTACACATCTAAATCCAAATTTATTACTTCCCCTAAAAAAATAAGTAATTGCGAAAAAGTAATTAATATTTTGTTTGGATTCCAACAAAAGATTTAAATATAATATTATTAATACTTTACTGATCAAAGTGATACCAATCTTTATCTTGTTTCTTTACGGGCTTCGAAAGATTTCCTCCATCAAAGCTTACTAATAATTGATCTGTATTGTACACCTGTGTAAAGACATCGATGATTGGTTGTTCAGATCTTATATCCCATACGAATTGATTCTGTCCAAATGCATAGTTTTGTAAGATACCATGAATACTACTTGGCCAACTTCCTGTCTCCCTATTAATTCAATTTAATTTATTATAGTTTAATATTATTAATAACTAACTATTGATTAATTGTAAAAAATAGTTTTTATATATTACCATGATTTTTTACTGTTTCTCTTTACACCTGTATTGAAATTCTCTATCCAATCCCAGAATGAATCACTATATACCTTACAACGTTCTGTTGGTATAACATCTCTAACAACAGCCCAACCATTATGATAGAGATGCTTTCTCCAATCAGGCCAATCATCTCTGTAAGTGTTACAAACACTCTCCATGTTATCTTTGGTGATTCTTTCACCAACATTATTGGAATCAGTTGAATTTGTGGTGGTAGTTGTAGTAGTTGTTGACATTTTCTAAATTATTGTTTAATGCTTTTACCAACTTAGCTTCAATTTATATAAAAATTAAAAAATTAATGAATTCCTATCAATTTCCTAAAAAAGTTAAAAAAAAAAAATAATTTTGAAATTTCTTGGTCAAATTAAAAAATCATCAAATTAGCAAATGTGATTCATCGGTTGTCATGACTTTTTTGTGGGTTTCGTTCGGTTTGTTGATAATTTTAGCAGAAAACATTATTCAAATCAGATATTAATCTTTAATTTAAATACAAAAATATTTATTCTTTCTTTAGTAGTATATTTTTGATATTTCTTTCCAATTGGTGGTAATTATTTTGTTTTGTTATTCATTTTTACAATTTTCTCTGTTATTTTAAACTTTTTTAGTCCATTCCTAAAATATTGAGAAATGTAATGTAATGAATGATTAGAATTGATATTTCTTAATATTTTTGATTCCAAACATTCTAAAGCAATACATACATTATGATTTAATTTTGTTAAATCAGTCTCAGTTGCTACAATCTTTAGGTATTTTGATAAAAATAATAATACATTGTCTGATTGTGACCGTGGTTCTTTTCTTTTAAACGCTGGAATGTGTACACCATTCTTTGGATTCATTGCAAAATTCTTACTTAAATCATCAACCTATAAATAAAAATAAAAAATGATAATTGTCATTTAAATTAATATACTAATCCAAACAGATGTGCTTGCTTTTCCTATCTATTTACATGTAAAGTGTTTTGAGCTGAATAATATTGGCCAAGTGTTTTATGACTCCAAATGATATCCAACGCTTTAACTTGGTGTTTGATTTTAGTTCTATCTTTACTTTTACCTGGTACCGGTCGATATGTAGTTACTGAAAACATCAATGTCTGATCAAGAACTAAATGATAATCATTTAGAATAGGAAAATATTAAAAATTAATAGTTAATTTAATTATTAAACCTTTCAAACAGATGCGGTTTGATTAATGTTATTACATACCAAAACCTATTTTAAAGTTTGGGTTTGTTAATAAACCTAATTCTGTTAATTTAATTTCAATCCATTTCCAGCTTGTTTGTGACCAAATCGCAATATCGTAATCCTCGTATGATGATTTCAAGAATTCCTCAAGGTAAGGTCTTTTCATATCTGTTGTTTGTTGTTCCAATTAAAAAAATAGTTTTGGTAAGTCAAATTATTATATCTATATCTCCAGAATTGGATTAACAAAATTAATTAATTACTCGCTACATCTTGATCTTTGAAATCGAGAATGGTATGATCCAGATCGAGTACCAATAGTTTCTTGTTGGTGCGTGGTTGATTGATGACAGAGATCTCTGCTTTGGCACGATATTTAACGAGTTTGTTTTGATTCTTCTCGAGATGTGATATTTCATCAGAGTCTGGAATGTAGTCGAATTCGAGATCGTTGAACACATTCTCATTCTCCACTGGCAGCTGTACGATAATGTTTGCCTCTGGTGTGCCCATCATGATGATATTGTGATTCGCCGGTATATTGAGAGTACCAATGACCGTTTCATCGGGTGGTAGCATTCCCTTTGATAATCCCAGTATCTTTTGACGCTTGATCAGTACGTTCGTAAGTGATTCCAACTTTCTCTTCAAGTCGGCTATGGTTTCACTACGCTCGACAGACACTCTATACTCTTTGCCACTCCATTTTGCACAAATATTAACCAATTCCGCTTCTTTTGGTTTCTCTTGTTGCAACAACTCCTCAGTAGTAGTAGTAGTAGCAGCAGCAGCAACAACAACAACGACACTCTTTGTGCATTCTATTTCTTTCTTAAGTGGTGATGAATCGATAATGATTGTGCTTGCACCTTCCTTGATAAGAGTGGTAGTTGTTGACATCGTTGGGGAATCTTCAACACCACCTGTAATTGTAGTAGTTGATGATGATGATGTTGTTGTTGTTGTGGTAGTTGTTAAACAACTACTATCTTGATTATTATCTTGTGATATCATTTTAACTTATCTTATAGTTTAATTATATATATACATTTGAAATTTTATATTAATATATTGGTTTTTGTTTTCTTTATGATTATTTATTATTATTATTATTAAATTTTCCAATAAATAATAAAAAAACTAACAAACTTCAAAACCGATGATGACCTCTTTTAATTTAACACTTTAAAGTTACAGTTTCTAATTACAATTATTTACAGAAAGAAATATAAAAAAAACGAAAAAAAAAACAAAAAAAAAAAAAGAATTAATAAATATATATATATAAAAAAACAATAGATAAATAAAGATTAATTTTTAAATCTTTTTGAAAATAAATATATATATTTCAATTATTAATAATAGTAGTTTTTATTTTTTTTCATTTCAAAAACATTCAATACTATTCACCCCAAAAACAATAATTTTTTCAAAATAATTTAATTTAAATCGAAGTAAGTTAGATTGGATGGATGTCTATTTAACTTTTTTTTTTCATCATCTTTCTTAATAAAAAAAAAAGAAAAAAAGAGAAAAGAATTGTGACAATAACAATGTTTAATACCTATGGTAAACAATTTCTAAAAAAGATATAACTTAATATTTTAAATGATCTTTTTTTTTAACTTGATTTTGATATTTTGATTTTTTTTTTTTTCAATAAAACAAAAAAAACTTTTGATTAGTATGTGGTAACTTTCAGCAGTGGTGAATTTTTTTTTTTATCCATCACAAAAAAAAACAATACTTACATTTTCACTCATTTAAATACTGTAGATTATTTATTTATAAATTAATAGATTTATATTTTGGAATTTGAAGAAGTTGGTTTTTTTTTTTTTTTTTTTTGGTCAGGATCGTCAAAAATAATAATATAATAGAATATAATAAGTAGCGATCAACATATACAAATATGGATTATGCATTGATTAAGAACTATTTGTATTCCGATCCACCCTCGGACAGAGAGAAGGTGTCATCTTACTATATGCAGCTGAAGAACATCCTGAATGTTTTGCAACAACCACAGCAACAACAGCAACCACAACAACAGCAGATCGATAACGTCTCCATAAGAGACACCATCGAATCGAAAATGAAGTTTCTAGAGTTACATTTCGGTGATCTACTCATTGATCAACAACAACAACAACAACAACAATCAAGTGGAAGCAGCACACCAATTGGTGAACAACAGCAACAACAAAAGCCAATTGACAACTACAGTGATTCCTACAACTATGCTGGTACACCAGAACATCTACCAACGACGACCACCACAACCATCGTCCACAATCAACCATTCACACTAGTTCACTCGAATCCACCAATTGGTGTTCCAACACAACAGCAACAACAACCAGCCACAGTTCCATTGATTAGTATTCTCGGTGGTGGCACTGGTAGTTCATCATCGGATCCACAAAAAAGAAAAGTAAGTCAAATCAATAACTAAAAATGATTCATGATAATATCGATATAGTTATTAATAAATGAATAATATAATATAATAAAAAGCATCATCATCATAGTCATAAAAGTTCAGGACCACCAGAGATTCCACCAGAGGAAATCATTTTCGACCCAAAAGTTGACCATTTGGGTGGCGGTGCATATGGTAAGGTGTATCGTGCAACCTGTCGTGGAAAGAAGGTGGCTGTCAAGGTGCCAAAGAAGCAGACATTGAGCGAGTCAGAGTTGAAGGCATTCAAGAACGAGGTTGAGATTTGGAAGCAGATTTTCCACCCGAACGTTGTTATGTGCATGGGTGCATGCACCAAGCCCGGAAAGATTATGATCGTTTCGGAACTGATGCATTCCGATCTCGAAAAGATCATACATCCGTGCGACGGTACCGAACCACCCGCTCTCTATCAACGTATGAAAATGGCACACGATGCAGCCGTCGGAATGAATTGGCTACACGGCATCTGTAATATTCTGCATCGTGATTTGAAACTGGCGAATCTGATGATCGGCAAAGACAACACAGTAAAGATAACGGATTTTGGATTCTCACAGGTATTGAAATCTGGTACCACCACCACCGATCAGCGTGGTCCCAAAGGAACGGCACTCTACATGGCGCCGGAAGTAATGATGAAGCAGGAATTCAATGAGAAAGCAGATGTATATAGCTTTGGATTGATCCTCTATGAGCTGGCTACCTGTGAAGAGTTATTCCCAGATTATACTGAATTGGAACCATTTTCAGATGTATGTATAAATAATTATATAGATATATTTATATAAATATATATTTCAAATCATCACTAAGTTATCTCTTTATTTTATTTTCAAGGCAATTTGTAATAAAAGATTAAGACCAACAATACCAAATTATTTCCCAAGATCATTGGCAAATTTGATGAGTAGATGTTGGGATCACGATGCATCGGCAAGACCATCATTCTCAGAGGTGTTTGCAAAGATGAACGAAGTGTTGATAGATATAGCAATCAGCGATCCAAGTGCATCTGCTTTTTGGAAGGCATCATTTGGTTCACCCGAGGATGTAAAGTGGTCACTGTTGGCATTGAAACTTTCAGAGGCCGTTGGTGTAGATATTTCAGAATTAAAATTACTTTCAAAATTATTCGGTAAGTAGTCTCAAACAAAGATTAAACTTTTTTTAGTTTATTGATTGATTAATTAATTAATTGATTTAATGAAATCCAACAACAACTACAACAACAACAACAACAACAATAATTTAGTTTCAACAAATTCAGATGATGAAAACGATGGAATGGTTAATATTGAGAGATTCGATTTAATGACAAAGTGGTTCGGTCCATTCTTTAAGAGCGGTGCAGCACCGATTCTCAGAGAGATGTCAGAGGTGTTAAAGAAGAAGTGGTTCCACTTTGATATTTCACGTGATGTTTCCGAACGTAGATTACGTGGTCGTCCAGAGAATACATTTTTAATTCGTCTTTCGCTGAACGATCCCATTCGTACGCCTCTCACCATTTCAAAGATCAAATCGGGCAAGCCAACACATAAGCGTGTCGTACGTGAAGATGTCACACAATCCGTGGAGTTCCCACTTGGTTTCAAGTATCTCGTACCGATCGACAGTGTCGACATTACATTTAACAGCATAATAGCAATCGTAGATCGTTTAAAGCAAATCGGAAATCTAGGTCCAGAATGTCCACACGCTGAAATCAAGATACCATACGTAAACGATTAACATTAATAATTATTCAAATTTAAATTTTAAATAGATCCAAAAAGAAAAAAAAAAAAAGATATTAAAAACTATTCTATAGAATCTATTAATTAATTACTTTATAATAATAATAATAATAATAATAATAATAATAATAATAATAATAATAATAATAATAATAATAACCATATAGTTAACAAAATCAAAACAAAACCAAAACAAAACAAAACAAAATAAAACAACAACCAACAAACCAAAACAAAACAAAAATAATAAAAATTGCCATATTAAAAACCAAAATATTTTTCAGATAATAATAATTGGTTATTATATATAATAATAATCCTATAGTTTCTTATTTATTTAAGAATGATTTCTTTTTACCTTCGAAACCAGCTCTCTTTTGATTATTATCACCGCCCTTGTTTTTGTTTCCAGGTTTCTTTTTGTTGTCTTTACCTTTGTTCTTTGGTGGACCACCTTTTACTTTCTTGGGACCACCCATCTTTCTTTCTTTCTTCTTGTCGATCTTCTTCTTGATGTTGTCTTCTCTCTTCTTGATACGTTCACGTTTCTTTGTTTCGACGTCTCTCTTTCGTTCGTTCCACTCACGTTCACTCTTTAGTTTCTTGGTTTTCTCTTTCTTGATGGAACGCTTCAGTAGTGCAACGTTGTCCTTCACCTTGATACCCTTTGCCTTGTCGAGAGCGGACGACCACTTTAGAGTCTCTGCAATTTCAATTCCCTCACCGGTCTGCTCCGCTCTCTTTATGATTCTCTCTCTCAACTCTGCACGTCTCAACAACTCCTCCTTTGATAGCTTGCTCTTATTCTTCTTCACCGCCAAATAACTTGGTACTGGCGCGCCACTACTGAAATCAAATGTACTAAATTGTAAATCATCACCCTAATAACAATAATAATAAGAAGATATTAATATAAAGATCTTCTTATTTTGTTTTATACAACTATTACATACACTTATTATCTTTTTAGTTGGTTTACTATCTTCATCTTCATCTTCATCATCTTCTTCATCTTCGTCATCTTCATCTTCATCATCTTCACTATCATAATCATCTTCATCTTCTTCTTCTTCATCATCATCATAATCATCTTCATCATCATCTTCACTCATCTCCTCTTCTTTGATTAAAATATCTTTTTTACTTCCATCGGCACTCTTTTGTTTTTTGATTGGCTGTGTAACTATATCTTTATACTTATTATTACTATTATTATTATTACTGTTTGTTAAACTATTTTCAGATGATTTCGATTTCATTCCTTGTCTTTTCAATTTCATATCACTAATTTGTTTTTTAAGAATCTCTTTTAATTGTTTTTTATCTGTTACATTGTTGGCTGAGTTGGTGTTGGAAGTGGTGGTGGTGGTTGTAGTTGTAGTTGTCGTAGTCGTTGTCGTTGTATGATTATTAGATGCTGTTGAATTCGGTGCAATTGAATTGGCAGTGCTCGAAGACGATGCTTCACTCAAAGATGCAGCTTCATTATTTAATCTACTTGAAAACGATGCATTCTCTGATATTGCATTTGGATCTTTTATTAAATTAACAACAGAACTCATCCCTATATTAAAATGATAATTGGTATCAATTATGTTGATTGATTGATTGATTGATTGAGTGTTAGTTTCATTTCATTGTGTACAATAATCAATTCTCTGATCTTCTTTTGAAAACCTCTATCTTTTAACAATACAACTTACAATTTGAGTTTGCTCTTAATCTACTCTCGATTGAGCTTAAAGTTGTCTTTTTAGCTGCAGTCCCACTCATTCTTTTACTATCGTTTTATTTAGCTTAATTCTACAATATATATATGGTGATCGGGCTAAAGCAAACAAACTATTCTAAAATAGAATAAAAGAGTAATAAAAAAAAGAGAGAAAAATAAATATAAAAATGAAAAAAAAAAACAATCTTTTTTTTTCCATTCGTTCGTCAAAAAACAAACATGCAAAAAAGATATTTAAATTAAATAATATTTTTATATTTGATACTTAAGTATAACAATAACACAGTACAGTAGCACAAATCGCTTATATAACTAGTAATGATAATGAAGTGATAGAGTTTATAATTTAATAGAGTGTGTTGTGTGGTATCATCAACTTTTGTTTTTTTTACTTATGCAACAGCAAACTGATCATTGTTATACAATGAAAAGTAAGTAGGTGTGTTACTATTGGTAGATGGGGTCAAGATAATGATGATCATTCAGTATGAATAAAATTACATTAGTTTCAATATTGATATATATTCATATTATATTTAAATAAAATTAATTATAATTTAATTCTGGTTTGTTAAGGTAATAATGATTTTTTTTTTTATTGATAATTGTTATTTTACTTGTTGTTTTTTGTTGTTTTTTAATAAATATAGCAAATAAGATAAAGATTTATAGAATTCATATTTATTTTCAAAAAAAAATATGAGATTTTTATTAATTGTGACATTGGTAGTGTTGTCATTTGCAGCATTCACCTATGCTAACGAGGAATCAGTACCAGCTGCAAGACAACAATGGAAATGGGTCCAGGAAGCCGAATCCATTATCCAAGGTAGCGAACCTCATACCATTAAGGAACAAAGATTACAACAATTGATCCAAAAAGCTGGTCTCACTTGGCCATTCTTTTTCGAACCATACCCAAGTCGTCCATACCCAACTGACCAAGGTAATTATTATAATCTCAACAATCAATCAATCAATCATTTATATTACAGATATTGATTATAAACTTTTGTTTTAAAAATAGGTGGTTTGCTTTCTGGATTCTTAGGTGGAAACAGTGGATACAATAATTTCTTGGGTGGTCTCTTTGGTAACAACTATCCACCACTCTTTACCTACTACCCACAAAACTACTATGGATACTTATATCCACCAGGAGCTCAACCATTCTTCCCAAATGGTGCTCCAAAACAACAATAAACAAATATTAAAAAAAAAAAAAGATTAATAATCAAAAACAAAAAAATATATATTATTAATAGTTGATAAATTAAATGAATTAAAATATTAATGAATGAACTACTACTTAGTTAATTTCAATATTTATTTTAATGAATCATCTACTTCATCAGATGTTTACTTTTTAAGAGATTCGTGATTTTCTTTATTCTATTCTGGTGAAAAATAATGATTTTTTTTTTTATTGCAAAGATTAATAAAGTGGTAATTTTTTGATGAGTATTTTTATTGCTTTTGGGCAGCAATGTTTCACAAAAATAGCGAATCAATCATGCTCTTTACAACTTTTATCGGTTTTTCATGAAAAAAATATGCATATTTAAAAAAAAATTGGTATGAAAATTAAAAAAAAAAAAAAAAGAAAAAAAAAAAAATACTTTTAAAGTGATTTTTAATCTAACCAATACCACATCTATCTATTCTTGATTTAATAACATTTTTCTATAACACTTATACTATCTATAACTATATAATTACATATCATTCAAATTTTGATAATATATATTAAAAACAAGATCTAAATCCAATCTACCGATAACAAACACATAATTTCACACACATATCAAAATCATAATTATAATTAGTTTTATTTTAATCAGCACATTGGGGTAACTCTATTTGTCATATATGGTAGGTAGATTTTTTATTTTATTTATATTTTCTAACTATTGATAATATAAAACAATGTTTTATCTAATTCTCTAATTCTATTCTTCTTAAAATTTAGTTTTATAATATATTTATTTAAATTATTAGTTAGTCAGTCTTTATATTTATATATTCATTGAACATCAGAAAAAAAACAGTTTAAAACATTACAAAAAGTCATATATATATTTAGATTGATTCCAAAAAAAAAGACAAAAAGATGTTTGAAACACTTTTAAATTATTTAATCAATGGATCAATTGTTATGGTAATATTTTTAAGCTTGTTGATGGGTGCATTCACATTCTTTACCTCGAGAGCATTACTGTTCTTCCCATGGTGGAGACATATTATTATTGGAGAGGGTAATCCATTGACTCATCACTCTCTGAAATTCGACAACATTGAATTCAAAGCATTCGATTCAGATCATAAGATACGTGGTTGGTGGATTCCAGCCAAACCTGATAATGGTAAATATTATTACCTATTTCAAATTTTTTGAAATCTTTTATTTGAAAAAAAAAAAACATTCCAAAACTAATATTTATTCTTTCTGGAAATTTTATTATTACATCAGATTTACATTATACAATTATCGTTGTACATGGATCAGGTAGAGATAAATACCAATATTTTGATCAAATCAAGATTTACAATCAGGTTGGACTGAATGTTTTCATTTTCGATTGTCGTGACGGTTTGGGTGACATTGACCAAGTCGGTCGTGGTCTTGGCTACTCGTTGCGTGAACACAAGGATGTCCGTGCTGCCATCCGTGTCGTCAGAAGCGACTATCCACAGCAGTCAAAGAAGATCATCCTCACAGGAATGTCGATGGGTGCCGGTAGTGTCTTGGTGGCCGCCGGCAAAGACCGCGACCTCATCGACGGAGTCATCGCCGAGGCGAGCTACATGCATCCACGCGCAGCATGGTCACATAACATCTACAAGAACCTCCGTGAGGGAGTCAAGGCATTCAAGCCGGTCGAACGATTCCAAGCGATTCTCCCAACGAATCCACCACAAATGCTGATCGACATTGTCACCGGATTCACAATGATAAAGCTGTTGTTCTCCGAGTCGAATTTGAGCGCGCGCGACGTCCCTATCGAGATGATCGAGAAAATCTCACCGAAACCACTGCTTATCATTCATTCGACTGCCGATCCAGTCGTTCCATACTCACACGCCGTACAACTGTACAAAGCAGCCAAAGAACCAAAGGAACTGTGGACCATCGACAATGAGAAACCACTCCACATGCCAGCCAGCGACAACGTACCACCAGAAGAATATCAACAAAGATTAGTTAGCTTTATATCAAAGCTTTAATAATAATAATTTTCTTTTTTTTCATTAACATTTATATATTTATAAATAACAATAATATAATATAATATAATATAATAATATTATTACAAATAAAACTAGTTTTATCTTTACACACTCCAAGTTTGTTTAGTTTTCCTTTTTTTTATTTTTTTTATATTTATTTCTCAAGATGATGATGAAGATGAAGATGAAGATGTAGAAGTATTTATAGCTTTCTTTCTTTTTGGTGGTTCATAGCTTGCCAGTGGTATATCATCGATCTTTGATGCAACAATAAAGTCATTCTCTGACAAACCATTCAAAGCATGTGTATATAATTCTATTTCTAAATTCCAATATGATTCTAAATATAAAGCAATATATATTAATAAGTATATATAACTTACTTGCAATTGATATATATTAGTATTAATATAAAATAACTTACTAATTGATATATCTGGATGATGACCTTCATCCTCTGCTATCTGTGCAACGGAATTTACCAACTCTACTGATTTAGGGAATGGCATTCTCCATTTTCTACTTATTTTAAATGGTTCTGATTCGCTTGATAGTGTCCAATCTTTTGTTTTATTATTATTAATAAACAAACAAACAAAAATATTAATAAACTAAATAAATATATACTAATCAATTGTAGTTTATTTTATAAGTTTACTTACTTTTATGTATTTTCTCAAGTAATTCTTTTGATTTATCTAATGATAGTTTATATACATCACCTCCTTCACTTTTTTATGTTATAAAACAAAGAATAGATAGATAGGTAAATAAATAACTTTGTTGTGAACTACTAAAACTCATAAATAATAATTAACTAATTGTCATACCAAGGTTTACATTTCTTATCGCTTAGTGAACAAAACTGATTTTGTTGCTGATCGAACTGAATATCATTGAATGAAGATGACATTGTAGTCTTTGAATTGGCACCAACTATATTTGAGGCTGAAACTAAACTCAAAGAGCGTGTCGCTGATCTAAACAACATCATCTCTATCAAAACAAAACCAACAACAAAGAAAACAATGAAATTTCTGCTACCCATTAAAACATAATCTGAATGTTTTGTTTTGTGTTAACAAAATCAAGCAAATAAAAAATTAAAAAATTAAAAAATTAAAAAAAAAAATCAAAATTAAAAACAAAATAATAAAGAAACATTTATAATTCATAAAACATCGTTTTTTTTAATATTAATTTAAAGTGAACTTGTTTTGTTAATAATAATTATATATTTATTTGTTAATTTATTTATTGATTTACGTTTTGATCAAAAAAATTGGAACCAACAAGTTTAGAAAAATCTTCATAGAATTATTAAAAAATTCTCATTCTTAAAAATCTTTGTTTTTTTTTTAAAAATAATTAAAATTTTCAAATTAAATTGAGGAAAATCAATCTTGGTTTTTTTTTTTTGAGTTTTTTGTTTTCTTTTTGTTTTTATATCTGTTTGTGTGTTAGTTTGTAACTAACTCTTTTCATAGTATTGTTTTTTTAATTTTATCAGATAGAGAGAGAAGTGAGAACATATTAGATTAGAAGATAAACAATAGATTATATTAGAATATCAACTAAACTAAAAATATCAACTTAAATCAATCATTTGTATTGTTTATTTTTTTATTTTTGTAACAACAACAATAACAACCATAGTATAAATATAGTTAGTCATATAAATATAAGTATAGAATAGAATAGAAAAGATAAATGATGGCCAACAACAATCAAAATATTACACTTGAATCATTATGGGAATCATGTGAAAAGCCTTTCCAAGATATTTTCGTTCACCTCAATAAGGGTTTGAACAATCAAACTTATATGGCTATTTACACGTAGGTTTTATTGAAATCTATTAATATTATTATTTTAAGTTTTTTAACATCCATTATTATCAATTAAAGCATTGTATATAACTATTGTTCATCTCAAAACGATGGTGTATTGAAGGATTTCTATCCAAAGATTGAAAATCTTTTAGCATCAAAAGCTGCTGAAATCATAAAGGTAATTATATCATTAAAACAAACATACAACAATCATAGAATAACTATATATAAAAAAAAGAAATAAAGAAGAAAATATTATATGAGCAATTTGACAAATCAAGTTTTTGAGGGAAGACCAATAAAAATAAAAACAGATTGTTAACCATTTTTTAAAAATTTTTTAGGGTGCTGATGATTTGACAGATTATGATCTTTTGTTATACTTTAGAAATAAATGGAATGACTGGAAGTTCTCCGCAAAAGTATTAAAGAATTGGTTAGAACCAGTTGTATGTATCATTATATAAAAAAAAAATATTTTTTTTTTGTAGATTTGCAAAAAAAAAAAAAAAAAAGCAAAGTTGGTTACTTATTTTTAAAACAACAATCTATTATTATAATCTTATAGAATAGAATCTATGCAAGTGATAACTCTAGTAGAAGTACACCAGTCAGTGGTACTGGAGGTCCATCGCAAAGCAGTCCACCACAATCAAAGATTATGCAAGATGGTCTCAATGCATGGAAGAAAGCTGCCTTTGATAAATTAAACAACAAACTATCAGCCTCTCTCTTGAAGATCATTCAAAACGACAGAGAAGACAGAGATTCCTCAAATCTCCAAGTATTGGCTGACACTTTAGAGTGTTATGGTATGTATAACATGAAAAAAAAAAAGATTGATTATTCTTTTGATAAAAAATCAATTGATTATTAATAATATTTATTTATTTAAACAGTACAATTGGGTCCAGAAAAGAATAAACTTGAAGTATACCAACAATACTTTGAAGCAAGATTCTTGTCAGAGACTGAAAAGTTCTACAAGGTAGAGTCGTTGGACTATGTAGCAAAGAATGGTATTCCGGGATACATGAAGCACATTTCAAAGAGAGTGGAAGAGGAACGTGCCAGAGTACAAAAGTTTATGCACTCTGCTTCCACCTTGGACAAGTTGGATCCATTGTTGAATCAAACTTTGATTATAGATTACAAAGAGGAGTTTGCCAACAAGTTCTTGGACTTGTTGACCGAGAACAAGGAAGAAGAGTTGACTATGATGTACAACTTGTTGCTTCGTGTCGACCATCTCGAGACACTGCGTGTCAAGCTCCAAGAGTTTATCAAGATCGAGGGTCTCAAGGAGATCGAGAAGGATCTCAAGGAGGCACAGGAGAAGCCACAGGTCTTGGTGAAGATCTTGCTCGAGATCTGGAACCGTTTCAACCGTCTCATTAAAAACTGCTTCAACAATGACTCTCGTTTCCACTCGGCCATGGACCAGTCGTTCTCCATTGTCATCAACAACAATCCAGCGTCCTACGACGAGCGTAAGAAGGAATCAAACATTCCAGTGGTCCTCTCAAAGTTCTGTGATCAAATCTTGAGAAAGGGTCCATATCACATCAGTGACGAAGCAGAGTTGGAAGTCAAACTCTCAGAGGCCGTTTGTCTCTTTAGATACCTCCCAGACAAGGATATTTTCATGTTGAACTACCAAAAGATGTTGTCAAAGAGACTCGTAGAGGATCTCTCTGCAAGCGAAGATGCCGAAGCTTCCATGATCAACAAGCTCAAGGCTCACCAAGGTTTCGACTACTGTACTAAATTGACAAGAATGATTAACGATATGAGATTGTGTAAAGATATCAACACCAACTTCCAAAATTATCTAAATGATCAAGGTTTAACTCTACCATGTAAGTAGCTTTACTTTTATAAGTTTTTTTGTTTGTTTTGTTTTGTTTTTTTAAAAAAGAGTTGATAACTAATTTATTAAATCCTTTTAGATACATTCAACTTTTATGTATTAACAAATGGTTCATGGTCATTGTCTAATAAGACATCTACTACACCATTCAAACCACCAACTGAAATGCTTCCATCTTTGACCTACTTTGAGAAATTCTACAAATCCAGTTACAAGGGTAGAGTTTTGACTTTCTTGTATGATTTCTCCAGAGCCGACGTTGATTCCCGTCAAGTTAAAGGCAAGGTTTACAAATTGACAACAACTGCCTATCAAATGGCCGTTTTGTTGATGTTGAACTCGAGTGATAAGATCACCAGATTCCAAATTCTTGATACCATTGGTTTGGATGAGAACACCATTCGTTTGCCATTGTTGTCACTCATCAAGATCGGTGTCATCGAATCTGACAATGCAGACTACAAGAGCTGGACCAACGACACCACCTTCTCTGTCAATCCAAAGTTCACCTCCAAGAAGATGAAGGTCAACTGTAACATTGCTGTGCAGATCGGTGAGACCAAGACCTCTGAGGGTGCCCAAACCGTCTCACAAACCGAGATTGAGAAGGAACGTTACTTCAAGCTTCAAGCTGCCATTGTACGTATTATGAAATCCAAGAAGGTACTCTCTCACAACGATCTCGTCGTAGAAACCACCAGTCAGGTCAGCAAGTGGTTCACTCCAAAGATCCCAACCATCAAGAAGGCCATCGAATACCTCATCGATCAAGAATATATTAAGAGAACATCTGACGATAACCAAAATCAAAGAAAATACGAATATATAGCTTAAACTTCATTGTATTGAAGGTATATACATTAATTAAATAATTACAACCACAACAACAACAATCCACTCATCTTTGTCATAAAACACACCCAATCATTCATACAAATCAAATATTCAAAAAACAAAAAAGCAATAATTAAATAATAACAAGTTGTATTCTAAATAAAATTGAACAAATTGGATACCAAAAAAAAAAAAATAGTTATACTGCTACTTGTATACAAGTAGATTTGTTTAAATATGATCATGAGGGAACTGCTGTTGTGTTTTTTTTTCAACTGTTTTTGATAACATTTTTTTATTTTTATTTTATAGAATATTTGTAATAAAAGTAATATGGATATAGTTGAGAATAATCATATTTTTGTAAATCTATCTTTTGTTTTACTAAAAAGCTATAGTTGAATCGATAGACAATGATGTAGATAGGATTTGTTTCAGTTTGACTTGCAAGAGATGGTTCTATCAGAGAGAGAAATATCTTTGGTTCAATTGTTCAAAGATGATAAAATCAATCGACAATCTATTTGGTATCGATGGAAATTTCAAGTTGAATTCATACAGGGATATATTTCAAAGATCTATCAAATCTAAATCTATTAAATCTTTGGTAGTTTACGATGAAAAGAAAACTAGTCTTGAGTATATAAAAAAAGGATATACTCACTGTGACTATGATGATTGCTTAAATATTGGTAATTATACTTTTTTATATTAAGAAGGATATTTATTATATTAATAAATAATTCAGATGACATTGAAAACTATGAAATTAGTACGTCATGTAGAGAAATCGAATTTCTTTCGAAAATCAATCAAATTTCAATTGATAAGATAAGTAGATCCAATATTAAATCAATTGAATTCTCTGGAAAGCTTGATTTGGTTGAAGGAAGATTGCCATTGAATATCCGATCGATCAAATCAAAACGACATATAGATGAGTCAAGACTACCTTTAAATCTTAAGAAATTGACTTATCCGTATATAGACTCTGAAAATGCTATCGATGCTTTGCAACTACCGAGATCTCTGACATCTCTATCCTGTTTGGGTGCTCCTAACCATCAAATTGATATCAGATCGCTGCCACCCAATCTCAAGAGATTGACCTACTACAATTCGATCACAGATACTCCCAGCTCTGCACGACTTCCTCTGGGTCTCACTAATGTTTCAATTTCAAGTCATTGGTTAAAATACATTGCAGATCTGAAATCAATTGAAATTCTCCAGATAAAGATACTCGATGAACATCGAATAAAGCCTGGTGATATTCCATCTTGTGTAACTCATCTTATTCTATCGAATCGTACCAGCTACAAAACAATCACAACTGACATTATACCAAAGAAAGTCAAATACTTGAGGATAAATGGTGAATTTGAATTCCAAGCCAACATTTTCACTGAATTCCAACAATTGGAAACATTAGATATCACTACTTTGTATAATAACAACCTCGTGCTTGGAAATCTACCGGAAAGTCTGACCGATCTATCTTTGCCATATAATTCTATTGATTATCCGTTAGACCAATATGTAACGCTACCATCTGGTTTGCAGCGACTGGACCTAGGTGGCTATAAAGGTGAGATTCCAGAGATGCCAAGCTCACTCAAAACTCTTCGAGTGAGAGAGAACACCGCAGAACAACCGGTAACCATTCCTTCATCGGTGGAGACTATCCATTTCCGAAAAGTAGCTGAACGTGGTAAAGCTGTGACCGGTGGTAAAGAGGATTGGCCATCGTCATTGACCTCCATTTCGACCAGTGGTACACTACCATTACAACTATCAAAATCTATCAACAGAGTCACCTACTATCCAGGTATCTGTAGATACACCATTCAAAGGTTAAATGAAACATCATTCTTGGTGTATGGTCTTACCGGAACAAGATTCGTTGCATTTATATCAAATTGGGAAACAATCAGAAATTTATTACATTCACTCGATGATAAATAATCTTTTTAATAAATCTTTATTTTACAATGTTAGTTAGTTTTTAACAAACAACCTTTTAGTAATAGATAAAATTATAAAAACCAAAATAGGAAATAGAATTAAATGAATACAAATAGAGATCGCATATCTACAAATTTATATTGAAACAGGTACTTTAAAGATTTGAATTTTCATACTCTTGTAAATTATTCAATAGATTTAAAGAAACAACGAAAGTTTATGGTGGTAACCAAAGCCAAAGAAAGATCTGTTTCGATACCAGGTGAAAAATCCTTTACAAAAAAAGAAAAATCTCATGATGAAATAAAAAAAAATCGTAAGAAATATGGTGAAAAAAAAATAATGAAGAGATCTTGAGGACTGGTATTTGGAACGATTAAAAAATCAAAAAACAAAAAAAAAAAAAAAAAGAACTTAAAATATCATGATAAAATAATTAAAAGGTGGAATTAATTGTACCCCACTTTGTACCTACATTGATTGGTGAAACACAAATCAAATTGAATTTGATTGTTTGTGTTAACATCACCTACTTTTACCACTATCCTTATTTTTCATTCTATATAAATATATATATATAAATATAATACTATTATTACTATGATTATTTATCATTAACAATTAATTAATAGTATATAAAAAAAAGAATAGAGAATAATTTAGAATAGAATAGATTTATTATATATATATAGTCTTTGAATAAAATAAAAAGAATAAGTTATTTAAAAATCAAATGAAATTTGATCCAACAGATAGAGTCACTGTGAAGGAAGGTTGGCTGACAAAGCAAGGTGGTATTGTAAAGTCATGGAAACAACGTTGGTTCGTGCTGTACGATAACAATGAACTGTGTTACTTTAAGAGTGCCTATGATAGGGTGCCAATCGATATCATTCACCTTGCCAACATGAAACAGATGCCAACTAGAGTCAATACACAGATTGAACTGGCCGTAGAAGGACGTGTCTATCAATTTCAAGCACCGACAATGGACGAAGCACAAGAGTGGTTGAATCATTTCGTTGAGAGAGCATCGAACAAAGCAAAGAGACAATCAACCACAATCTCTGCTGCTGCTTCAAATCAAATGACATCGGCATCGACATCGACATCAACATCCTCTTCATCATCAACAACACCTTCAAACAATACATCACCCAATCTAACTTCATCATCCTCCTCATTATTCTCATCACTTTTATCATCACCTGCTAAACAAAAACAACAAACACAACAACAACAAACACAACAACAACAAGATCAAGATCAACAAACTAATACAATAGTAAGTTTAATTTTAAGTAATTTTACTTTAAAAAATTATTAATAATTGTTTATTAACAAATTGTTTATTTCTATTTTTATTTTTATTTTTTTTTTAATAAACTTAAAGGATAATAAAGATCAAACATTAATCGATATTAAAGGAATGATGTGCCAACACTGTGAAGATATAGTGTATCGATTGATGAACAGTACAAAAGGTGTAAATGAATGCAATGTTTCCGTAGATGAAGACCGTCTCGTACTTCGAGGTAATCCAAATATAGATGATGTACTGCACTCGTTAGAATCTCATGGTTTCATAGTATCGATATCAACTCAATAGATAATTGAACAAAACAAATAATGATATCTAAATCTATAAAAACCATTAACTATCCATAGCTGTAAATAATAATCTATAAATAATAATTAATAATAATAACAATAACAACATAAATAATAACTTATAACTTATATATAACTAATAACTAGTAACTAATAACTAATAATAAGAAAATTAGCAATCTATAACTATCATCTTTTTCATGTAAATAAAATAATTTAAAATATCTCCAAACAAATCATCTTGAACTAAACTAAACTAAACTGATCTGATCTGTATACATCTTTAATTATATTACTATTTATATATTTCCGATTTGTTTATTTCTTTTTTGATTTAACCATGACCAAACCTAAAAATGTTCCGATAACTGTTAAACCAACAACGACCAACATCAAAGGAATAATGATACCATATTCTCTTGGTAAGAAATATTGATGAATCCAATGATCGCTATCAATGAATGGCTATATCATTTTGTTTGTTTTTTAAAAGAAACAACTATATTAATATCCATAATCGACAATTCAATTGATCATCATTTCATTAGTTGTTTATAATAATATACATACCGAAAGAATAACCCAAGCAGTATAATAAACAAATACAGTAATGCTAAACAATAGCAATGACAATCCAATGCATCTATCAGTGACACTCTATAAAATAATCACGATTATTATTATTATTATTAGAGAACAAATTAATACATGTTTAACACTAAACCCATGATATAAATGATCTTTCTTTCTTTCTTATCTTTCAACATACCATTGTATATATATATTAAATAAATATTTAAAGTTTAAAAATAAAAAAAATGAAAAAAAAAACAAAGTTTGATTAAATCAACCAGAATGACTCGACAGTCGTAGCTTTTAATAAACTTTAGATCAAACAAACAAATAATTTAATTATAAGTTGTATGAAATTGAAAATAAAATGATGACTCAATGAGGTTTAATTAATTAATTTAAATAATGATAATCAAAAAAAAAATCAAATCATATTAAATAGTGGGTAATAATCATTTCACACAATGCCATAAGAAAATTGAGTAACCAGTTAATGTTGAACAACACATTAACTGTGCCTCCAAATTTTCAAAAATAAATTATTGAGAGAGGCTAAAAAAAATCTTTTTTTAGGAAGTTCTTTTCAACAATTGAATTTTCATTTTTTTTGAATTTTAGTTTTTTCTGTGTGGTCTGCGTCCGACGATACTCTCTGCTCAGTCTCTGACACACCACCTCTATGGATTACCTTTGACAAAACGATAGAAAGTAGTTTTCTTTTACTCTTTGGTCATAGTGAGGAATGGGTGTGTATCTACCTTATAGATAACTTTTTTTTGGATAGATAAGCATACAATAATATTAGAGTTAGTTACGAGATAGTGTTTAGAAGGAATCACAATCGATCGTCAATCAACAAACTCTATGATGATGTTATATCCTGAAAAAGTTTCAAGTTATCAATTATGTGCATTTTAATCTAACTCTCCATCATCCATCCACCAATCTACTATTACTACAAATTTTTAGGTGCCTATAAATACTTACAGGAGCTTTACAAGAAGAAGCAATCTGATGCTGTTCGTTTCCTTCTCAGAATCAGATGCTGGGAATACAGAAACTTGCCAGTCTGCCATCGTGCTGCTCATCCATCACGTCCAGACAGAGCCAGACGTTTAGGTTACAAAGCCACTCAAGGTTTCGTAGTCTACCGTATCCGTGTCCGTCGTGGAGGTAGAAAGAGACAAGTCCCAGGTGGTCGTACTGGTGGTAAGCCAAAGACCCATGGTGTCAACGAATTGAAGCCATCAAGAAATTTGAGAAGTGTTGCTGAAGAGCGTGTCGGTCGTCGTTGTCCAAACTTGCGTGTTCTCAACTCATACTGGGTCAACCAAGACTCCACCTACAAGTACTACGAAGTCATCTTGGTCGATCACTCTCACCAAGCTGTCCGTAACGACGCTCGTTACAACTGGATCTGCAACCCAGTTCACAAGCACCGTGAACTCCGTGGTCTCACCGGAGCTGGTGTCACTGCTAGAGGTCTCAGAAACAAGGGTCCACGTACCTCTGGAAAGGCTAGACCATCTCGTCGTGCCAACTATAAGAGAAGAAACACCCGTGTCTTCAAGCGTATTAGATAAACCCAATACTGAAGTATTTCCAAATAAATACACCATTCCTAAATCAAATAATGTTTATTACAAAAATTATTTATTTATTATTGCAAAATTTATTTAGTTATTACCTAAATTATTTATTATTATTTCTTAAATTTATTATATTTAAATCTCTTGTTAATCTGGATTATCAGTTGGGTTTGTTAGTTAAAATCAACTTCAATTCTTTGATTTCATTTATCTGTAAAGATGTTGCCATGCTGAAAAATTATACTTTATATTTATTGAAAAATTTATTTATTTATTTAAATTATTTATTATTTAAAGATTTAAATGTGATCCTCTACCAAATGTAATACTAGTTGAAGATATTAATACAGGTAAGATTTGAATTAAATAGAAAAAAAAACTTATTTAAAAAAATACAAATAAAAAATTAATTATTATGACCATTTAAAAAAAAAAAAAAAAAGAGATGAATTTGTAGTTATCAAAAAATGTTTGTTTGAAGTTGTTGATATAGTTCAAATCAATCTACCCACTATTGTCAATTTCCTCAACTCAAAGTGTCTGTTTGTAAACTATGATAATATCAAATATATATTGGTCGCTGGAAATGATCTTGAAGTTCTAAAGTGTATAGATCTATTCAATGAAATTCAGAGTGCAATCGATAGGATTCCAGATTGGAAAAGATCTGAGAATAATTTACCATCAACCAATAGTAATCAGCTTGTAGTTAAAACAGAGACAGAATCGGGAGTTGGTAAGGTATCTGCCAAGGTGGTATCTAGAGATACTACTAGATCATCAGTAACTTATAGATCTGGAATCAACCGTAGCAATATTGGACTGGGCCACTGTATCAACCCTACTCTCTCAGTTGATAGATATCATGGTCGTGTTGTTGGTCCCAAACGTCGTGTCAGTTCATCTGCTGGTAAAGATACATTGGCAAATACAAAGAATTCAACAGATAACAATCCAAATTCTATCGTCAATCAACTCAAGAAGGAGGAGAACAGATACTTCTTTGAAGTAAGCATTCGAAAGCCATCAACTATTTCGATGGAACCCAAGGTAAAACCAACAACCAACACTATCGTTACTACCACCGCCACCACCACCACCACCACTGCCAACTCAGAGGATACAATAGAGATTGACAACAATTCTCATATACACCCCAATTTACTATCACATCCCAATTTACAAGTACATGAAACTATGAAAAAGCATCGAGATACCGCTCCAACATTCACAGATCACTCTCAGATCAATGATCTACATCTATTAGCTATATTCAACTATCTTTACCTGTTTCCTCTGTGCTTCCCCTCCATCCCACATGAATGTGGCATTCAATACATCTTGTGCAAGTTTGTGTTTGATATGTGTCATGTCGAGAATAACCATTTGGTATTACCAGCAAAAGAACAAGTCGACGAATTTCTTGAACAGTTTGGCTGGTTGGATGAAAAGTTTATCAAGTTTATTCGATTTCTCATACTTGTACAGGTACCAAATAATCCAGACAATGGTCATTACATTCAAACTGGTATCAATTATCTCTTCTCCAAATTAACATCCAAATCAGAAATGATGGTACTGGTATACTTTAGAACAAAACATGATCCTATTCCATCTTATATGGATATTCCATACCAGTTCTTTGAACCATCGAATCATGTTAATCTGATATCCATTCTTGATATAAGAGATGGTACTCTTGCTTCCAAAAGAGGATGTTTCATATTGGCATTCAACAAAGTTATAAATTTAGGTAATTATTAAGAAGCAATCATCTATTTAATACAAAAGCAATTTATCTAACCAATATTCTAGATTATTATAATAAAACTAGGAGATTCCAGTATATCGGTTTAAATAAGGTTGTTTATCTCAATATTACAAATGGTATGCCAAAAAAGGGTAACGAAAATATATATAGTAAGAATAGAATGTCCACCCAAAGACAATTAAATTCTACTGTCATCAATGCTCTTGTATTTCTTAGACAATCAGAAACTGAAAAGCTCGTTAAATCTGGTAAATCTGGAAAGAAGCAGCTGAATACCAAGTCAACCAACGATGTGCTCAATGCAGATACCATTCGAAAGATGTTTGCCGAGAGTGACAGTCATAACATATACTATCTCCTACGCGAGTCTTCACTAAGTGGAAAACACACAAGTATCGAATTGTTGGACCAGTTTACAGGTTTGATGGCGGTGCACATGAAGTTGACAACAAATAACAAGAAGAGCTTGTTTCCAACCTCAAACTTGGATGTCAATTCATACAAGTTGAGATTCATTATGGAAGTAGTCAGTACATTCTGGTATCCAGTGAAGTTTAGAGAGCAAATGATCAAGTTTAAAGAGGCCCTCGACTTTCGCGATATTGTTATTGTCTTTGGTTTGGACCGGATTTCAAGACACTCCAAGGAAATTCTCGAAATGTTTGACCACTTTACAAATAATAGTGTTATTCTCTTTGTTGCACATATTCATACACCAATGATTCCATCTGGCTCATATCTCATTGACTTTGGATTGAAATTGGTATTCAAGTTTGAATCAACCGATTCTTCCTTTGGTTACACGAGGGTTGATATCTCTTTCGGAGATCTCTACGAGGAGGTCAAGAAGATTGGAGAGGTTTACTTTCAATTGTCAAGTGAGCATGGTGTTTATGCCAAGCGTCATTTCGTTACCAAACATTTCATTGAGAATGTATATACAGATCCCGACTTTAAAAACATCTTTAAAAGGTTGAATGGTTCAATTGAGAATGTTGTTTGCTTCTCTCGTGTATCAGCGACATCTCGCTCTTGTGGTACCTCTGTCAATGACCAAATATTGATTGGCAAACTCTTTGCACCCAATCCAAAGTGTGCTAGTGTATCCCACTTTCAAGAAGCCAATCCATTAATGGATTTGGGTGGAAAGAAATTGGATTCAAAGACATTGGAGGTACCATTGAATGAAGATCCAGAAGAGAGTGAATATCAAAATAATGAGAAGATTCCAATAGACTTGATTGAAAAGAAAGATGGTATGTTATAGTAATTTAAAATATTAATTAAACAAAGAATATATATTAATAATATAATAATTTCTAGATAATGAAATTCTCTTTGTTAATGCATTAATAACAAATGCTAAAAAGTTTCTTATCCATGGTCCAGAGCCAAAGGATCGTGATAGAGACGAAGAAGATGAATTTGTTGACATTGTTCAGACTAATTCCAGAGTGTCAGAGTTATTGGAGAAGTACAGAATTGATACAACTCTACTCAAACCATGGATGATGGTATTCACAGGTATTGATCGTATTTCGCGAGTTGGCAGCGTCTCTCAAATGTTTACTTGTCGGTCTATTCCCACCTCCTGCCTATCTTGAAGATGTTAAAGCAGACTTTGCAGGAGCTCTCCTTCAGGCTCTGATCCAGATCAGAACGCATATGGGTTATGAAGTAAATGAAGCAATGTCAGCGGCAATGGAGGACGAAAATATACTACTATTTATAATATACATGGCATATCTTGATGGAGTATTCAAAAGCAAGTTTGATAAAATCAATGAACACATCAAACGATCTGACAGTTACGTTCCATTCGGTCCTACCTTGTGGTTTCCATTCATAGTTAATTATTCAACATACCGATTTCTCTATGATGCTTTGGTGAAAGCTAGGCAATTTAGAGAGTATATGAGATTCATTATGTCCAGATACAAGGTCGATCAAACAATTCTTGTTGCTATTGAAAATTCTAAAAAAGATATTGGATCGAAGTTGGCGGCAGATAATAATGATAATGATAATAGTAATAGCGATAAAAATAATAATATTAGCAACAACAACAACAACAACAATAATAATAACAATAACAATAACAATAACAACAACAACAACAACAACAACAACAACAACAACAACAACAACAACAACACCAGCAATAATAATAATATCGATGATGAAGAATATATAGATATCGGTTATTCAGATATGGAATTTGTAACATGGCCTAAGACAACCACCACCACTACCAACAGACAGAACAACAACAACAATGATAATAATAGCAGTAATATCAACAACATTAATAATAGTGATGACGATGAGAACAACAACAACAATAATAATAGTCAGGAATCTTCATCAACAACTACTAGCATCAATTATAATAGAAAAAGAAAAGCAAAAATAGTTAAAGATATTGTCAAACAAAAGCCAGAGTTTAAGGATTTATATTACGGCTGGGCTGATAAATCCAATGTGGATATTGTAATCGGAGAGGCTGCCAGAATTCTGGGATTCAATGATCAACGTGGGATCCTGGATGATGCTTGTTTCATACTCCTAAGAGATTTCCATAACCAGACTATTAATACCAGATGTGATACAACAATCACTTATGAAAATAGATTATTGGTTGAAAAGTAAGTCATCCTACTTTCTCTCCTCTTTATATAAAACTATATATTAATCTTAATATTCTAATTGTTAATTCGAACAATTAGAATCAAACAACTCCACAGTGTCGAAATGTTTAAAATCGATAATGATTATTGTGAAGATAACTTTAATAAAGACGATGCTGAGATTCACTGTGGACAACTAGAGATCAACCAAACAAAGTATTGTTCAGTATGTAATGAAGCTGTGGTCTACCTAAAGAATGATGTCAAGCTGGAAACTTATTACTGCTCAAGTGTCTGTGCTCTGCAAGCTGGAGTTACAAAGAATGAACAATCAAGACTATTCAAGAAACGATGTCAGCACTATTCACCCAAAAAAGTTCAATGTGAGCAATATTCTCTTGTTTATCTCAGAACTGGTGTATATTGTCTATTTCACCTGAGATATCATAGAAGATTAAAAGAGCAATATAAGATGAGATATAAATAACTTCTTTAATATTAATTAATTAAATCCTTCAAATAGCATCAGCAAAAAGAAAGATGTGACATTGAAAGTCTATTGCTCGAGTATCTGTGCTCTAGAGGATGGAGTACCCAAAGATTATTTAATTATTTATAAATAGATGAAACTAGAATTATTTAAATTAGTATTTAATAATATCAAATAAATATGAATAAATGCCAAAATATTGAACACCAAAATATAAATTGACAATTAATTCACTATTTATATTCATACAATATTAAATTTACATTATCATACAGGCCAAGAGAAATATGCAATAAAACATTAACTTTGTTGTATATAGTTATTATTAAATAATAGGATATAATAGATCTTACAATAGCTGAGTGTTGATGAACAACAGTATAAAGAGGTGGAACGTAGTTGCAAGGATATATTCCAATTAGATTTAAACTTATGCTTCATTTCAACAGTAACCGCTTGGGAGAGAGAGAGTCACAAATCACATACAATTATGTGAAAGAGCCACTGTTGTTAATATATTTGGGGAGATGTCATTCGTCTGATAGTTGTTACTTACTTTGATGGTACAATGTCTGACGTAAGTGAGTGTGTGTTGTACTGTTAGTGTGTGAAGTGTGTTGAGTTTTAACATACCTATAAAAAAAAAAAAAAAAAAAAAAAAAAAATATTTCTACCGCATGCGCCAGATAGTTATCAATAAAAGTTACTCCCTTCCGGGAATGAACCCGGCCTTTCGCGTGCAGGCGGAAATTCTTCACACTAGACCAAAGGGAGATTAGAGGAAGAAAAAATTAAAATTGAATTAATATACACCTGAACTTCACATCGACTTTCCTCGCTAGTCAATAAACGAAAAACAATAAAATACATTTGAGTGTGTTCTTCAAAAATGTTAATAATGTACTCATATGAATACTTTATAAAAATTTAAATAACAATAATGACTCCAACTTCAACCACTGGTCGAGGTCAGTTGTGCAACACTGTCGCCGTCTCGTTCATGAAGATCGCCAACGATATCCGTTTGCTCGGATCCGGTCCAAGTTGTGGATTGGGTGAGTTGTTACTCCCAGAGAACGAGCTAGGTAGCTCCATCATGTCAGGTAAGGTCAACCCAACTCAATTCGAATAAGATACCTAAATGAAAAGTTAAATATATCATTATAACAAACAAAGAAGAAAATATAATATGAGCAATTTGACAAATCAAGTTTTTGAGGGAAGACCAATAAAAATAAAAACAGATTGTTAACCATTTTTTAAAAAATTTTTAGGGTGCTGATGATTTGACAGATTATGATCTTTTGTTATACTTTAGAAATAAATGGAATGACTGGAAGTTCTCCGCAAAAGTATTAAAGAATTAGTTAGAGCCAGTTGTATGTATCATTATATAAATAAACATTTGATGGATAATAAAAAAACTCAAGGGGGACCTGAGGATTAGTTCTGCACAATCTTTGGCAACAATTCATTCAATAGATGCTTTGAACTATCAAAGGCGGGCATTTATTTCATTTTTTACTGATATTCAAATAATTTAATTTAATTTTAATCCATTTTCTTTAAATCATTAATTAATTTCTGCTATAAAAAGAGGGATCTAGTCATTTTGGATCATTTTTAAACTTAGCCCAGTTCAAAACAAGTGATATAGCACATGGAATTTTTCCACCAAAAAAGTTTAAGTTTTTTGTTTTTTTCAAACAAACTTTTATATGTTAAAATAGGAATGGTCAGATATATTAGTAGAGAGTAAAGAAAATGAATAGAGAATTAATTCAGATTTAATTTAAATGTAGAAATATTTTCTGATCAATCGAATTTTAATCAGATGTTAGAATTTATTTCTAATTCTATGAACAACTCTGAATTATACAGTAAACTTAAGATTGTTCTTCTAGATATTCTAAACAATACGCCTTCAAAACCTACAATTAGAATTTCAACTGAATCAAACAACTCACTTCTTAAATTATTTTTCAAAGACTTGATTTTCGACTGGCAATTGGACTTCCTCCATCTTTACCCTTTTTTTACTATTGGTTCACTATCATTATTCTTTATCTTTCTTTTGCTTAATACTGAAATATCTTTCTTATTTAATTATTTCATTTTTGTGATAAATCATATCACTTGCTTCTAACCAAGCTCTCGTTTCATACACAACTACTAAATTGTTTTACTTTTCTATTATTTATTAATTATTCTGCTTCCTATTATAAAGACTTGATTCTTTTTTAAAAATGGACTAATATAGAATTCAATTCTCTGATATAGATCATGCACCTCAATGGTATCACACTGGAACTTGATTTGCTCTTTGTTAAAGCACAACGCCTTATTTCAGATCGATTGTTTAAAAGTTAAAGATGCCACAGTCGTTCTTGGTTCTGTCTCACTTCCAGAGTTTGGAACTTACTTGGAATCTCAATATCCTGCTAGTATTCTTGTTTCAGAAGAGAAATAGGTTCGCAGGTCAAATTAATGGTGGTGTAAAGAAGGCAGTAAAGATAGCATAATTTTCAGATTGCATTTGAAACAAAAGTGGATAAAGCGGAACTTAAAATTGGTTTTAGTTTAATTATACCACAAAATGATGGTAGTTTTATTTGTATTCCAAGATCATAATAATTTAATAAATTGTATCTCTTCATGAATATCATCACTGAAGAGAATCTTTATCGACCGTTGTTGGAGATTGTTGTACTGTAGATTTTTGTAAAAAAGATTTCTCACTTTTTTTTTTTCAAATAAATGATCAACTAAAACATTTTCAACGATTTATTTACAATGTAGAAGTTAAAATTTCCTCAATAGTTGGAGGACCTAACCATTGATAGTATTGCTTTGAACCAGTCTTTGGAACTTTTCCAATAATACCAAGACTGTCCAAAATATTTGCTATATCGTAGAGTCTTTTACATTTGGCTGGCATAGATTCCAAGTTATAGATTTCTTTGGCATCAGCGATGGAAACTTGGTGTCTTGAGAAAAACAATTTAATAAATAGGTGACAGAGATTAGAAATCGATTTGATAGAAGGCTCGGATGTTTCACTTGAAGCATCTGATGTTGAAAAACCATTGGTACTGTGATTCAATTCCGCTGAACTGTTCACATAGATTGAGATAATATTTGGACGAATATGTTGAAGACCATTCCAGAAGAATGTATCTCTTTCTTCTTTGGTAACGACACCAAGGCATTCCATGACGTTCAAAATTTCATAGAATCTACGTTTATTGACTTTTAATTTTGTTTTGAGTGTCTCGAGATCCATCTTCATTCTACTGCAATCTCTAAATTCATCCAACAGAATATCACATATCTTTTTCAATGATTTTTCACTTCTCTTTACTGGACCGGCACCATTAGAGGTGGTGAGAGAAGCTGATATTCTTGGTGATGGGATACTCTGAGCGATTGGTGTTCTTGCAACTCTTAAAGTGGAAGTGGGTGAGGTGTTGGTTGAAGATGGGGTTGAATTTGTTTGTTTTGGTTGTAAATTGAAATTATTATAATTGATATTGTTGGCGTTGTTATTGTAATTGTGGTTGTAGTTGTTATTATAAAAAATTGGATTGGGGTTTGAAGTTGATGTTGTGGTTGTGGTGGTAGTGGTTGATGTTGATGGTAATGGGGATGATGCTATAGAGATTGGGAATTCAATTGATTGTAGAGATGATATCACTTTGACTTCATTCAGCTTCCATTCTACTGAGCTTGTTTCAAAATCAGACATTGGATCCGATGATTCATCGGAGGAGTAATCACAAGAGTACATTGATTGAGTGTTTGTTTGCATACACTCCAACTCGTCTTGTAATAAAAGTCTTTCCATTCTAATAGAGTCCATATTCTCCACTGAATGGAGATCATCCATCATCATATCATGTTGGATATCAAATGGTAATATTTGATCAGGAAAAACAGTGTTTTGTTCGATTGGATTGGTATTACCCAACAATGATTCAAACATATTATTTATAGAGGTTTGTTTTAAGAAATTTAAATGATTAAACAAATCTTCATAATGATTATCATTATTTTCATTGTTATTATTATATTGTTGTTCCATTATTAAAAATAAATAAATAAATAAATATTTATAATATTAACTTTTTACTTTAATATTATTTTCGTTGATTTAAATAAATAAATAAATAAATAAATAATTATATGATTAAATAAATAATATGATTAAAGTTATTAGTTTTTAGTTAAAAGTTATTAGTTATTAGGTTATTATAAAGTTTGTTTATTATTAAGTTGTTTATTATTAATTAATAAATTAAAACTATAATTATAGTTATTATTGCTATTGCTATTATTTGTTATTATTTGATTATACATTTCTGGATAAGATAGAATGATTTAATTTATAGTTGATGGTCAAACACATTCAAATCAATCGACAGACATTTTCAATAATTGTAAATACGAACCCACTAATTAAATGTGGGTATCAATATATGCAAACTTTACATCGAGGAGGACATCGGTGTGTTGTAATGCAATTAATATTAATGATCAAAACTCGCTGTGTGATATCTAGATCTGTGCTAATAACCAAAAGGTAACAAAAGTCCAACAAAGGAAAAATTAATACCATCTGAATGAATTGACACACAATGAAAAGATTTGTGTTCAACACAGGTGAGATCATTTAAAAAAAAATGAACCCTTATCGTAAAAAAAATTGTCGATTCACATGAATGTTTGATGTTTGCACCGATTTTTGTGTTTATCAAAGTGAATGATAAACACAAAAAATTTCAACTGATGTTTGATCATTTTTTAAAAAGCAAAATTTTAAAATCAATTTTTTAAAATTTTTTTATTTTATATTATTTTTTGTTGTGGTGATGGAGGTAGTGTGTGAGATTGTTAACAACATAAAATGGTTCTGTGGAGTGTTGTGTTTAATGACATGGCATAGATTTGTTATTGTTGTTGATTGTTGCTCTTTGATGTTAGAGAGATCAGGGTGTGTGAGTACAAGTCCACTACTACTTCCCCATGATCAATCAACACTGTCACTTCACTTACCCTTTATCTTTGTAATGCAAATATTGATCAATCACAATCATCATCCAATTCAATGGTAATAAAATTTAACACACCATTTTAAAACAATATTGTTATTAATAAATTTTCAAATAAAACATATAATATTTAAAATTAAATTGGTAGACCACCTTCCAAAGTAAAATTATATAAAACACTATTATGTTTTTCTACCTTTTTTATATAAATAATGTTTATTCAGTAATAAACAGACACACATTTAAGTTTAAGGTTTAAAGTGTGTGTTTTTTAAGTTTTATTTATATGTGTTTGCTTGTGTTTGTTGTAATCACAACAGGATAGTGTATAGTATATCAATGTGGTTTAAATATTTATATCTATCTTTATGATTTCTATTTATATATTTTAATTTAACTATCTATGTATCAATCTATCATATAAACATAAAACACATTAAAAATTATATTGCAAAAAAAAACATTAAAGTTATATATCTATTCTTTATTATTATTATTATTATTTAAAAATAATTAATTAAAATAAATATTGTGAAATTTATAAATATTATTATTATTATTATTATTATTTAATATTATTATCTCGGGGATTGTGAACCAAACGGTGTACTTGGAGTAAGAGGTGTTGATAATGGTGATGGTGATATCACTGAAGACATATTAACGACTATCCATATGGCAGTAGCTTCTGCTCTAACTGAACCGTTTTGATCTTTGATGACTGAAGTTACATAGATCTTTTTGCCTTCTCTTCTCTCTATTTTGGTCTCTATTAATGATACAGATAATAATGGTACAAACTTTTTATAATTTACAGATAGATTTGCTGTTACTGCATATTTCTTTTGTTTAAATTGATTATTACTATTATTATTATTACTATCTATCTTTAAAATATTATTATTATTATTATTATTATTATTATTATTATTATTATTATTATTTTCTTCTTCTTGGTTTTGTTGTTGTTCTTGACTTTCTTCAACATCATCATCATAACTATTATTATAATAATAACGTATACAACATGCCATACTATCATCGAAAACACTTGCTAAAGCACCGCCATGAACACATCCTGGGGGTCCTTCACAATTGATATTCCAAAATATATAACCTATCAGCGATCGATCGCTTATGTTTAGTGAGCTGGAAAATGGGTGATTGCAGTTGTTGTCTTCTTCGGTCATCTCTATATCGGTGGTTGGAAAATGTTGGTCGTGTATGATCGAGCTATAGCCTTTCCAATAGTAGGCAGTGACAAACTTTCTATCTTGATATACATAGTTTCTGCCTTTGAATCCGGCTTGCATACGATTTGCATCAACGTCCATTCCATTTCTTGAAACCAACTGTAGATCGCGTCTCTTTCCCAACTCTATTGCCCATTGTGGCCATTCAATCATATCTTCTTCTAAAACATCATGATGATTCGGCAGACATAAATGTGGATTATTTAAATTTAAATGACTAATATTATGATCCAGTTGATTACTATTATTATTATTATTACTATTACTATTATTGTTGTTGCTATTTATGGAATTAATATTTGGTGATGATAAACCTGGTGGGGTAGTTGGTGTGGAATGTAAATAAGAATCATCAATGATTGAAGATGAATAATCTATCTGCTTGTGCTTAGAGTTTTTATGTTTACGCTTTTCTAAACTCTGTTGTTGATGTTGGTGGTTGCCAAATGTTATAAAAATAGTTTTCAATGCTTTCCAAAAAGAACTAGTCATTTTTTTTTTTGTTTCTCTATATGACTTTAATTAAACTATTAATTAATATAAATATGATTATTATTATGATTTATCAGTGAAAAAAGTGGAGGGAGGGTTATTGTGGTGTTTGACTATGGACAGTGTGGTGATTGATTTGATTTGATTTGATTTCACTATGTCAAGTGAAATTTCTCGAAATTGTATTAATAATTTCGATAGATGCTGATTATTTTGTTGTGTAGGTGTGTGTGTCTCTGAGAGTGATGTATGAGAATCTGCAAGTATTTTACTTTTGAATCTATAATTTTATTAAATAAAATGTTAGAAAAATATTATGTTATTATTATTATTATTATTAATGATGATGATGTTTATGATGATGATGTTTATGATAATAAAAAATCATAAACATAATACATAGAATGCAATACAATTTATAAATTGTTCAAAAATATTATTGATTAATTTAATTATGGAAATAAAATTAAATACAACAATCTAGTTTGGTGATGTTTGATGATATAATTTACAGTGCCAAGCAATTCCCAGTACTCAAGTCTGCTACTGTATATGGTTATAGGTTGGTATTGTATATGAGGTTTTCAGTGGTGATGGTGTAATATATATATATATATAAGTGTGAGTGTGTGGTGTGTGTGAGTGTGTGTTAACTTGTGGTGGTGTGTCGTTTGTGTTGCCAATTAAAAAAATATTGAAAATAATAAAAACGATAGTTGATAATGTATACATTACTATCTAATATGGTATGTATTTTGTTTTTTTTTTTTTGTTGTTTGTTGTTGTTGTTTGTTGTTTGTTGTTGTTATTTGTTTTCGTTTGTGAAATAATAATGATATTAATTATTGTGTTTATTTATCGTTTCAATTTCAATGATTCTTTTATTTACTTATATGGAAAAGTTATGTCCAGTGTCGTTAATGAATTATGTACAAATATGGTTGGAATCGACAAGTATTTTTAATAATAAAGATGTATGAATATTAAAAACAGAAGATTGATAGATAAGATAGTAAAGTAATAAACATTTTTATGTTGATGATGATATGGTTTGTTAAAAATAATATTATTATATCTTCATCGGATCTATCTTTCATTTTAGATTTTATCTTTCTGATTGATAAAAGACGTGAAATCTTTTTATTTTACATTCATTCGTCTATAGGGATCTATTTATATCAGTACCATTATACTAAAATTGAATTACTGTTATCTACAAGCTTGTATGTTTATGATGTGATATCTTATTATGTTATGTTATTGTATAATTGGATTATTGGCAGTGTTCTTGCGCTTTAAACGAACGAATTAACTTTACTTGTATAATAAATAGGTTTAATTCTATAAAGTTGATATTATTGAATCTTCATTGATTACAAATAAATAAATAATAGATCATGAATACTATTTGTTATTACAATTAATTACTATTTTTATTATTATTATTATTTTAATTATTTATTTAAAAAAAAAAGAGTTGGTTGTAAATTTGTGTGTTGTGCGTAGAAGGTATTCTTTATCTCTATAGTATGATATAGAGTAAGTTGCGTATGAAAAATAAAATGAATCACCTCATAAAAGTGTTGTTTTACAATTAAATTAAAAAAAAAAAAAAACAATTCAATTTCCCATTTTCTTTTTTTAATTTTAATTTTAATAGTGATCAAAGTGTGTGAATGGTCTAAGAAATCAAAGTGCAAAAAAGAAATCAAATACAGTTCCCACACCGACGGAATTTGAAAAAAAACCAATCATGAACTGTTAATGATGCAAACAACAATAATTTTTATATTTTTTCATTTTTCTTTCAAAGTACTTTAGGTGTACTCAATCTCATTAAAAAAAACAACCTTCAATTTAAAAAGGAATTACCCCATTTAGATACCCCACAAGAACCTAAATTTAATAACAGTTTATTTTCTATCAAATTTGTGTAAAGTGATTTTTACCAATCTTTGAATGTCAATGATCAAAAATTCAAGAACATAGTGTTAAAAAAGAAAAAAATTAAAGTTAAAGCACCAAATTTAAGATTTTTATCTATTTTTATTGCTTGATTTTTGTTTGATAATTTGTTATGTTACACCTTCCCATGTCAATGTTAAATAGTCAATTTTATAATTTTGTTTATGATTAGTATCTGATGTTTGTTGATTAGGTTGTTGTTGTTGTTGGTTGTCATTTGGTATTGCAGTAGCCAGTAGAGTTGTTTTGTTGACACTGACTGCCAATCTTGCCATGGTGGTGAGTTCATGTGATGACATTGCATGGGTATGCGAGCGTACTATTACGATCAGTTCCGAATGATGCAAGAGTGGATCGCCTGGGTATGCTAAAAACGACCCACCAAACTTGCTGCCATTCGTAAGATAGTAGCCACGCTTCCACAAGTCTTCAAACACATAATATCGCAGTAATTCAATCTCTGACATCTGCTGCAACAATGCACCGAATGTCACAACAGAACCCTCTGATCTTCTCGACCTCCAACTCATATACACTCCATAATCTATAATCGATGCTTTCTTTTCACTTTTATCACTATCGTTATAATTATTATTAGTATCACCACCACCCACACTTTCACCTATATTTTGAATTTGCAAAAGTTGTTGTTGTTCTTGTAGTTGTTGTTCATCTTTAGAATATCTTAACACTTCTTGTATTGAATTCAATAATTTTATATGTGTCAATCCTTCTAGATTTTGATTTTGTGGTTGATTCTTATTTTTTGACTCTGTTTGTTTTTGTTGTTGTTGTTGTTGTTGTTGTTTATCTTGGTTATTATCATTATTTACATCTATTTCCATATCATTATTATTGATATTACTATCATTTTTACTAATATTACTATTATTATTGTTATTATTATTATTATTATTATTATTATTGTTATTATTGTTAAGTTTAGCTTGTTTCTCTTGTTGTTTCTCTAATTTCTTTTGTTTTTTTTGTTGCTTTTTAATGTTACTTTCACTGTTCTCGTTGTTTGTATCTTTGAATTGTTGATCTTTTTGTCGTTTCTTTGCAATTATTTGATCGATTTGTCTTTTTGAATCTAAGTTTCTTGTTTCGTTTAGTTTTATTATTTCCTCTGGAAGTGGAATTGCAAGTTTATCTTCATCAATGAGTCTAAGCCATCGCTGTCCAACACCCAATGCAACCTCTTCTACCGACAGCAACAGAGGAATCGTTCCACCCAAAGTATGAGTATTCACTACCAATCCAATTAAACACCCAACCAACCTATATTTATTTCTCAATAGATATGCATCTATAATAACCACAACAATAAACAATCAAAAAAAAAAAAAAACAATAATATTATTAAAAATCATTTACAATTAAAAAAAACTAGTAGTAAAATTCTAAAGTCAATCATACCAGATGAATCCCAAACAAAATGATATTTTCGATTGATTCTATATACATTTATAACTGTATCACCATTATCATCATCATTACTATTTTCTTGATTACTATTATTATTATTATTATTAACTTTTTGATTGTTATTGTCGTCAGTTATTTTTATGTTCATTTGTCACCAATTATGAATTTCAATGAGAATTCACAAAAATTCCTATTGATGATTCTTTTAATTCTTAATTTTGAACTTTGATGCTTGTAAATTAAAATGATATTAATCTTATGATCTGATTTCGGAATGCTAGAGAAAACCTTAAGAAAAAGTTTTCCTAAGTTCAAATTTTTTTTACAAAAAAATTCTTTCTTTTTTTTTTTTCAATGTTTTTTCACCCAATTCACTTCAATGGGTAAATATATAAAGATGGTGTTGAAAAATTTTAAACAACAATTCAAATCATACATTTTCATTTGTAAAATATTTATTTATTTATTTATTTATTTATTTATAATAAATTCATACAAAACAAAAATTACAAAAACAATATTATTATTTTTAATCATATAAATATCTTTATTTCCTAATTTTATTTAAATTATATAAACAAAAACAAAACAAAACAATGTCAGAAATTGCCAAGAAATGTATGTAGATAAAAATAAATAGATGATTAGGATTATTGGTTCTAACTAAAATATCAAAAATGTTTATAAATATATAATATAGATAATGCAGGAACAAATAAAGGATCTTCACAATTCAATGCAAAGAAGATTGAAGAGGAAGAGGAATCAATCAAGATTCCAGAGTTAAAGGCATCAGTGCCAAAGGCTATTCAAAAGGCACGTACTCAACTCGGTATGAATCAAAAGGAGTTGGCTGCAAAGATTTACGAAACCACTTCAGTAGTTAATTCATACGAAAATGGTTCCGCCATTCCAAGTGTACCAATCTTGATCAAGATGGAGAAGGTTTTGGGTGTAAAGTTAAGAGGAAAAGACATTGGTACTCCACTCAAGTAAAGTGTTAGAGGAACAACAGCAACAGCAACAGCAACAACAATAACAACAACAATGCCAAGCGCCTAACCTGATCAACCTTTATACATATATATATTTAGTAACCAACAACTAATCAAACAACAATGACTTACTTACTTCTTACATGTAAAAATCAAAACACTTACAAACTTGACTAAAAAAAAAAAAACTAAAAAATAACAACTACAACAACGAACACCCTTTGCGAAACCAAATCAACATAAATTAAATTGAATCATAACATATATAATTCAACATATATTCAAATGAATAATATAATATTCAATAATAAGGTAAATCTCTCTCTCCTATCCCCTTTTTTTTTTTTTTTAAACCAACTATTAAATCAAAAAAAATAAACATTTTATTTCTTTTTCTTATGGTACCAAAAATATTTAAATAATTATTTTAAAATATATAAAATTAGTATTAAATAATTAATATAAGATTTACTGATTTACTAATGGGAATAAGTTTGAGATTTGGTCAAGTTGTAAATGTTTACAAAGTATGTATAATCATGCAGTAAAGAGAGTTAGGTAATTACAGAACCGACTCAAGTAAATAGAGTTGTGCATTGTAAAGTTCTCCATGAACTTCTCCGCTTGAGTTGCTTGCATTGAGTTTCCTACATTTCAATATCTGTCTAGGAAGAAGGAACTTCTTTGGACAATGGGAATCGATTGCTCTACCTTTAGATAAATGAAACAATTAAACAACTAGATTATCATCAACATTATCAAATAGATAAATGAACAATATATATTTTTAAAGATTAAAAAAAAAAAAACAACACTGAGATATATATGACAATGAAATAAATAAACAAACATTTTTTAATGTATATTCATTCAGTTTGAAGCAAACAAAAATTAAATACACACACAACTGTATTATTTTTTTCTTAGTGAAATTAATTCATTTTAATTTACTACCACCACACTCACTCCTTTTAAAATTGTTTGCAAGTTTATTCGTTATGAGTAAAAATTACTTATAAAGGTTTGTTGTTGGTTTTTATTTTTATTCATTAGCAAAACACCAACCAACTCTTTTATTATTTTATAATATAACTTTAATGTATCATTAATAACTATAATAATAATTATTAGTAAAAGAAACAAAAAGCTAAATAAATAAATATTGGTTTATTTTGTTTGTTTATTTTTTTTTTTTGTTTTTTTTTATTTATTTACATTTGCACTAAATTTATTTTTATCCAACCTTCCAAACACCCACATCGCATCTCAATAGTCATCGTCCTCATATACGAAAATATCAAAATTCATTATAAAACCAGTTCAACAACAAAAGAAGATAGGGTAGATCATATTAAGATATTGGGAAATTTTTAATTTTTTTTTATCACTTTTGTTTTTTTTTAGTTTTTTTTGAAGTTTTTTCGATAAGTTCAAAACTAAAACCACATTAATCTTTTATTATCATTCTCCAAACAACAGCAACAACAACAAAAAAACTCATTCGACCATCTGAAAGTAACCTGCAAAACAGCCTTAGATAGTCTGATTTTGCAAGAAGAGTATTAAAGTTGGTATTTTATTTTTATTTATTTATTTTTTTTAGAAATTTAAAGAGAGCTCTCTTCACACCACCTCCTCTGGACTACCAGCAGCAGCAGCAGCACAATCATTATAAAAATAGAATGATGATACTCGACAGTGAAGAAACAGTACATTTCGAGCTTGAGGAAGACTTTGACGGTATGGAGTATCCCGAGAAGTCAAAGTATGGCTGGGCCTACAATAGGATTCCTCTGACGAACGCGCAGTGGCTCTACATCTTTGGCGCACAGGGAGTGGTCTCTGGCATCATCAACTTTTTCATCAATATGTTTTTGGCGTGGGTCATCTACCCGAAAGGCGAAGGTGCCACCATCGTCTTTACTGGCTCTCTTACCTGCATTTTCTCTGACATCATCATGACCTCTTTCCTTCTACCAACGATCACCTGTATCCTCTCATCATTCCTCGTTACATTTGATCTTCGTAAAGGCAAGATGATATCACCGATCGACGAACGTTGGTTAAAACATCCATGTCTATCATGGATTCCTACTGGTAAGAAGAAGAATTGATAATTATAATAACTATAGTCTCAACATCTATACACTATGTACTAACTAACGACGTTTGTTATCTACTTTTCTACTTTTTAAACGTTTTAGGTATAAATTATAAGATTATAATTAAAAGAGCTATTATATTTGGTGTTTTGGGTGTTTGTGTATTCTCACCACCTACCTTGGTTGCTGTGTTCTTGGCAACGAAATCCGATGGCTACATGGTGTTGAAGTGGTCGTTCTATATCTTCAAGGGAATATGGTGTGCACTTCTCGCTATGATTGTATCACCACTCATTGCATTTGTATTGGTTGCCTCGTATAACCCAAGACATACTTTCTTCTCATAGTATTACTATTTAATGTTGTTTAATATATATAGTAGTAATAATAAGTAATAGTAATAGTTAGAAGTATAATAATAATAATAATAATAATATATAGAAAATGTTCATTTTTGGAGGAAGAAAGATATTTAAAGTAGAACGGGGATGGATGAAATCGCGTGCGATACAAATACAGATATGCATTGCATTGTACATCAAAATCAACATTAACTTTTGAAGAACATAACAGCGATGGTTAAGTGTTCTAATTGATAGTTGATTCCATTTAAATACACTATACACACACAACTATTTAAGAGACGATAATCAATGCAACGATCAAACTTATGGATTTGGTCACTTCAAAAGTATATTGTGATCCTACTACTATACAAGCCAATCAATTATTATTGTATTCCTATTCAACACATCTCTAACTCTAACCAAACCTAATGATGAACAACAAAACAAGCGCAATTCAACCAACCAACAAACAAACAAACGCCAACGAACATTCCAAATCATTTTTTAATAATACTCTTAATTAATATTAGCTAATAATAAAAGTAAAAAGAATGATTTTTAATTTAATTTATAAAATTTTATAATGAAGTTGTAATATCAAAACACTCTTTGGTGAGTGAGTTCAATTTCCTAAAAAGTCAATGTATAATGAAAGTAATTGCCGACAAATTTTTCTTGAGATATTATTATTGCATTGAAATTTGCAGCAAAAAAAAAAAAAAAGTGTTTGTTTGCCGAAATACATCAAAAAAATAACTAAAAAAATATAAATATTTTCTATTAAAAACAAATAATCAAATTTTTTTTTGTTTTTGTTTGTATATGTTTTTTTTTTCACTGAGAACTATCTATTTATATATTTATATAACTTAAAAATCAATAACATTAAAATCAATCATAAATTCGTTTTTTTTTTTAATTTTTAGGTTATTTTTTTTTTTGCTCATTTTTGACACAACTATAATTTGCAAACAGATTCAGCCAAAGGTTTTTTGAAATTTCATTATTGTTGTTTGTGTATATTTAGATATATTTATATTATTTAGTTTGTCGTTTAAATATAATTAGTTAATAGTTTTAGCACAGCTAATAGTTATAGCAACACAGGTTAAAAATGACAGCACAATCAAAACCAAATCAAATTGTAGAACAGATATCATGTAAAGTAATACATCCATGGAGCAAATCATGTACTTTGGCGGCGGCACAAATCTGGTTACAAGTATTCATTGCTGGTTTCAAATTATATGCACCACTATTCCTTATACCTACAATCATTTTCAAAAGAAAAGGGTATGTATTATTGGTTTTAGCATCAAATAACAACACACATCGCATCACTATTGATCAAATACACATTACTAACCAATCTTTATTGAATGTCATTGATTGACTGACTGACTGACTGATTTGATTGATTGATTTAAACTCTACAGACTTAAATTTATTATTACAAGATCACTGCCTGAAATCATTAGATCATCAACATTCCTTGGTACTTATGCCGGTGCATTCGGATCGGCCATTTGCTTTTTTAAATATCTTGCTGGTGGAAGAGATTACAAATCGATTGCAGCAATTAGCGGTTTCTTTGCTGGTCTATTATCAATTTTAATAGAGTATGTTGTTGTTATTATTATTTGTTGTTTGGTTTTGCATGTTATCATCCAACCATTCAATCAATCAATCAGTGCTGCTGGTTAACTAACATATTTTCTATTTATATTAAAACAAAACAATCGTTTAGGAGAAAGAGTAGAAGATCAGAATTAGCATTATATTGTTTGAATCAAACATTGGAGATCATGTGGAAGATGGCAGCAACCAGAGGATTTGCATTTTATATAAAGAATGGTGAAGTTTTAGTATTTATGATTGCATCTGCCATTCTGATGTATTTCTTCCAACACGAACCAGATAGCTTAAGAAGCAACATGAATGGACTTTTGAAATTCTTTATTGGTTCAAATTAATAATAATAATACTATAATAAATAACATTAAAATAAAAAAAAATAATATAAAACAAAACATTTAGAAAAAAAAAATAACTAAAATCATAACTAATAACACACAATTGAAACATTTACATCTATTTATATAATATAGCTAAAATCAGAATCCATACTTTATTAATAGAGTTATGCATATGGTTTTTTTTTTTGTTTTAGTTTTTTTAAAAACCAACTTTGTTGACCGACGTTTTTTAAAAAAAAAAATTGTGAAAAAAGTTTGAATTTAAATGAAGAACAAAATTTAAGTGTGTGTTTTGTTTTTTTAAAAAATCATCTTAAGGAATAGATAGATAGCATTATAGTTATTTAAATATTCTTGGGAAATTCCGATTAATTATTACTAGTAATAATATCATTAAATATTTGTATCACAAATCACCACACCCACATTACATTCACCACATCCATTGTATCTACCTAAATTTGGTAGAAACCTAAAAACTATATAATCGATTAAACTAATATATCATAAGGTAACAAAACAATCCAATGATAAACAAATAAACAAAAAAAGAAATACAACATCATAATAATAATAATAATAATAATAGTAAATAATCAAAATGAACAAACAATAAACAATCAAATCAATCAATCAATCAACCAAATTATAGTTAAAACAAACACTACTCTCAAAAATGCAAATACAGATTATTAATACTTTAATCGTTATATCAACAATTTCTATAGCAATATATTATTACAATAAATATCAACGAAACAAGAAGAAAATGGTAAGTTGTTATTGAATGTGATAGGATAAGAGATGATAATGAGGTGGTTCAATTTGATATTGATTTTGAAATCCACACACACACGGAATATATTTATATAGTCAACAGCTAAACTTGATTTCATTAGAAATTACGAATTGGAGATTCAAAAGGAATGGGAAGAGACAAAGGCATTCGAAGTGGATGCTCCAGAGAACCAATCGAATGAAGATGCACCAAAGTACATGGCATCATTCCCATATCCATATATGAACGGTAGACTCCACATCGGTCACGTTTTCACAATCACAAAGGCAGAGTTTATGTGTCAGTATCAACGTCTCAAGGGTAAGCGTGTTCTCTTCCCATTCGGATTCCATTGCACCGGTATGCCAATCAAGGTCTGTGCCGACAAACTAAAGAATGAAATGGCACAATTCGGTTGTCCACCCGTGTTCCCAGTGGAGGAGACGAACGACGACGAAGAGAAGCCAGCAGCCGTCGCCAAGAAAGACGATCCATTGGCTTTCAAGTCGAAAAAGTCAAAGGTACAAGCCAAGACCGGTGGCGCCAAATACCAATGGCAGATTATGCAGAGCATGGCCATTCCAGACGAGGAGATTCCAAAGTTTGCCGACTCTGCCTACTGGTTGAACTACTTCCCACCACACTGCAAGACCGATCTCCAGACCATCGGTATGGGTATCGATTGGCGTCGTTCTTTCATCACTACCGACGTCAACCAATACTACGATTCATTCGTACGTTGGCAATTCGAGACATTGCGTGAGCTCGGAAAGGTCAAGTACGGAAAGCGTTACTCGATCTGGTCGACCACCGACAACCAGCAGTGCGCTGATCACGAGCGTGCATCCGGTGAGGGTGTCCAACCAAACAACTTCACTTTGATCAAGCTCGAAGTTCTCGAGCCAGTGCCAGAGTGTCTCAAGGAGGTCGCTGCCACCGGAAAGAAGATCTACTTGGTGCCAGGAACCGTTCGTCCAGAGACAATGTACGGACAAACCAATTGTTGGATCCTCCCAACCGGAAAGTACGGTGCTTTCCAAATGAAGAATGGTGAGGTGTTCATCTGCACTGAACGTTCCGCCAGAAATATGTCTTACCAAGAGTTGACCGAGGAGACCGGAAAGTATCCATGTTTGGCCAAGTTCACCGGTGACCAATTGCTCGGTGCCGCTTTGAAAGCACCACTCGCCGTCAACAAGGTCGTCTATGTATTGCCAATGTTGTCGATCGACGAGAACAAGGGTACCGGTGTTGTAACATCGGTTCCATCGGATGCTCCCGATGACTATGCTGCTCTCCACGACTTGAAACAAAAGGAGCCATTGAGAAAGAAGTTTGGTATCAAGGATGAGTGGGTTCTCCCATTCGAAGTCGTTCCAATCATCGATATTCCGGGTTATTCCAATACCGCCGCTGTCAAAGCTTATCAAGACTTGAACATCAAGTCCCAGAATGATCGTGCTTTGCTCGACCAAGCCAAAGATGTCTGCTATCTCCGTGGTTTCACTGAGGGTATCATGATTGTTGGTGAGCATGCCGGTAAGAAAGTACAGGACGTCAAGAAGGCAATTAAAGACCAATTGATTGAGAGTGGACAAGCTTGCAACTACTCTGAACCAACCACTCCAGTCATCTCGCGTTCCGGTGACGAGTGTGTCGTCGCTTTGACCGACCAATGGTACATCAACTACGGTGAAGACGATCCCCAATGGCGTGACCAAGTCAACAAGACTCTCGAATCGATGGAACTCTTCTCTGCAGAGACAAAGAAGCGTTTTGAGACTGCTGTAGGTTGGTTGAATCAATGGGCTTGCTCTCGTTCATTCGGTCTCGGTACCAAGTTGCCATGGGACGAGCAATTCTTGATTGAATCACTCTCTGACTCTACCATCTACATGGCATTCTACACCATTGCTCACTTGTTGCATCAAGATTTCAACGGTAAGGTCGTTGGTCCAGCTGGTATCGCCGCCACCCAAATGACCCGTGCCGTCTGGGACCACATCCTCTTGGACAAGCCATACCCAGAGGGTTGCGAAATCTCCAAGGACACTCTTGCCGTATTGAAGCGTGAGTTCAACTATTGGTATCCATTGGATCTCCGTGTCTCTGGTATCGATCTTGTACAAAACCATCTTACTTTCTTCCTCTACAACCACGCTGCCATCTTTGCAGAGAAGATGCAACCAAAGGGTATTCGTGCCAATGGTTTCGTCCAATTGAATGGTGCCAAGATGTCCAAGTCCAGTGGTAATTTCCTCACCTTGTTCGACGCCGTCCAACAATTCTCTGCCGACGGTACCAGAATTGCTTTGGCCGATGCCGGTGACGGTATTGAAGACGCCAACTTTGTCGACAAGACAGCTTTGACCTCGTTGTTCAAGGTACACACTCAAGTCCAATGGGTACAAGAGATGATCGACATGAAGGACAAATTGTACAGCGGTGAATCCAACCGTCTCCAAGACGTCATCTTTATCAGTGAGATGAATCGTGCCATCAACAAGGCCGACGAAGCCTACGCCAAGTCACAATTCCGTGAGGCATTGCACACCTGTTTCTTTGACTTGCTCAACGTTCGTGACCACTACAAGTTGGCCATGGCAAAGAACGAGAACATGTCATGTGAACTCATCTTCAAGTACATCGAAACTCAAGCTATTCTCCTCTTCCCAATCATTCCACATTTCTCACAAAAGGTATTCTCCATGATCGGTAAGGGATCTATCCTCGCCGCCCGTTGGCCAGAGTCATCAAACATTGATTACCTCGCTTTGAGAACCAACGACTACCTCAAGAGCACCGTCTCTGAAGCACGTAACAAGGTCGGTATTTTCTTGAAGAACAAGAACAAGGGTGGAAAGACCGACGCCAAGGCAGAGAAGGCAACCATCTACATCACCAAGAACTTCCCCAAGTGGAAACAAACCGTTTTGCTCTACCTCCAGACCATCTACAACGATGCCAACAAGTCATTCACCAAGGATGTCAGCGCAATCCTCGAAGATCTCAAGAAGATGGATGAACTCAAGCCACAACTCTCAAATATCATGGCATTCGTAAGAATGATTGAAGGTGAACTCAAGACCGAAGGTAAACAAGCCCTCGATACCTCCATGCCATTCGACGAACAAGAAATCATCAGTCAAAACATGGAATACATTTGCAGAGCACTTGAATTGACCTCTGTAGAATGTCAAGAGATCGCTGATACCACCGGTATGAAGGGTGCACTCCCAGCTCCTGGTAAACCAACTTTCTTGATTCAATAAAAACAAATTAATTAAAATAATAAAACAATGTTTTACAACAAACAAAAAAAAATAATAAGTTTAATTTATAATATAATATATATTTTCTTATTTATTTATTAATTAATCTATTTATTTCTTGATTTCTTTTGTTTATGTTTAGATGATCTCTCTTCTTCTTCTTCTTCTTCTTCTTCCTCTTCATCATCATCTTCACCCTCTGTAAATTCAATATCGATTTCTTCATCTTGCTTTGACTTTTTTGATTTTCCTTTTCTTTTAGCTTTTTCTTTCTTTTTCTCTTTTTCCTTCTTCTTTGATTTTTTCTTTTTATCCTTTTCCTTTTCTTCTTCCTCTTCGTCTTCCTCCATTGACTCCTCTTTTTCTTTTCTTTCATCTTCCTCCTCTTCCTCCTCCTCCTCTTCATCGCTTTCTTTCTTTACAGCTGAAGGTCTTCCACGTTTCTTTGGACTTTTTATCTCTTCATCTTTTTCTTTAGCCTTTGACTTTGATGGTCTTACACGTTTCTTTGGTGGTACTTTTCTTATTTCCTCATCGTCGTCGTCATCATTATCAGCAGCATCATTATTCTCTTCCTCTTCTCGCTCAGTTTCGTGGTGCTCTTCTTTTGTAATACTCTTTGAGCTGGGATTGCTGTCTGTAAATTCAACGGTGGTGTCGCCATGATGCTCGTGATTATGCAACCAAAGATTCTCCAAGTACACTTCACACTCGCCTGTTGTGGTGTCGGCAGCCATCGGACTTTGATCAGCAAACTCTATCGTTACATTGTATTTCACTCCATCGAGTGGAATGCAACTCTCACCGGAATAGATGTTGATTTCATCGGCCAGTTGCTGCAGCTTTGTAACAAACTCTATGATATCCTCACTTCCATGATAGACAATGAATGGTCTGTCTTTGAATTGTGCATTCGATGGAGGTGCCGGATCGACTATTCCCATGGTTCCGCAAACGAAAAACTTGGTCTTCTCTTGTTGGCCATTACCGACATGATATAGCTTGTATCCAAGTTTTAATGTTATTTTTACATTTGTTTTCTAAAGAAAATATGAATATGAATAAATTAATAAATATAATATAATAATATATATTTCTTTTCTTTTTCTTTTCTATTTTTTTTTTATCTTACTTACAATTAATTTATGATCTTTAAGTAAATCTCTAAAGACAGCAAGGAAATTAACAAAGATACCACTGTGTGTCCCTTCATCTTCGTCGGCAACGATGATGGTAATTGGATGAGTTTGATGGAGATGCTCGAGTTTCTCTATGTCGGTCATCTCTCGCTGTTGCTCTGCAATGCCGTTGATAAGATTGGTGACGGTTTGATCGACATCATACTCTGTATTCTGAACCTGTTTGACACCCTCCAACATTACATTCCGATGCTTAAGCGATCCCAAATGTCTGGTGAGATCCTCTGGTCTGCTGAAATAAGCGTTACACGGCTCACAATGGTGAGGAGTCGGATCTTTGTGTTTCGAAGGTCTTCCCGCCATGTTTTTCTCGCATTCCGCAGCATTCTTGCAGTAATGAGTAGCATCTTCTTCATGACGTTTCAAATGAAACGGTCTGTCAAAGTGCATAGTACAATCTGTATGTATACATTTTGTCATTTTTATACTTTAAACAACTATATAAATCTATATCTAACTGCTATATCTATTGTTTAAAAAAAAAAATAAACAATCAAACAAACATTTCTTCACATACGCTTTTTGTGCAATTAAAAATTTTGCAAAATTTACTGAAATTTTTTTGTTTCATTTTTCAACCACTTTTTTTGTTTTTTCAGCGAGTGTGTGTTGATTCAAAAAAAAATTTGGCGCGTCCAAAATCATAATTATGAAAAGTATATGGTGTAAAGTTAAATATATGTTTATTAATCGATATTATGATCATAAATTGATGAAGATATTTTGTTTATAGATGATTCTTGATGATGATAGAAATATTCTAAATAGGTTTGTGTGAAACTGTAGTTTTGGTTGGCACGTTGGCGTAAAATCATTTTGAGTGGTGCCAAACGAAATAGCAGAATCATGAGATCAGTCGCTTTGAATATATTCCATCGGAAATTGTAGTTCCATCTCACGGGTTTACCGGTGGTTGGTTCCATATATTTATTTTCGACTTCGGTCACCAGATACTCGATGACATCGAGACGCGGCTGTCCAACGGCGTCTCTGAGGTGGTAGTTGACTGCGTACATCAAGAGGTTGTCGCAACACGAACATTCACCATAGTGATAAAACGAGAATCTAAACAGTTTCTCTTCAAAGAGGAAGCGAATTATCTCAAGACTCCCGACTTGGATCGCCAGTTGAAACAGTTTGTAGATTCTATAGTTATCGAGTTTCTTCATAGCATTCTTTGAGCTCTGTGATTTCAGTTGCTCTACATATTGATATTGTATTAGGAGGAGTGGATCCGACAACAAACCATTCCACCCAACCGACCTATTTGATTTCAGTACCGACCGATTTATCCATTGAACATATTGAAAAATTTTATTCCTAAGATAAATAATATTCAATACATATGAAAATAATTGTTTTTCCAACATATTATAAATTAATTATGCTTTATTTTATTATTTTAATAAGAATAGAATGACTGAAAAGGAAGAAAATAAAAAAACCAATAACAATATAAATTTATTCCTATCATATCGTTTCGTACATATAAATAATAATAATTGTTATTTATACAAAGCTTGATGATCATGTACTTGATCAATATTTTTTATGTGTTTGGTATGATAAAATAGAATTACCATTATTATTATTATCTGTTTGTGTATGTATTTTTCCCCAAACCACTTTACAAAAAATTGAATATTTTAACGTATTTGGTGGTAATCAAAAAAAAAAAAGATTTATTCAACACACAATTCCAAAAAAATCAATTTTTTTTTTTTTTTTTTTTTTTTGCAATAACACTCTTGGCTTTTGGATTAGTGTGGTACTCATTTTTTTTTTAACTATCTTATCTGTGTTTTCAAATAATTCAATCTAAAAAAAGTCATTGAATCAAAACCTATCGATTTTCTTATATTTTATGTTATTTTTAAACAAATAAAATTGATAAATCAGTTATTATTATTATTTATTAGATTTAAATACTCTTATCTTAGAATTGAATAAAATAAAGAAAGTAGTACTTCATCAAACCAAACAAGTAAGATTAAAATCGACTTCTATTGACATTCAATTCAATTCAAAAACTTCACCTCCTCCTTCATTTCAACAACAAACAATAGATATCTTAGCTTTTAACTTTTGAGTTGTATGTACATTCACACACTCATTTAGATTTGTTTTTTATTATTATTTTTTAACAAATTTCACTATTGAATTTACCTGACTATCATTCAACTCAATATTATTATTATTATTAAAACAACAAAATAATTTAACTTTGTGATTCTAACTTTGTTTATTATCATTTTAGTTTTTCAAAATATATATAAATATATAGAGCAGAATGAAGAAATTTAAAAAGACATTTGCTATAACAAAACAAAATGTTTTGGAAAAGACATCAAGCAGAGAGAACACTCTGGAACCTGAACAAATGAAAGAGTTGGAAAAAGTATGTATAATTAGAAGATGATATCTTTATATAAAAACAAAGATAATCTAACTAGATATTTATTTTATTAAATTAATTTTTTAAAAAAAACAAATTTAATTTAATAGCAAGTACAAGAATCAAGATTTTATTTAAGAAAACTTACAAAGGCAATTGAGAAGGAAACAGTTAGTACTGGTGTCAGTATTCAAGATGGTACAGAGTTGGCAGACAGTTTCATTGACTATAGTGTCCATGTAAGAGATAACTATCAGGATCTAGTGATTCTCTCTGGTATTCTCTCAAAGATTGGTGAGTTTCAAGCTGGCTTCGAAGATCTCAAGGCAAAGTTGAATTCATCGTTGGTCAACGATGTCAGTGATCCACTTAAAAAGATGGTTAAAACAGAGTTGAAACAAGCTCAAGTAAGTTGAAATGTTCACACAAGCTAGTGTGTTGTGATAAATTAATAATATCATCAACATCATCATCATCATAACTAATCACTCAACTCACTTCTTTTTTTTTATTTTAAATTATCAAGGAATCAAAAAGAGAATATGATAAAGTTAGAGTTGCTTACGATGCATCGCTATCGGATTTGAACAATCTAAAGAAGAATAAGAGTGTAAAACCAACAAAGATCACAGAACAAGAACAGGAATGCGATACGCTGAAAAAGGATTTCGAGTTGATCGGCATCGATACTTCAACACAGTTGAACGACACCAATATCATTGCAGAGTTTGAGACTGTCGAGAAGCTGTGTGACTATCTCGATACCTATCACACCTTCTTCCAGAAAGGATACAGATGGCTCGCCCAGATGATACCGGATATCTACGAGTATCGACTCTACGTCGAGAAGCGAAAGGCAGAACTCGAGAAATCAAAGGTGCGTATGTCGATGTTGTTGTCGCCAGCCAAATCGGGCGATGCTCTCAAACAAAAGGTGTTTGGCGAGGATCTCTCTGTGTTGATCACTCGCGACCAAACTAGCATCCCGATCTTTGTGGCCAAGGCATTCCAGGTGATTAGAGGACGCATCGAGGAGGAGGGACTCTTCCGTATGTCCGGACCAAAGAAGGAGGTCGTCGAATACAAGTTGATGATCGACGACGGCAAAGACTATAACTTGGCAAACACATTCGATGTGCACGTCGTTTGCAATCTCGTTAAGCTGTTCCTCCGTGAGTTGCAGCCAGAACCGCTTCTCACCTACAGTCGCTACAACGAGTTCATCGATGTGTGCAACATCGAGTCGCCCGACGAGCGTATCAACAAGGTCAGCCGAATCATCCATTCGCTACCGAAACACAATTTCAATCTGCTGCATCATCTCATTCATCTGTTGAATCAAATCTCACTGAATCCCAAGAACAAGATGGGACCTGCCAATTTGGCAACCGTTGTTGGTCCCAACATTCTGGTGTCGCAGACCGACATCGTCGTCGAGGATATAGCACTTGGAAACATGGTGATCACAACGATCATTCAAAACTTTGAAAAGATTTTCGGTGGACCACCCGTTTTCGAGCCGATCCCCGTAACCAACAAACTGAGCACCTCTGCATCCTCCAGCAACATGACCAAATCACCATCGTTCAACAACAATCATCCATCACCAGCAGCAAAGAAAGCACCACCCGTCAGTCCAAGGAACTACGATGAAGATTCCACTTCACCCGCAGTATATCAAGGTCATATGATGAGAAATAGAAATCTGACGTCATCTGGATCCACTCTAGGCGATAGTTTTGATGAAGGTGATGCTGTAGAATTAACTGATGATGAATAGAGTAATAATAATAATAATAATAGCTATATTTAAATTGCGAAAATAATCAATCAATCAATCAACTCCACCAACAACAACAACTTATAAAGTTTTTTTTTCCAAAACTAACAACTAAATATCCACCAACCAATCCTAACAAAGTAATATATTATTTATCATATATAAATCAAATTTAAAAAACCAAATTAATTAAAATAAACTTTTCAAATTGTATTTTATCAACAACAACAATTAATTTATGTTCCATTTTACAAGATTTTTTTTATTTATTTACTGCAAAATTCATCCAATAGGTTTTGGTTGTTCAATTGAATGGAAATGCAAAGCTATCCTATTATTATTTTAATTGAAGAGAGCCATGAATTGGTCGACTTCCTCCAATGCTTGACAGTCATCGTAGTTACCAACAAACTTATCATTAACAAACAACTAAAATATATAAATAAAAAGTAATTAGTGAATCAAGATTCATAGATATTGAATAAATGATGATTGCAGCAAATCAAATGATAACACATACTTGTGGGAGTTCGGTTTTACCACTGACTTTTTTCATGTGCTCTCTTTTCTCTTGATCAGAAGCAACATCATATTCTAGAAATAGTAGTAGTCAAGTAAATAATCATGATGATATTTATATATTGTAAAATAAATTATTAATAAATCTCTGTGATTGAGTTGAGTTTTAAAAAACTAGAATCTAGTTGCTCTGATAGACATACCAATGTATTTGATACCTTTGGCCTCCAAGAGAGTCTTCAAAGCTTGTTGATCCTTCTTGATCTTCAACATTCCAGTTGCTGATGAAGTATATACTGCTACGTTTGACATTGTTATTGATTGTTGTTTATTTTAATACAAAACTTTAGAATCTAAAAATAAATAAATTGATATTAATTTAATGATGATTGACAAATAAAATGAAATATTTTAATAACAAAATTTCACACAAATATAAAAAAATCAATAAAATTATTGCAATTATTTTAAAAACCCACACACTTTTTTGGGTTTGGATAATTAGATGAATAGTTTTGTTTTTACCTGTTTTTTTTTTTGAAATAATAGTTGATAATTTATCTTACAGACTAAGATACCAACCCAATTTATATTATACAATAAACTTTAGATAATTTTTGTATTTATTTTTATCTTTGTTATGAATATATTTTTTATTTTATTTATTTATTTTTGAGTTAAATGTAATTGCTAATACCAAAATAACAATTTAATTAATTCATTAAAGAACTGACTTGATTTAGATTTGATTACTAGAAGAATGTGTACATTCTTTTTTTTTTTTTTTTAGAGGTTTCAAAAAATAAATATTTTTTATTTGCATTCAAATCAAATTTTTATGGTCTAGATAAAGTTTAACATTTCTAGCTACCAACTGTGAATAGTTCTTTGCAATTTCCATCACCTTTTCACTATCGAAATCCGGGCATAGATTAGCAATCATTACATCTGCCAAATCATAGCTTGAATAAGAGATTGCATCCACAAAGTGTCTGTTGGTCCATTGCACATAGTTTTTCCCTGTCAAAAATTTGAATATCTCCACTTTGTTACCCAAGATTGAATAGGACAATGCACTATTTGTACAACCTTCGTTCTCAATAAAATCTAGGTATTTGAGTACCTCGAATTGATCGTTCTGAACAGCCCTATCAATGGAATTCTTTGTCACCATCACACCAAATACCTCTTTACACTCGTATAGATATTGAATGAAATCCAGCTGACCGTGAGCACATAGAGTATCGAATTGTAGAGCGGTGATATTCAGATCGATTTCCATTCCCCAACTTATGGCGTGTTGTGTCAGAACTTTGAATACTTCAAACTGTCGGTTTGTCAGGGCATTGGTGACAGCAACCTCTGTGAAATCCTCCGTTTTGTTGTCCAAGAGGAATTGAATCACTTCAACTGATTTATATTTACATTCATCGATTGCCTCTCTGGTAAATCCTTCTGTACGATTCTCATGTAACCATCTAAGAGTTTCCAAACACTTGGACTTGTTCATTGCTATTTTTGTACAACCATGATTACTATTCTCATGCAACCACTTTACAATCTCCAGTTTTCCGTTTGCAGCAGCGACATTCATGACATGTGGATTTGGAGATAATTCGGTATACCTGGAGTAGAACCACTGCAAAACTTGAAGACGTCCATTCTTGGCTGCAGCTTCCATTGCCTGATCAACATAATAGTCTTCTTTAGCAACATTCTCATCAATCCATTTGACTAGTGGCAAATTACCCAAGCTGGCTGCATGAACAATTGCCGAATACTCTAGAACTATTTGGAAATTATTATTTAGGCACCATTCAATGTGCTCCATTGTGCGATCGGATATCATTGGTGTCAACCTGACTCTAAGTTCCTCAATATAGCGGTTGGCGATCATCCACTCCAACATCTCCAGACGATTGTAAACAAAAAGTGAGCTTATCTTGACTCCAGGATGTGCTCCAACCCGTCCGAAATTGGTAAACAACCATTTCAATACCTCGAAATGGTTACCAATGACTGCGTTGCTCAAGTATCTGTCCAAACCGGTTGACCAAAAGTGTTTCTCGGCTCTTGTTGCTATCCATTTCATAATATCCAAATTACCTTTAAACGAGCACTGGTCGATACTCTCTCGGTAGTGATAGAAATTTTCGTTTGCAAATGAATGTGTCTCCTCCAACAGATGTAAACACTCTAGACTGCCGCCCAACGACAAATCGAGCAAGACATTCGATCTACTGACATAATCGTAGGGATTCACGTTCAAATCTTTAATAATATAACTTAGCATTGGATAGCAGCTATTCAACAATGACTCTTTGATGGCATGGTAAATTGAATTTCTAATAAGATAGGGTGGTACATTTTCTAAATAATCTTTAAGCTGATCTAGAAAACCATATTGGATCATCAACTTGACGTTGGAATTCAATTCTTTCCATCTACAAACAATCAAGTATTTACCAATATTTCTGTGAATCCAATATACACTATCAAAAATTTGTCTAGCCAACACCTTATTTGAGAATATCTTACTAAATAATTTATGTTCCATCACTACTTATTAGATTAGTGAGATCATATGACTCTTTTTGGAATATTATAATAATTATAAAGATGATCAAACTAGTTTTCTTTTAAAAGGATATTTTTTTATCTTTATTATTTTTTTTACAAATTTTTCTAAAACAAGATTAAAGAAGTAACGTTGTAGAGTGAGCTTAGGAAAATCATAACTTTTTGTGGTTCCTTTGTTGTTATTCTAAAAACTTTTTTTTGTTTTTTTCTTTTTCTAATTTTTTTTATTATTTTTTTTTTTTTGTATTTTTTTTTTTTGAAACGAACGAATTAATATTGAAATAGTTTTTTTTTATTATTTTTTATTTTTTTAATCATTTTTCATATCGATCTATTGTGTCATTATTTATTATTATCTTATTAATAACTAATAACCCAATACAACACGACAGATTAAATTTGATTATCAACCAATTGATCATTCAAGTTTTTTCGATTTATTTTAAATAAAGTGTTGTTAGAGATTTCTTCTCTTTTTCCTCTCGATTCTTTAGCTCAAATTCGACCGAAATCGTTTGATTAACAGTCAACAGCAAACCCAATCAACTCTACAAATCTATATCTAAATTAAATTAGTTTTAGATTAGATTTTTTTCAACAACAAAACAACAACCGTTTTTTTTTCAAACTCGAATTATATAAACCTAGCAAAGAAATGTCTGGTCGTGGTGGATATGGTGGTGGTGGCCGTGGAGGTCGTGGTGGATTCGGTGGAGGTCGTGGTGGATCATCCGGTGGTGGATACGGTGGTGGTCGTGGTGGATCTTCCGGTGGTGGATACGGTGGAGGTCGTGGTGGATCATCCGGTGGATACGGTGGTCGTGGTGGTGGTGGTAGTTACGGAAATCGTGACGGTGATGCCATCCCAGATCAAGTTGTCGGTAGGTTTATTCTTTGAATTATAATTTGATTCATATCTATCAATCAATCAATCAAATAATTATCTATTTATTTATTTTTTTGGATTTGGTTGATATTATCATAACTACAGATTAAGAAATAATTTTGGTTAATTGATTATGGATTGGAATTGATAGAATATGAAAGAATGTAAATGAACTATTTATTAATTAGTGTGATTATTTAATTATAGAACTTGGAGCTTTCACACATACATGCGAAGAAACTATTGTTTGTAAATTAACTCATGCCGATGTACCAAAATTCAACTGCAGAGTCTTCACCTCCAACAAACAAAAGTTGGGTCAAGTTAGTGAAATTTTCGGACCAATCAATCAAGTAGTAAGTGTTGGAATAATATTTGGATTGTTAACAACAACAACAATATCTATCTCAGAATTTCATTTTAATTAACATATCTATTCATAATAATAAATAGTTTTTCAACGTTAAATTGGACAATGGTGTTCAAGCTTCAACCTTCAAGACAGACGATAAAGTATTTTGCGATCCATTCTCTGTATTACCACTAAAGAATTTCCTCGAGGAACCAAAACCAAAGGCTAAGGTTCCACAAGGTGGTCGTGGTGGTGCTGGTGGACGTGGAGGTCGTGGTGGTGCCGGTGGTCGTGGAGGACGTGGCGGTGCTGGTGGTCGTGGAGGACGTGGTGGTTTCGGAGGTGGAGGTCGTGGTGGTGGCCGTGGAGGTTCCAGCGGAGGACGTGGTGGTTTCGGAGGTGGAGGTCGTGGTGGAGGCCGTGGTGGTTTCGGAGGTGGACGTGGAGGACGTTCATAAACTTCCCCTTTTTTTTAAAAAAACAAAACAAGAATAAAAATAAAATAAAACCAAAAAATCCATAATATTTAACTATTTTTTTAAAATTCTATATCTATCTTTTTTTTTCCAAATCATTATTAATTATATATTAATAATGAAAAAAGAGGATTCTGATTGTTAATTTTATTTTCTAAAGTTATTAGAGATTCATCTTGAAAATACGGTATCCAACGACATCAGAGTAATTATAGTAGATGGTTTGGAAACCTGGATCGTTGACGTAGAGAGTTTGTGCATCGCTGTCGTAACCGACACAGAGTACAAAGTGACCACCATTGAGAACGTTCAAGATTACAGTGACTCTTTGGTTGAGGAGTTCGGCGATATCCTCCATTGAAAGCGAGGTTCCTGGAATCGATGGACCGACCCATTGTACAGCTGGCAACTCTGCAACGACACCCTCCTCCAACTCATCATTGGAAGTGTATCCTTGGTTGGTCTTCAACCAAGCATTGAGAGTACCTGGTGTAGCCAATTGGCCATCGACTTGAATACCTTTTCCTGCCAACGACATCGATACCGATGACATCAAACAACCTACTTCACAAACTGTTGTTGTAATAATTGTATTATTACCCCATGCTGGATCACACTATAAAATCAATCAATTAATAGATTAATCATCTTTAGTTACATATTACAAGCAACATTAAACATTGTTTCGAAATCTTACCTGTTTGTAAAGTGGATAGGAATATGGAATAACTGGAATTGAGTGTACAAGGTTGACAGCTACGCAAACAAATATCAATGCTCTGATTAAACTCATGATTCTAACTTTCTATAACTTTCTTTCTGTTTGTGGATGGTAATATCAACAGCATCAGTTCCATAAGATTAAAATCCGGATGAAAAAATCAAAATTAAAAAAAATTAAAAAAAAAATTAAAAATCTTAAAATCTTCCAAGATATTTTATTTTGCAATTGATTGTTCCCATTTCTTTAGCATCTGACCTCTCTCTATTTCTAATTTTTATTACATTTTTTTTATTAATTAATAATTACTATCGAATTGTATTGAATGAAATTATTATATCAAAACTAATGCGTAAATGATAAAAAAATATAAAATTAATTTAATGAAAAATTTTGTCATATGTCTATTTATATGAATTAGTTGTTCATGATGATGGACATCCGTTATTTAGATGACTACAAATAAGCTTGGTTGTAAAAATTAATTAATTATAAAAAAATTCAAAAAAAAAAACCCTTTTGCAAAAATGGATGGTAAATAATTGGGTTGGACAAACAAACCCACCAAAATTTTTAAATTTTTATGAAATATTATAAGAAAAGTGTAATATGGGAAGCAAAATTAAACACATTCATTGATTGACTGATTGATCTTTGTACCAACAATAAAAAACTGCTGCAGCTTATTATTCATCGTTTTTTTTTACTTTTTATTTTGATAATAAACAATCAATCTCAAACCCCAACAACTATCATATTTTCAATAATAACTATTTCTACATTTACACACTCCACAAATATAGTGTCATAGTAGTAGTTTACTATAATCAATTGATTACCAAATAATAAAAAATAACAAAAAGCAAAAAAGAAGATATATAATAATAAATAGATAATTTTCTATTTTAATAAAAACTTCTAATAATAGCCAAAAAAATCAATTGAAAATATAGATATCTATCAATATAATTTTATTTATTTATTTATTTATCTTGTTGTATAATAACTTTATTTATTTTATTTATTTATTTGTAAATTAAAAAAAACAAAACAAAGAAACAACCAAAAAAACAATGTTTCGTTTATTTTCATCTGGTGTAGATGATTTGGTATTGGTTTCATCACCATCAAATGGTGAAGTTACCAATCAAATCGGTGCTAGATTCGACAGAGAGTTGATTTATACCAATATCGGTGAGGTATTGGTTGCTGTCAATCCATACAAACAACTTCCAATCACTGGTCCAGAGTTTATCAAAGTAAATATCAAAAAAGAAAAAGATTTAGAAACTTGGAAATCAATATTAAAATTTTGTTATCACCATTATTATTATTTTAGATGTATCAAAATGCATCTGGTGGTGATGCATCTCCACATATTTTCCAATTGGCAGAGCGTGCCTACAGAAGATTAGTGGATGATAACGAATCACAATGTGTAATTATTTCAGGTGAATCTGGTGCTGGAAAGACTGTTTCCGCTAAGTTGATTCTTCAGTATGTCACTGCTGTCAGTCCAAATAACAGTTATGGATCGGCGATGGGAGGAGGTGGTGGTGGCGGTTCACTACCACAGTACGACGGTGGAGCAGACGACAATCCAGCGATGCCAGGTCGTGGTAGAGCATTACCAGGTATGATGCCGGGCGGTAGAGGTGGAATGCCACCAAGAGGCGGTGCACCAGGTAGAGGAGGAGCTCCACCCCCAAGAGGAGGAGCGCCACCACCCAGAGTTGCTGCGCCACCACCCAGAGGAGGAGCACCACCCCCAAGAGGAGCACCACCACCCAGAGGAGGAGCCCCACCACCTAGAGTTCCACCTCCACCAGCTGGAGGTTATGGAAGTGATAATGGCGGTGGTGACGATGATTACCAACCACCAGCAAGAACTGTTGTTCCACCACCAGGTCGTGGCGGACCTCCAGGAAGAGGAGCACCAGCTCCACGTGGTCGTGGAGGACCCCCACCCCGTATCGCTCCATCTGGAGGTGGTGGTGGAAGAGGTGGAGGTACCGTCGATGTAGAACATATTAAGCGTGTAATTCTAGATAGTAATCCGCTGATGGAGGCAATTGGAAATGCCAAGACAGTGAGAAACGACAACTCTTCGCGTTTCGGAAAGTATTTGGAGATTCAATTCGATAGTAACAACGCACCGGTCGGTGGACAAATCTCAACTTTCTTGCTCGAAAAGACAAGAGTAACATTCCAACAGAAGGGTGAGAGAAACTTCCATATTTTCTATCAGATGTTGGCCGGACTCGACCAGTCGACAAAGAGCGAATGGGGATTGACCGATGCCTCTGCATTTTATTACCTCTCACAATCGAAATGTACCACTGTCGAGGACGTCGATGACGGTGCCGACTTCCGTGAGGTCTGCAAAGCCATGGAGACCGTTGCAATCTCAAAGGATGAACAAACAGAGATTTTCAGAATCCTAGCTGCCATTCTCCACGTCGGTAATATCCGATTCCAAGGTGAGCCACCAGCCGAAGTCATCGATACCAATCCATTGCAATGGGCTGCAACTCTACTTGGTTGCGATCCACAATTCCTCGGACAATCGTTGAACCATCGTCAGATTCAATCGGGATCCGTTCGTCACACTCAATATGCAGTTCCACAGAATCCGGACCAAGCTGCCGGTCTTCGTGATGCTCTCGCCAAAACATTGTACGACCGTGTCTTTGACTTTATTGTAGCACGTATCAACACTGCCATGCAGTTCCATGGACAATCCAAGGTTATTGGTGTACTTGACATCTATGGTTTCGAGATTTTCGAGAGAAACAGTTTCGAACAGTTCTGTATCAACTATGTAAACGAGCGTCTACAACAGATTTTCATTGATTTGACTGTGCGTGGTGAGCAACGTGAGTACCACGAAGAAGGTATGAAGTGGAAGGACATCTCTTTCTTTGATAATAAGATCGTGTGTGACTTGATCGAAGGTAACAAACCACCTGGAATCATGCGTGTTCTCGACGACGTCTGCAAGACAGTGCATGCCGTCGACTCTGCAACCGCCGACATCAAATTCATCGAAAAACTTCAGGCATCGATTCAACATCCACATCTCGAATTCATTGGACACGACGAATTCACCATCAAACATTATGCAGGTGATGTAACCTACAATATCGAGGAGTTCTGTTTCAAGAATAACGATAATCTCTATGCTTCGATTGTATGCTGTATGCAAACCTCCACCTATCCATTCATTGCCGGTCTCTTCCCAGAGAACATGATGGACAACAAACAAGCACCGACTACCGCATCTTTCAAGATTCGTCAATCAGCCAACTACCTCGTTCAACGTCTGTCGGCTTGCACTCCACATTATATCCGTTGTATCAAACCGAACGACCGTAAACAACCGATGAACTTTGTGTCGTCGCGTGTCGAGCATCAAGTAAAGTATCTCGGTCTGCTAGAGAACATCAAGGTAAAGCGTGCCGGTTATGCTTACCGTCATTACAAGAATATTTTCCTCGACCGTTTCGGAAAGATCTTTGACGTGCCACCCAGAACCATTCCAGAGTTTGTCGAGCAGATCGTCCGTGCCTCCAAAGACATTCCAGCCGATGAGTTTGAAGAGGGTAAGACTAAGGTGTTTGTTCGTAATCCAGAGACTATTTTCATGCTCGAAGATCTACTCATGCAGAAACTCGACCCAGAAGGTTACAAAGAAAGAATGAAACTCTACAAAGAAAATGAGAAATTGGCTCAACAAAAAGCTGGTAAACATTCTCTTAAACCAAAATGTTTAATTCAATAAATATTTATATTTCTTTTAATATTATAACAACAACAAAAAAAAAATCTTCTTTGAATATTCTAAATCATATCATATATTTATCATCCTCAATTATTCACCAAAATTTCTGATTTCAGAAAACAAAATCTGGCTGCCTTGAAAAAAAAAATATTAGCTAACTAATACTAAAAAAACAAAATGACAGATAATAAGATAAACTTATTCTTTAAAATAATAAATAATACCTATTTATTCAATTTAATATGTCAATTTATACATTCAAAACATTTCAAATACTATTGTAAAGCCAATTCAAAGTATATTGAGTATGCAGGTTATCTTGTTAAAAATGGTTTGTTTGACAAGATGAATCTGGAATATCGAATAAACACTGTTTTTGGTTGGTCTACTTTGTCTTTGGAGTATCTGGTGTCTCAACATCGTAATGAGGTGGGTCTCATTGAAAAGTTGATTGATAGATACGTTGATCCTAAGAGACCACTACCAATCAACAATATAGTTCTTTCATCAGCAATCAAGCATGCAACAAAAGATTTCTCATTGGTCAAGCTTCTACTCCATCGATTCACCAATGTAATAGATACCAATACATATGCAGCAGCGGCTGAGCACGGAAGAACAGAAATCATTCAATATATGATGATTGAATTCCGAGAGATTCCCAAAATTGGTAAAAATGCAGTCATTGCTGCATGTAGACATGGACAGTTACAAACTCTTATCTTCTTGGATCAATATGAAAAGAAGCTATTCACTCATTTACCAAGTGATAATGTTGTGAAATTTAATGTGGAAGCTCTGAATGCTGCTGCATCAGGTGGATCACTCGAATGTGTTAACTATCTATTGGAGAATCGTACTGAAGGATGTACTCACGGTGCTTTAGATGGTGCTCTAATGATTGGAAGGTTAGATATTGTAGAAGCGATCAGACAAAGATTTCCACAGCTAGAATGTTCAAACAATGCAATCAAAGGAGCGAAGGATGTTAAACTTGAGATTCTCAAATATATTTTAGATAACAAGTTGCTATCGAAAATTGAAATATCAAATTGGACATTCATCGAACACTGTGCCACCAGTCTAGAGGTACTTTCATATTTGGTGATCGATCAGAAGATTCCATGCACACACGTATCACACAGAATGCTTGAATGTTGTGGGTTAAGTTTGGTTGAATTTCTCGTTGAGAATAAGATATTAAAGAAATCATCATCGATGCGTACATACATAGGAACCACAGCTAACTTTGCAGAGCAAAATGGTAATTTGGATATAATAAAGTATTTGGACTCTGTTAAACTATTGGAGCATCAGCGACTTGCCTATTGTCAATATCCGCAAATCGTTGAATATGCATTGAATAAATCAAAGAAATCATTCCCTAAAGTGATGCCTGCCCCCAACAGTGTCACCAAAGAATCAAGAGATGGAATCTTCGAATTGGTTACACTATTGGCCAAGCATGGGATCACTTTCAATCCAATTCAATCTTTAGCCTACATTGCAGAGGTATCGCTAGAGATGTTTATTTTCTTTGAAAAGAATTATAAATTGGAAAAGCTTCCAGATTATGCAAAACGTGCTACGAATGTAGGATTAGTGGATCTTGTCAAATATCTCCATCGCAACGGCTATCCTATTGACAAGGGCTCAGTGACACAAGCTATTATAAGAAATCATTTTGATGTCTTGAAATATCTAGTCGAATCTGTCAATCTGGTTTATGGTTCCGATTTAATTGAATCCTCGATAAAATCCAAGAACTTTAGAATCGTGGAATATTTGGCAAATAAGTTTCCAGAGATAAATCCAAATATCAGAATTGTTCAAGAGTTGATAAAAGCAAATAGTTTGGAAATAACAGAGTTTATAGTAGAGCGATATATAAAATTGGATAGAGTTGAACATCAGCCAGATGAACGTATTATCTTGAGTGTTTATTCAGAGCTTGACTATGATGTATTCCTATGTCTTTGTAAGCATGCTTCACACTTGTTTGATATTTGTCCCAATACCATATACCTATTTTTCCACAATGGCGGTTTGGATTTCCTTAGTGTTTTGTTTAGCACTTTCAAAGAGATTGACTGGACGTTAGGACTTCTCCTACAAGTTCGCTCACTGGAAGTTCTTTCATTAATAATGGCAAACGTGAAAATAAGTAAACAATGGAAAGCAGAAATGATAGATAAAGCAGACTCTCACGGAAACTATGAAATTTCAAAATATTTATCTAAATCAATGAATTAACATTTAAAATTTTGGAAATAAAAATACAATTTATTATTATTATTATTATTTGTTTATTTGGCTTTTTCTTGTTCCCAACATGGTTTACAATATGGTTTAGAGAAACGTGTAAAAGTAGAACCATCTCCAATTTGTTTGGAGCATTTGAAACATGAGAAACAAGCCTTGTGCCACATCTTTCCGGATGCCTTGACGATTTCACCAGAAAGAATGGGTTTGTTACACTTGGGACATTTGTCAGACTTGGAAGCTTCGATCTTGTCGTGACACACCTTGCAGTGAGGACGGTCATCTCCATGCAAAAAGTATCCAGTTTGAAGAGCAGCATTACAAGAGTCACACTTGAAACAACCGCGATGCCAGAAATGTTTGTTGATCTTTGTTACTTCGTTTCCAACACCTAGCTGTTTGGTACAACCTGCACACTTATCATTGGGATTGTATCCCTCACTCGCACCTGTTGAAGGTTGACTATTGTAACATGGATCACACAACGCCTTGTTTCCGACTTCAAAGAACTCATCTCCCAAAGTCTTTTTGCAATCGGAGCATTTGAAGCATGCGGGATGCCATTTCTTATCGAGTGCCTCAACACCTTGACCTACAACTGGTTTGTTGCAACTACCACAATTGTTGTTGGATGGTCCGCTACCACTGCTACAGGGACCACATAATGGATTTCCATCGGCACCTTTACGGATGGTTTCTCCTGGTTTTTTCAAATCCTTACTGCACTTTTTGCATGTAAAGCAATCTGGATGCCAAGATTTGTCCATCGCCTGTAATACTTGTCCTTCGACCTCACGATTACATCCACCGCAACATCTTTCTTTTTCATGTGGTGAGCAGAAGAGATCACGATCATTACCAACCTTTTGTTTTGTATCCAATGGCTTATTACATTCCTTACATCCTTTCTTATTATTATTATTGTTATTATTGGATGTTGTGGTTGTTGAAGGTTTTGGTTTGTTATCGTGGCTGCAACCTGGTCCGTGTTCATGATGATGATGTCCATGTCCATGATCATGATCCTTCTTTGCAGTTGATGGTGATAATGTTGGTTTTTGATTCTTCTTATTGTTTTGATCATTACATCCTTCGCAATACTTTGCCAAACCTTCCTCAAAGAATCCTTCTTTCAATGGTTTTGAACAACCAGAGCAACTACAATCATCACAAATCTTTTCACCACTAAAAGTAACAATAATATATTATATATGATTGGTAAGTTGATCATCCATAAAGAGTATAAGCTGATTGTTGTTGACTTACTTTACAACATTGAAATTTCCAATCAATGGATTATGACATAGATCACAGATACATTTAGTACAGTATTTCTTTGACTCATCCTTTTCATCTGGAACATAACCATTCTCCAATGAACCATGACATCCAGTACATTCATTATCATGCTTATGTCCATGACCAGCCTTTCCACCACTTGCTTGACTTCCAGCTCCACTTCCACTACCAATCTTTGTTGCGCCAACCATACAATTCTGACACCAAATGTTATTACCTAAAAAAACCAGATATATATTAGCCAACTTGTTATTAAATATCAAATTAATATTTCTAATCACTTCTCACCTCTCTTTCTCTTTCTCCCTCTCACTTAAATTACTCTAATCCTCCATCTTCCAATATCATCACCACCACCAAACTATCATACCTTCCATAAAGAATGGTTGTTTTGGATCCAATTTACAACTGCAATTGCAACAGACAGCACATGAAGTGTGATATTGTTGTGTCAAAGTAGCCAAATAGTTGTTGTCGTTAATTGCTTTCTTACAAGCCGAGCAATTCATCTTTTGGAAAGCCAGTAGATTCAATTGTGGACCCTTGTAGGTACTGATTCCACGAGCTGCACGACCCAACCAATAAAGACTGATAGCTACATTACGAATACGCTTTGCTTCGTAGAGATCAGATGACTCAAACAACTGAGTATCACGCAATCCCAATTGTTTGGCTGCCTTGATGAAAAACGAGAGGTTCTCACGATATGCAAAATCTGTAGTGGCTGGATTTGTCTTTGGTACAATTCCCGGTTTTATTTGATTGATTAACCTTACATTTACAAATGTAGATAAAATATTAATGATGATTAATAATTATTAAAATGCCAAATCATACGAATATGTGACATACTTGCATAGAAATAAACCATTCTTTAGAGATGCTTGAAAATCATCGGATGGAAACTTTTGTTGGATGACAGCTTCGATCCATTCACGTGACTCTTTCAGTGCAAGATCAAGATTGTAAGCACTACTAGAAGTCCAATTACCTTTAATTGTTTCTGACATTTCGTCTTGTTTTATTTCAAATTATTACAAATATTATATAAACTAAATAAAACCAGTGAAATTTAATTAAACTTTAAACTTAAAAATAAATATAATTTAATTTAAAATAAAAAAAAAAAAACCCAACAAAATCATCTTTTTGGTTTACATTCTTTGAAAATTGGTCCACCATCAAGATTATTTATTTTATTAGTTTATTGACCCACCCATTCACTTGCCCCAAATCAATCATGATTGAACTTCAACCATCAGTTAAATTATAATAATAATCTTTTATTAAAATAGCTAGTTTTTAAAGATAGATAGAATAGACCTTTCTCTTATCACTTAGAAATTGTATCATAAATAATTAAAATAATAATGTAGATAAAAATAATAAATACAAACTATCTTATGTACAGAAATATTATTAGAAATGAATAGTTATTCAAAGAGTAGTATTTTGAGATAAAAACTGAATTAGTAGTTGGTTGAAATGTCACAAAAATGATCATAGAAGATCTGATCTAAAATAAAGTTGACATGTGTCTGATGGTGATCACACGATGACAACAACAACAATGACACGATCTTTAAATAGATTGGCTTGGTTGGACAAGTCCAATCAGTTACCGATGAAATTTGAAGTGTGTCATGTGTGTGTGACTTTCCTGTTTTTAGTAAAATAACAAGAATTGACTTGTACAACCTTATATATGTTTAATCACAAAACTGCTGTGTGTTTTAGGTGTTTGTTGTTAGACATCTAAATTAAGAAGATTTCTAATTATATTTATCATCATGATAGAGAGTTATATTAATTTTTTATAAAAAATAAACTATTAATTCTGATCAGAGCTTGCAAAACATTGATGATGGTGAGGGATTAAAGATGTCAAAAACTTTTTGTTTTTTTTTTTTTTTTGATTGATTTTTTAAAGTTTTGACCAATCCAATCAATTCTATTCATTCGGTTGTGGTGATTAAAGTCATAAAGACAAATAGTGCAAAAAAAAAACGGTTTAGTACTTAAACTAAAAAACGAATAAAAGTCATTCTTAAATCAGCGGGCAACTTTAATATTTAGTGATTTATTTGCATCACCCAGGTTTATTTTATTTTCATTATTCAATAAGATTTATGACAGTTTGTTTTTTTTCTTAATATTACTATTTTTTTTTTTTTAGTTTTTTTTTTAGTTTTTTTTTTAGTTTTTTTTTTGGTTTTTCAACTATACAATACCACCTAAACCATAGAACTGAATATTATTGATTTTAATAAATTAATTATCTCCGAGTTTCAATCATCTCCACTTGATCTTGATTGGGTAGTTTTTGACATTAGCTCAAAAGAGATTTATCAACATGTTTTGTTGAGGTAGGTGCAGCTAATCAGTTAATTATCGATAAAAATTTTCATTAATTAGGTGTGATGAAACGAGATTTTTCTATAAAAACGAAAAATTCAAATTTGTTCCCTGAAACAATATTTGCACGATTGTTCTGATTGGTTGTTGTTCAAAAATTTCACTATTACACTCTGGGAGGTTTGGAGGGGTTAATAAAACGTTTTGAATCTCAGTGTAGTTGTTTTTCCTAAAATATACAAATCAGAATACCTGATTGTCTATGATGAAGGGTGAGAGGTCACCATGACCACCCCACTTTCATTTCTTTGCCTTGCCCACAACAATCCAACAACAACACCCAAAATATACTATGCAAGAATATGCTGTGAAAACAAAACAAAAGACAACAAAGTAAAATTTGAAAAAAATGAAAAATAACAACTCAAGGAATTAATTTCAAATCCAAACCCTTCAAATCAATCAACTAACCAAATTTGATTAGATTCAATATGATAACTGTTCTGTTCTCAACAACACAAAAAACACAAATCACACAAAAGACCATCAACAATACGGATACAGCAAAATAAATATTGATGCGTTTTGACACTTGATAGATTGGCGCACTCACACACGAGATTGAATTCTTTCAAAGTTATTGACCAACCAAATGGGTATACACTCTATATACGCATATATAGAGTTTTTTACTCTTTGATATAGTTTCAGCTTCATCTGACTGACCAGTTATCCTGTGTCTGTCTCACCACCCAAAGCGCCAACAACAAAAACAAAAAAAAAATAATATTTTTTAAATTTTATTTTTATTTCTATTTCTCCAAAGCTCTGAATATTTAAATCTGAACTAGTTCATCGTCATTCTCAATCATTTAAATAACATATCTATTGTATTCATATAATAATAATACACAATGTACAAATATATTTTCGCTATTTTGGCTGTTATGTTTGCAGTCTCCTCTGCCTGCTCCAACTCACCCTGGAAAACTGCTTCACCAGTAAGTAAAATAAATATATATATCTTAACTACACTTAGATTAGTCAAATTGGATAACAAACAAACTAACATTAAATTGCTCATTAATAGTCAGTTGTCAAGTTACCAGCTGATTTGTCAGCTGCTGAATTGGCTTTCCACGAAGCCAAGATGATGGAAATTGCTCAATATGCCATCAACGAAACCTACCACAACAATAAGATTCCAAATGCCATCTTCACTGCTTCGATCGTTCATCCAAACGGTACCACTATCTGTATGGACAGAAACAGAGGTGAGGATTCTTCCATCAGACACGGTGAGACCCAAGTTATCTTGGCCTGTTCCGAGAAGTTCAAGAAAAACACATGGAAGGGATACTACTTGTACACCACCGGTGAGTCATGTCCAATGTGTCAAGCTGCCATCATGTGGGCCGGTTTCGACAAGGTCATCTACGGTACCTCTGTCAAGACTTTGTACTGTGAGCTCTGCATGTCCCAAATCTTGGTTGAATCCAACTTCATCAACGGTTACGGTTACGGTTTGAACGATGCCGGTAATGTTACTCTTGAGATCATCGGTGAAGTCCTCACCAATGTCACCACCCCACAAGTCTTCAGAAACTGGTGTCCAGGTCAGGGTAACGAAACCTTCTGGACCATCCACCCAAAGTGTAACAGCGATTACTCACCATCCTGTGTCAATGGTTCTTCGATCCTCTCTACCAACTTTGTTTTCACCTTCGTTGCCATCATGGTCATCGCTATCTCAATGTTATTTTAAATTATAATTTAATTTAGAAAAACAAAATATTATATTATTAGTCAAAAAAAACACAAATACGATTGCTAACTTTAAAAAAATTAAAAAAAAAGCTACAATAAATTATTTGTATATTTAAAAAAAACAAAAAAAAAAAAACCTAAAACAATATCTAATTAAATAATCAATTAACTGACCATCAAATCTAAATATATATAATTTTAGTAAAACAAGAAGTGGGTTTCAAAAAAAAATAGGCTTTGGTACCAGAGGAAAAAAGTAAAACGATCGATATTTTTTCAAAAATTAATATTTGTCCTTTTGGTCTCGTAATGGTATGGGTTGTTTTGGTTTCAAAATAATGGGTAATGGAATTGCGTGATACCATTGTTGTAAAAATAGGTTTTTTTTAGTCAGATATTTTCGTTTATATTTTTGTAAACTTGTTTATAATCATTATTTCATTCTTACATTATAATTTTTTATTTAATTATCTAATCTAAACATGAATAAAATAAATATTATTATATTAGGTTTATTGATTGTACCTATTGCATTATTAGTTGTATCTTTTACAAGTAAGATCAAATATTAATGAATATAATTTCAACTTCAAAAAAAAAAAAAAAGTAAGAAATCTAACTAATATTTTAATTATTTTTTTAGGACCATGGTATCAAACAAAACTGGATAGTGGTGAAAAGTTAATTTACAATTATAAAACTATAAAGATTGAAGATCAACCATATAAAAACTATACTGTTTCCTTTTCAGTTCCTTTCGATGACAAGACAGATCTCATTCATAGTTTGAAAGTTTTTCAATCTACCTTTGTTTTTGCTATCATGGCTTGGTGTATGCATGTCATTGCAGCAGGTTTCATTCTAGTCGGATTGTTTGGTAAACTACCAGAGATGCTTCACTTGGTACCAAAGATCGTTGTACCAGTTGCATTGGGATTCACTCTCATCTCGCTGTTCATATTTCTAGGTCTGCCAAAGGCAATCGATATCGATTGCAGCAACAACGATAACTTTGGAGCTCTCTGTTTGCCACTGGGTCAACGTGACAAATTGGTAGGTTCGAGTGACGGTTCTAAATGGGGACCACTCGAAGGATGGGCAACTGGTAAGTACATAAATAATAGTTTACTATTAACATTCACTCATTTCATTTCTTTTGAATCAAAAACAAACAAAAATTAACTTTTCTTATTTTCTTTCTTTTTCTTATTTATTCAAAAAGTTGTTGCTTCATCTGCATTTAGTTTGGGTGCAACAGTTGTAACTTTAGTCTTCCAAAAATTCTAAAAACACTAAAAAAGGAAATAAATAAAATATAAAAATAAAAATAAAACTGTAAATTTAAACACATAACAAACAATAACTTGTATTTTGAATCACTTTTCTGAGAAAAGTAAAAAGGTGTTTAGAATTTAACTTTTTTTAAATCAAAAATAGATCTGGTGAACAAACAACAAATATTAGCTCATTAATAATATATCATTGATGATGGATCAACATCAAAATTGTTTAGTTCATGCAAAGTCTATAGAGTATATATGTTTGACATGTACATCTCTACTGTGTTCAAGATGTGTTGTTTCACAACACAATGGACATCAACTTGAAGATTTAGATAGTTTAATATCAAATTTCGATAATAATAATAATAATAATAATAATAATAACAATAGTAATATAATTAATTATAAATATATGAATGGTAGATTAAATGATTTATGGAGATTACTTAAACAACAAGTAGATTGTCATCGTAGTTTAATTGGTACAGAGCAATCGATTGTGGATTTCTATCAATCATTACAACAGTACATACAGAATGAACTTGAAAAGAGAACACAACCAATCAAGATGCAGATTGAAAAGACACAGCAAACTGTAATCTCACTACTCAACGAAATAAAATCAATAGATAATATCATTAGATCATTTTCAATGGAATGTAATATAGATAGTCTATCTTTATCTGATAAATATACATCATCATCATCATCATCATCATCTTTTTATAATAATAATAATAATAATAATAATAATAATAATAATAATAATAATAATAGTTATATAAATAATAAAGTAATAGATTTACAATCAATTATAAATAGTATTAATAGTATAAATAATATAAATGATTTTATAAATGTTTTTAAAACATCTTTATTTACAAATAGCAATAGTAATATTAGTAATAATAATAGTAATGATAGTTTATTTTCTAATCAAAATGGTAAATCATTGGGTATTATATATCAATATCTTACAATGTATAAGAATTTTAAATATGATTATCCATTTGGTTATCAAGTACATTTCAATCTCAATATTGTCAATGATCTAAAGAATATGCTTGCTTTCTGTTTTGATTTGGTGCGTGAGAGTAATGATCACAGCTATAGCTATACTTCAAATAGTATTGTTGGTATTTCTGATACGACAGCGGTAAACAACAATCTACATATGAGTACTACTCAGCAACCTCATCCTAGAGTAGGGATCTTTTCATTTGGAATTGATGATGGTAGATCCGTTGCCTATATCTATGATATATTCAACAACAGCACTTCGCTAGATTGCTGGGCGTAAACTGGTGACCAACGACGATGAAAACATAAGGATCTATACGATGGGTTCGGTTGTTTGTGCTCGTTCTTTTGTTTATGTATTCGGGGGAACTTGGACATCGAATTCTTTCTCGCGGTTCTCGCTCGTCACCGGACAGTGGGATAAGAGCGGTCCGCTGGTCAAGCTTGGCTCCAACGTCTCGGCGTGCTACGACCGCGTCGCCACTATCTACTTGCTGTGTGGCGCCAACCTCGTAATCTACAACGTCGATAGCAACATGGCAGTGGAGCACGCCGATATTCTAGGAGCGATAAGCTCGAGTTTGCTTCGGTACATGTTCCCCTTCTACTTTGACGGCGCTGTCTACGTCTTCTTGGTGGACAACACTGATTCGCCAGTCTCACTGCTCAGACTAGATATCCGCACCTTCACCTACAACGTTCTCAACCAGCAGTACTACCGATTCGATGGAATCAGATCGGCATGCTTCGATACCGATCACCACCAACTCTATATTCTCGATGCCAACTTCCACTTTCACCGCATCACCATGTCGACTGGCGAGCGTGTCAAACTTCAGTCACTCGCTCATTCACTCCAACGTCAAACTCCACCGGCATCAATGGTATACCTAAAAGAAATACAAACAATAACAACAAACACAACAACCACAACTATTCAACACAATATTTATCTACTACATGGTAGACAATTTAAGAATCACAGATACTCTATCGACAATGATCAGTGGGCAGTAATAGAAGACAGCGATCCGTCTATACGTTATGATTGTGGTGCGACAAAAATCGAATATTGATAAATCTTATTTTTATTACCCCCAGCTGGACACCCACACAAATCTTAGATCAAAAAACAAAAAAACCTTGCCAAAGATCTGAAATAAAAAATATTTAATAAAATAAAAAAAATCTTAACCTATTTTTTGGTTTTTTTGGTGCTTGAAAAAAATAACTAAAGCCAAAAAAACACCCACAGTGCCAATTAGTATGCGCCAAACACCCACAAATCAATCAAAGCAAAAGGATTTTTTTTGATTGTTTGTTATAATCACAAGTTTAATATTATTTATTTATTTAGATATCTTTTGTATTTTTTGTTTTTCATATATATATATTTAGTAATTACCAAATTCGAAAGTTAGTTTTAGTCAGTTTTATAGAGTTCTTGGGTAGTGTGTGCGATGAGTAATCCAAAACAACCAATTGGTACGAATACAAATGGTGGACCAGAAATAAATAGATTGCCTGTTTTGAAATCAACTGTACAAATACCTTGTAATTCTAGTAGTCAGAAGTCGTCACCTGATTTATCAAACAACAATGAAAGTGGAAATGACGGTGCTGTTAAGCCAAATCCATTCGGTGCAAAATTGAAACCTGTTGCGACAAGACCAATATCAACAACAGGATTATCATCACCTTCAATAACAACACCATCATCATCAACAACACCAGCACCAACAACATCAACACCAGCATCAACAACAGCATCGCCTGCAAGTAGACCACTTCCAAAACCAGCACCAACAGTGACACCTTCACCAACAACACCATCAACAGTAACACCAACATCATCGACAATAAAACCAGCACCATCTGTATTGAATAGATTCCCACAACAATCACCAGCAACAAGTACTGATACAACATCAAAACCACCAGCTAGAAACTTTGTTATTAAAAAACCTGCACCTGTAGTTTCACAACCTTCAACATTGGCACCACTATCAACCACACAACCAAAAATCACACCACCAGCTTCACCCACACCAACCTCTACACCATCAACACAATCAATTGAAACACCAGCGGCAGCACCTTCTTCACCTGTAAATAAAAACTCTGAAGTCAAATCACCTGATCTTCACAACAACAATGAACCAGTAACAGTCAACAACAACAACAATAATAATAATATTAACAAACCAATAGAAGTTGCAGTAGAAAGAAAATCAGTTATTATTTCACCAGATGTATTGTTATCAGCAAGTGATAGTACAACTATTTCAATAGCGTCAACTCCAGATGCAGGTGTTGGACAACCAAAGAAAGTGATTAATAAACAATGGAAACCAGTTGCACCAACTAGTTTGTCACAGTCGACCATTCCAATTGCACAGGCTGTCAATAGCGAGACATCGGAAATCGCTATCAAAGTCACAAAGAATCTTCAAGCTAGCGCAGCAAAGTCGGTTCAACGTGAGCGACTGAGAGTGCTGGCATCGCAATCCGGTGACTCTATCACACTCACACAGAAGCGTGGTGATATCATTGAGGTTGTAGAGCGTGGCCATGACAAGCGCTCGTACATTGGACACAACGGTTACAAGTCGGGTGCATTCTCCATTGGAAACACCAAGACAATGTCACCGCTCTCCGCAGAACCACCTGCCAACGCTGACTATGCAGTTTGTGTTAAGGACTACCGTGCTCCCAACAACAAATCGCTTACCATCATGCGTGGCGATGTTCTAGTGATTTTGGAACGCACCTCTGGAACCAATTGTATCGGTAGAATGAAGCATGGACTCGATGGTTGGAGTGAGGCAGGCGAATTTCCACTGGAAGCTGTCAGGATTGTTTCGGTGTCCGAATATCATCTGCACAGCGATGTCATGGAGATTCTCATGGAAAACTCGGAGCGTTCGCTGGACAATCTAGACGAGTCTAAGGATATGGAGAAACGACAGCATGCATTGAGGGAACGTGTTAAAGCTATGCAGTTGGTGCAGGATCGTCTGCTCTCAGAAGTCGATGCATCGAACGCTTTGAAGTTGCAGGCAGAGTTGAGACAACAGGTCGAGTCGATCGGAGCACAGCTAGGAATCGAGTATTTCGTTGCCAATAAAACAACTGGACAACTTTTAACGAGCGAGGAGACCGCTTCACCTATCACGTTGTTGCGTGAGCACTACCACATGATTGGTGAGAAGCGTTCATTCAAAACCGACAAGTTGGCAGCTAGCAACAAGACTGCCGGTAGTGAGATTGACAGTAACGCCGCTGGTGGAGCCACTGGAAAGTGGGAGTACGGACAACTGGTTGTCGATGTAAAACTCACGAAATTTCTCTCGGTTGTCACCAAAAAAATTTGGAATTCTACTTTAGTCTATACAATTTCGTTCAGGCACGAGCCATTTCCGAGCAGATCACTTTGATTTCGAACGAAGGACAAGCACCGGCTTTCACAAAGCTACTGTTCAAGGATATTGAACCATCGGATATTACAGAGGATGTTGCACTGCTCGTTCGTGTTGTACGTCGTGGAGCAATGAAAGATCTCAGTAGCACCGTCGACACTCAAAACAAAAAAGTTAGTAACGCCGACTTTAGACGTCCATTTGCATGTGCCATTCTCAAGTTACACTCTGCATTCTCCGACCAAAACATAGGAGTTTTTGAAAAAGAATATAATCTTTCACTTTGGACAACATCAAGTGATGTCAATTTTTCAACAATTCCAGATTGTAAGTTATAATAACTTTTTGAAAAGCAAATCTAATTCTATTTAGAAAATTAACTTTATTTTTTTCAATAATAGTCTTATCAAAGAGTAATAATGATGAAGAATTGAAAAAGAATGGTGTGGAACCAGTACCGAAACCAGCTGTAGGTGCTCAATATCAATTGCAAATCTCTACAGCATTTTATGATCAGCCATATAAGAAATCATTGGAAAAGTGGTCGGATCTAGCCAAGTTACCAAAAGCTGAAAAATTGGAACACAAAGTAGTGCTCAATGAAAGAAAGCATCAACTGTACATCACTTTGGACAGTGGTAAATTCATGCAAGGCAAAAAGATAGAGATATCGGTACGTGTTCGTATGGAGAATGGTGATTTCCTTCCTTTTTGTTTGTCACTTGGCTCCGCTTCACAGCTGGTCAGTGAGCTAAAGACAGTTGTCTACACATCTACTTCGCCAGTCTGGAATGAAATGATTCACATCGATGTAAGTCCAGATAAATTCCTCCAGGCTCACTTATTGTTCACCGTGAGAAGTGCCTCATCCAAAGCCAACAAATCCAATGTTTTTGCTTTTGCATTCCTCAAACTTGGTGGCGCTGACCAAGTGGCGTTGTCGAACGGCGACCACAGTTTGGTGCTCTACAAAGCATCGTCAGACACTATCTCCAACAACTACATCACCGAGGACTTGCCCGCTACACAATCGGGACTTACTTCACAATCGGACAAGCTAGACAAATCGAAATTCTCAGTGCGCAAAAACGAGTCGTTGAAAATCAAGTCACTTTTCCACACCACCCAATTCGTCCAACATGCAGTCATCTCACAGTTGATCGATTGGAAATCCAACGAAGCATCGATTCCAACGATTTTGGACAAATTTAAATTTGTTGACTCCATTTCAATCATGCGTAATCTCACTGGAATTATTGACGCACTCTTTAAGATCTACGACTCCAGTACCGCTGGTTCTCTGTTTATTGTCGAGCCGGTTGCACTGCTTGTTTACAATGCCATCGTATTCATCATTGGTTTGCTGACCGACGAGAGAACCAATCGTTTCAAACACTTCAAAACAGTGTTGGACGAGTACATCCAGAATCAATTCAGTGGTGCAATGGCGCATAAGCATCTCTTGAACTGTTTGTCCTATCACATGCAAGACTTCTCCTCAAAGGAATCAGCCAAGATCTCTTCGACTTTGAAAGCACTCGACTATATCTTCCAGCTGATTGTCAAGTCTAGAATTGTATTCCTGCAGCAACAGAGTGGAAACAAGCTGTCTTCGGAGCATTCTGATCAACAGTGGCGTGAGGACATCTCAGAGTTTTTGGCGATTCTCAACAAGCTGATGTCCAACAACTCACCACAGTTGATCGTAGTCCAAACACTCGCTCTGAGAAACTTTGCCAATATGATGAAAGGATTGACCAACTTTTTCGGAAAACAGCAACTCTGTGAGATTCTCTGTCAGTTCATTGAGAGCGTGCACATCAGTGAGAAACAAGAGCATCTCAATTCCTACAAGCTTACGATCTTCTTCCAGATTCTCTCTGGTCCGCTTCCTCTCGACGGTGAAACAATCCCATATCTCTTGCCAACACTGGTCAACACAATGGATCACCACTTTATGAATAAGGGAGAAGAGTATCGTCTTTCCAGTCAGTTGTTGGCGTTGGCTTTGGAGTCATTGGAGCATATCAAAGACACCGACAACAAACAACGATCGCTTTGTACCATTCTCAAACTCTATCCAAAGTTGATGCAACTGGCCGATTCTGTGATGTCAGAGATCAACTCTACACCTTCAAACATTTCGCTGAGTTACGACACCACCTTCTTTATCACTTCGGTACTGACAATCTTCAATTACCTGGCAGACTTTGGCATTACCAACAAGTATATCATTGACAACAGTCACATTGAAACAACACGTACCAATGTGAGACGTGTTCTCAAAATCCTAGAGGGATGGATGACCAGACAAGTATTCACAAGTCGCTGGCCAACCATGCAGCTGATCCACCATCGCATTACAATGAAGATGGTTGCCATCCTCACAACCTTTATCTACAGATGTTCACCACTACAACAGCAAATGTCCGATCTAGACATGTGGAACACATTCCTAACTCTCCAGTTCAGTCTTATTCTCTCTCCATTCCTCCGATCCAGCAAGAATCGTATCAACAGACACCATTACATAAGTCCGTCCATCAAAGAAATCAGAACTAAATCAATCGTTAGCATTAGAGACAATTGGTCATACATGTCAACCAATCAAAATCATTTTGTTCAACATATTGTGCCATTGTTACTTGCATCATTATTGGTATGTTAAAAATAATAACTCAAAAACAAAAAAAAAAAAACAAAGAATAGAATACTAATATATCTTTTAACAATTAAAGCATCAAGATCATCAAGTTGATGAATTAATTCAAGATCTATTCTTCTCAGTTATGAAATTAGATTTTACAAGTGATAAGAAACCTTTTAGAAGAGTTGAAACCAAGACAATTGAGATTTTGGATAGAATTATCATTAGAGTTGGCGAAGCAGATGAACAGCTGTTTAGAAACTTCCTCACTGTCAGATTATCTTCATTCTTTGCCGAAACCGAGGTTATGGACGAAAAGTTTAGAACTGAAGCCAAAGGCTTCATCGATAATATCAATCATTTGTTAGGTTTACTCTTTGATTTCAGAACGTTACCAAACGATCGTTCGTTTGAAGAGGAGCGTACCATTGCTACTTTGAAGATGATGGAGTACTTTAAGGATCGTAAGGATACCTACATCAAGTATCTCCACGAGCTACTCAACCAACACATCAACAGCAGCTACTTCACAGAGGCTGGACATGCTTTTATGTTGCATTCCGATCTCTACCAATGGGGAACGACCACCGTTCCACCCTTTACATTCTCAACACCCGATCATCCGACTCCTCACACATTCCCACAGGAGACTGCCACCAACAGAAAGATTCGTCTTCTCAAACTCGCCGTTCAGTATCTCGATAAAGGACAGGCATGGGAGATCTGTGTCAAACTGATACAGGATCTCAAGGAGCAATACGAAGAGGAGTACAACTTCCGCGCGCTCTCCGAAGTGCTATCACAAGAAGCCGACTTTTACGAGAGAATCCTCAGTACCGAACGTTTCTACTCTGAGTACTTCCGTGTTGGTTACTACGGTCGCAAATTCCCACAGACCATTCAGGGTAAGGAGTTTCTCTACAAAGGATTCGAGCTGGAGCGTCTCTCTGACTTTACCAGCAGAATCCTCGCCAAATTCCCCAATGCAGAACTGCTCAAATCGACATCGGAGCCGACTCAGGAGATTCTCAATGCCGACGCACAGTATCTTCTCATCACAATTGTCAACCCTTCGAGTCGCGAGGAAATAGAGAACCGAACACGACCGGTAATCGAAGGAACACCGGCCAACTCACGAAGCTACCTCAAGCGCAACAACGTCAATGTATTCGTCTACTCGAAACCCTTCAAAAAGACAACAGTAAAGTCAGGAAACGAATTCGCTGACTTGTGGATTCGTAACCATTTCCTCATTACCGACTCGACGTTCCCAACGATTCATCGTCGTGCCGAAGTCATCAAGAAGAAGGAAGTCGAGGTGTCGCCCGTCGAGAACGCACTGAACTCTGTCACTCAAAAGACGACCGATCTCGAAGAGATGATCAGCAAGTACGAGTTGAACCAACAACTCAACTTGAACCCACTGGCAATGGCGCTGAACGGTATGATCGACGCCGCAGTCAACGGTGGTATCAACCTCTACAAGGAAGCGTTCCTCGGTCCGACCGCCGGCCCCGACGTCAACAAGGAAATCTCCAACAAACTGGCGTTGGCACTCAAAAAGCAGATAGACATACTCGACAGAGGAATGCAAATTCATTCCATCCGTTGTCCAGAAGAGATGAGAGGATTACATGAAAAACTTGAATGTAAGTAAAATTAAATCATTAAGACAAGAATATTCAAAAAAAAAAAAAAAAGAAATGTTTACTAACTATCTAAATTCTCTTTTGGAACTTTTTCATTCATTTCAAAAAAAAAAAAACAGCATTATTCCCAAAGATAAAATCAGATGTTATGTCATTGTAATAATATTATACTTATACTAAATTATTTAACCTCAAACTTAATAAAAAATAATTAATTGTGACCATTCATTTATGCTATTCAATTAAACAAAAAAAAACAGTTAAAAATAACTTATTTTTTTTAAAAACATAATGGTTTTTTAGTGAACAAAATTTCCCATTCTAATTTATTTTGGGATGTGCTAAAGAAGATTTCGCATCAAAAAAAAAAAAAAAAATTAATTTGTTAATAATCTTTGTGGGTGGTGCAAACAATAACAAAACTCCCACACATTAATTAGGTATTTTTTTTCCAAACACACAATTACTTTCTATCAGTTTTATGCATGCAAATCATTAGAAACTAAATAATTATAACAGACATCAACAAATAACTTTGTTTTTTACTTTTTTTTTATTGTTTTGTTATTTTTATTTTTATTTTATTCATTAATTTCCTTAATTAATTGATTAGAAATCTGTCAAAGCATAATTATTAATAAACACACACAATACACTCTTTAGCAAATTATTATAATAATAACGATAACGAACATTATTATTATTATATATATCTTTAGATTTAAAAAGCGAACTTAGTTAAAATCATCATTAAATAATCAATCAAACAAACAACAAGCAAACAAACTGTTGTTTATTTTATTTTTTTTACTTTTTATTTATAATTAAATCTTAGAGATTTCTTTTCATTATCATTCATATATATATAGATGTTCTACAATTAATAACTTTATAATTATATATTAAATCATCAATATTTTCATTTCATATCAACTTTAAAGTTCCATTTTTAAATACTTGTATATATATATTTTTAATATTATTCTTTTTCAATTTACTTGTTTATTTATATTTTTTATTTTGTGTTGAAGGGGGAAAAACAAGGTAGAAGTAAGGTACATACGATATAAATATTACTACAACTTTACTTTTAATAACTTAAAATACGCTAACTAAAAGTAGTTTTAGTTACTTTCGTAAGGATCTTTACTTTATTTTTCCTTTTCTTTTTATAATTAGAATTAGAAAGCGTTTTGTTTACTTTGAATATATACATTTATATATGATTGGTTAATTATTATTGTATAATTTCATTGATTTTTATTTTTTTATCTTTTTTATCTGTATATAAATTTATTATTTCTAATTCTAATAACCAACAAAAAGCAACAACAACAAACAATAACAACAACTAATAAACTTAAAAGCGCATATTAAATTAAACCCTCTTCACATTATTATTGTTTTTTATTTTATATTTATATTTATATATATTCATATTATAAATTCACTTAAAGGTTATCAATCCTTAAAATAATAGCATTTTTGTATATATATATATAATTAATTATTATTATTATTATTTTTATTAAAATAATAAAAAGTTAATAAATAATGGATCCATTAGACCCTGAATATTCATTTAAATTCCTAACTGGCGGTGCACCTATAAAGATAGAAAAGGTGTTGGATATCGAGGTGAAACCCGATAGTCTGAAAACCACTGCTATTGTGACAGCGATGGCTGCTACGGTGGTGGCCGGTGCAGCTGCCGCCTACTATTGGTTCAAGAAACCGGATGGCGACGACGACGATCCCGATATCGATATTGAAGACGACGAAGAATCGGGTGACACCATCATCACAACCATGACAACCACCACCACTACTACATCCTATCTGACACCGCAGCAGCAACATCAGAGCATTGGTGCATCCAGCTCGTCGAGCAGCGTCACCACCAGACTGCCACTGCAACCGCCAAAGCCAAGCAGTGCAACTACCAACCCACTCAGACTGACCGACGACACCGGAACACCTCTGCCTCTCGATGAACAAAACAAATTAATAATGACCGAGAACAAACTATTAAAGAAAGATTTAGATAATTTAAATAATTGGGTAAGAAGAAGAATAATAGAAAAAGAAAAACAAATAGAAAACAAACATAACATATCCTAATTCTTGTTTTGTTTTGTTTTGTTATTTTTTAGGTTAATGATCAAATGATGAATTTTGAAGATCGACTTCATAGATTGGAAGCAAACAACATAAAGAGAGTCAGAGATTTGGAATCGGATTTGGATAAGGAAAGATATTGCGGTATTTGCCAAGAACACGAGAAACAAGTTTGCTGGTCGAGTTGTGGTCATAGATTGTGTGCGAGATGCGCCATCGTCATTAAGAGTACATTAAATCCAATTTGTCCTCACTGTAGAACTCAAGTCGATTCATTTGTAAAATGTTATAATACATAAAATAATAATAATAATAATAATAGTAATTAAAATTTGACATACATACATTTATTTATTGTTTTTAAAAACAACAATGAATAATCAATATTAGTTGGAATTTGTATGCCAATCAATCTATCAATCAAATGAATACCAGAAACAATGCTTCAGTTAATTTAAATGCTCACTCAAACAAAATTAGGTGAAAGTTCCAACTATAATAATTCCGTGTTTATTATTATTTTCCATATAAAAATAATAAAATCTCTTTTTTTGTTGTATTTTATTGAATTAATTTAATGTGATTGTAAAAGAGTTGATGAATTGATGTATTTGAACTTAAAGTAGAAACTATCAAATATCTAAATGAATGTCATTTGTTTATTTATATATTCTAGGAAGTTTGCTTTAGTATAAATACTTATGATAACAAAGTAGTTTCAAATCACTCAAATCAAATATTCAAATATTTAATTACAAATAATTAAAATGACTCTTATCAGTATGTATATATTCAAATATATACTTAATTAATTAAAAAAAAAAAAAAAACTAATATTAGTATTATTTTAAATTATAGAATCAATTTCATTGTTGGGTAATTCATTCTCTGGTTTGGAAAACAACTCTTCCTCTGACATTGCAGGATCCATTGGTAAATCGTCGATTGATTCTGACTCTCAGGAGCAATACTTTGGTTGGGGTAGAAGAAGAAGAACTACCAATGTTATTTTTGGTGATGTTAATATCTTTGGTGGAGGTTGTGGCGGTTGTGGAGGTTGTGATGGTTTTGGTGGTTTAGGTTTCTAATAGCAAAACAATTTTAATAGTTTATATCTATTGTAAATAAATGATTGTTTAACAATATTTTATTTACAAATCAATTGAATTTCATATAATAAATTTAGACTTGAACTGATCCACTTAAAATCTTTACTTTGGTAATCTTATAAAGATTTTAGATTGATTGAAAATAACAGATTTAATACATTTATAATTCAATCATTGTCATTTATTGAAAAAAGAATGTAATCTATCATGATTCTTACAGAAAGTCAATAGATATAGTTTTTTGCCCAAAAAAAAAAAAACAGAAACCAAAAAAAATAAACAATCGCGATTGCAAGCAATAATTTCTTTTAATCGACACTAATATAAATGATTTTAGATAAACACACACATATCTATTAATTTTCATTCAAATTCAATATTTGTAAATATATATTAAAAATTTTTAAACTATTTTACATAGTGTTTATATTTAATATGTTGTGTGAAGTTGTTGTTTTTCATTAAAAGATTAATTAAAAATACAACAACAACAATATCAATAGCATAAAATAACATAAAAATAATTTATTTATTTATTTTTAAATTAAATTATTAATTTAAAGTTAGAGTTAGAGTTATACAAGTATATCTTTTCTTTTTTTATAGATAGAAAAAGATAAAGAGATAAAGAGATAAAGAGATACAATCCAGATGTACTGTTCGGACTACTAGTAGGAGTAACTCTTGTTTTTTTGTTGAAAAGATAAAGATAAAGAATGTTGGCACTCGAATATTTCTATTTCAGTTTATTCTCTGCGATATTCGGAGTGTTTATATTGTATCTGTTGTTCTTCTCGTCGTTGACACTAGGATTCATCATTTCGAAATGTATATCTGCATTCCTCTTACCACGTGGAACCTTCATTAGAATCAATTCTATTCACATCTCATTGCTATCTGGCAAGGTAATTTTCAAAGGTTTGAAATTCGCCACAAAGAATACAACTCTTCGCGTTGTCGAGGGTGTTATAACATTCCGTTATTGGCGTAAACAAACAAGACAATCAATTTATATAAATGGTATGTGTTTAAACAATCTAAGTTAGTTAACAAACAAACAAACAGACAGACAAACTAATTCTTAATTATCAATCAAAAACAAAACAAAGAGGGATATCCATGTAGATTATCAATAAATTTAGAAGGTTTAGAGTATTTAATATATAATAATAGTTATCGATATGATCATATAGAGAGTGTTATCAATCGTAGAAATGGAAATAACAACAATGTAAATGTAAATGTTGGCGGTGTCAATGTGAATGTCAATGGAGTTGGTGTTGCAGTTAACAGTAACAATGGTAGTGGAAATGGTGGATTGAATTCATCGAATACAAGTAACAATAGTAATACAAACAAAGATATTGTTGATGAACTGATGCGTCTACCAGCAGTAAAAGATTATGTAATACCTAGATTCTATCGTTTGTTCTCTGCTTCTTCACTCTCGATTCGCAAAGGCTGTCTCATGGTTAGCAACCCAGAGTTACCGACCATCTTAGTGATGCTATTTGACAAAGCATCGGGAATATATACAACTGATTCAGTAACTATCTTAATCTATCTATCTATAGATCTTCTTCTTCTTCTTCTCCAAATTCATAACTCTAATCTAATCTTAATTTTAACAAACTTTTAAAAGGCAAGAATACCAGAGTTGGATTACTACCGACAAATCACAACGATGGATATCACCAATACAAAGATGTCGTTGATTCCCAACAAAGATTATAATGGTGAAGAAGAGCTATATGTTGAACGTCAACAAAAAGAAGAGTATGTTTGTTAACTTTAGTTCAGTTCAGTTCATCTTTGTGAAGTGTGTTTCGTTATTAATAATTCACACTATCGTTGTTTTGTTTTACATTAGTTTTGTTTCATATGCGTTTGAAAGTTTTAAATCTGTTTTCAAGGATTTTAGATTCACTTTTATTAGTGCCGATGAGGATTTGGAGACGAGTAACTTACCGAGAAGAAAAGGTGTTTCCAATGATGGAAGTGACGACCAATCCACTATTACTTTCGATTATGGAAAGCATCAGACTATTCTGACTTCTCCGCAGGTGCATATTCAGTATTATTGCGATATACCCGGACCTGTTCCCAACACGCCGGAACACACAACCGGTGCCTTCAAAGAGTTTCTAGCTCCACAGTGGGGTGTCGATATCAACTTTCAATCGTCGACTCTCATTGTCTACGGACCGTGGGCAGACAGAAACCGTGCGCTGCTTCATCGATTCTTCTTCCCCGTCGACTACGAGACACCGCCCGTCTACAGGCCAGTTGCTGGCGAGCAACGACCGTATGCATCGTTCAACGTACTGATAAACTTTGCCAAGAATTCAACGTTCCGTATTCCATTCCGTGAGCCGTCGAAAGATGCGAATCTGACACTCGAGGAGCTGCAAGCTCGTAAGCCGGCGTGGGTCGATATCAAGATGGAGGACAACTCCACGTTGAATATCATATCGCCACTCACCACGGTAAAGTCTACCGGCTCTACAATGATAATGAATGCGATTCTCAATCGTTGTAACATCTCGACGTCTGTCACAAACACACAGCTACTCTATGCGAATTGTTTCAAGATGTTTTGTAATGTCGATTATCCTCTGGTGTGGAATCACCTCACCGAGTGGCGTTGTAGCTTCAACATCGATTCGCCACAGATCTTCTTGCTGTCCGACCACATAGCGCTACTGAAAGATCTCGGTAGCGATTGGTCGGCTGGCGAACCCGTAGACATCACAATGTTTGTGCCGCGAAAATTCAACTTTGATTTCATCCTCTCGAATTTCAAGCTGTTTTGCAATGTCAATGAACAAAACATTATCAATCAACCAAACAATCTCGATGAGAACGCACACTTTGTATTTACAGGTCCGCAGCTGAAAGCCAATTTGCTGTTGCCATATATTGCTTTCCAATCGCCAAAGACTGAGATCACCTTTAATGTTGCCGTGACCAAACTGGCGCTGAAACTGATACTCCCGCTCTACAACACGATTCGTCAGCATCTCGAAGACATCGAAGTCGATCCCTACTCGGAATCACTCGATACCAGCATTGGCTCGATTGATCCCAACTATCTCGAAGGATCGTCACAGTTTATCACGTCGGACGAGTTCACACTGGCCGGTAAATATCTTTACTACCAAAAGGTCGATCCTTCCTATTTGGATTCGGTGGTTCTCAACATCCACGGAAAGAATCCATCCGTCAAACTGTTTGGTTTCTACGTTCGTTACTTTTTGTTCTTAAAGAACAATTTCTTTGGATACACATCGCATATTATCAATCTCGAGAAATACAAAGATAATATTGCCAAACAGAAAGAACAACAGCAGCAGCAGCAACAAGAAGATACGGCTGCTTCTCAAGTCAACGATGAAAAAGATATGTCGAATGGCTTGGAAATCTATGTTAGTTTGTCGCTGGAAGATGCAACTGTATTCTTTCCACTTGGATTGTATAGTTCTCAACAGCAGGCAACAGTTGGATTGCATGAATTCCTGTTGGAGATTCGATATCTACCAACCTATTTGGATCTCTATGCGGATTTCAGTCCTCTCGTACTTAATATTCCGGTTACCGAAGAGGAACTTGCTGTTGAGGAAGCAGCAGCACGCGATACTCTGGCGCGATACATCCAGATCAATGACTTTACATTCAAGCTTCACTTCCTGTATGGTCCTCAACCTCTACAGGCCAACTATGCAGACTTTGTAGATATCCATATTGGAACGATAAGTGGACATGTCTTGGTCAGTCAGATCACATCGATGGGTATCTGGTCGGAGAACTTCTTCTTCCATCTTCTCAACAAGGACAATGCACTCTCCACCAAGTTGGCAACAACAATCGAACCTGTCTACTCAATCTTGAAATTCACAGTCAACACAATCTCACTGTATCTTTACTCTTCAGAGAATATCTCAGAGATTAGACTGCCATCCGGTATCTTGATGCACAGCAACTCTCTGATTGACCAATTGTCACACGAGAAGTTTGCCATTGAAATACCAGAGTTTTCATTCAAGAGTTTGGTTCCATGTGTAAATAGTAATAGCAAACAACAGCAACAGAATCTTAATTTGAAAATCAATCAGAATATCAATAGTAATCAAAACAAAAAGAAGAAATGGGCAGAGGTTGGTGAGTTGAAAATCAGTGCCAATCTGAGTATCTACAACAAAGAACCGAATTGGCAGTTGGATTCAGAGAGACAACGTGAGTTCCTTTTGAAACATGATGCTGAGAGTCGACTGCTTTCTTTCCTTTGGCTAGACGACGACGATGAGCTGGATGACAATGACTTTGTCATTCCTTCGATCTTTAGTGGTCTGCAATACACTGCCAACACTCCGAGAAAGTCACAGTCGCAAACCACCGTCACTTCGCTTTCGCCATTTACATTTTCACCACAACAACAACAGTTGCCGACTCCCAAGATTGGATCGATGCAATCGACACCGAAGCAGCAGCAACAACAGTCGTCGTTTCTCTATCCAACTGGAAGCAGTGCCGCTCACCACATCTTAAAGTGGACAACCAATTCGCCACAGTACGATTCATACTTTTCCAGTAGCACAACAAGCATTGGACAACATATGAAATCTAGTCGTTCCAATTTGGATGTCAGTAAAGACTTGGATACAGATGCCGGTCCCTCTATTCTCGACAACGACTCGCAGGACGACTCTGACTTTAGAACACCTGAGTCATCCATCAAGGATAGCGACGACGATGACGATCAAGTCGAAGATGTCTTTGCTTCCAGTCATGATGATTCTCTCTATCATACTTCCAACTCTGTATTCCCACCTTTCCCAACCACCCCTGGTGGCTTACACCCCTCCACCAACAGCTCCAACCCACTGCGAGCATCGGCAGCTTCGCCAATGCGAGTATCTTGCAGTACCAACAACCTAAAGAATATCCTTCAATCCAAATTAGATACAAATGCAAACAAGCTGGATGATATTCAAGAGGAACCTTCCACTTCAAACAATAACCACAACATCAATACCAACAACAATAACACCAATGTCAATCATAATAATATGGACTATGGTCAACAGGACAAAAACAATCATATCAATCCACAGATCTCTGCTCTGAGACATCATTTGAGGAACTATTTCTTCAACCTTTCACAAGCTCGTATGGATGCATTCGGTTCAACTTCTCGAGCAAGTTCTTTTGTTGAGGTGACAAACAGCAAGAGGCTTCGTACCTCATCGTCGTTTATCGGTCGACCAACAATAGACCCTGACAATCCTCACGGTTCAATACACTCTGTGTCAGGCGAAGAGTCCTCATCGTTTGTAAAGTATATTCAGTCGCGTGGTGCTCTTCCACCGATTCCCAAGCGTTCACCCAACCACAAGTTGTCAGTGAAATATGGCAATCGTCGTCCTTCCAGTGTTGGAAAGAGTAATAATAACAATATGAATGGTCCAGCAGATCCACACGCTGACCAGACCGCCACTACATCGATAGTGGTAGATATCATGAGAGATATCGAACTGTTTGCCACTCCGGTCATTATCACCATCCTCGAAGAACTGGTGGAGTCGTTCATCGCCAAGGATCCATCGATCGACTACATGCTTGACAACTTCCAACTCCGAACGATCTCTGAGCAGTTTAAAGTGAAGAAATACCTTCACAATAAGATTAGATTGACTCTATCGCTGCACAAGTTCAACCTCCATTGGACACAAGCACTGACACTCAACAAACAGCCGGCCATTCCTTACACAACCGAACTTGAGATGCAAGAACTCCAAGTGTTTATGAGTGTTTGCCAACAACAGTCACATCGTTCGCCGGCCTCTGATTCACTTGGTACTCATTCCTCTACGACAATGCTGATTGCTCACGAGGAGTTTTGTGGATTCGAAACATCACTCACTATCAAGTCGATCCACGGATGTATTCGCGCCAACACCACTGGACATAGTCTGCCAGCCGATCTCATGGCGAAATATCACAATAACTCCAATCACCATTCCTCAAATACAAACAAACAGCAACAGCAACAACGTATTATCGTATCGATAGGTAGTGATAATATCGATATCAAAGGTAAGTTCCAATCGAAGAAAGCCGATAAGCTGGTGTCGTCAAGTGCCGGTCTTCCGAATGGCGCCTTCACAGTGCAGCTTGGTCCCATATCGATATTCTGTACTAGTGATTCGCCACCCGTTATCTTCAGAGTGGTGGACACCTGGATCTACAATATATCGACACTCACCAATGTGATCGAGCGATACAGGGAGTTGTGGTCACGACAACTGCAGACTCTCATCGGTGAGCTGCTCCGTGTGAAGACGCGATCCCTCCACACCTCGTCGGCAATCATCCGACAAAAGGTGAGTCACAACTCAAAGGTTGGATTCATTCCACCCGATTTTAAAGAGATCATCGGTGACGAAGCGTTGATCCATCGCTTGGGATGGAGCGATATCTCAAAGCTGAGACATTTCCTGCAATTTGCAGAGCGTCCCCATCTCGATGAGATTGTCGCCGACGTCCGACTGGAAGCGCAGTACGACGCCTACCAAGCATTCCAAGAGCTAATCAATGAGATCTACGAGATTGACGAAGGTGGTGACCTCATCCACTTGTTCCAGAGTCCACTAATCAAAACAGTGTTTATTCCGCCCGCTGGAAAGAGCGCTGCATTCGATTTGAATCTACAGTTTTCATTCGCTGGAATTGTTGCGGCGGTTGTCACCGAGAAGATAAACTCTTCGAATCAATTGTCGATTGGTACCGTTGCTGGAGGTGCGCTTGCAACCTACATCTACGAGTCGACGACCGATGGAGCTGTCGTTATAAACAGAGCAGTTCCGAAGTCGGCATTCGATTTCAACTTTTTCGCCAGTTGTGAAAAGGTTTCACTCAAAGTATCGCCGGATCTCATCACATTCGTTGAGTTGACAACACACGAAGTTCTCTCAACCAAACTGGATGTGCTCAGAGGCGAGGAATTGATTCTCGGTTCTCACGAGTGGAAAGAAGCTATCAAACCAAAGCAATCATCAATGGAAGTGCAACAAGATCAATCATCTAAACATCATGCAAGTGGAAGTAATACTAGCAACATAACTACTAGTCCAACAAGTACTACAACAACTACCAAACACAAGACAACAGCAAGTTCACCCAATCTAAATTCAGCTAGATTACAAACTGCTATTGCCAATGCAAAAGAACAACAAGCTAATAGTAACAATATCAATAATAACAATAATAATAATAATAACAATAAGCCAGTTAATAAGAATAAGATTATTTATCAAAATCAGAATCATTCTATATTGACAATTACAGTTCATGGTCATTTCTCATTCAAAGAGATCAATTGTCGTGCTTTCACAGAGAATGATGGTGTTATGAAGATGGTTCTCAAGAATCTTTCGTTTGTCTTTAATGAATTTGGTAATAGTACTTCAAAGTCAAAGAAGGCTGCCAGTGAATCTAGACCGAACGGTGATTATATCCATATGGTTCATTCTTGTATTTTCTCTATTCCAGAGATACAATTCCAATTGTTGGATCAGTCATCTATCAACCAGACAAAGAAGACTAAACCACAAAACATTGGTACTCCAACTTCTAGCAATACATCATCTCCAACTTCCACCTCCACTTCAGCTGCAGCCGCAGGAACTACAAACTTTATCAAGCCAATCATTGAACTAACACTTCAGAATTTAATGTTCAACGAAGTGCTTTTCAAGATTGGCAAGAAAAAGACAAGACACAACTCATCGGGAAAGCGAGAGGACTACATTGAATTTTCATTCAAATATGATCTGATGATGACATTTAGCAAGGCCGATCTTCCATTCAAGATGTCACATCGATTCCTTCCGAAACTAAAGGATTTCCTTAAGGCTTGGACACCTCCCGACCAAATGAAACCGACTCCATCTGCACCCGCCACAACCTCCAGTGGTGCCAAGAAGAATGTCAATCCAAATCCACCGACTGGATCCACAAGTTTCGATTTGAAGAGTATCAAATTCCCTCCCATCAGAATCAAGCTGGATCTTCAAGATATCATCTTGTCAACCGATGTAATCTCATCGTTGCCAGTCAAGTATCATATATCGAGAATCACAGCATCGCTCAGTCAGTTCACCCCGACCGAGTTGGAATTCAACGTGCAGCTACATCAACATCAAATTGTATTCTTGACAAATAGCAACGGCAACCACAACGGCAACCACAACGGCACTACCAACCATAAGCCAAAAGGTTTGACCGATAGCAACAATATGGGTGCCACTCTCACCAAGGATCCATTCATGTTGCCAAGAATCAAAGCATTTGGTTTGCTCAAGACCGGATCTGGTTTGGTAAGCAACGACCGACCTTCGTTGACCGCCAACTTGGAGATTGGATTCATCCAGAATGCACTCTCAATTGAACTCCTTGAGAATATCTTGGTATTGCGTACCACCCTCTCTAAGGAGATAGACGATCTTCTCGATGCCTATATCAACTATGCCGAGAAGAAACAAGGCGGTGTTGGCAATACCAATCACATCAACACGAACAATTGCTCCACAACAAACTCTAGAATGCCACCAATTCTCCAAGACATTAACTATAATTTCAGTTTTGTGTTGCGCGGAGTTGAAATACTGTTTGTCAATTCCAAGTCATCGTTGTTACTCTCCACTGGTGTCATTGATGTTAGACTCTCAGATCATCTCACTCAATTCAACAACCAAATTATCAATAATAACAATGAGTTCAATTGGCGTGTTGGACTGCGAGGAATGTCTTTGATTCTTTCCGATCCCAACGTTGCACTGGAACCACCTGTCGGTACAGGTTCTCGTCTCCACAGCATCCGTACTCAAATATGGGCAGGTGTGTTCACTGACATCGTGTTACAATCGTTCCCATTCACCAATAACATGAGAACAACCAGCCAGACCCGTCAAGTCATTCCAGTGCAAATCGCTGCTTCCACAGCCAACAAGACCAGTCCATTGGAAAACGTGTGGATCGTCATTAGCAAGACGATTGTCACTCTCCAACCATGGGCAATCGACAAAGCAACCGATCTCTATCTATTCTACTTGACAGCCTACAAGAATACCTCTTCGAAGCTGGCAAAGATTCCCAATGCCGTTCCGCAAGTCAAGCGTGCACTCAACCACATGGAATTGCCATCTGCCTTGCCGATTCGTGAGACAAACCTTTCGTTGCATCTCAAGATTGTTGATACCTCTCTTTGTATCCCTCTCAATGAGCAAAAGAAGGGATCGACTTCCTCTGCTCTGGTTGTCGGACTTGGTTCCTTCACACTCTATGGTGTGGCCATCAAACAACCAATGCTCCAACCTCTTAAGAGCAAGCAGAAATCCTCAAGCATGCTTACCAATCCTATAAAAGTGATTGGTGATTGTAAATTCTCAAAGTTCTCTTTACAATTTGTCGATAACTATCACCCTTCAAAGCTTCACTCTATCCATGTATTACCGGCTGTAAATCGTGCTGTCATTGACAATGGAGATTGTCAAATTGTCATGGTTCTCCAATCTCAATTGGTACAATGTATGGTTCAATTGAAAACCTCTGGTCTATTCCTACATCTAGATACCAACTTACTCTACTACATCGTCGCATTCCAAGATCTCATTCTTCTCGGACAAGAAAAGATAAAGAATATCTCTGGTGACAGTGTGAATGGTAATTCATCTGGAGGTAGTAGTCAATCGTCCCAATCTTCTTCTGTTTCCAACAACAACAACAATAACAACAATAATAATAATAATCAGCAGACAAATCAACCTTCTAATCATAGGTTAGAGATTGAGTTCACTTTAAAGACAACCACTGGTGAGGCGCGTCTTACCAAACATGCCAGCTCTTCAGATGACCAAGACGACAGAGAATTCTCACAGGAGAACTCACCAATGATGGATAGTTTCGACAAGAATGCCGCTACCTTTGCCAATACCAAAGACTTTGATCAATATCAAGAGTGTTTCCCACTTCCCCCAATCTTGATCTCAACTAACCATGTCTTGACTCCTGCTACGCCGTCCAGCCCCAAGTCGAAATCAGAGACCAATATCATGTTGTATCTAGACTCACAGGAAATCAAGTTGACACCATTCTTTACTCATTTCCTCTATGACCTCATTCACAACGCTCCTCAATCTAGTTATACAGCACAGTTCAATGACGATGTCAAGCATACCAATGGTGAACAAACATCGGAGAAAGAGAAGGATAGCAATGATAACAGTGGTACAATTACGACTCCTGGTTCTGTTACTTGCACTATTAGAATTAGTCCAACCAAAGTACTGCTGAATGGAGTCGATCAGATTCTGGCAATCGTGGAAATCGGTACACTCGATATCTTCTTGTCATCGATTATCAAATCGACTGCAGCAAACAAACGTGTCTTGTTGATGAACGGAACATTGTTTATGAATAACATGATGTTCAAGATTATGCATTCCAATAGCCTTGATGAACGGCTCGGTATGATCATGAGAAGTCTACAAATCAACATTGGAACCGCTCACGGTATTACAGAAGATGGACCTGTAGTCTCTGTTCTACTGAATGTCGAAACCGCACATGGATTCTTCAACAGCAAATATCTCGATGAAATAATCATTCTCATTAGCGCATGGGTACCACGTTCAAATAAGAAAATCATCGTAACACCTCCACCTTCGCCACTTAAAAAGCGACAACAACAAAAGCAAATTCAACAATCTCCATCTCAACTAAAGAAAAATAGTAAGTTATCATCGCCTTTAAAGATAATGAAAAAACAAACTAATATATTAACATTTTTTTTTCAAGAACCACAATATTATATTACTTTGAAACTTGGATCACTTGGAATGGATATTGATTTCCTTCCAATTAGTAGGTCGAATATGTTGATCAATAGTATTTGTGCTGTATTCTCGCCATCTGAAGAGGAAGGAGTAAGTGGTTCACTGTTCTATACTAGTTTGTACACTGGTCCAATCTCCATGTTGTGTCACGGTAAACTGGAAGGAAATATCGAGCTCGAAGGTGTTGCACTTGTTGGCGAGCGTAAGCCCTACAGGAAACTAAAGTCCACCGTCAAGGAAATCAATATGTGGACTGCCTACCTTTCACCCATCAGAATATCATTCGATTTCAATCAGTCTCAGATTCTTGAACTACGTGCAGGTGACATTCATTTCCGTTTCTCAGATCCACCCATCAACGAATCTATTGTCAACGACACAAGAAACATCAACACTGAAATATCTTGTGGATCACTACAAGTCCAGTTGTCTTGTGAAACAATCACCTCGATCGTTGAGATCATCAAAAGAATCAATGAAATCATCAGTGATAAATTGTTGTCCGCCAAGAAACATCTTCACGACGACCAATTCCTCAGTCTCGGAGGAGGAGGAAGAGACGATGTAAGTTCCACCGTGTCATCTTCGAGTGCCGGCAAGAGTGGTGGTGGTGCCAAACAGATTGTTATTGGTCAGATCAAAGCGAAAGGAAAGAATCTTCAAATCCTTCTCTTTGGATACAGTATCAAAGATCCGACGTGGATCAACTTCTCGTTGGAGAGCTATCAAATCACTCTCGACCAAAGCAAAAAGAAAGAAGAGATTCACAGACAACTCTCCATCCTCTTGGGACAGAATCACATCTCCAAGATGTCGGAAGACAGTATTCAGTCCGCTCCACAATGGGCAAGAGATCCATTCTCGCGTGGCGCCAATGAGACCAAGATTGTCAAGATTCCAGTGGCAAGTCTCATTATGTACACCACTGAACATCCAAATCGCACCATTGAGTTCTACTATCTCACGGAGTTCACTGACTCGATTGCAATCTCTGTCAACCTTTCGCTCTACAGTGATATCAGAGAGATTGTTCAGACCTATATTAAAGCTGCCACCGATCTGACACCGTCCTCACAATCGGCTGCTTCCGCTACGCCACCGATGCATCTACACAATGCTCCCGACAGTCCACTACTGAGTAGCGCAGCCAACGCCGATAAACACTATTTGGCATCGAGTGTCGAAAATACCAAGATGGTTCACAACGTTAGCTTCAATAACCTGGAACCTCTCTCTTCTAGTCTGCACCAACATCCGAAACGCTCAGATCGTTACAGTGTCAGCGGTGCATATCCTTCGAAACCGTTGAACTTTGCAGCGCCACCTCCTCCCGAGAAGAAAAGAGTGTTTTTGGAAAAGAAATTCCAACTCTCGCCCACTCTCAATGTACTTGGTGATTTGACACCAAAGATCACAACAGTTTTCGGATGGCTCGGAATCAAGGATATCAATCATACCATTCCATATTACACTCACATTGGTCTCATCGATAGTTTGGAATCAGTACTCTTATTGCTCAAGGATTTCTCAACCACACTTAACAACAACAATAGCAACTATCCAGCACAAATCCCAAGTAGTAACAATAATAACAATGACGACACTAGTTCAACAATATCAACCAACACAACAACAACTACAACTACAACAAGCAAAAAGAAATCTAATAAAGATTAGATAAATTAATGTTGCTAACAAAATCTTTATTATATTATTATTGACAATGTTCTTTTGTGTTTATATCATCACCACCACTGAATTTAGTGTTAAATTATTTAGTGTTATGTATGATCACATACTTGTAATGAATAAAAATCACACAAATAAATATTGATTTATACATTTTTTTGGGGGTTGAAAGTGAAATGAAAAAGTATGCTTTTACATTACAGGTGTTCAGATATTCAAATGATGTTGAAAAAGAAGGGAGAGTAGACTTTAATAAAATATATTTTGTTTGAATTTACTTGATAATAATGAATTACTATATAATTATATCAATAATGATAAAACATCTATTATATTCCAGAAAATAATAAAATAAGAAGTGATAAATCTTTATTTATATATTTTTAGACAACAACTACAACACCCATGAAATATTTAATAGTTTTATTACTATTAATAACTTTAAAAGGTAAATAACATTATAACATTTTTTTATTTGAATATAAAATAGTTTACTTACCAAAAAAAAACAAACAATTAAAGGTATAAGATCATGGAATATATGTGATCGAATGGTTTGCCTTGGCGGTATGCAATGTGTAGAAGAAAATGGTATGGGAGTTTGTGTTAGAACATCATCATCTGGATCAACGATTTCATCATCATCATCATCATCCTCATCATCAGGATCAGATTTAGTATGTGCCAACTTTAGATGCTTTGGAGGTTTGGTTTGTGTAAATCAAAATGGTGTTGCCACATGTGTAAAACCAGGAACCTCCACATCAGGTGTATCCTCCTCCTCTGGTTCCTCAGGCACTTCAAGTACTTCTGGTCCATTAGTATGTAAGGATGTTAAATGCCTGAATGGTCTAATTTGTGTCCAAATAAATGGATTGGCAACTTGTATCAGACCAAATCCAACGTCAGGTACGATTTCTACTGGAACAACAACTGGTGGAAACGTATGTAATGGAGTGGTGTGCTATGGAGGATTGCAATGTGTAAACCAAAATGGTATTCCTACATGTATGAACACTTCATCGTCGACCACAGGCACATGGACAAGCTCTGGTTGGTATGGAGTTTGCTCGAATTTCTATTGTCCACACAATTACATTTGTGCATCGGTACATGGAAAACCTCTTTGTTTGCTTGGAAGTTGTCCAGATTATATTCCACCAAGAGATAAATGTGATGGTGTGAGATGTAAGAAAGGATACAAGTGTGCGGTAATCTCTGGTACTGCCGCATGTATTCCTATTTCCACACAACCGCCAGGAATAGATGAATGTACCTTTAAGAAATGTGGACCAGATGAAGTTTGTTGCCATGGAGGTGACAATAAAAAACTTAAGCCAACATGTATCAATCTATGTACATTCGTTGACTGCAATATCAATACTAAGTGTTTTGTTATCAATCGTCATCCAGTTTGCTTACCACCCAACATTTTCACAACGGGAACATCAACAATTTCTACATCCACTACATCCACTACATCAATATCTTTCACAACCAGATCTGCTACAACCAGAACAGGAGAACTGACTACCACAACAGGAATCATTCCACTTACAGCTGAAATTACAGTCTTACCTACCACGGGAATGACCTCTGGTACCGGCTTACCTCTTACAGATACAACAACTGGACCCTTCCTTGGAGGACCAGATGAAATTGGTTTCTTAGTTGGTGGATATGTCTGGGTGGATTCCAACAGAAACGGTGTTCGTGATGAGGGTGAACCATATGTTGATGGTTTCAACGTCACTGTATTCCAAGGAAATCAGTTCATGAGTGAATTTGCAATCAAAGATGAGTATAGTGGATGGAAATTATTCTTGCTACCAGGAGAAGTGTGTTGCAGAATACAAATCAACGGAAACTATATGATTGCGCCAGAATCACCATTCAACAAGTTCGCCCAGGATGGAAGACAATGTATTCAGTTGAACGATCTAAACTTAAATAATTTTGTGGTCAATGGAGAAGGTGAAGTTAGATTGAATCTCGCTGTCTATGAGAGACAGTCGTATTCAATTGGTGGATTCGCTTGGAATGATTCTGGTGACAACAACGGATTCCATGAGACTGACGAGGAATACTTGGCCGGTGTGGAGGTCAGTCTCTATGATGCAGACTCTGATCAAATAATCATGAGTCAGATTACAAAATCTGACTATGACGGATATACCTTTGACAACGTTCCATCCGGTAACTATTGTATATTTGTTGAAACTTTACCAGGTTATGAAATCGGTAAATACAGTGATTACAACCGTTTACCAAAACAAAGTTGCTTTAGCTTGAACAAACAGACTGTAGATGATGGTGAGTTTGCAAACAACTCAGAAGGACAAATAAGATTTAATATTGCTTTATCAAATGATTTATCAGCAGGAATAAATTAAATTACTTTTGTTGGTTGACAATAATTTATAAAAAAAAAAACAAATAAATCAAACTTTTTTTTTTTCAGAAACTTCTAGTCTTGAAAAAGATCAAAATTCTTCTCATTAACACACAACTTTATAAATATATTGCTTGGAATGGATCAAGAAAGACTTTATAGAAATTTCCAATTAATATTAAAAAATAAACAACTATTTAAATATATCATAAAAGTTGGTAGACCTTTACATTCAACAAATCTTTTGTATGATCAGATTGTAAATCGAAATTGGATGTTAGAACATGGCTATCTATCTTTACTTTGGTATAAAATAAATAGAGACGATCATTCTAGGTTCTTTGATATCGACAGTACTGGCACTACGATTATCGAACATGGCGATAATCAACTGTTTGACACCTATTTCGACAGCATTTCAAGAGATCGCCTATTTCCACCATCATTGAAGAACTATTTCCTTGAACATGCTATCAAATACAACAACCACATTGCGAAAAGAATTATCGATCATCACCTAGAGTTGGATGTTGACAAATTCATTAATAGGGCGTTGGCTTTGGTAAACCCAGAGATTGCACTCTACATATTAGAGAAATTTCGGAAGAGGCCAGTGTACTTTAGAGAGTGCTATGGATCCAGTGAGCACGACCAACATTTACTTAAAGTAGAGTTTCATAAGCATTTCAGTTGCAATAGATACCTCCAGTTTATTTCATTCCTTGAGGAACACGAACTCATTGCTAAAGCAGAATCAACTTGTCTGTGTACACTCTTGTTACTTGCTGGAGATCAATCTATCACTAAAAGACATCTTGATGCTTACCCAAAGCTGTTGATATCCTCTTTTATTCTACAGGCTTTGAACTACATTAAAATGACACTGCTTCAAGAAACAAGTCAATCGTTGACGGAATCACTAGAGTCTATTCAGTTCGCTTTGGGTATCTTTGACTCTGGAGCATATAGCAAGACTCTCTTGAGAATGGCTGAGGAGAAAGTTAACTCCTTTACAAAGATCTCGAGAGATGACCGTATTAGAATCATTCTGTTCGATCTTTATTGTGGTCTAGCCGATGCATATACCACCTACAATGAAAGTTACTTTGTTTTTCGTGACATAGTATCATTGATCAAAATAGTTATTGCGATCGATGACAATGAAGATCCAGATCCAGAGTATCTGAAATACCTAAAGAAATGTCACATGATAGATCCTAGAACTCTCTCAAATTACTCTGAATCATTAGCACGCCTCAGGTTCTTCAAAATTGAGAGAGATCGATTTACCCATCTCTCACATGTTGTATATTTTCTCGAGGCAAATCGAACCAAAGAAATCGATAATCATCAGATTAACATCTTATGGAAATACTTTACCGTCGATTTATGCGAGTATTTGAATGAAGATCAAATACAAATATTGTTGAAGATTAAAGATTCACATTTGTCCTTCAACACACAACATGTATCCAATATCATAGAGAGATTCGATCCTTCAGTGCTTCGCTATTTAATATCTTCTGGCACTAGAATTTCATATAGAGTGAAATTCCGTTCTGTTTTTCACATGGAGAGATATCGATTATTTAACGAGTTCTATTATAATCAACTCAGACCGATTCAAAATTCCGATTTGGAAATGGTTCAATTCTTCTTGGAGAATATAACAAATCGTTCGGACCTGAGGGATAATTGTCATTCAATTCTACTAACCTCAATCATTGAAGCATTGACTCCAATCATTGAATATATATTCAAGAAATATTACGATTTGTTCGCAGAGATTCAATTAGAAGTTGTAATAAAGGATTCTGGTAGATTAGATATCGGTTACTATGCTTATCTACTTGATATTTCTCAAATTGATATTGCAACCAAGACAATTATTGAACAAATTTATCTCATGTCTCACTCTTTCGAAATAATTAAGTGTCTCATGAATCCAAAAACAAATCTAAAGATCATCAGAGCACTCTCAACTTTATTTCCAGGACAAGAAATTAAAATGTAATTCAATTGCTTCCAGTTAATTTAATCAATAAAATATTAAAAGGAATAACGTTATTTCAACCATGCTTTTAATACCTATGAAATTATAGAAAAAAAATAAAATACAATATAATATTTTGTTTTTTTGTGAAAGTATTAAATTAAAAAAATCGAATCAAACTTCAAGGTGACCACCAGAAGTCAGTTTATTAATATTATTATTATTAGTACAGGTATCGTCGTTAAATATTACAGTTGGAATGTCAATGGATGTTGCTACTGTTGTGGTAGTAACATTTAAATCTTCATTATTATGATTGGAGAGTTTTGGAATTAGATTTGTAGAATCAGTTTGTTGCTGTGAAATTGTAATTGAATCAACCGTTAAAGTCGATGTTGGTGGTGGTGAAGTTGAGGTTGTATTATCATGACTATTATTATTGTTAATATTGATTTCGCCATTATGATTTTGTTTATGTGAAAGATTTCCCATTTTAATTGAGATGGAGGTTGCATTGGTTTGTGCTCGTGAAGGCTTTTTGGCGTTGTTTGACCATTTACCATTGCTGTTGTTCGAGTTGATACCAGAGCCGCCACCAGACGAACCACCCGATGAATTATTGGATTGTGAATGTGATGATGATGATGTGTTTTCTCCTTTACTCCTACTGCTGTGATTGTGACTGTCGGACGACGATACTTTTGCACCGAATCTGCCACTCAGCAGACTCGGACTGATCGAACGGAATAGAAAGTAGTTCTTCGGTATCTCTGCAATGGCGATCATCATGACACCCGCTGTAAACGTCTCGAATACCAGTGTGAGCGTGTTGGACAGATGATAGATTGGATCTTCCAGAGAGATACGCAGAATCACATAAAAGGTGAGATCACGACTGAGATTGGCAACCAACACCAAAATGATCAACACTGAAAAGATCTTGATTCTCCGGATCAGTTTCATCACTGGCTCCGTCAGCAAGTTCTTCTTGTACTGTATTTGTCTGTGCAAAAAGAAACTACAAATAAAACAAATAGTACCAATTACAAGTAGCAACGTTAGGAATCCAGCTGTAAAGAATGTTGGTGCGTGTGTTGGTACGAAACCAGCCAAAAGGCAATATCCAATCCAATAGAACACAAACAAGCCCATGCTTATCCATGTCGCATTGACCACCCTTTTTGTATACAAAGGTTTAACTGTGAATAAAGCAAATAATAATCTACACCCTATTTATTATTTATTATTAATTATAAACAAGTATCAATAAATTAGTTTGGATTAATATAAGTGCTTTACTATATATTACTTACAATAACTACCAATCATTCCCCATGCACACATTTCAAAAAAGAGTGCAGTCATACCCAAATAATCACAAATTGAACCGGTAGCATCTGAATTTGTTTTAAATTGAAATACTGCATATAATAATCTGACTTTATAAAATAAGTAATTAGAATATACATATATTAAATGTAGTTATTTTGAAACTAATAAAATACATACACAGGTTAAAAAAAATTAAACCCTGTAATGTCATAAATCTAGGATTAAGTAGATTCGTTAGGTTTTGACGTTGATAGCGTATCTCGAATATAGCCTGTGCAGAACACATTGTGGCTATCGCCATACTAATGGTTATTCTTAGAGCCAGTGCAGTTGAAACGAGTATATCAAAAGTATGATTTCCTGTTAAGGAACTGGGTGTTCTCTCTCCCATTTTTTTTTTCAATCTACTGCTACTCTATATTATGATTATACTATTTTTATTTGTTTACAAGCATCAAATTAAACTGTCTTTGGAATTGGAATAGTGACCAAAAACCACAAACAAACAAAACAAACACAATTCGAAAAGGTGAATGAGTGGAGAGTCACGATTAAAAACTCCATCGATGTGAAAATCTTTTAATCCCTATTGGGTGTGTGAAAATCAAAAAAAAATTAATAATAAATTATTATTTTAGAAGACACTGTTGTTCATCACGATCATTTTTCTATTTTTTCGTGAAATCGATCACGAAAAAAAAACATAGAACAGATATTTTTCTTTTTTTGATCAAAGAAAAAAAAAAATGATAGTTTAATATCGATCTTGAATTTTATAATTATGAAGGGAATGTAATGTTTTTGTATTTTATTTTATTTGTAATTAGTTATTTGTGAGATCTTTCTAATGTTATATCTATGTTATTGGATTGATTATAATTGTTGTCATATGTTCATTCATGAATAAATTATTATTGTTGTTGTTGTTTTCTTTTGTCTTTGTCGGGTCTGATGTTGTTTGTTTAGTTAGTTTAGTTTATTAATTTCCATTATTTTTCTCTTCAGTCATCAATTTGAAAAGACCGATTGCCTCACGAATCTTGGCGTGCTCCAAACAGAATGCCTGTACCTCTGCAAATAGATCCTTGATGTTGATGATGTTGTTTCTGATGAGAGATTGTATAAAGACACAGACGAGACGCACCGATCGCTGTAGCATTGCCTTGTCTTTGCTGTTGTTGCACGTGGTGATGCAGTTGCTGATGTACATCGGTATGAAGTGGCTGGGTAGCTCGACGGACGTGGCGAGAGCATTGACCACCTCCATCGATCGATAGTTCATCTCCATCGAGATCAACTCTTGGAAGTAATCCTTAAAGTCTGGTGAGTGAATCAGCTTAAGTAGCGCATCGATGGCAACCTGTGTATTGTTCTCCACTAGATTCGGTAGTTTCTTCGGTACCAATCCAGAGTACAATACTAACTTTGGATCTGCATCTAACTCTGCTTTTATCTAGAATAACAAACAAAAATAATCATTAGTAATGATTCTTCTTTGCTTGTTCATATTCACAATAGCAATAAGCTAATAAATACTTGTTGAATTTGTGTCTTTTTTAGTCTGCCTCTGATTGCCTTTGACATAAGATCTCTAACCAATCTCTTTGGATTTGTAACGGAAGTGAATCCCATCGTCGGACTCAATAATAATCCATGTGTTATCGTAGTATTGATCCAAATCATCTGAATTCATCATTCAAATTAGTAAGAACAAGTATTTAGAATGTAATGTAAACCTACGTTTGTATGTTCATAAAGTGGTGGAGGTGGTCTATTAAAATTAGGTTCGAATGAAAAAAGGCTTAACTCTTTAGATTGTATATTTATATCTTGTATGGAATTGCTGTTGTTGTTACTGTTGTTGCTGCTGCTGCTACTATTATCTTTGTTATTACTATTCTTATTATGTTTACTATTGATTTTCGGTGATACTGATGATGTTGATGATGATGATGATGTATTAGTTTGTTGTTGTGCTGGTGGTATTGTTTGTTGGTGCTGTTGCTGCTGCTGCTGTTGTTGTTGTTGTTCTGGAAAAAATAAAGTTGGCGATACACCTATACTCCTTAGTGAAGGGAATGAATGGTGTGCAAGTCTTTCCAAATAGAACTTTCTATATTCATTTAAATCTGGTGTTGTTAGTTCACTGTTTACTGTTTGTTGTTCAACTTCATTTGGTGTCTTTTTCGAGAACTAAAAATAAATAGGATATCCAGTAAGCTTAGTAGGTTCTTTTTCTTTTTTTTTTTTTTTTCTATTTCTGTTACTTACATCTTTAGGTAGATGAGTCAAGAATTGTATTAAATACTGTCTCTCTACAGGTGTCAGATACTTTGATGCATGTTGTTGTTGTTGTTGCTGTTGATTCTGATGCTTTTCTAATTCATCAATAAAAACTGGAAGGAATGGATTAAATACAATTGGATATTCTGATAATGGGTTTGTTGTTGTTGTTGAAGGTGATGATGATGAAGATGATGTATCGATACTATTATTATTGCTGTTGTTGTTGTTATTGCTCCCACTATTGTTATCAGATGAATCGGTGTTGTTGCTGTTGCTGTTATCTGTCAAAGATGATGAAGAATTCGATTGTGAAGAAGTTATACTTTGATATTGTTGAATGGTAGGATGATCGTGTTTATATAGACTGTAGAGTATGTAAAATGAGTTGAGACGATGTGAAGGCACTCGAATGAAACCATCCTTCAACATGGTGTAGATTGCACAACCAGTCTTGAAATGATCATTCTTATTGAACGTTCTATTGAATGTCGTCGACACTGTCTCCAATGGTTTATCCTCTTCCGACAGTAATGAAAGCAATGTCACCAAATCCTTTGCACTAATCATCTCTCAACAACCTTAATCCAATTCTATTGTTTTTCCTTAATAATATTATTTTTTTGTTTACTCCAATAATATTATTATTATTATTATTATTATCTGTAATATTAACTATGGCTATTGCTATTGCTATTGCTATTATTTTTACTATACTTATAAACTAACTATTACTACTTTTATACAATATTTATATATAATTATTTATATATAATAATTAATCAATATTAAAAAACTATTGATTATTTAAATCGAATTATAATTAATGTGTTCAAAAAAAAAAAAAGTAAATCAATCTGTCTGTAAATTATACTAAGATTACTATTCTATTATTAATAATGTTGATTTGGATGTGACCTTCAACAAAAAGCACAATTTTTTATTTCATTTACTTGTGGTGTTTAGTGAAGAGACTGAAAAACAAAACAAAAAAAAAACATGAAAAAATATTATTTTTTTTTTCAAAATAAATGAAAAGAAATTAGTTGATTGTTGGTTGAACAACTCTCATGATCATCGGTTTGTCAGGTGTTCATTAATGGTACAATTAATTTTATTTATTTCTATTTTTTTTGATATTTTTTTGAAAAAAAAGATGATTATATATTTACAATTTTGATTTTATTATTATTATTATTTTTGATTATATTAACTAACTTCTATAATTATAAGCAGCACCACCATGATGTGCATTATCGAATCCAGTTAATTCAATATCGGAATCAACTCTCAACAATGAATATTTCTTTAAAATCTTAAAAACTACATATGCCAATATCGTACACCATATAATAGTTGCTGATACTCCAATTAATTGTATAACTAATAATTTAAAATCCTATTTGTTTTTTTTTTTGTTTTTGAATATAATGAGATTGGATTGGATGTTAGTTGATTCAAATATATTTGTAAAAATATCCATCTATCTACTAGTCATCTAGCTATCTATACATACACCTTCGATTATAGATTGATGATTCTCACGATTCTTGTACACTTCATCGAGCAGTGAAGAATCGCTAAACAATCCACAGGAAACAGCACCCCATATTCCACATGCGAAATGAACCGATGTCGACTGGCAGGGATCGTCGATTTGGTAGCGCAACAACAACTTTGAGAATCCAATAAAGATGAATGACGACACCACTCCAACGATGATACTGTAGTACGGCTCGATGAAACCTGCCGACGCCGACGATGCAACGAACCCGGCAAGCAGTCCGTTTATACATATCTTCAAATCGTAGCGTTTCGTCGATACCACTGTTATCACAAACGATGTGACCATACTGATAGATCCAGACAGCGTAGTATTGATAGCGCCACGCGAAGCGATACGACTCTTGTTCAAATCCATACCGTACAACACCGGGTGCTGTCCGTACCACGAGAACCACAGGAAGAGCGTGCCGATCGATGACAACACTATGTTGTGCTCGCTCAGCACCAGCGGCTTGCCCGTCTCCGGATCGAATTTGCCGAGTCGCGGACCGAGTAGCATCGTTCCGACCAGCCCGATAGTTCCTCCGAGTACGTGCACAGCAATGCCACCGCCATAGTCGACGACGCCCAGTTGATAGAGCCAGCCACCTTCGTTCCAAATCCAATGTGCCGCAAGCGGGTATATGATTCCAGGCACCACCGTATTCAAAATCAAATAGGCAACGATCTTGGTTCGTTCAGAGACCGATCCATTGATAATAGTACAGGCAATCGATGAGAATGCCCATTTCGAAACCCAAACATAGTAATCGCCTTCCTCCAAACTAAAGAAACTACAACATGCTATCAGTGGATTGGAATAACTCTTTCCACTGTCAAACGATAGACTATATCCAATTCCAAAGAATATAATCGCACCCAGTGCTGTTGTAATTAAATTCTAAGAATAATAATAATAATATAAATAATTTGTTTTGTTTGTTGTTTGTTAATCCAATCCAATCAAACAACATACTTTTACTAATATATTTTTTGTATTCTTTGCTCTAACCATTCCTGATTCTAATAAACTAAATCCTGCTTGCATTACTAATTATACAAAAGATAGTATTAATTAATTGTTAGCTTGCTATAGCTTTTAATGTTATTAATTATAAATATATCTTCTTACATAATACAAGATATGATGATCTCAATACCCAATTCGAGTCCATGATTGAATTATATTTCTTGATTACATTTGGATTTGGCTTTGGATCTGATAGAGGATCATCATCATTATACTGCATAGTTGCATCCACTAGTAATACTAGAATCGGTATAATAATTATACTCTTTATTATTTGATATCTATCGTTCATTCTAAGAATACTATAGTCATCATTACAAAATAACTAACTGTCGATTACTTAATCTAATAAAATTAATTTGATCTGTTTTTTTTTTTTTGTTACTAAAAAAAAAAAGTTTTTGACGTGTTGACAAAAAAAAAAAAAAAGAAATCGAAGGACATGCTTGCTAAAGATATTAAAAGATATATTTGATGATTTTCGATGTTATTAAGGTGATTAATAATATATTTAACTTGATTTTTTTGGATCTTTAAAAATTGAAAAGATCCACTTAGAATCTAATCTTTAGAGTTTGATTTATTTAGAAATTTTAATAAAGAACGAGACTCTGGTAATCGATTTGAAATCATATTGGTCATACTTGGGATTTTCGGGGAGCATAGTTTTTAAAGAATTGACTAGCTCCTCTTTAGTTAGCTGAGGAATAGTTGGTGGTTCTTTGTTTGTGAAAGAAGGACTTATTAATATGAGATGGTGGTTTCACCATTTTAGTAACAGATCTTTGAATTCATTAAGTCTATAATAGATGTAGCAGTGAATGTGGGATATAATTATTTCGACACTTTGTTTTGTTGTATCTCTTTTGTATAATCCCAGTAATAGGTATTTTCATTGAGGTCATGAGCTAATAAATTAATTTCACCGTTGAATGAGCTCCAATAATAATCTTGAACAATTTATTTATTTGATTCTTATAATTTGATCTCCATTCTCGGTGATATTTCTGAGAATTGAGCTTTGAATATCGTTGATCAACATTTACGTAGTATCTATGCATATCAAACAATCTCTTCATTTTAATATGAATCGATGTTTGGATATCATCTGGAAGTTGAATAATTGTCTGGTCCAGTTGTTAAAAAAATAAAAAATACAAAGTAAATAGTAAATGATAACTTCTCAAATATTGAAATATGGCAACTCTTTATTTAATAGAATGTTCTAATCATAAATCTAATCTAATTAAATATATTATACTTTTCTAATCGAAAAATATTAAATCAAATATTAAAATACTATTTTTTTTTTTTTATTATTTTTTTTTAATACAATTCTAGAATTTTTTGGTTCATAGCAATAACAGTTTCGACCTGTCCAAAATAGGTAAAAAACCATTGAAAATAAAACTTTGAACAAATAATTTTTAATTAAATTTGTTTTTTTTTTTTCCATTTTTCATTTTTTGTGCAACTTTATAACCTATCTGTTGTCTATTTAACCACAAAACACACAACATTTTTCATTTTTAATTTAAAATAACGAATAATTCATTGTTTTTATTTATTTATTTATTTAATATCTTTTATTTTACACAATTACATTTACATTGTAACAATTTATATTAATAATAATAATAATTAATTATACAAATAAATAATACATATATTTAGTTCATATTGAATTAGAATGTTTTTTTAGATTGGTTTCAGAAAATCAAGAAATTTAGATTATTTTTTTATACTATAGTTTATCAAAAAAAACCAAATATTAAGATTTAGATTAGAACAAGTCATTTCTTTAAATATATTTATCATTTAAAATATGTCTTATACTCCAATGCCACCACCTTTGGGATCAGAGGAAGAGATCCAAAATACCGTTCAAGAATGGGAAGCTAAATATTCAAATGTTGACAGAACAACTCGTATGCTACAGACTCTTAGAGAGACACATGAAACAGGTGTAGATTCTCTTGTAAAGTTGGGTGTTCAAGGTGAACAAATGAATAGAATCGAAAAACTAGCCCTTGAAAATGAACAGTATGTTAATTATACAATCTTAAATATTCAAATTAATATTAATATTAAAAACAAAAAAGACATTTAAAAGGACTAAGTAAATATAAGAAATTCCAGAAATATATGAAAAAGGTTAATGTACCAATCAAGGAAAATAAACCTGTAAGTGTATAGTTTAAATGAATTAGCTATCAATTGGTTGTTAACAATTTTTATTGAATTTTGAATCCATTTTTTAGAAAGTAATAAATAGTGATATTGAAAATGTTAAATATAGACACTCTGCAAATGAAAAGATCTATAAGAATAGAGAAGAAAGAAGATTGAGAGAGGAAGAAGAAAAGAGAATTAAAGATATCAAGGAAATGAATGAGAATCAAAACAATCCATTTACAGAGGGTGCTGCCAATAACAACAATAGTCCAGATAATATGGGCGCTAGACCAAGAACTAGAAAAGCAGAGCCAGAGGAAAGTGGAGGTTTGTCATCTAGATTATGGGGACCATCTACCGATCACTCTGGAAAGGCAGAGGCATCGATGGTCAATATGAGACCGATGAATACACCTAACGAAAACGATCTGCAAGACAATGTTTACATACAGAAGGCGCATTGGCTCAAGACAGAGGATGAGCAACTCGATGAAATGGGTTTGATTCTCGGTGAACTAAAGAATATTGCTATTGCCCAGCATACAGAGGTACAACAACAATCTCTAAAGATGGATGACATTGGTGCATCGTTTGAGAGAGGTAGTGACTTTAACTTGAAGCGTAAATCATCCAAGCAGGTCGCGAAAGAGAAGAAGAAAGCAGAGAAAGAGGAACAAAAGAAAGCAAAAGAAGAAATAAAGAAACAGAAAAATCTCAATATCAAGGTAGAGAAGGAGATCGGACATAAAGCAATCACCAAAGAACAACTAACGAAAGGACCAAAACCAAATGAAGTTGGTAATCCTTTCTTGTAATATTTAAATGTATAATTAACTTAATAAACCATATTAAATAAAAAATAACCTTTTATTTATCTCAATTTTTTAATCAAAAAAAAAAAAAAAAAAAGAAAAGAAATAATTAAGTTCATTATTATTTTGTTAAAAGGCAATCTAGTTCAACCTAATTCCTTTATTGTGATAAAGATGGATTATGTTTTTGTTTTTTTCTTTTTTTTTGTATAAGAGTGGGACGGGAAAAATGGTTTCAATGATACTGTTGTTTGTTTTGTATTTGTGTTTTTGTGCTGGTGTGTGTTTATAATATATTTGTATAGTTATTATTATTGTTGTTGTTGTTAAATTCTATCTACGATTTTGGTAACACATAACTGTATATAATCCATATAAAAGAGCTGCTTGTTTATGAGAACATACAGCTAATAATGCCAGATGACACTTTTCATCCGGTTTCAAATCAAAACCTAATTTTGAATAATCGACTTTGGTGATGTTGTCTGGGAAACAAACTGCCTTCTTTACATAGTACTTGAGATTACGGTTAAGGAACATGTTTACCTCCTGATAGTTGTAGTCGTCGTGACACATTCCCTTAACACGCTGTACATAGTACCAAACGGCACGTCTGAATGGTAATGTATCGATATCGGTACTGTTATTAAATCGGTAATAGGTCATTGTGTACACGAAGTTGAATTCTTCGTCGAGCAGTGGTGCGGCATCCGGGAAGATTCGACTGACCAACTCGTAACCGTGCTCCTTCCAACTGTAGTCCTGAATGGAGAAGATTGTGTACTCACGGGATGACACGTCAAAGTCGGTGTGAGACATTGTATAGTTGCCGATGTATCGTTCGAGGTCGATCATTCCCGTGTCGGAATCGCCACCGCCGCCACTACTGCTGCTGGCCGTCTCGAAAGGTGGGCCAGACTCCATTCCTGCATTGTGAAACTCTTGTTGACGATCGATATCCTGGTCCTCTTCGTCTTCCTCCTGTGAGCGTTTCTTCATGAGCAACTCCATGACCTTAATGGTGTTTTCCGATGCTGAGCTGTCTTCGACTTCGCAGTCACTGTCATTCAGTGAAAACTGAGGTCTCTCCTCCTGCGACAGACCGTACTCTGGTAGAATTCCACAGGAAAACACAAAGCCAGACAGCGAGAGAAAAGTGCAAATTAAAATCATTGCTTGAACCAATTCCGCTATGGACCATGCGTCCTGTCCTTTCACTAGGTATTCCAGGTCGAGATTGGGCAGCAGCCAGGGTTGGTGTGCCATTAATTGTACAATTTTCAGAAGGTTCTTTAGCTTCTGAGGAATATGATCGATACCCTGTAGCCATTTGGGATCACCGTTGTTCTTGAGGAACTCATGCTCCTGAAGTGACACCAGATAGGTGCAGTTGTAACGTGCTGCCGATAAAATACCAATATAATTTCTCCAAGGTAGTGGAAGAGGTCCTGGATCTCTCATCACTTTATTGTAACTCGACAGAAATCTCTCCAGATATTGTGGGTGCCAACCCAACAGACGAACGATATGGTTTACTCGACCCGATTGTAAAAACACTTCTTGGAACAATCTCTTTGTAAGTTCATCATTCGTATTTAATGGTGGTAATTGTGTTTCATTTATAAACGATGTTGTTTTTTGTTTTGGTATATGATATTTATCCTAAAATAAAGTGAATGGTTATTATTAATGTTTCTTTTAGCACTAATAGCAGCTTGTTAAAAAGATCAAAGTTTACCTGTATAGATTTTAATAAATTTGAAAAAGACTCTGTAATTTCATCGAATGGAGACTCTGTAGCTAACACTACGATGTTGTTTATATAGCTTCTCAGAAGTTTCTCGTTGTCTGGGTTCGACAGAGTTGTAATGATATTTTCGATAGCTGATTTTCTAATGTTGATGTCGGGTGATTGTAGATTTTGAAAGTACCCAGTCATCGGGTCAGATACACTGAGAGGTGACTGGGGAGGTGAATAATGATTTTGGTGCTCCATGTATGGATCTGATCGTTTGAAATGAGAAAAATATGGTTTGGAAATGGGGTTAGTGTTTGATGATGATGATGATGATGGTGGTGGTGGATTGTAAAAATATGATGGTGATGATGCGTATAGTCTTCGTCTTCCGCAATTGTTGTGAACTATTGTTGGATATTCAATGATAATGTCAACAAAACCTGCTGCTCCTATTATTATTCCTCCCTCCTGTTGTTGTTGTTGTTGATTATAGTCTTCGTCTTGTAGTTGTTGTTGCCTACCTAATGAAAATCTTTTATTTGTATTATTTTGGAATGGTGAAGTTGTCGATTGTATTATCCACTCTGTGCTGCTATTCCCATTGCTGTTGCTGCTGCCTTCTATTTGCTGTGTGTGTTGTTTGATTGACATGCCCATGAAGAGATATCAATACAAAAGGTTTGAAAAGAGTAAATCTTCTTCCTTTCAAAAAAAAAAAAACTAATTGGTTGGGTAGGTTTATAATTATAAGAGGAGGGGTTTGATATTAGTCAATGGTTCTATGTTCTAATACTAAAGTTAATCTAGTAGACAAACAAACAAAACAAAACAATTATAATTTGTTGGTGTTTATAGAAACTTTACAACAAAGAAACAATAATTTTAATAATAAAAATAAAAACTAACAGACAGACAAATGAGAGGTGTGAAAGTGAAAAGTGACAAACAAACAAACAAAAAAACAAAAAAGATATGAAACTAATTTATAATTAAACTAAAAAGTTGTGCCAAGTTATAAAAGTTTAAAATACACCACTTTGTTGTTGGTAGAGTGAGTGAGTTGATGTTGTGTTTGTTGGAATCAACAACCAGTCCTGTCTATCATCTAGAAGTGCTGCTGCTATTTTTCCAATGACTAATTCTGGGTGTGACGATTGGTCAAAAGATATATCTAATCTAATAATGATTTAACATAATAATGTGAAAATAGTAATAAAACAAAATGAAATAGAAAGAGAATCATCTACAAATTAACAAAAAATGTGTTTTTCCTCTTTTTACTTTAATTCACTATCAAATTAATAGAATGGCAGTGTATTACTTTAACGCTAATGCGATTATTATGGGTGTAGGTCAAAGACAGACACAGATGGAATAGACAGACAAAAAAGATTAAAACAAAAAAGAAAGAAAAAGAAAAAAAAGCAAAAGAGAGAGAAAATTGTTTTTTTAAAATAATTTATAAACTATTACTACTTTTTGTCTACACACACACTACCAAGATAATACACCACCACTAAACAAACAACATACACACACTCACATTGCAAACACACTCAGTAAAACAAAACAGAATAAAGTGAAAAAATGCAAATAAAAATTGCATCATACATGATTATAATAGTAATAAAAATATAATATGATATATTTGGTGTGTCGATTTTTGCATATCTTTCTAACTATCTATCAATCTAAACAAAACAACTAAGATGTTATTGTTGTTATTGTTATTTTAATTATTAATTACGGACAGGGAAAAAGGTTTGTTATTGTTTTGGTGAAATTAAATGAATTATCATAAAGTTTTGATCGATTTTGACAATGTTTTTGTTGTTTTTTTGTGGTGGTGGTATTAAAGTCATATAATATAGATTAGAACAAAATTATCATTTTTAGTCCTTTAATTTGTAGATGATATGATTTTCATAACCAATTAATGAAAAGCATGCGATAAACCAATTATGTAGATGATAAACTTTTAACAAAAATTTATCTTTTTCTCATCCAATACATAAATCTATTTTAATACCACCGATGATCAAATATGAAAAAATACAATAGATTATTATTTTATAATATTACTATTTCAGGTGTATGTCTTATTAGCATTATTATTATTTTGTTTAATGTTGATTGTAAAGTGGTATTAACTATATTCTAATATAAAAATCGAAGATTCTGTCTTTTATCTTTCTCTTTAACTTGACGACGACGATGATTATTTTACTTTGAGTTGTTTTAGTTGGTTGGTTGGTAGAATTTACAATTTGGGTCCAAAGAGAATATTCTTATGCTGTGCTGAAATCATACAAACTTTTTCACATAATATATATGTTTGAACGCTGCTATTGTGTGTGTGTGTTGCAGTGAGCATAGTAGTAGTAGTAGATAAAGAGAATAGACAAGACATCTCAATGAAAAGAAAGAAAGAAAGAATGAATGAATGACAAAACGATATACATACAAAACAAACTGTTTCTTTTTTCTTTTTTTTTTTTTTTTTTTTTTATAAATCTTTCTGAATTCGAAACAGATTTATAAGAAGAAGAAGAGGAAGAGGAAGTTGAAGATGATGAAGAGGAATAAGTAGAAGATTATCTATCTTTTATATTATTAATATTGTTATTGTTATTACTAATTAATATATATGATATATAATAATTCTACTATACTATAATAGTTGGAAATAATGACATTTAAAAGTAACAATAAATAATGATAATTATTTTTGAAAAAAATTTTAGAAAAAAAACAAAAACAAAAAAAAAAAACAATTACCCTGTGCGATTTTAATTAAAAAATAAATGTCAATTTTTAACTTACGTGTTTTTAATTTGGTTTAAGTTGATTAATTGGTTGGTAGCTAATATGCTTTGCTTTTGTTGAAGATAAACTATTCGTCGTCTTTGTCTTCTTCGTTGTTTTTACAGATCAGGAGTGTGCTTTTTAAGTGTATTTTTAGTTGTTGCTTATGAAAATTAATTTGATCTATCTACAAATTATGATGACTACTATTATTTTAATAAAATAATGATTACGTGATAAAAAATAAAACAATAATTTTATTGATTTTAAATTGGGAAAATGAATGTACAGTAAATTATAAAATTGAATTGGTTATTTTTTTGTTATCTAAATAAAAAAAGATTCTTTATATACTAGATAATTATTAAAACATTTATTTATTCCAATTAGCAGATTAAATATGTATGGAATACTAAATTAAATTTCATTTTTTATTTATTTAAATATTCTTCTTGAGGTCGTGATGTTTTTGGTTCAGCTTTTTCTGTTTTTGGTGATCTGACATGTATGCAAAGAGAGATTGGGGGTAAATTTTCAATCAATATCTAGTTTGAATTCGAAATTGAATACACTTTTTTTTTTTACATTTTTTTTAATTATCTTAATGGATTTGTGTTTGTTGGTTGTAGTGTGGTTGTAAATGAGCGTTATTATGTTGTGGGTAAGAATCTGAATCAGATTTATGCGTGACTAAAATGGGCTGCCTACTTTTAGTTGTAGTTAAAAACAACATCAACAAAACAAAAGAAATATCGAAAATCATGATTAAACTATTTTACTGCTATTCAATTTTGTTTTTAATTAATTTTATTTAATTTAATTTAATTTTATGAGATTATTTCTCAAAGCTAAGAATTTGTTTTTTTTTTTTTTATATCACCATCTGTTCTACTTCTTCACCTGATTTCTTTTACTAAATCTTCATAGGCAATTATCATCAAAAACATTATTAAATTAAAGTTTGTCAGTTAAATTCTCTTCTTTATTTGCTAGAAAAAATTCGTTGCCTCATTCTTCAATTCAAATAATATTAATCTTTCTTTTTTTTTTTGTGTGATGTTACACAACCATGTTTGTTTATTATAATTTAATTTAATATTGGTATTCGACAGAAAGTTATTTTTTCAGTTGAAATACTTATAATATCTACATTTATTTTGTTTAATTAAATATGATATTTTATTTTGTCAACAATACTAATCCAATGTTTTGATTAATAGGAATAGATTTTTCTATTCTGAATCCAGAGTGTTCAGCAAGGATATTCCATTGTTTAGTGTTTCTTTCTTTTCCACCAAACATATGCATCATATCTTATTTGTTTTTGTTTTAAAAAAATGAAATATTAGTTTTATGTTATGAAAATTTTTGTTGTTAATTCTTTTTTATGTTTACTTACGAACATCAAGGAGAGAGGGAAGTGATGGAGTGTTCTTTGTTTTTATTATTGAATCGAAAATATAGATTTTTCCACCTTGTTTCATTGACTTTCCAATGGTTCTTAGAATATCAATACACTTTTCATCGGACCAGTCATGAAGAACATTCTTAATTGTATAACAATCTGCCTCTGGAACTGAATCAAAGAAACTTCCACCAACAACAGAGAATCTACTGTCTTCGGATTTGGTATCAGCAACAACACTTGGTAAATCGAAACAAATTCCTTTTTGAATGTTTGGATTGATTTTCAATAATTCATTCATTAAACTGATTTTTAAATTTAAATTAATATTAATCATGTAGGAAATGGAAATAATTATAGATAACATACACTCCTTTTGATCCACCGACATCACAAACGGTTTCATATTTTGCAAATTCATGACCAACTTCTTTGAGAATTGCAAAAGTAGTCATTTTTGTGAAAGTTCCCATTGCACGGCTAAACAAAGCATTGAACTCTTTATCTTGGTGAATAACATCCCACATGTTCTTTGCATTGAAATTCTCATGAGCATTTGGACCACCATTCTTTACAGTTTCGAAATAATTTGACCAACATCTTCAAATTTATTAATATTATATTAGTATTAATTAAACAAAATTGTTTTCAATTAAATTAATATTTATTTACATAATACATACTTGTATCCAGATGGATGGGTTTCAAATTTTAGGGCATTGATATAACCATTTGGATTCTCCAGGATTTTAGTTGTTGGACTGTGATCAAAGTATCCATCTTCTTCGCACTCCATGAAGATTCCCATGTTTGAAAGAGCTCTCATTGAACGGTAGAGTGCATCACCATTACAATTCTTCTCTTGTGCAATATCATAGATCGATCGAGGACCGTTCTTGAAGCAATCTTGAATATCGAGACGGATGACCGCAGCCAAACACTGACTTGCCCAATATCCAGTTGCAACTTGCATAAGCTTAGCCTCTGGACTTAATCCCTGTGGAGGTGGTGTAGCCATAGCATTTGGGTTTACTGGCTTGTTTGGCTGACCAATTGATAGTTTGTCGAAATTTGATATCATTGTGTTATTTATTATTTGTTTGTTTGGATTATATTAAAATAGAAATGAATCGAATATGTTTAGAACATCTATTTATAATGAGACAAGTTGGTTATTGATTAAATTAAATAATTTTTAGTTACTTTGGTTATCAACCAATATATTTAAAAACTCTGATCTAAATAGTCATATTCTGAATAAAATGGTACCATTTGAAAAGACAAAAATAAATTTCGTTATTTCTGGAACTCCCTCCAAAAAGTATTTTAAATGAATGATTATAGTTCAATTCATATGAGCTGTACTGATTTTTTCAATACACCACTAGTGTGGGTGTGTCTGATCTAGTTTGTTACCGAAGAAGTGAAGTTGCTCGAAAGATGACTCAAAAATAAAAATAGTTGGGGTGTATCACAAGTGTAAATTACAATGATATTAATATAACCAAGTTTTATTTTTATAATTATTAAAAGATTACCTTAGTAGATCATTAAATATTTTTTTTAAAAAAATAAATATCAAGACATTCCTAATTATTAAAATCTGAAACGACACACATATAAATATGGAGGTAGTTTGAATCAAATTTAGTTAAAAAATAAAAATAAAAATCTCAATTGGCATTGGATAACACATAAAAAATTGCCTTTTATATTGGTTTTTTTATCACTTATTTTTATAGTAACCAAGGGTAGTACCCTTGAAAATAACTGGTTTGGTAAAAAACAAAAAAAAAAACAAAATAACTTATTTTTTGACCTTTTATTATTTTATAATCTTGTCCAAAGGGTTTTTAAAAGAATAAATCATATAGTTGGCAAATAGAATGATTATAAAACTTTTAATTGACATATTTGTTTACAAGTAGTTTATTTTTACTGTGTATTTTTTGATGTGAATGTTTTTAGAGACTATTGTATGTTCACCCCCACAAAAATAATTTAAAACAAACGAACATTTAAAATTCTGACATGAAAATTAATTTAGCTACAAAATATGTTGATAACTTATCAAGAAAGTGCCTATTTTTTTTATTTTTTTCAATAAAGTCATTGAAGTGTTTATGTTATCTATATTATTGAAACAAAAATGTCAAATAATTGTTTCTTACCAATTTTTTCTAACTTTTTTTAATATTACCAATGAAACAAATAAATTGTGATATATTTTGAACTGATCCAAATCTATTGTAATTGAACAACTTCTTCTTTATTATGATTTTGAATGTCATTATATGTGTTAGTGTGATGGTTCTATCGATCTATCAAATTAGTGGTATAGTTTTGAATAGATCAACATTCATATGTATTAAACTTGATAGGGACACAGTGACGAAAAACAAAGTTGCCTGAACCAATTATGAAATTCAAATAATCCAACATTGGAAATATGATAATTTATTTCTTTCAATATGATATTATTCATTGTTTTGTTATAAATTGTAGACATTTATTTACTTTGTCAACAATACTAATCCAATGTTTTGATTAAAAAATCTAAAATCTATGTTGTGAGGTTGAATTATTTGTTTGAAACCAGTTCATAAACATTTGTTTAAAAAGTTTGTATGATGCATTTTGGTGATAGAGGATTAAGTTAATAACTTGTTACAATGCGGTGTGATGTGATTATTTCATTGTAAAGATTTATATTAAATTTAAAAATAAAAGATTTTATATTTTTTTTACAACCCATAAAATTAAATCTATAAAGTTTGTGAATGATTTTAAAGACGAGCGGAATACACGTGCGCACCAAAAAGAATTTTAAAAAACGAATCATTTTGTTTGAAAAATTCTACGGCGATGATGCAAAAAACACACTGATGTTCTTCTTCTATAAATTAACAAATCATGTGGATAACTAGTCAAGCAATGAGCCTATTTTTGTTAACATTTTGTTAACATTTTGTTACAACTTTAATACAACTTTTAATAAAACATGTATACCACTTGTTATAAAAAAAAAACATTTTGTTACAACAATGGTGAAAAAAAAAAAAAAACAAAATAATAATAAGATAATTGTAAAAATATGAAAAGATTGCGAGCCAATCGACTATCTTTGTTTGTATGATATTGAAAGTCATTATTTGTGTAAGTGTTGCAAATGCTCGAAATATTGTAATATTAGTGGATGGGTATTAATAGATGAAATATTAATTTAACCATTTTACTAAAATAATAAAAAGATGAACTAGATTTATAAACAAAAATAAATAAAATAAAGAACAACAAACAAATATTGTAAAATTAATAAAATGAATACAAAAAAAATCAAATTCTTTTTTTTTTTCCTTTTTTCCTTTTTACTTTTTTTAATTAAAAAAAAAAAAATAAACTACACTATTTTTTTTTTAAATTTATTGGGTTGGTGATCTTGCTCTACTATTATGAATAGAGATTAAGTTTTGTCTGTGATTGAACTCATCTAGATCATTTAGTGCAGCTATATCGTCTTCATCTTTGTCGTGATGTTTTCTAAATTTATCTTTGATTCTCTCACGAAGTGTTTTCTTGTGATACATAGGAAGAGTGGCTGGAGGCATCGATGGATCTAGTTTATAGGTATTCATAGAGTAATGGTTGATCACTGGTTGAGGAAGAGATGCTGGTGCTGCTGCTGCTAGCGGTGGTGGTGGTGGTGGTGGTATATGTTTCATCGATTGATTTCTTTCAGTTTGAATCGACCCGTAGTTCATTCTAGCAGCCTGTGCTGAATATATATAATCTTGTATGTAAGGAACTATCGATCTATTTCTATCCAATACCTTTTTAAAAAATATTAATAATCATTTTTGTTTGATATTCTTATTCTTAGTGTAGTTAATTTGTAATACATTACATTTCCAATATTTGGTAAAAGTTCATCTAGATTTGGTATTATATATTGTAAATAAGGTGCGAGATAGTCGAGTTGTGGTATTATTTGTTCGATTCTATCCATGAGCTGGCCAAGATATGGGAATATCGCTGGTAGATAGGGTGAGAGCTCGTGCATGTGTCTTGACAGTTCATCGATGTGTGGAAGAAGGAATTTAGAATATGGTAACAGTATCGATGAATACTTGGGGAGATAGCCGAGGTGAGGTGCCAACTTCTCACTGTATGGCAGCAGTATACTTGTATAGGGAATGATTGTGTGTATGTGTGGAAGTATATCATCGATATATGGAAGCAATGAGAATTTACTCTCCAGCAACTCGTCGATATGATTGATCAGCAGATGAAAGTGTGGCATCAGCGCTGGGATGTAAGGATAGATTCGGTTGACCAGTGGTATCAGCTTGTGTGAATGGAAGATCAACAGTGAGCTGTGAGGCATTAGGATATCGATGTAGGGCAGCAGCTTTGGACTGTAGGGTAGTAGTACTGCTGCTCGTGGCTGAATGATGTGTGCCGACTCCAACAGTGTCTTGGAGCGTGGCAACAGAATCTTGATATAGGGCATCAGTGTTTTCACGTGAGGGATCAGCGTTGGAATGAATGGAACGATGTGATCACAGTTTTTTATTAGCAGTTCCATGTGCGGACTCAGTAGCTTCAGGTGCGGCATCAGCTGTGGGATGTATGGCGATATCAGACGGATCTTTGGCAGTATCAATCGGGTGTATGGCAGTACCGATTCCATGTTGGCGGTGATCTCATTGATGTGCAGCAGCAGCACATCGATATTGGCAATGATCTCTGGCATCACCGGTTGCAACGTCGGTAGATACGGCAGGAGAACATCGATGTGCGGAAGTAACACGTCGATATGTGGTATCAACTGTCTGGAGTACGGTTGTATTAAATAGGTGTTCGGTAGCAACCGAGGAATATACGGTGAGAGTCTCGAGAAATAAGGCAGCATCGCCCGACAATTCGGTAAAAGAGTATCCAGATGCGGCGATAATATAGTTATATACTGACAGAGATCATCAAAGTACGGAGCGAGATCGGGAATGTATGGTTCCAACTTGTCGAAATACTTGATGAATAGCTCAAAGTGCGGAAGTATCGAATCGATATGTCTAAGCATAACATCGAGATACGGTGTCAGTTTCGGTAGATTATCGAGAATCAAGTCGATGTGTGGTGCTAGCTTGTCAAAGTTGTGGTCGTGCATTATGAGCTCGAGATGTGGTGCCACTATTGGAAGTTCATCGATAAGCCGTGGTAGTTTCGATCTTACCATCGGCAATTTATCAATCAAAGAGAATACATTTGCATTCCCTTTTAAATAATACATATATGGAAATATCTTGTGTCTTTTCTGTATAATCAAAGGAAGATTTTCTATTATTATCCTAGAAGAGAAATAAAGTAAAACACAAATATTAATTTATTAATGTCCAACATTTTTTCCAGTCTCTTTTTAATTCTTTTATTACAAACATACCTTAATCTTGAAATTATACTTAAAAATTTAAATGGATATATTAAAATAAATGCTATTAATAATACAACCAATCCCCATAATATTGAGGGTAAATATGTATTTTCAAACATTTTTTTCTTTAAAAAAACTTAATAAATATAAAATTATTCTATAACTTGTAAAATGAAAATATAAATATATTACAAATAAGATAAATATGCTAAAAAACTAACTAAACATATTATAGAATAATAATAGAAGAAGAACTAGTTTGAATATAGTTGTTGGTGATTGTTGTTGTCGTTGTTATTTTTTTTATTGTTATTTTTATTGCTGTTACAATCGATAGCTTTTAGATTTCAATCAGATTGAAATATTGAATGATAATGCGTAATTATATATCTCTATGGTAGGTAATTAGGTAGATATTTAATAATTTTATTATAAAATCTTTTTTTTATTGATTGAATGATAACAAAAAAACAAAAAAATGATAATAATACAAAACCAATATCTATCTATGAGGTGTTGTTGGTAGATACAGTGACCGTGTATTTTAAAATAAAATTACTATTATAATTATATTGAGCAGCAGTAATGGAATAATAAATAAGATCTCTTTGAATTCAAACTTTTTTTTATTATTTATTTAATTATTAAACTATCTTTATTTTTAAATAAACAAAAAAATAAATATTAGTAGTTTTAATATTAATTTAATCTTAATAATGATAGAAGCAGTCCAATTATAATTTTTTTCTATTATTATTTTTATTGTACAATTCAATAAATTGATAAAAAGTCAGTCTTTTGGAGTGGACTGTGAGATTGTACCAAGAACACAATGAATATGAATAAAATTTAAACAAAGACGCACAAAAAATATATGTGTAGATAATATAAGAATTCACACCACCACATTAACCACACCCACCACATAATGAAAAAGTCAGAACAATTTTATAGTTTAATTATGATTCATATTTAAATGAGGTGTGAGTAATGGGGGTTATTTAAAAATCTATTGGAATTTTTATTAGTTAACTAATAAAAATAGTGATCACTACTCGAATTAATCAGTAAAGTAAACTAGTAGTACAAGTTTTAATATTTAGTTTTTACATAATAATAATGTTAGTTAGATTTATTTCGATTCTCTTGATGTTGACAAAATACATCAAAAAAAGAAGAGGGAATGAAAAAAAGAATGGTGTGTGGTTGTGAAATGAATGATGCTACATAATATATATATATTATAAATATAATAGAATATCTTTCTATTATTTTAAAAAAAGATCAAATGAAGATGAATCAATTTGATTTGCGGATGTTGTTGTTGTTGTTGTTGTTATTTGATATTAGTAGAGTTCAAAATCAAATAAAAATGATGATAAACATATAATAAAAGCGAGTGAAACTGTAAAGATAAAATTGGGGTGGAGTTGTTGTGCTGAATTCAGAGGCTGGTAGAGTTCACCTTTGTATTGCGTCGACTGGTTGGCGACGTTGAGATCGACCTGAATCTCATTGATGTCACTCAGTGGTTTGCTATCGATGTACGAACAACTGATCGAGCCTGAATTGTTGATGGTTGCATTGGCACAGAGATTTCCATTGACTTTGAGCTGGAGTGGCGCTGAGTATCCACTGCCATTGATATTTACGGTGTAGTTGTTGTTGGCAAGCGACACGGTTTCGATAATGGGTGGCTCGTAGCTAAAGAAATACTCTGTCATCTTGGTGACACCGTCTTTCTCTGTCATGTAGAACGATATGTTCTTGCCTGCGCCAGGTGCCACTATACAGTATGACTTTTGTCTAGAGTTGATTGCCCAGTTTTCGCAGAGATTCTTTTTGTTGTTGCTGTAGAGCAGCAGATTGTTTTCTTCCCAACCATCAAAGTAACAACCTTCGAAATAAATAAATCCACCATCGACTGGCGCTGCAGTGATGTTTGCTATATAGCTCTTCAAGTAAACGAGAATCTCTGATCCGTATGATCCATTGAACTCGACACTTAACTTTTGTCTAAAAGATCGACATGGAAACTGTACAGTGATTTGGATGTCATCCAAATAAGAAAATGGTTTTATCGAATTATCTATTTGCACTCTTGATATATTATATAAATGATTTTTCGTAAAAGAAATCGTTAGATTTTGTCCATTTTGTTTATACCCAGAAATATTCTCTATAGAAATTTTGCAATTAAAATAAAAAATTAATATTTATTTTGTTAAAGTTTAAAGAATGAATAATCATTTCAATTTATTACATACGAGAATCTACCAATAAAAAATAATGACAATTCAATATAAATATAAATAAAATTATATATATATTATAACTATTCTTCATTTTTCAAACTTTTTCTATTTATATGTATGTTTTCTTATTTATTATTCTTATCTAATTAGTTTGTTATTATTATTTTTTTTATTTACAACAAAAGTAAAGTTGTTGTTGATTTTCGAATTTATTGATTATTATAGATTTGATAGATATGATTTTTATTCTTTGAGGTTAAAATAAAATATTTACAAGATACTGTTCATTGTTATTGTAGTTGTTGAATGATATTTATTTTGAAGTTTATTCCCTTAAAAAAGAAGAATAATATATATAAAATTATTATTTAAAATTAAAAAACAAGATGTTTAGTGTGAAAAGGATATCAGTGACTTTGATTTTATCATTATGATAATTCAGCAAATAGGAATCATGTAAAAAGGATAAACAGATCTAACTGCAAACAGTCAGGAAGTCAGTCAAACCAAAACATATTAAAAACATTTCATTTTACTACAAACCAATCAGATGAAATTCATGAGGTTTAAATCATGGTCACCACTTACAAACACATTAGCCCAAAATAGAATTAAAATAAAAATGAAAAATGAACATTGGGGCGGTTTATCATTTTACGAAGCCTCATTAAAATTCAGAGTGAAAAAATCACAACAATTCAATCCCAAACATCACAAAGAACTTGAAAAAAAAATAGTTTGGTGTGGGGGGAAAAAGATTTAGTGAAATCGAAATTGATTTGGATCATCCAAGTATGGATGGGTGTGGGGTGAATTTTAAAAAATGATCATTGTTGACCAATGAACACACATAAAGTTTGTTTTTTTTACTTTAAAAGGTTTCTCCACTGTTTTTTTTTGAGGTAAATTTAAAAATAAATTGGAAGGTAAAGTTGCTGTTTTGTGTTTAAAAACAATGATGTAGTTTATACCTACCTCAGACATCATTGTGCAGTCTGGAGGTAAACATCAATCCATCCATCCATCAATCCATCCACATTCATCTGTTTGAGCAAAAACACTTGTTTGTGTTATTAATTAATTCATTGATTGGCCACAGAAAATTGTGTGCTATTCTAACATAGGCCTATACCAATTATTCAAAATTACTTAAATCATTACATTTTATTTTTTATTCATCGTCATGCTCCTAATCCACCTGAATCACAAATATCAAGATATATTAATCCGATTTTCCACCTTCCAAGACTTGACAATTAGATTAGCATTTTATTTTTTAACAATTCTCTCCCTGTAATTGAATTTGAGGGATGCATTTGTAACCTGGTTCTTAAAAAAAAAAAAAATTAAAATTAAAAATTAAAAATAAAAATAAAAAAAGTTTGAAAGAAATTAAAGTATGTTTATTTCTCTGTTTATAATTTGAAAGTATTTAATCAATTCAATTAGTTGCGGATGAAAGTATTGTTGTGTATTTCTTTTCTTTGAGGACGATGATGATGATGATGATCTTGTTGCTAATGATCGATTGTTAATACTTCCATTCATATGTTTATGATTTTTGTTGTTTGTCGTTGTAGTCGCTGTTGTTGTTCCAATGCTACTGTTGATCGTAAGATCATTAAAGTTGATGAGTGATGTCGAAGAGTGTTTTTGTTTTTTAGTATTTTGTTGTTGTGGTTGTTGATATACATTGTTGTTGCTGCTGCTGCTGCTGGTTAGCTCCGACTCGAATTCCTCTAGGTCAATGAGTGAACCGATGGTCGGCTTGTTAGACATCTGCTCTACAAAGTAGCTTTGTATCAGATTGATAATGAAACTACCGACCAGATATTCATTGTCGTTGGAGATCGACTTGGATTGCGCTTGCACCACGGTTACCTGCGACTGCTTGATGACCACCTCGATCGCCACCATCGGTTGGTTAAAGTGCACCGATTCAATCAGACTGATGATGATGAGCGACGACGAGATCGGTGCACCCGGAGTGTATTTAATGCGCACCGGCAGTGTTCTCTCGATAAACTCCAACACCTTGGTGATCCTGAGGAACATATCCATGTGTCGCAACATCGACGCCGACTTGCCAATCAACTCATCGTTGTTCGGTTGCAATGGTAGTTTCCTGCCAAACACAAACTTTGGTGTTCTACGGTGAGTACTCATAAACAGCTGTTTCTGTGAGCGTTTCAACAGCAGAGTCGATATCTTCTTCAACGACGTCTTCAGCACAAACAACAATCTATGTTGTTGTTGTTGCTCCATAGTCATTTCACCATCAATATTATTGTTGTTGTTGCTACTGCTGCTATCTTTCTCACATCTTGATAAAACCAACAAGTCACGCTCTCTATCTTCTCTCTCGTCGACGTCTGCAGTTGCACTACCACCAATCGACTCGCTATCTTCATCCCTCTTAGGATCCACCATTCCAATAAATAAATTCAAACCACCACACTCTATTCTTATCTCCTTCTCTGTCAACATTACGATTTCACCTGTATTTCCTATTGATGCTTCTCTATTTAACTATATATATAATTATATAATGATTAATTTAAATATTATGGTGTAATAGATAATGTCAAACACACTTACACTATCAAACAACTCTGAATGGAATTGATATTTATGTGCTTTGTTCAAGAGATTTGAACACTTTAAGAATGATAACTTTCTTGCGTCTTCAAGTGGCAGTGTGTCTACACGGTTCAACAACTGTTCAAACTCACGATATGATTTGCTGTGATCGGTAACTGGAAGTCTATGAATTTGCCCGCTTGAGTTATTAGAGAATGTCTTTGAATCTCTCGACTTTACGCTGATATACAATCGTTTGTTCAAAGCCGATGGATATGGTAGATTAGGGAATTCTATATTCATTTCACCTTTATTTCCTCTTGAAAGATCTGCTTCTGTTTGATCGACAATAGATCCAGCTTTATAACATAATCATAATCATAATCATCATTATTATTAGTTTATACAAAAAAAAAACGTACAGTTATTAAATCAAATATTTTGTATTTTTCTACTTACACGTATAAAATCCATAATCTATTGATAGTTTCTTTGTACTTGCTTTGTTTGTTGGAATCATCATTGTCATTGAATCTTTTCCTTTCAGTCTCCACTTTGATCTTAACGTTGAAACATCACTCCACCACGACGAAGCAGTGGCGACCGATGCCTTCATTCTTGCTGCACCTGAAATCAATCTATTACCCATATCACTCAATGCCTTTAAATATAATAGTTAATAATGTTTTGTTTTGTTTTGTTTTGTTTGTTCTTCATATATGTTATGATAAACTTACTTTTTGTTTTAAAGAAATTTGTTGTACAGCATCATTTAATTCACGTTGTTCGGATGCTTGTGGTTTATCGATGCTCGATAGACTTATATGTCTTTCATTCTTTATCATATCGATAAGGAATATCATTTGTTCGAGTTCGATACGTGCCAAGTTCATGTTATCTGTAAATTCAATCATTGGATTGGCTTGAAGTAACTGTTGTTGTTGTTGTTGTTGATCAATGATGTTGATGCCCTTGTTGTGGTTGCTGTTGTGTATCACCACTCTCCAACAACGATTCCTTCTTTCTATTCAATTCTTTTTGATATGCTTCTTGTTCTTTTATCTGATTCAACACCTGTATGAATTTACTTTCATTCGTAGGTTTACTATAGTAAATTGTAAAAATCGATACATTAATACTCTATTCATTTCTTTTGATCACACATTACTACATCATCATCATCATTCATATATATATATATATATTACAATTAAAATTACTTACATTGAATGATATTCAGTACCATTCTGATCGACACGAGCAATCGGTGGATTATCAGGTGGTATTGAAATAGATATTTTGAAATCACCATAGTTCAGAGCATTACTATTGTTGTTTGAATGCCCATTTACCTTTCCATTATTATTATTATTGAGCTCGGTATTATTATTATTATTATTATTGTTATTATTATTTATAGTCGGAGATGATTCACTCATTTCTTTGTTTTAGTTTTAGTTTTCTTATTATTTATACTATAATCATTTAATATTAATATTGCTATTATATATAGATTACAATGTGAATGTGATTGTTAAAATTGAACTTGTAATAATGTGTGTTTTTTTTTGTAAAACCTTGTAAAAAATTTGAACTTTGATTCAGTTATAACGGATCTATCTCATTATTAATAAGTTCAAGTTTTTAAAAGATCATCTTTTATTTCGAATAGTCTTAGTTTTGTTTCAAAATAAGAAATAGGTGTTTGTTTCAAAATGATCTCAGTCATATCTTGAAATTTTTTATAATTATCTTTAAATATAAATGGATAATGTTCAAAAATACAATAAAATAATGATAAACAGAGTCTTTAAAGATAAATTTGATATCTACAGAGTCGTCTAGTTATTGTAAATCATTACATTAATGTTTTGTTAAACCAGGTATTCCTCACAAAAAGATATTTAGTATTTACATATAAATATAACAATTTAAAAAAAAAAAAAAAAAAAAAAAAAAAAAAAAAGTTTTTTTTTGTTATTAAAGTATTAATTACTTGTTTGAATAAGTTTGTTTATTAAATTTGAATTACATGTATGTCGATAAATTACAATGAATAAATAATGTATGATGTTTTTTGTTTGTTAGGTTTTTTTTTTTTTGTTTTTCTTGTTTTTTTTTTTGGTCCTTTTAAAGTTAATTAACATGGTGATGATGATGATGTTTAGAATTGAGTTACTTGATAGGTTGTTTCTTTTCTTGCGATGATAACAACTACACCTTCACGTTTACCAACGACAGACGATGACACTGGTGAGCTTAATTGAATGTGTTTGGTGAATTGACCGATGAAGAACTCTTGCTTCTGGAAGTTTAGAGGGAATGCTCCAACTGGGATGGCCATCTCTGCGCCATTGGGGAGGTAGATGGTATCTGGTATGGAAACGCATCCTTCGATGATCACTTCCAGCTGGTTGACGGTTACTCTAAGTGTGTTTGGTCGAGAGTGTGGAATGGCTACGTAAATGATGAACGAATCGTCGTTCTCCAATACGTTGACCAGCACACCATTCTTTGGATCCATCTTCCAGTTGCAACTGTTATCATCGATCATCGGTGTCGGTGTAATTGCTAGTTGTTGATGTAGTTGTTGTTGAATTTGTTGTTGTGTTTGATATTGTTGTTGTTGTAATGGTTGTTGATATAACTGTTGTTGTTGTTGAATTTGTTGTTGTTGTTGCTGTTGCTGTTGATATAATTGTTGTTGTATTTGAGCTTGTTGTATTTGTTGTTGTTGTTGTTGATTGATTTGTTGTTGTTGGGCTTGTTGTATTTGTTGTTGCTGCTGAGCTTGTTGCTGAGCTTGTTGTTGTTGTTGTTGATTAATTTGTTGTTGTTGTTGTTGCTGCTTCTGCTGGATGTTTTGGTGTTGAACATGTTGTTTGACACTCTGTTTGAGGTCTTTCAACTCGTTCTCCCAACGCACCAAATCATCGTAGGAGTAGTAGAAGTCAGTGATTGGCAAATCTGCCGGGGCAACTAAGGAATGCACCGGTTTAAACTCGAGGAATGGTAGTAACGTACAGGATTTCAAACAGTTGACAAACGCATCGTGTAGCGAAACGGGAGTATCGTCATCGTCGGTATTTTCGATGGCGGTACTCGATGCTGTTAGTGCGGTGGTACTGTTCGATGTTGATGGTGAGGGATTGATGACGGTGGTTGGTGACGGTGTGTTGTCACCGTTGTTGGTAGTTGTGCTGCTTGGCATGCTGTCGGACAACATGAATGAGCCTGGCGAGCTATTGCCACCGTGCGACAACAGAGTGGTTGGTGAGAGAACACCGTTGGAGTTGTCTGGCGAGGTGGCAGAGCTTAGATCATATACGAAATAGGATGGTGTGGTTTGAATGGGTGCGAGTGGCCAATCTGAAGTGTTGGCATCGCTTATTATCTGTGAAGCAGTAGGTTGTTGTTGTTGTTGTTGTTGTTGTTGAGTGTTCGATACACCATTAACAGATTTCTGTAATGGAGTACGTTGTTGCTTGTCACTTGAATATTCTTCTTTGTCTCTCTTTCTCTTTCGTTTCTTATCGTCCTTTTTAGACTTTGGAATGTTTGATGAATGAGCAGCAATAAACTCTTTAATGGTATTCTATTTGTTTGAATATGAATGGAATTTGTTAATTAGATATTTGTAATTGTTATTAAAAGCAATGGTAGTACTTACATCATCTAATGAAGAGAATAAATAACCGTAGAGAACTACACATAGGTTGGCCATATCGTTTGGTCTTCTATATCGAAGTTCTTGTGAAATCTTATTTACATAGAGTGAAAGAATGAGAGATCTACGGAGTGTTGGTGTTGATAATGATGGATTAACATTGAAATAGTATTTCAGGAACGATAGACAAACTGTCTTTTTATCTTCGTTGTTGGTGGTGGTGGTGGTAGTGGTTGTTGGGATGCTGTCAACCGATTGCTTGATCGAGATGTTACTCGATGAATTGCAGAGATTGTTGGAGGTGGTGGCGGTGTTGTTGGTTGGCAATCCCAGTTGGTTGATGATCGAAATAACAGAGGGACCGGTTGGTGCTGCTGGTACCACTGCTTTTCTGCCTTGTTTCTTGGTGGTCACTGGTGGCAGAGGTGGTGGAGTGAGTGGTGACTGTGGTGGTGACGACGAGGGTGGTGATCCCGACAACTTGAAGGGTGGCACCGACGGATTTGGTGAGATCATAACAGGCATGGTAGTGGCTTGTTGGATATTTTGTTGGACTTGTTGAGTTTTGTGTTTTACTTTACTGTTTCTTGTGGTTTTACGTGGTGAGTTGGGTGGTGAAGCAATTGCCGATGCCTTAATATTCTTTTTGGTTGGCATTGAAATGGTTATGGTTGCCTCGGTTGATTGTGATTGTTGTTGTTGTTGTTGAATATCACTTAGATTCGGTGAGTTTTGTGCTGATGATGAATTCAATTTTACATTTGTGTTGTTGTTGTTGTTGTTGTTATTATTAAATAAATTATTGTTACAATCGGATGTTGAATTGTTGTTGTTGTTGTTGTTGGTGATGATGGTATTGTTATCACCAAGTAGGGAAATTGGTGAGATTGAAACAGAGGATTGAGATGGTGATGACGATGATGATGATTGTTGTGTGGTGGTGTTGGATGATGTTGGTGACGATTGAATGATGCCGTTGGCAGAATGAGCAGATGATGCGGCGACAGCTGCTGCTGTTTGGGCATTGATGAAATCGTGGTTGGTCTGGAAGGAATTGAGTGTCTGTTGAGTTTGTTGAATTTGGGAAAGCAACTTAAGAAAGTGTTCGTGTGTCTGTGGATCTTGTTGATTGTAGAGATTGCCACTGCTGTTACTATTGCTTTCCTTAATACTGACTGGTTGGTGATTACTGGATGGCATCAAAGGTGTTGATGTTGAGCTACTTACAGGTGTAATAACAATGTTGTTATTACTATTAATATTATTGTTGTTATTATTATTATTATTGTTGTTGTTTAGGTTGAGATTGTTGGTTGAGGAAGTGTCCATCGATTCGAGCGAACCAAAGAAATTGGTTTCAGGCTTCAGTGAATCAATGGAGCTACCGTCATATCCTAGTGATAGATATAAACTGGTGTCTAAATAATCATTTGAAGTTGGATCTTCCATTATTTTTTCTATTATAACTATTTTGGGTGTTGAAATTGATTGAGAGAGTGTTTTTTAAATTTTGACCAGAAAATCTTAATTAATGAAAATTTCGATTTGTAATTCCAGATGATGGTTTGATAATTAATTATTTCAAAGATTGGAATTTGATTGGATTTGATTGAATTTGATTGATTGGAAAATAGATTATTGACAATTGAACTATAGTTGTTAATAAGATTAGATAAAAGAATAAAAAATATATAAGTTAATTTAATTTGTAATTTCTTCTTTTTTTTTTGATCGGAAATGAAATGAATTTGGATTAGATGAAAAAACAATATGATGATTGATTATGCACACTTTCAGCAAGTAAGTATATCTATAGAATCAATTGGAAAGTGTTTTATGACTGAAAAGTAAAAAAAAAAAAAATAAACACACAGTATAACTGCTAAATTACACAACTAACTTATAAATATGTATATATATAGCTACTTGTGAGTAGTGTGTTTAGATCAATGACTGATTTGATTGCCTGCTGAGGTGATGTGAAAGATGATTTTACTAATCAATCTGTATGTGTGTGTTGTGTGTTGAAGCCTTATTATTATTTTTGCTTTTTTTTTTTTCAATTTTAATTGAATATGAAAGAATTTTGAAATGAATATGAGAACAATAGTGTGGTTGATGTGTGTTGTTTGATGTTGTACTAAAACCACACATTCAACCCACCCTAATTTGCCTGTGAATATGCTGCTTTAACAGATATTACCACAAATAACAAAATTTTTTAAAAATAAAATAAAAAAAACAAAATTTAATTTAAATGGTGTGTGCCAAGCAAAAAAAAAAGTTAATTGGTTGAAACAAACACTGCAATGTAACAGACATATATTTATCTATATCTATACTTTTTAGAATATTAAATTTATATTATTATGTACATTAAAATAAATAGAAACTTATATATAAGTTATACAATGATCGATTGTATATTTGGTGGTTGGTTGTTGGTGTGTGGTGGGGGGAGTGAGGTTGATGGGGCGTGTGCTTTGACTGATTGACTGAGTGAGTCGTTAATGTATGTAACAAAAACAAATCTCTTTGGTGATTGGTGAAATTGTTTTTGATATATAAATAAATAAATAATAAATAAATAAATCAACAAAAAGTCAACAACTATACTTTAAAGTAGTTGATCAAAAAAAAAAAAAACTTTCAAACAAAAAAGAAAATGAAAAAAAAACTATCTTATAAATGATGATTTTTGTTTAAAAAAGGATATAAGGCTGTGGTACCTTGATATTTTTTTTGACAAATTTTTGTTCATCAATGATGACTCTATAATTTAGTGGGGGGCTCACTTTGGTTTTTATCTTGAAAATCTATGGAGCTGAAAAAAAACTAAAATTGAATCTTTTTTTGTTTCATTTTCATTATTTTTTGACAAAAATAGGTTGATCAGAGGCTGTAGGGGTGTGACATCGAAAAAAAAAAAACAGTATGCAAGAACTTTTTTGAAAAAATCAAAAACCTTTTTTTTTTTTGTTCAAAAAATGAAAACTAAAGATTATTGTTTTTTCATAAAATTATGAGATCTCTTGCATTTAAATTAAAATAAAATAATAATCGAGACACACAATATGCCAGCATGATGCGCAAAGGTTTTGTTTTTTGTTTGCAAAGCTTTGCCCAGCATTGGTGAGGCAAGTTTTCGAAAGTTTTTTTTTTCTTTTTTTGTTAACAATTATGGTTAAGTGAATGATGAGTTTGCATCGACAACAATTAATCAGACGACAACACAAATTTAATTAATAGGTATTTGATTACATAAATATGATATTTTTTTGTGTTTGCAGGGCTCACCCCCTTTTTATGAGCTTGTCAGATGGTAAATTGTGTTGATGTTTGGTTGTTATTTGAATGGACGCTGTTGTGCAAAGAATCAGTGTATTCATTGCATTCAACCGAAAGAACGAATTTAAAACATCTGATCTAATATGCCGAGTGGTGAGAATGTGACGAAAGTTGACTGGTCAACATATAAAACAGTGAAGTTAAAATTAAACGAGTGATTGGTTTATAAAAAAAGGAGGGAACAAACAAGATGAAATGTTGTATGGTATTGAAGGATTTTCTCATATATTCCAGTAATGTGATAGTCTTGTCTTCTTGTCTTGATTGAATTAAAACGAATAACTAAAGAAAATAGCAATGAAAAAAAATGATGATGATGATGATTGATTATTATTATTATAATTTTCTTACTAAAATATTTGTTTTAATTGTAATGAACCTAACTAACTAATTTGATAAAAATAGTATAATAATTTTGTTAGTCAATTAAATGAAGTTAATATGCTGAGATTAAAAGTAATTTTATAACAACATAGATGTTAATAAACAAAATAGAAAGAAAAGAAGGAAATTTATTGTTTAGTGGTTAGAAATATTTAAACAAGGTGATGGTGCAGGTATTTATTGTTAATGTGTTGAAGTAGACCGTAAGGAGAAGGTCAACAACATCATTGAGATATATCTACTATCGAGTATCATCAATTGGTATTACAGTATCACAAAATAAAAATTTATTGAATAAAGTTTGTTTGCAAATATCACACGCACTTGATTATAGTTTGATTTTATTAATGATTATTATTATTATTTTTATTTAAGTTTGTTTTATAAAATGAACTTTCTACTAAAATAACTTCATATCTTGTATTGTCGTATATATATATTAAAATTAAATATATATATATTGATTAACCAATCGATTTATGATAAATTTCGAGTGGATAGTTCATGAAATACTCCCCGCCACTGATATAAAAATGGAAACCACAAGCACCAAATATATAACAACACACACTAACACAACACACTAACAACGGCAATTTTTATTGTTTTGTTGATAAATCTATAACACACTCTCTCAAGATTGATGATCATTATTTATCATGTCAGAAACGATGAAAGTGGTGGTAGTAATAATGTAATTTCTTTGTTTTTTTTTTCTCTTTTAAATAAAAATAAATAAAGTAATAGTTTGTTGAGTGGTAGAAGATAAGTTGTTATATTCTTATTGATGGTGGTGTTGTTGGAAAATCATTAATTGTGCTGTATAAATCATCAGAAATCATTGATATTCGATTGAAACCAATTCTGAACGATTAATTTCATCATTATAGTATCATCAAATAGATATTGAAAGGAGCAAGTTGTTGTATTGGTAATTACCTATAGGTTGTAGTATAAGAATACTTTATGCCTATTATATAACTATGACCAAACCTTTCAACATCATAACCCCAATCTAAATGATAAATTAGGATTGCATTCGTTTTTTTTCTATATTGGTAAAAACCAGTGTTGTTTTTGTGATGATGGATTTTTACAACAAAAGGTACTGCCAACTGAAACAAATATATTTAAAAAAGGATAATAATCTCTTTACAAGAGAATATAATGATAATGTCAATCATAACGAGGAAACTTGTTTCAGAATTTAAGAAAATCTTGTCAAGTCTTTAATGATTGTGAAAATGATACTTTTATTTATTTATTAAAAAAAACAACATACCACTCAGACAATTAATATATATAAGAATACTATTTGAATTCTGTAGAATTCTATAAATATAAATTGGTTTTGAACTTTAGATTGTAAATTTGAAAAAAAAAAGTATTTTAATGTGAATCAATGTTGTTGTTGTTGATGCTATTATTATTATTGTGTTTTGAATTTATATACAGTTGCCATCGACCAACAAATTGTTTGAAATATAATTATAAATAAGAAAACAAGTTAAAGAAATAACAATTAAATACAATATATAAAGGAAGAACCACCAACCTTTAAAAGAGAATTTATAATTGTTGTTACTTTTGTGGCGTCTATTCTCACTTATAGAAATAAACCAACTAATATCATTAAATCTGGAGGCGGTAGAAAATGATGGAGGTAAAATGTGATAATAAATGGTCGCCATGAACAGAAAACAAACAAACAACAATTGTAACAGTAAATTGTTTATAAATAATTTCCTCTCAAGTTTGATGTGATGTTGATGAATACAAGTCATTGGCACTGATCAAGAAACACTTCGATTTATGATGAGTATTCCAAAATATATTTGGCATGGATTGGTGAGAGAGTGAAGTGTGATCCTATTCCCAAAGTGTGAGTGAGTAATAAATTTTTTAAAAAAATAGTGATGTTATAATTATTACTACTATTTTTTTTTACAGTAACAGCCCTGTGGTGGCGGTTACAATTTTTGAAAAGTATTTATGTGTGGTGTGTGTGTGTGTGTGTGTTTGGTGTGTTCTTAATCATTATATTACTATTACTATTAGTACTTCTAAGGTGTTGTTATAATATATTGGATTTTTGTGATGGTAGTGAATCAAACACACATCTCAAAAACAAACTCAACATTATTTATCTCTTAGACATTAAGTACCATTGTTACTCTAATATCTGGTGATTTTATTACTTTAAATTTACATCTAAAATAGAGTCGTAACCTTAAATCATTTGTAGTACACTCTTGATGAAAATCACATAGAGATTCGAGGGAGAAAAATAAAAGCAAAAATACCATCAAACAGAAATAGACAACATAGTCTTTTGACTGTTTGGTTTGTTTGTTTATTTGATTGATTGATTGATGGTGAAGCTCTAAACAAAAACGAAAAGTCACCAATCAACTATTTATGAAACTCTACTACTACTTTATAAAACTATTATAACATAACAACTACACTATAATTTTATCGTTTTCAAAGAAACTATATGAAATGAATGAAAATATAAATTTGGATGATAAAAATATAGGAACAAACAGAGGTGTGTCAAAAATAAAGATTTATAAATACACAACTATGGTGGAAACGAAACGACCACACACATTGGCAAATCGATTTTGTTGAATGTTTATTATTAAATCAAGCAAAGTTGTTTGCAACCATCCTTGAAAAAACAGATAGTTTGGAAAGAGGTGTGTGGTTGGAAACTCGGATTCATGGGTGTACATTACCTTTTTGTCGAACTTTATTGGATTTTTTGATTTTATAATAAATAGACTAATTTAATAAATAATAAATAAATAATATATGTTACAGATGGAGTTGATTGCTTTATTTTTTTTTTTGTTGTTTTTTTTTTTTTGTTTTAGATTAAAATTGTTGATGCTATACTTTTTGAATTGGTTGGTGTATGAATTTTGATAGTTATTATAATACTGATTTAAATAGGGTAGGATAATATAATAGTATAATAAATAAATAGATAAATAAATAGTATATTGTTGTGTTTGTCTTGTGTGCGAAAGACAATCGATTTGTTGGTAGGTCTTTTATAATAAATAGTATATGATATGTGTTTTGGGGAAAAGTTTAATAAATAGTATATTGTTATTTTTTTTGTTTTATGTTTTATTTTTTATAATAAATAGACGAATAGTTTACAAAGTGTCATAATATGTCATATGGTTATCGAAAGAGAAATAAGTGTGTGTGAAGTGAATGATTTATAGTTCTGTTTGACCTTTTTTTCAAAAAAAAAAAAATGATGATGAAGATTTGTTGTTTTTACAATAAATAAATAATAAATAAATAGAAAGATATATAAAAGTCGAAAAAAGGACAAACAAGAACAAAAAGACAAAACTGTTGTTTTGCACAAAACACAAATATATATATTTAGGGAGGTGAGGTGATGTTAAAACTTATTCATCAAAAAAGCACATTGAGTATATCGAAAAAGGATTTTTTTTTTGCAGAGAAATTTGAATTTTTTGTTTAATTTTTTTTTTAAAATTAACTTTATTTTGAAAAAAATGAATGAACGATAATATCTTTCGCCCTTTAGTTTATTCACTTTTTTTTTTTTTAATAAAATGTGGTGTGGTTGGGAAGAGCAATAATTATAGATCATTTTTTTTTTTGCTGTTGATGATTTTGGTTTTTCTCGCGATTGTTAAAAGTGAACCTAAAATTAATTAGCCAATAAAATGGTTTGGGGTAATTGTTTTGGCCCAGGATATTTATTTAAATGCTCGATACAGAGCGTCTAGGCTGACACTGATGGGCGAGCATTGATGGTCTATAGAATCTCAGTGTACCTCATTGTTTAATTTAATATTAATTGAACCAGAAACTCACAATCAGGCTGAAGAGAGCACCCAGTATTAGAATTACAATGATTCATTGTTGGATGTTAAAACCCTCTTTATTTTTCACACCACCAGCATTTTAAGGGTTCTTCAATACCATCAAATTTCAAAATACTAATATTTAAGAAAAGAATCTACACTTTTGATTTAAAGTCAGAAACCATCACCACCACAAGTTGCTCATTTTGAGGAATCAGCAGTGAATCAAAGATGATCAAAGACCCACGGAGCTACATCAATGTTTTGATTTACATTTTCATAACAATTGTTTAAAGTATATTGATGTAGTGGATTTGTTTCTGAATCATCCTCAAAATACAATGGAAGATACTTACTTGATCTGGGCAAAATCAATTTTTACAACAACATGAAAGTAATGTGCTTGAATTGCCCAATAGTTAAAATGAATTGGTTATAAATAAAATTTATTATAATTAAAAAATGCTAGGTTGTGGTTGTTGGCATCAACATCAATCATAGATATTTTATTGAATGTATTACAAATAAAGAAATCAGGAAGAACACTCTGTAAGTACTGATATTTTTGGGAATACTGTGAAAGCATATCAACACTTGTTGATTTGATATCTAGATTTATTCTTTTTTGTTTTTTGCAAAAAGTGTTTTTATTATTATAATTAAAAAAGATGATCTTCACCAAACACTCCGATTTAAAAGAATGGACATAATATATATGTTTGATCCTCCTTTGCACAAAATATAATGTTTGCAAAAAAAAAAAGGTTTAGTTTATAATCTTTTTTTAGCATCAAAATATAAAAAAACTATCTGAGAAAAAACCATCAAAATATGAAAGTGAACCGCTAAATGCTCCACCGTCACACCATCATACGTATTTTCATGATAATTTCAAGAGATCTCTATAGATCTCATTGAGATGTCCATCAGGAAATAGACCATATTTATCACCATCATGATCAATTTCAAAAAAAGATTACCTTATCAAAATGATACAAGTTATTAAGTTTTTTTAATAAATCCTTTACGGTTTAGTTGATTGAATAACTTTATCACAGTTCTATCTGTTATTAATTATTAGTTTTTTTTAATATAAAATGTACAATAGTTTTATTTATTTTTTTACTTGTAACTAAATTAAGTTGATTTACAATGTTGGTTCATGTGATCCAAAACAGATCTGATTTTAACAGCCAAATTATCGTGGTGTTGAGTGGTAAGATTCAAGAATGTCAAAGCTTTACTCTTCAAATCCACTACCAATTTACTCATGTATTCCTTTTGTAACTGCACATGCTCTTTTGATTGATCTAAACTAACTGATTTCTGATCAAGATCATTTCTAAGGAACTCTTTCATTTCTTTGTTTGACGATTGTCTCTTTTCAACTTTATCCATCAACACTGATAACTCTTTATCTAGTTTCTATTTTTTCAAATAAATAAATTATCAAATTAGTTTAAAAATGTTAATCTATATTTTGCATATAATAATAATTTAATAATACATACTTCTTTTTCTCTTTTACAAGTACTTTCCATTGTTGAAAACTTTTGTTCCGATCTCTTCTTTTGTTGTTGCTTGTCAGCAAAATCATCCTCTAAATGTTTCATTTCATTTCTCTTGTTATTTGTTTCTTCTTCGGTTGTATTTATCTTTTCGTATTGTTCTTCAATATATAATTTCAAGTTTTTCTAAATTATAGTGATAATTATAATAGAAAACAAACCAGTTCGTTTAAATATTTTTTAGAATTGAAAGTTGTGTTTATGATATTTACCTTTACTTTCTTCAAGTCTGTTATTGTAACATCACCGTTGTTGTGTTCGAAATTGATTTGGTAGTTACGTGTGTTTGTTTGGTCGTCACCGTCTGCCTTGAGGAGATTGAGGTTTCTAGCGTACTCGTTGTACTGAGTGATGTAACCATCGATGGTTGAGATGATGTTGATGATCTCTGTGAGTTTCTCTTGTTTGGATCGTTCCAAACGATTTCTCTCTTTCTGTGACTTGCTGATGTCCTCCTGGAGTTGGACACGACGCTGGTTGAGAATCTTAGCATCGACCGAACTCTTTTGTTGCTCGGCAATGATCTCTTCGAGTGACGATTTCTGTTGTTGCAATCGCTCCAACTTGTTTTGAAGCTCCGACGACTGTGCGGTGTGAGTCTCAATGCTGTGCTCCAACGACGATCTTCCACTGTTTACACGATCAACATGTTCCTGGAACTTGACAATATCCTCATTGGTCGACTGAATCTTCTCACGAAGCTCACCGGTGATGTTTGGTTCGTTTCTAATCTCCTCCATGTGTGTATTCTGACTGGTGATTTTCTCATTCATCTCCTCAATCTCTGCCTCGAGCTGACGCGATCTGCCACCGTGATACTCTTGGAGCAAAAGGTCGACCTGATCCTCTTCGTTTCCATGCATGTAGCCGGTGGTATAGAAATGGAGAACGTGGCGGTTGAACTCGCGGAGGAATGGATCTTCGTCTACTTGCATCTGGTCATTTTCAGGGTCGACTTGGGTGGCGTTGTCATACTCAATGACCTCGACCAGCCATGAGAGTGCAGCCAACAAATGTTGCCAGGTGTGTGGTGTTCCGACTGATGTCAAATTACGTTTGGAAATGGGGAATGGATAACGAATGATCTTGAAAAAAGCTATCAATTCATCGTCTTGTTTAGCTGTGAATTTAAAGGTGGGATCGATTTGGAGGAACATGAATTCAGCCATGGCGTAGAACTCCTTGCCGGATGGCGACTTGAGCGTCTTTGGTGTGATTTGGTTTGGATAGCTGTTGGATGTGAGGAATGTGGCGATTCGATTGGTACACTGTTTCTGGAATTCTTTGTCAGAGATGGGTCGTGATTCTACACGTGCAGAAGATGGACGTATTGACATGGATGGAATTGATTTTTTGTTGTTGTTAGACATGCCTGTATATCCGAGTGACATCTTTGGCTGATTTAGTGGAGCGGCACTGAAACGATTGGTTGTCGATTGTGGTACTCCTGTGATAGTTGAACGGACTGACGATGGTGCCGATGAAATGGAAGAGTTGAGTGATGCCATTGGAATGGGTGCAATCGATAGCTTTGAGGCTGGCGTCTGAAATACCTTTGGTGTTTGCATTGGTGTTGAAAATACACTCATTGACATCATTTGTTGTTGCTGTTGTTGCTGTTGTTGTAATTGTTGTTGCTGTTGTAGTTGTAACTGTTGTTGCTGTTGTTGTTGTTGTTGTTGTTTCAAGGTTGAAGACAAACCAATTGCTGGTTGTTGCTTTCCATTTGTGGACATCATACCAATGCCATTATTTATATTATATTGATTATTAGTACCATTGTTTTGATTTCCATATTGACTGTTATTCAATGCACTAAATACTGGTCTTGATGTCATCTTATTTTCTATATTTATAAATCCTTTTTTATTTGTAAAATTAAACAATTTTGTTGATTATTTTATTTTATTTCTTTAATTTATAAGTATATAAAAAAACAATGATAATTAGAAAATATTTGATCAATAAGTTTAATATAATTAAAAAACTATAGTTCAACCTAAAATCTACAACCCGCCCAAATTTTAATCTGACAAAAAAAAAAATAACGGAAACAAATTTTCAAATTTTTAAAATTTTTTGGTGGATAACAGTAGAGCTATGTTTGTGAAGAAGGTTCACGTTTTTAATAAACTAATACTGAAAATAAAAGAAACAAGCTAACGAGATGATAAAGAGTTAATCAATATAAAGTTTTTTTTTAATGATTTGACTCTTTTGTTCAAATTAACAATTCTATAAATAGTTAAAGTAAATGATTGTCAACAAAATTTCTCATTCAGTTCTATATTAATATTTAAACTCCTATCATGAATGTGTATCTTTGGTTTGGTATATTCTTAATTCAAAGAGAGATATCTTTGTTTTTTTTTAAAATTTTGCCGGTTAAATTTGGGGACAACTTTTTACGAAAAAAGTCTGATCGTTTTACAAACCAACATCGATGTTGATTTCTGATTTATTTTAATTTTACATTTTACAACGATAGTTTAGTTTATATATATATAAATAATAAATGGTTTAAGTACATATCTTTATATAAATAAATAAATTTTTATTTGTTTTTTTTTTTATTTCAATTTTATTTTAAATTGGTTTATAATTAAATTTAGTTGTATTGTTTGGTTAGGTTGGTTGGTTTGTTTGGTTTAAAATGACTAATGGTGTTTTGTTGGTTGTTTGTTGTTGTTTTAAAAATATATGTATTTTTTTTTTTAAAAAAAATTTTACCTAGAATTATTATTATTTATCAGTTTATTCTTTTGTATAAACTACTGAACCGGAATCAAATTCACCATCTTCATTATCACTATCGTCATTTTTATGTTGTTGTTTTTCGTATTGCAGTTTCAGTTTCTCTAGATTCTCTTGTAGACTGGATCCAGTTTCTCCCTTAAAAACAACGGAGCCAGTATCGAAATCGCCACCACCATTCTCTTCGTCGTCTTCATCGTAGTTATTGTTACAGTTATCAGATGTTACAGTGTTGCCTCTTGAAAAAACAACGGTACCAGTTCCACTGCCTGGATGCTGTATAAAGGTGCCGTCGTTGCCGGTGCCGTTCATTACGGTGGCACGATTGGTGACAGTGTTAATCTTTAGGAGAGTACCCTTCTCGACGCCACCCTGCGAGTGTGTCTCTTCTTCCTCCTCCTCCTCTGCCTTTCGACGCCTGTACTCCTCCATAATTGGTATGCAGTCTGTGACGAGTTCCGAAATGATTGCGTCCTTGTCCTGTTTGCCCATCTTGATGAACGGGTGATCCAGCAGTTCGCGTGCACTCGGTCGCTTGTCAGCCTCTTTATTCAGACATATCGAAATGAAATCGTTGAACTCCTTCGACCAGTTGCCCGGTGTTTCCAGTGTTGGCGACTGACGGAATGGAATAACAAAAATGACCTTGATTGGATTCAAATTGAAATGTGGAGGTTTACCCTCTGCCATCTCGATCGCAGTAATTCCCAACGACCAAATATCCGCTTTATAATCATATCCACTCGATCCTTTTGGTGTTGAAATCACTTCTGGACTCATCCAATATCTAAAAAGTGAGCGAATGAATGTGAAGTGGCAACCAAATTTGGAAAAACAAAATAAAATAAAAAAAAAGTGGAAAGAAAAAAAAAAAAGGATTGGAGTTAGAAATTTCAAAAATAATCAATATTTGTGTGTGTGTGTGTGTGTGTGAAGTGATAATGGTGGGTTGTTGTGTGATGACAACCAACACCGCTACCAAACACTACACGCTAGCAACACACAATCAAAAAAGAAAAAAAAAAAAGAAGCGAATTATTTATACATACGGTGAACCTACAACAGTTTTCTGTTTGAAACCAGTGTTGACAAGGATTGCAGAGACACCAAAGTCAGAGAGTTTAGCCTTACCCTCTTGGTTGAGTAGTACGTTGCCAGCCTTGATGTCACGATGTAGAATCTTGTTGGAGTGGAGATAGACGAGACCTTCGATGATGCTGTAGAGTACGGCGGCGATCTGACGCTCGCTCAGCTTGATCTGACACATCTGCATTATATCGAGTACGGAACCACCGTCGCAGTACTCCATGACGATCATCAGGTTGTTGTCTTTCAGGTAGCAACCGTGATACTGTACTATATAGGGACACTCTGCAGTGTTCTTGAGGATGGTGATCTCACGCCTCAGCGACTGATTGTTCTCGTTGTCCGGTTCCATCTCGAGGAACTTGATTGCCACCACTTTATTCGACTGTGTGTTTATACATGTGCATACCAATCCAAACGAACCTTGACCAATCACCTCCAACACTCTGAACATCTGTTCAGGATCGCCTTGATCGATGTGTGCGTTTAAAGATCCTGAATTACTCATATTCTTCTTTTATTTTATCTTTTTTTTTGAATATATTATCTATTCTGATTTAAATTGAGCTAATAGATCTTAAATAATAAATATATATAAAACTAGTACTTTATTATCTATTTATTCTAATTATTGAAATGACTATTATTTTTTATTCTACTTTACTTTTTATTTTCATATATATATATACATTAATTAATTGATTGTGATATTGACAGTTTTGTTTTAGATATCAATGTTTTACTTTTATCTTTTAAATAACAATGAATTAAAAACCAAATCAATCACACTAATATTAGTTTTAATACACCCAAAACATGTTGCAAAACTTTTTAAAAAAAAAATTCAAAAAATAGGAAAAAGGTTGTTTTGAAAAAAAAAGTTAGTGTGTGTGTGTGTTCTGAAAAGGGTATTGCTCACATTATCCCTTTAAAAACTTCAGCGAATCTAAGATATCATTAAAATTTGTATTTTTGATTTAAAAAAAATAAAATAAAAAAATAAAAATAAACTTAATTATCTATTTAAATTGTGTTGAATTTATTTTTTAATAAATTCAAATTCTAGGTAATAGTTTAATTGATTTAATCAAAAATCTTTTTTTTTTTTATTATTATTATTAAAAAATATCAATTTTCATTGAAGCACAGACAGACAAATGATTGGTTAATGTTGTAACAACACTGGCTACATTAAAGTTACAGATATATAAAAACAAACAACAATGGATGAAAGTGATAGTCAAATAAGAACATCTAGATTCTATCAGATTATAAGAAACAAAGTTATTCTGAAACTTATCATTGATTTCTTAACGACGTCCGGCTCGAAAAAGTATGATGAAATCGACACTGCACAATGGATTTGTGAGAAGGGTTTCTATGGACTGCTAAGAGACAAAATTCTAAAGAAAAAGCAACCACTTACCTACACTAAAGAAGCGCTCGCCTTGATATGTGCACACGTCAGAGAGCTAGCGGTGTTCGAACCGATCTGCCAAGCCAACTGGGAATACATGGCGGTATCGGGTATCGATCAGGCAGCGACCACCGGTAATCTCGAGGTAATCAAGTATTTAAATATGACACCGCTCGGAACGGCATCGGCAACCACCGCTGCAATGAACACAGCTGCCAAGCAGTGTCTAGAGACCGTACAGTTCTTGCATGCCAACAGGAGTGAGGGTGCGACAGTCGAAGCAGTCAATAACGCCGCGGCAGAAGGACGCCTCGACATTGTACGGTGGTTGCTTGACAATCGTACAGAAGGTGGTTCGACACGAGCCATTGACATGGCTTCAGAGTTTGGTCGGTTTGAAGTCGTCAAATATCTCACCGAAAAGAAACTGCCTGCTACCATTCATGCCATGAACTACGCAGCCTACAAAGGCTACATTGACATTGTAAAATATCTACATGAGAATCGAACAGAAGGATGTTCAACAGATGCTGTAGGTTATCATTCATTCATTCATTCATTATAATATCATCAATTAATTGTCTAATTATCTCTATATTATAAAGATTGATTATGCTTGTATTAATGGAAATTTGGAGATGGTTAAGTTTATTTCAGAGAATAGAACAGAGGGATGTACAAAATCAGCAGTATGTATTATGTTTATTCAATGCGTATAATTATAATTGTTATTAATCAAATGAATATCATATCTATCTTTATTTTATAATTAAAACCTACAGGTTGATAACGCAGCGAAAATAGGTAATTTAGAGTTATTAAAATATTTGCACAAGAATAGAACGGAAGGAGGATCACATAATGCTCTTACATTTGCATGTCTTGGCAACAATATCGATATCATAAAGTTTTTGAAAGAGGAATGCAATCAAGTTGGCACTTCTGCTTGTTTCCTCTACGCTTGTCAGAGAGGTAATCTCGAGATCATCAAATACCTAACCGAGAAGGAATTTCCATACGATAGAAGAGCAATAGAGCGTGCGGCACAATATGGTCACTTCCCTGTAGTAGAATATCTTCATGTCAATAGAACTGATCCAACCACTGTCGATGCAATGAACTTGGCATGTAAGTACATGTAGTTGTAAAGAAAAAGAAAACAAACAAACAAATATCTAACAAACACGGTTGTTTATATATAATTAGCTTTAAGAGGATTCTTTGATATCGTTCAATTTTTACATAATAATAGAAGTGAAGGTTGTACAGTAAAGGCAATGGATTTTGCGATTGAGTTTGGACATTTGGATGTCTTACAATTCTTACACAGCAATAGAACAGAGGGATGTACTGCAAACGAGGCAGTTCAATATGCAGTTGGATCAAGGAATATCGATATAGTCAAGTTTGTTATTGAGAAAAGACCAGAGTGTGTTTTGGAGGCTAAACCATGCCGATTGGAAGTATTACAACCAGAGATACATGAATATCTAAATACTATTAGAGCAAAGAGAGGTGTAACAAACACAACAACAACAACAACAACAACAACAACAACAACAACATCATAGATTTATCATTCTCATATATTCTTATCATTCCCAATAATAACCAACTATATATGCAACATATCATGTATATAAATAAATACCAATAAAAAAATGTATTATTATATTATATTATATTATACAATAGGATTTTACTTTTAATTATTATTTTGTTTCAACAAGTAATGATGATGATGGTGATGGGATGGATGCAGAAGTAGTAGAGTGGTTGGAGGTGGAGTTTTGGAGATGAGACGCGAGCAGAGTTGTTAATGTCGAGGTCAATCGATGATAGTAATAATAATAATAATAGGATATTAGTTGTTTTGTCTTTAAATAATGTTATAGTTCTTCATCGATATCTTTCATTTCCTCATCGTTTTGTGAAGATGATGACTTCATTGGAAAGGTAGTTGTAGCGATAAAACTAGTCTGTGAATCAATATGCTTGTTGATATCGATGGTTGGCGGTGAACTTGACTGCTGTTGTTGTTGTTGGTTGTTCTCAGTACCAATCATTCTCGATTGCTGTTGTTGGTTGTTGTTGTATTCGATGACTTCCGATGGTGTCAATGGTGGAAGTGTAGATGTGACAGTTCCCATCTTCTCCACCGCACACAGATATTTACTGAACGATGTATATATTTTGTAGTCTACAATTAATTCACATAATCTTTGAATTGTAAAAGGTGGTCTATAACAATAATAATCACCATCAATAATCAATAATTAGTTACTTATTTAATAATCAGATCAATAATACAAATATTATTATTATTATTGACTTACTCTTTATATTCTTTAAAGTGATTCTGGAATTGATTCTTGATTCTTATTAAACCTGATTGATTGAGTTGATTCTTTATCTTTAGCATCTCGTCATCCTTCATCTCTTGTGAGTTGATGAGTTGTGTGCTGAGCAATGATGTTTTCTTTTGATCTGTGTTTGAATTGGGAGATGATGTTCCTGAGCTATTGTTACTGCTTGTATTGCTCAAACTTCCTATATCTGTATTACAATTACTCTCGAAAATATCGAATATCTAAAATATATATAGATTTAATTAGTTTGTTATTCAATAAACACATCACATATAGTTGTGTTCATCTATACATACTTGAGATAGTTTAAAATAAACCAATTCCTTTAAATGAACCCATGGATAACTATTATTATTATTATTATTATTTAATATTAAAAATATAATTAGTTTATCAATATTATTCAATAGTATTATTATTATTATTATTATTGAATGATTCATACCAAGTTACACCAGTCTTTGCTACATTCTCAATGATACTCATCAACTCTGGAGTGACTACTTTATTCTCTGATTTTGCAAACTCTATATAAATGTCGAGTATAGGATGATTTTATATGATTTGTGTTATTGATTCAATCTAATGCCAGTCAGAATAAATAGTGATCATACCTTCTAGTTGCTTTCTTAAATCTTCAGTGTAAATCACAGACATATCTTTTATTATATTCGCGAATATTCCTAATTAATCTAGATATGAATCAAAACTACACGAAATTGATCTACGATTTAATACTGATATATATTTATATATCTAAATAAACTGATATATATTTATAAACTGGATAACTAGCTAGTGGTAAAAATCAAAAAGTTTAATTAATTTCTAAAAAAAATAAAAAAATGATTTGTTTTATTCATTTTTTTTTTAAAAAAAAAGATATTTTTTTTGTACAATTAGGAGATAATTAGTATTATTATTATTGTTGTTTAGCTTTTATTTAAAAAAAAAATAAAGTTGTTATAGTTATTTTTTTGATACTTTATTCTTAATTTGTTGAAAACAACACTTTCAATCAAGTATCAAGTGATACTTAATTAATATCAATTTGTTCGATGATGTCAGATGGTTTACCGATACGCTTGATTCTACCTTCTGACATCTCGACGAGGATATCATAGTCAGCGACAGTGTTGAGACGATGTGCAATGGTAATGACTGTGGAGTTTTCGAATTGTTCTCTGATGATCTGTTGAATGAGTGCGTCTGCTGTTTGATCTACCGATGCAGTTGCTTCATCCAGTGCAATAATCTTTGATTTCTTTAGCAATGCTCTAACCAAACAGAACAATTGTCTTTGTCCAACCGAGAAATTCGATCCGTCCTCAGAGACCAGTATGTCCAACGATTCTATTGTCTCTTTAATTTGGATTCGTTCGAGAATATCCCATATCTCTTGATCGGTGAATTGTCCATATGGATCCAGGTTGTATCTCAGTGTTCCGTTGAACATAATCGGATCTTGTGGAATGATTGTGAGACGAGATCTCAAGTCCGATAGACCTATCAATGAGATATCGAGCCGATCGATTTCAATCTTACCGGTGGCCGCTTCATTCAGACGGAACAGTCCCAAGAGAAGTGAACTTTTACCGGCACCAGTACGACCTACAATACCAATCTTGGTTCCGGCTTCGATGGAAAGGTTGATATTATTCAAAGAGTTTGAAAGATCTTCTCTATATTTCATTGAGTAGTTGATGAATTCGACTTTTCCATTGGATGGCCAGTCACTTGGAATGTTTGTGGCATACGTTGATTCCTGTGGTAGATTATCAGAGTAATGAAACACTCTCTGTACACTGTTCATTTCAGTTTCAACCGATGTAAAGAATCTGAAAAATATTGTCAGTCGCTGTGAGAGTTGAACAGTGTAAGTGAGTGCAAGAACAATGACAGCTCCAGAGAATGTGTGTTTGAGGAATGTTGCAGATAGTCCTGTTCCCAGTACAAACATAGAGCACAACATACCGATTCTCAAGAATGCCCATTGTGATACACTAAACTCTGAGAATGCAATTGAAATGTTGGTATCGAGATGATTACTGAGTTTCAATTGGAATCTTTCTATGCTTTGGAATGAACGGATTGTTGATATTCCATTGAGTGATTCATTGATGTGAGAAACTAATGGTGATTGTGAGAGTTGATCCAATCTCTGTAACTCTCTTACATTATTTAGGAAATAGTTTTTGATATAGTAGAAGCTAACGAGTATTGGAACGAGAAGGATGAGGATATAGGGAGATGCCACAGAAAATAGGACAACCATGACAATGGAGAAACAAAATGAATTTCTAACTTCACCAAAATGAACCGGTAATGCATAGTCGAGCTTCGCAATATCAGAGCTGAATCTGTTGATAATTCGGCCAGCAGGATTGCTTTCAAAGAATTGGATAGGTGCATGCATCACTCTATTTAATGCCTTGTGATGGAGAACAGAAGATGCCCTCAATCCACCAAAGATATTCATGAGGACTTGGAAGAAAATGGTAATCGATGTCATCACTGACAAGGCAAAGTAGATTCCAAGATAATAGCCAAGTGATGATTCTCCCTCGACCCATTTGGTTGTCCAGAGAGTCAGCCAGTAGTTTGATAGAATCGATAGTAAAGGTGGAACGAATGGCAGAGTACAGGATATCACTAGGTAGTATGGTCCCAGATGTTTAAGATAATCTATATACTCTTTAATTGAAACCATTCCTACATTCCTATCTTCATCTTCAACTATTTTAGATTTTGTATTGTTCGTTGTAACAACTGCTTCTTTCTTTTCTGTTGGATTGTTTTCATCTTGTTGTTCAAGTGGCTGTTGTTGCTCTTGTTTTATTTGATAGATCTCCAAAGATTCCTTTGGTAACTCATCGAATGTAACGATACTGTTGATTTGTCCATTCTGCATTGTTATAATTTGATCGGATTGTTCCAATGGGAACAATTGATGTGTGACCAACAACACAGTAGATCTCTTTGCAAGTGGGATGATGGCATTGTTGAATATATGAACCGCAACATCATAGTCAAGTGCAGCCAGTGGGTCATCCAATAGATAGAGGTTCGCTTCATGATAGATTGCTCTTGCTATTGCAACTCTCATCTTTTGTCCACCAGAGAGATTGATACCTTTCTCACCAATCTCAGTTTGGTCACCGGCAGGTAGTATCTCGATATCCGGTAACAATGCACATTGCCTAAGAATACTCTGATACTTTGTATCAACCATCTCCTTGCCAAACAAGATATTCTCACGAAGTGTAGCATTCAGAATCCATGAAGTCTGGCAAACATAACCAATATTTGAATCTACAGATAACGATCCTCCATCTTTCATCTTCATATCGCCAAGAATTGCAGATAGTAGACTACTCTTACCACTTCCCACAGTACCAATGACAATAGACAATGAATTCTTTGCTAATTTCAAATTGATATCTTGTAATCTAAACATCTTTTTGATTTCCATTGTTGCGTTTGTCGATTCATCCGGCACCGATGAGATCAAAGGTGTTTTCGGTTGTTCGGTGAGTGAGATGGATTTAGATGAATCATCGGTTTGATCATCGAAATCCTTTGAGCTCCATTGGAATGTACCATTTTTAATTACCAATGACAAATTATTTGCTTTGATATGTGGCTGGCTATTCATTTTACCATAGTGTAACACTCCATCATAGCATGGGGTTGGTCTCTCAACCTCTGGTATCAAGAGGAATTTTTGTATTCTACCAACTGATGATTTTGCCATCATTAATCCAGCAACTAAATGTGGTACATTTCTAATTATAGTTTATTAAATAGATATTAATAATCGATCCATAATATCATTAAAAATAAATATAATAACTTACGAAATTGGATATTTCAAAATAAAGAATAATGATAATGAAGACATGATTACATTCAACTTTAATTCATTACCAAGTAATGAATATGTACAATAGGTAACCAATGTAACAGCATCTGGTGTAAGGAAATGAATCAAATACAGAAGTGAAGTAATATAATTCATCTTTTTCTGTGCTTGAACTTCCGCATTTCTTAAAAACATTATCTTTTCTTGCATCATTTCAATCCATCCATTTAATTTAATAAACTTGATAGACTATATATTAAAAGAGTTAGTTTTTATGTTAATAGTTTGTTTTTATAAAAATAGTTACACTTATTGTTTCTGTCATTTGAGATGTACGTTTCTCACGTTTCATATTGACATTATGTGAAGCACCATACTGAAGTTTAGCTACTTTAGAACCACCAGGTGTGAAAATGAGTAGTGTCGAGAATCCAATCAATGGACTCCACCCGAGTAGTTTAATAAGAAGTGCCAAAGCAATGATAATTTGAAATGGTAGAGATAGTGTTTCTTGACCATATATAAATATGGTTTGAATCATTGCAACATCGGAATTGCATAGATTGATAATCTCTCCTTTAGTTTTGCCTTCACCTGCAAAGTTTGATAGTTTTAACTATTAAAAAAAAAATATATTAATATTAGAAAAGGATATAATAAATATTTTAGTTTAATACTTACAGATTTATTAAATATTGAATTAACCAACATAGTTTTTACATTAAATCCTGTTCTGTTTACTCGAAATTCATAATACTTGTTGAGTATTGTAGTTAAAACATAGGCAAGTAATAAAACGAATGAATAGATGATTCCTTTGTAAAAAGGCTCATCGGGATCATTGATAAAGTCTACGAATTTATATAAAATGAATGGATACACAAATTGGATAATATCAGAGAGTAACTTGATGAAATAGGAATTCCTATAGTTTGTTCCGATGACAAATAATAAAGATCGGACTAACAATGACATCTGGAATCTAGAAGTGCTTCCACTTTGATTAATGCTGTCAACACTTTGGGAATTGACATCCCAGTATTGCTTGAATTTAGCTGTGAGATGATCAGAACTATCTTCTCTTCCTATGGGATAAACATCCTCTATCTCCAAGGTCTTTGAGTTTCCAATGGTCATCAAAGGATTCATAAACCTGAATGTAAAAATTGAAAATATCGACGCATCATCGATTGGATTCTATTGTAGAGGTTTAAGAAATAGATTTTAATTAATAAAAGAGATTCAACAAATAGTGAAAATGCTATTAATATGTACTTTGGAGAATCTTCCATCGTTTATCTTTTCGAGATGTGGATTATGTTTCTCCGAAAGTTCAATCGTGTCAAAACTGTCATCAATATCCTCTTTCAGCGGGATATGTTTTGACTTTTTATTACCACCAACCATAATTAAGTTATATGATTGATTGGTCAATCAATTAATTGATTGGAGAAATGAAAAACAAGTCATTTTATTGATAGCGAATTTTCAATTTCTTGGAATTAGAGAAAAATGAAAGAAAAAAAATAAGATTTTTTAAAAAAATAAAAATTAATGATTGTGTGGGTTTAAAGTCTGGTGCAAAGTTCCAAAAAAGCATTTTCATTTATCTGTAACCCCAAGATAAAATTCAAAACATTTTTTAATTAAAAATTTTTTTTTTTTTTCCAAAGATGTAAGGAAAATCACAAAGAGATAGAATAGATGGTTTTATAAATTCCTGAAAATCGAATTCCAAAAGGGTAAGTTAGTTTGGTTTATTCCCACATTTTTGGAAAATTTTATTGATTATTGTAACATCTATTAATATTATCATTATTCACTTTTTAAAATATGATATCTTTTTTAGCCAATTGAAAATAGATAATATCTTTATATCTATTGTTTTTAAAGAAAAAAAATATCTAGTGTAGAGACTAAAATAGGTTTGTAAAAAAGACAATAGATTTATTCTAAAAATGTTTTGCTTTCCTAGTAAGAGGATTTCTAAAGATCAACAGGTTTTACTGAAATAATACTCTTTGGCTGAAGTGTATTAATTATTACTTTAATTGCTTCTATCATATCTTTATATAATTTATTTGAAGACATATCTTGTATTCCTAATACTTCAATCTCCATTTGACCTACATTCACTTTCATTTCCTCCACAAAATCAAAACCAGGACAAAGTTTTTTGATTTTCTTGCAATTCACTTCAAACTTTTCTGTATATTGTTTGATGGACTTTTCAATTTCCTTTATACTCTCATTTAGAGTATCTATTCTAGAATTAGTATCAACTATACCAGTGAGAGCTTTGTCATATGCATTCTTGGTATCATGTAACACTTTGTTGAGAGTCTGCTTTTCTTTTTTCATTGCAAAGTTCCCATGATAGTGGTGATTGAAACTACATTTCTTTGGACACTTTTGGCAATTAGATTCGGAATCCATACAAGAGCAATTTTTGAATATTCTATCTCCAATTGCTTTTGTTTCGTGTAAAAAACAATGATCATGGCACACATAGTAGCAAGTTTTGCATATTGTCGAATAATAATTTACCTCTTCAAGAACAAAATTATCAACCTCTGTAGTTAAGGTGTGATTTTTAAATTCCTCTTTGTTATCTTCAAAACCTTTCAGTATGCTTTTAAGCTTGGTCAATTCATTATTTGTTTCTAAATTATTTTTGATTGATACTTTAACCTGAAAGTACATATCCTCTAGTTCCTTTCTTCTTTTCTTGATATCTAGAACTTCTCCAGGGTTCACTGGTACTTGATTCTTGATATAGTCAAGTATCTTTAAACACTCATTAGAGCAATCTTCGAAATCCATATCCATTCTTTGTTGGCATCTTCTATCCCATGTTTTTGGCTCACTAGAAAAGAAGGACATATCTAAATTAAAGACATTTGATCGATTTGGCTTTAAATACTCTTGAAAACTAGATAAATCAACACTATTATTCCATCCTTTAGTAATCAGAAAAATGACTCTCTCTGAGAGAGAAGCTGTAAGGTTTCCTTTGATCTTTGATAACAAATTCTGGATATTGATTGTTTCTATACATTGAGCTCCATTTAGCACAATGACAATAGCGGAGATAGTTTCCAATTTTCCTATTTCCTCTAAAATTTGTAGAATGGAATCATTATCGATGTTTCTTCCATCTGGATCATTTATTCCTCTAGAGTCTATACAATTGAAGATACATCCAAATTGTTCTGATTCTAAGAGGTAAGAAATACATTTAGTGGTTTTGCTTTTCTTTGTAATATTAATATCCTTCTCAGAGTGAGCAAATTCTTCAGTTACTTTGTTATAAACATTATTTGGAATTCCTATCTTTAAATTATTTAAAGTGCCTCCTCTGATTATGTTGATAAGCAAATTAATAAAAGTTGATTTACCAGATCCCTATTTAATTTAGATAAAAATGATATTAAAACTAATTGTTTCAATACTAGATAGTATTCATACATACTGTTTCTCCAATGAGAATAAAATTAAATACTAAATTCAATAAATTCATTTTTGTTTTGGTTTCCCACTGCAGTATTTTACTATATATATTTTAAAATGAAATTAATTTTTTAAGTTTTCTTAGAGTACACTTAGAATTTATTACTAAAGCTTTAATAAATTTATTAAATCTTAATACATTTAAATTTTTAAAAAAATTCCAATTTACTATAGAAAACATAAAATAACTCTTTTAAAAAAAATTAAAATTTCAAGTCAACTTCTCTATTTAAAGAGGTCTCAGTATAATACAAATATTTTTAATTTATTCACTATGAACATTAAAACAAAGAATAATATATGCATTTTAGGTGGACGAGGTGTAGGAAAAACAGATTTTATCAAACTACTATTTTGTAAAATTAAAGGAATTTCGTCGGTTGATCAAATAAATCTTACAACAATCGATATCAATGAAAAAATAGATAATATATATACTTTTATAGATTTTCCCACAATTTCACTTTCACCCCGAAATCAAGAAGCCAATACCCTTAAGATACTAGAGCAATTCTCACATTTACAACAAATAAAATGTATTGTTATTGTTTTAAATGGATCCCTACAAAAGGATACTTTGGAGATTCAATATTCAAATGATAGAATATGTCAGATTATTCCAAACTCTCTTAGAAACAATATTGTTTTTCTATTGACTCATAGTTGGAAAGAGAACTCATGCTTTGAATTTGAAGGTCGGAAATTGGAAAAGATGGTCCAAAAAGATAAAGAGAATATCTTTTTCTTAAATAATACTTCTTTTAACAATAATAATAACATGAACGGAGGAGGGAACCAAAGAAAGAGATTACAGATTAATTTTGAAGAAGGAATGGAAGTAGTAGATAATCTTTTATCCTATATATCGAAATTGGAAAGTGTAACCACTATGGATTTTGGAAGAACCTTGAAATCAAAAAACAATATTTCTTCTTCTTTTCAAGAAATTTCCCAACTTCTTTATAAAAAGGATCAATTGAAAAGAGAGAATCGTTGCTATCTATTGTTGATTAATTTGATTTTCGCTTGGTTTAGACACAAAACGACTGAGAAGGAAATTAGAATTAAAGTAGAAATAATTAAAAATGAATCAACAAACTTGATAAAACTAAATAGTGATTCAAACATTCAAGTAGATATAATATCGAAAATATACGATTTGGAGAATAAAATGCTAACAATGTCAAAAGAAACTAGATTGCTTGGAACAAACTCCCTACAGAAATTGAAAGATTTAAAATTTCAATAAAGAAAGAAAGATAGAATTAAATAATTAGTTTTAGTATTAAATAAATAAAAATAAAATAAAGTATTACATTAGAATGTTAATATTAAAATCTATAGATCTAAAGTAATTTTTAATAATGATAATAAATATTTTGAATGTTCATTATTTTGTTTTTATTTTTTGATTTTTAGTTTTTTTTTGATTTTTTTAGCGCAATTGCGTCACATGTCATTATCAGATTAATTATTGTGTTATAACAAATATAGATATATATATATTATTTGTTATATACCACATACAGATAGATGGCTCATCATATACCACCACTAAACTTTGGTATGGTCGCAGATGATTTATATAGATCAGGTCAACCAAATGAGTTAAACTTTCCCTTTCTAGAGAAATTACAACTAAAGAAAATTATCTTTTTAGCACCCGATGATCCTTCTCAACAATTGTAAGAATCAAAGAAACAACAAGATCAATCTGCATGATAAGGAAATCAATCAATCATCTTACTCACAATTCATCTTAACCTATCATTACTTATTATAAACTATTATCATCATTATTTATAGTGTAAACTTTTGCGATGATCAAGATATAGAATTAATACATTTAGGAATGGATACACATACGAATCCTTGGAATCCAATATCAGAAGATATAGTTATTTCGGCATTAAAGATAGTTTTGGATCCAGATAGTTATCCTCTACATATCATGTGTAATCTTGGTAGACATAGAACAGGTACTGTCGTTGGATGTTTAAGAAAGTTACAACGATGGAATTTGACTTCAATCTTGGAGGAATATAGAAGATTTGCAGGTAGTAAAGTTAGATTATTAAACGAACAATTCATAGAGTTATTTGATACTGATTTAGTTGGTATTCCCGATAATGCACCTAAAGGTCTATACCTTAATTAGTAGTCATTTGTAATTATAATAATAAAGTAATAATAATAATCATAATAATAATAAGAATCAAATAAATAATTTTATTTATTATCATCAATCATATAATTAATTGTTTTAAAGTAATATTTTATTTGATATTTGGTTTGTTGCTATAATTTATTATTATTATTATTGTTGTTGTTGTTGTAGGTTGACGAAACAAATCTACAACCGCGCAACGATATGATCTTTATATCGTTGTTGTTGTTGTTGTTTGGAGTGGAATGAAGAGGATGTTGAAGTTGTCAGTTTGGTAGAAGGAAAGAATATAGTGAAAGTAATAATTTATAAAATAACAAAATAATATTAAACACTTTAATTTAGATTATTTTAAAGTTATCAATGTGCCAATGTTTAGCTGTAATGTAGTTTCATTGTTTTTGTTGTTTTTGTTTTTCTTTTTTGTATTTTGTTTGTTGTGGGATTATTCTTCTCCTTAAGGTGATGAGTTGGTTTGTTGGTGATCGGTAATGGTTTTGATAAGTAAGAGTGGGTGTTGATTATGATTGTTGTACATATATTAATATTAAAGTAAGGTGGTTGTGCAGGTGTGTGTGTGTGTATATATATTCTATTAATAGTAATATTATAAAAAAAGTATAGTCTCAAATAGAAACTGCTATGGCGCTTGGATGCTTATTGTCCAATGTTAACTTCGTTGTCTTCATCATAGTCGTCTCTTGGTGACTCTGGAGTATAAGGTGAATCGTATGGCTTATCATCATAGTTATTGTTAGAGTAGTTCGAGTGGGACTCTTGTTTCATTGAGGAGGATCCGTTGGTACCGCCGTAGTGACCACCGTTGCTTCCACTCTGGGAGCTACCGTGATGGATGTTGCTACTGCTGTGGTGGCTGCTGTGGTGGTGGTGGTGATGGTGTCCGCCACCGTTGGATCCTTGGATGATTGGTGTTGGCTTTTGGTGTCTGGTTCTTCTACCGTCCTTGTGAAGATCTTCGAGCTTACCGATTCTGATCAAGTACTGACCGTGACTTTGGACTTGCTCACGGGTCTTTCCTGGGAGCAAACTATGGATGGTCTTCCAACTCTTTCCGTATTTGTTATAGGCTTTAGCAAAGGTTTCATCATCCTCTGCAGACCACAGTGTATTCTTTCTGGAGCCGGTTCTTCTTCTCTTGAGACCTCCGTCCGGTGTTGGCTGTTGCTTGATGTCTTCATTCTTTCTCTTTAGCTCGTTGACATTCTCGTGTGTGAAAATATATTGTTGGTTTGCCGATGCTTGTTGAGAATGGCTACCTTGTTGATAGTTGGATCCTTCCTTCTTCTTGGGGCGGTGCTCTCTGTCCGATCCATCTGTATCAGAGTATCTGGACTCTGAAGATGAACGTGCTGGTGAAGATGAGGCCGATCTTGATGGTGAACGAGAATAAGATCTAGAATCACTCTCGCTATCAGATCCAGATTCCTTATCTTCAAATAATTTTAATAATCTAAATATATATTAAATAATAGCAGAGAATGAATTATTAATATCTAGGTGCTTGGTTGGTTAATTAAAATTACTTACGTTTTTCTATATTTTTGTAATAATATATTCTTCTTTGCAATTACAGCTTCAAGTTCTGTTATTTTCTGGCTAAAATGTTTTGTTATAGATTCACCTGACTCTTGAACTTGTTCAGCTAATAAATTATTAAAAAAAAAAAAAAAAATTAGTTTTTATAAATATTATTTGTTGTATTAATATTGATATTTTTACCTTTTACTTTCTTATCTGTTGATGATGGTGATAATAATAACTCTTTTTTGACATCTGATGATTTTCTGTTGAGAGCGGGTGAAGAAGTCATTGAAGGAGAATTGGTTGAGCTGCTATCTCCTCTTCTTACTCTGTCATCTCTATCACTGTCTCTTGATCTTTGTCTGTCACGTTCTTTATCACGTTCTCTTTCACGCTCTCTTTCTCTATCTCTTTCACGATCGTATCTATCTCTATCGCGTTCTCTTCCTTCTCTTTCACGATCTCTATCGCTACGTTCCGATCTGTCTCTGTTGTCTCTGTTGTCTCTGCTGTCTCTTGAGTCACGCTCTCTATCGCTACGGTCTCTCTCTCTATCTCTATCGCTACGCTCGGATCTATCTCTGTTGTCTCTACTGTCTCTTGAGTCACGATCTCTCTTTTTCGAATCTTCATCGTAGGGGCTCTTGGTATCGAGATCTGGGGCTCTGTGGCGATAGTCGTCTTCCTTCTTGACGTCAGAGTTCAAGAGAGCACTGGTGTGCATTGGCGACATTGTGGAGGGTGTTGGTGTGGAGGAGAAAGATGGTGAGGAGTAGGAGCCGTTCAATGACTGGGTGGTGGAGCCCTTGGAGGCAGACACTGCCGAAGGTCCGTTATTTGAGCTGGAGGCAGCAGAGTCTTTTTTCTCACGCTTTGAAGAGGTGTCGTGGTCACTGCTCGACAAGTCTCTGGTTGGAGAACGTCCAGGAGAGTAGGAGTAGTTGGAGGGTGGCGACGAATAGTGGTCATCGTCGTAACGAGTACTGTTTCCTGATTGTTGTTGTTGTTGTTGTTGTTGAGAGTTCATTGTTGGTGATTGTGTAGTTGATTGTCTCTGTGGTGCGAATTGTTCACCACTATTATTTCCTGTTGAGAGAGCAGGAGCGTAATTAACTTGGTCCATATTGTTTTGGTGGGTGTGTTATGTGAGTCTGTGAAGTTGCGTTTTTGGAAAAATAATTTTTTTTTTTGTTTTTCAAAAATAAAAAAAAAATAAAAAAACAGCTGATATACTTTGATTTTGATCAAAAATATCTTTGTTCACTTTAGTGTCGTTTGGTTTTTGTTTTCAAACTTGAAGAAATGAAAAAAAAAAAACTATATTTTTAAAAGTACAGATATAAATAATATTTATATTAAATTGGTTTTTTTTTTTTTTAAGAAATAAAGAATAAAGAATAATTAGTTATTTTGTTCCTTCTTTTTGTTTGTCGGTGAATAAGTTAAATAATAAATGTTGTAGTGTGGATGTGATTTGATATTGATTGATTTAAATCAATAATCTATTAACTCTATCTATTTATCTATCTTCTAATTATCTATTTGATTATTATTGGTTGTCATAAATACAAAATAGTTCAAATAGCGAAACTATACTGTTGTTAGTGGTAGGTTAAGTTTAGGAATGAATAATGAAGTTGATGTTTGTTTGTTTGAATTTGGTGGTAGTGCCCTATGAAGAGATAGATAACAGATAGAGAGATAAAAAGAAGAAAACAAACAAATAAAGAATATGGAATTTTAAAAGTTAAAGTTTCTTGATTCTTGAATGGCAGTGAAGTGAAAGAGTGGTGGTAGTGTTAACACTTCTTAGAGTGGTACTATTACAGTTATTATTATTATTATTATTATTATTGTTATTGGTTCGTCAGTTATTTGTTTTTTTTAATATTATTTATATTTTGGAGTAATTGTACAATATTTGAAATTGTGTGTGTGGTGAGTGTGTTGTGTGGGGATTGAAGAGTGGTGGGGTTTGTTTGAGAGTGAGAAAAGTGGTTAGGAGACTTCTCTTCTAAAGAGTAGAATGATAATAGGTAGATCCCTGTGTGTGCTGAGGACTACCAAAAGATTAAACGAATAAAATACATCAGAGATGGTATGTTAAGTTATAATTATATCTACAAATACTGCTTTGTTATAAAATAAAAAATTTTAAACAAAACGAAAGTATTACTTTTTGTGTGTTTATTGTCGAGATCTATCTATCTATCTATTTGAAAATACAATGAAATGATTATTGAGTTGAAATAACAAATAAATAAGCAAGCAATAATAATAATAATACGATATTATATTTTAATTATATAATTATATTTTATTTTAACTATTATAATACAATATTGTTATATGTTATTGAAATATGTTATTATAATTTATTATTAATAAATATAGTAATATCTGCAAAGTCAATGTTGAAATAAATAAAATTTTACCTATATTTATTTATTTATTTGTAATAAATAAAAATATATAACAATAATAAATAAAAAACAAATAATGAAAAAAAAATAAAAAAAAAATAAGATTTTTCTTTAAAGAAAAATTACAAATGTAAAATAAAAACAAAAAAAGGTCAGAGATTGAAATTGAATTTGTATTACTTTGAGTAAAAGAGGTATACAAGAGGTTGGACAAACAACAGTGGGTGAGTGAGTCTGTACTTCATGTGTTGTTGGTTGCAGTTGTAATAGATACGAAACCGGAAATTAATAAGTTATTGTTTAATTATTTATTATACATAAGATATTTTTATCATTTTTAGAGATGTTTAACAAGTTATTTTTAAAACAAAAAAAAAAAAACATTTTCTTTTTAAAACAGCCAATATATTTATTTATTTACATCTCTGTTTTTTTTTTGTTTTTGCAGTATTGTGGTACCCAAATAAAGGTAGGGTATCAATGATAAACAAAAGAAAGCAAAACATTAAAACAATTATGCATGTTCAGTTGAAACATATAGATATGAGTAATTCCTAAGTGAAATTACTAATACTATTTTACAAATATATACAAATTTCATTGTTTTTTTATATATTTTAATTTTTTTTGTAAAAATATGTGGGGTGGTGAAGTTGTAATTTTCATTTAGAGATAAAAAGTGTCGGATATTATTTTTAAAACAAAAAACAACACACAAATATAACGATATACAATTTAATTAAATTTAATTTTAAGTATCTCTGTAATATAAAATTAGTAATCTCTAATCTCCTTATTAAATTTATTTATAAATAATTAATAGCATAAACTGTAACTAACAATTATTATTATTATTATTCTTATTCTTCTTTGAAATATGATAATTTTTCATTACTTGTAAATAATATTTATGTTTATTTAATTTTTTAATATTATTCTAAAGATAAATACAATAAATATAATATAAATATTTATATTTATTTATTTTTAAAAAATCCAACCCATTTGTTTATTTTTTTTGACCCAATAAACTAATTGCTATTATTGCCATTACAATGTGTCAACATCAAAATGAAAATAGTAATACTATGCACAAGTATTTGAAAGAAATATTTAAATATTTCTATTGAACATTTGTAGTTTTAATGAGTATTTTGTGGGCATTTTGAAAGATTTGGTTTTTTTTTTAGAAAGGCAAAATGCTTAAAGGTCATTTTTGAGTTTCATTTATGGGGTGTTTTGTTCATAAAAGGAAGGCGTGGTGGGTTGGTGTGGTGTATGTGTTAAGTTCTGAAAAATCTTCATCCACCTTTACAAGATCATCATTACATAATAAAGATAAATCTAAAATACAATCAAAAACATGTATTGTTTGTTTATGTTATTGTAAAGAAAAATAAATTCTTTTCTCTTTTGTGTGTGGGTTAAACGAAATAAAATTCTTTAAAAGATTGATTGCTTGGTTGATAGGTATGATAAATTGAACTTGAGGATTGATTTTAAATGATGTCGATGTTCAACATCCTTCCTTCCATCTCACCTATCTGTTATTTCTAATCGATTCTGTGTTTGATTTTGTACTTACTTTATATATTTATATTTTTTTAAAAATTCCAAAGGTGATCTGAGAAAGACTGATAAGCGTACTCTTTGATTGAAATATTATATGATAGTTGGAAAAATATTAGATAATTATTAAAAATTTATTAAAAAAAAACTATAAAAAATTAAAAAAATTGATATTTTATTTTTACAGTCTTTTCGATTGCGTGGTAATGAAGCGAACTTTGGAGTTAAGATTGAAGAACTGATTCCAAAAGATATATATAATATATATATATGAATATATTAATTAATTAAAGAATATTATATCTTAAAAATAACAAACTTATATCTTGTAACTGTAATTATACTGTAAACTTTTATAAAAGTATTGTATTATTTCACAACAACGAAATAAACAACAACACAAAACAACGATAACGAAAAATGGTAATGATATAAAAAGAAAGAAAAATAAATGAATGAAAGACTGAGTACAACTCGTCGTAAAATAAAAATAAAAATAAAAATAAAAAAATATTAATTCAAAAAAAAAGAAGACTCAAAAGTACACACACAACAACTTATTATTATTTCTAAACCAAAAAAAAAAACAAACAACATAAAAAGATATTTTATTTTTATTTTTAAAAAAATTTGGTTTTTTTTTTTATTTGTTATTGATTGTGTGTTGTTTTTAAAACCCTGTTATTATTATTTATCTTTTTGTTGTTTTAAAAAGCCTCACCCACCCACGCAACAAAACAAAGAAACGAAACACCGTTTTTTTTTTCATTTTTTTTCTTTTTTTAATTAATTGAAAAAAAAAAGAATAAATATTATGGCTAACGTATATATCTTTTTTTATTTTTATTTTTATAAAAGAATTTGAGGCCCAATATAAGAACAACACCCACCTACATCGCGACACACTATTTTTTTTTTTCGAGACATTTAAGTGGTCAGAGTTAACTTAACTTCATTACTCCAACTTATTCTTTATTTGTGTGTTTTGTACATATTCCCAGTCACATTCAACAAAGGATATTTATATCTTTCCTTAGAAAAGTTAAATCTACACTTCCCACCAATTTATTCAATTTGATAAAAGTGTCTTTCTTTATTTTGATAAAAAAAACTGGAGAGTAATAATGGCAACAGATATTCAATCAATGACACCATTTTTATTCTTTTTTTTAACACAATAAATATCTATCTGTTAATTTTTAATTTTTATTTGTTACAATTCACATTCACACAACACACAGATATCTGTTATAATATCAATAAAAGAATCTATTAAATTGATATTTGATTAAGTTTTTTGGTGGTTAGACTTTTTTTTTTTTTTTTGTAACTCGTACAATTATATTTTATTTAATGGTACTTGTTAGGTAATGTAAACAATAGTACTTGATTTTTAAAGAGCACCACAGAGAGTTACAAACTTTCCAAGCAATTCAAGAATGGTGTCGATTGGGTTAGTGATAAAATCGTTGATTTCATGAAGAATTAGATCGTGACATTGTGGAATGAGTTCGAGTCCACGAAGAGTTTCCAAAGCACCGTTCCATACCAATGGAAGCTTGGTGATGTCATTGATGGTGAGCATCGATGCTGCAACATTGTTTTGTGGTCTTGTCATATCGTGAATGAATGGTGGGAAGTCAAACAATGAAAGCATACGTGGTGGTAGATTGACACCGAGGGCATTTACATTGGTAAAGTTGGTATTGAATCCAACAATGTCCAAAACCTCAACAAAGTTACCCCAACCGTTTCCAAAATTTTTTTCCTTTGGTGGCAAAAGATTGATGTAGTCGGTCAATCTCGAGCCAGAGTAACGGATACTACCGGTGTGGGCAATCCACATGATTTTAAGGAGTTGATCAAGGGTCAGTGCTGAGGAGTTGTGTGACAATTGGATGTAGGCATCAAAGTAATTGTCCCAATTGGACATGACCGATTTATCACAACTGGCATAGGTGAGACAGAATAGAGAATTTGGGTAAGTTTTTGGTGGTGCAATTTCCACTACTGGAACGAGTCCACGGTTCATCGCTGATAAATATGGAATCACCGAGAGGTAGTAGTTCATTGATGCCCACCACGATCTCTCATTGATACGATGTTGCTGCGACGAAAGAGTGGTCGTTTCCAAACGTCCGGAATTGAACTGCCAAACCAACTGGATTGGTAGTCCCCACAATAAATTGCCTTGGTTGTCGTTTCCGAAAATCGATGGCAAATGTGTTCCATTCAATATGGAATTGTACAATTCATGACGGGACTCGAAGATCCATGGATCTACAACGGTGCTCTCAACACAAAGACATCCGAAAATTGTCAAAATGGCCAACAGAATAGAGTTGTTTGATAATTTCATGAAATTAGTTAAAATAAAAAGGATGGTATGAAAAAAAATGACAAAATATATTAATTATTTGTTGTGTTAAGTATTTCTGATTGCTTCGTCAACAATCAAAAAAAAAATAATTTTTGTGGTATTTTTATCTGTATTACAAATATATAATAGATTTTTGATGACGGTGTAGTTAATAAGTAACTGATGAGATTTGAAAAATAACACTATTTATAGTGGAGTGAAATGATAGCGAACTTGATGCTCATGAGTTTGTTTTGTTGCTCATATATTTTATCGCTTCAAACTTATTAAAAAAAAAAAAAAAAAAAAATTTACAACCAACAAAAAAAAAAGCAAAGACCAATAAAAGGTTTTGATTGAATGGTGGTGTTGGTGTGTGAAGAGAACCAAAATTTTCTCAAAAAAATGGCTTATACTGCGAGCTTTTATTCTACACGAAAATCAAACGAAGAAACTAAAATCAAAAAAATCATAATATTCGGTAGACATCAAATCAAAATTAACATTGTTTAATAAAAAGCAAAATATATTTTTGCTTGTTTTCATATGAATGTTAGGATCCCAACTAGTTGCAGCCATCAGATCAACCCAAATTTGAACAAAATCTTCCAAATCTAACAAAAAACACATATCTCATAATTATGAGATACTCATTAATCCGTTCAAGAAACTTCATTTTTTCATTCCACCTTTTAACACTACTCAGTTATGAACTTTATATTAAATTTATTTTTTTGTAAATTGTCAACATTTTACAGAGTAAACAAGATTATATCTATGATGACCAAATAAAAAAAAAAAAAAAAAACATTTGAATTTAAAGTAAAATACAAATAATCTAAATTTCAAAGTTAAAATGTGGTGGATGTAGAAAAAAAGTTGTTACCTTTTTGTGTGATTGGCAGAAAAACTATTGTTTCACCCATTAAATAAATAAAATTTGTTTTACATTTTCAATTTAAAAAAAGAACATGTCTCATAAAGAAAATTGTAAAATAATAATCCAAATATATTTCATAATTTTCTGATTCGCAATGGTTTTTTTAGCAGTTCAACTTTCAGACCATCTGGGGTTATAGATCTATCTTTGCATTTTTCTTTTCAGTAATAATTTTACTCTTTTTTGCAAATATTCATTTATTAGGATATTAAATTGTATACATTATTATGAACTCCCAAACTGTTTTAGTTGTTTAATGTTTATTGTAATTTTAATATATATAGGGGGGAATCGTTTACATTTTGGATTTTTTTTTTTTTTTTTTTTGTAAATTGTTGTTGTTTAAATAATATATTTTGATAGATCAGTCTTTAGCATTAGATCGCTTAGGTGTTTCTTAACATCATCGACGGTGATAGTGACTTTTTGACCTTTATGAGTGTCGCAATTGAAGCTTATATCCTCAACGATCTTCTCGATGACACCATGAAGTCTTCTTGCACCAATGTTTTGCACTTGAGCGTTGGCTTCAAATGCAATACGTGCAATCTCTTGCAAAGCATCCTGAGTGAACTCCAAATCGATATCTTCAGTCTTGAGTAGTGCTACCTGTTGCTGAATCTGGTTGTTCTTTGGCTCTGTCAGGATTCTAAAGAAATCGTGTTGTTCCAACGGTTTGAGTTCTACTCTTATGGGGAGACGACCTTGTAACTCTATAGGTTGTTTTTTTTTCAATGAATTGATTGGAATTAATTGCAATTAGTAAACTTTACTTTTAAAAGTTTGCAAACTAACAAAAAACAAATAAGAATATCTTGTAGCACTTACCACTTATAAGATCGGAAGGTTTATTAGAGTGAAAAGCACCAGAGGCAATGAATAGGATTCTTGAAGTATCGACATTTCCATACTTTGTATTTACATTACAACCTTCAATAATTGGAAGCAGATCACGCTGTACACCGTCGGTACTTGCATCGCCACCTCTATGACTACTTTCTTTGACTGTACAAATCTTATCGATTTCATCCAAAAATACAATACCATTCTGCTCTGCTGATTGAACTGCTAATTTAGTTACATCTTGTGCTACAATAACTTTATCTTTATAGCTAATATTATGTATTGAAATAGAGTTAATTAAATTGATAATAATATAGATATTAAAAGAAAAAGATAAACATACATTTTCTCTAAAGTATTTCTTGCTTCAGCAACAGTTAATGTTTTCTTCTTTGTTGGTTTGTTGACTTCTACTTGAATATTGAATAACTTTGCAAATGGAATGATCTCTTCATCCACTGATTTCGAGTCATTATTAGATGGTAAATCTAATTCTATTTGAATATTCTCCAAACATTTCTCTCTATATAATCTGTGTTTGTTTGTTAGTCAAAATGAATTAACATAAGAATGTAAATCTCTCTCTCTCTCTTTTTCTCTATCTCTATCGCTCTCTCTAATAACTACTTACTTTACTAAATCATCATAAGATCTATCTTGAAAAGTAGGACCAACCAATGAAGAGATGATTTCCTTTTCGATTTCTTGATCGATTTGTTGTTTGTGTGTTGAACCAATCTTTGATTTGATGTTGTTGATCGAGACTTCAACGAGGTCACGAATGATAGAGTCGACGTCGGGACCGTGGAATCCGACCTCTGTGTATTTGGTTGCCTCTACCTTGACGAACGGTGCATTTACAATCTTGGCGAGACGTCTTGCAATTTCAGTCTTACCGACACCGGTTGGACCGATCATAAGTATATTCTTTGGATAGACATCGTGTTTGATTGATGAATCCAATCTCTTTCTTCTCCATCTGTTTCTGAGTGCAATAGAGACTGCACGCTTTGCCTCTGCCTGACCGATGATGTATCGATCGAGCTCGGTAACAATCTCTTTTGGTTGCAGTGAGTCTTCACCCATGATATCATCTGATACACTGACCATTCTTGGTCTCTGATCTGGCATCTTGAAATTCAAAGCAATACCATCTGTATTTTTCAAACTATCTTTTGGTTGTTGTTGTTGTTGACTTGTATTTCCATTATCATTTATTGCTTTATTTGATGTTGATTTGGTTGTAGTTGATGTTGTTGTTGTTGGTGGTTGTGTTAAAGTAGAAGTAGAAATATCTGTTTTTAATAAATCTTGATTTTGTTGTTGTTGTTGTTGATCTTCAATGACAATGTTGTTGTTGTTATTGATGTTTGTAATGTTATCTGTGTTATTTGTAGAGGATAATGTAGATGATGATCTTCTTTCAAATTTAGTTGATGGTCTACCTCTCTTTGGTTTAACTTTATCATCAGAGCCATCTGACGACGATGGTTTCGAAGAGAACAATCTGCAATTTTGTACATTATAAAAGTGTGGTGTCACCGATAATCTACTACCATATAAAGACTCTTGCATAGTCTGAGAAATACCATTTCTAGGGATACTATTTGTTAATTTTAAAATTGATTTCATCTTTATATAATATTTATATGTGCGTATTGTAATTATATGTGTATATATATATATTAACAAATTATGAAATGAAATGAGAATTCTGTTTTTTTTTTAAAAAGTAATTTATAATAAATACATCAGCAAACTCAATTAAACAGTGTAAGCTGGGATCGACCATTCAACTGAATAAAGTCGTTTTTTTTTAATTTAGTTTTGATTTTTTTTAAAAAATTTTTAAAATTTTTTGTAATTTTTTTTTTGACTGACAAATGAATTTGTAAGAGAATAGTATGAATATCAACAACAATGTTATATGTTATATTAGATTAGATTAGATTTTAGAGAAATAGTGGAGTAGAGTGATGTTGAGAAGATATTTTTGTAGTGCAAGAAAGAGTTTGAATATTAATGTCGGTGATGTTGCCCAATTGACAAAGAGATTCGGTGAGAATGAAGTGAGAACGTTTGCAGAGTTGTCTGGTGACTTCAACCCAATACACCTCAACAAAGAGTATGCCGCCACCACAAGATTCAAAAAGCCAATCATTCACGGAATTTTAGTTAGTTCAATGTTATCTTCAGCAGTTGCAACTCAATTACCTGGTATGTTGTTTGCAAGTTTATTATAATTATACAAAAAATAGATGACTATTAGTTATTATTATTATTATTATTAATTGTTGTTGCGTTGTTGTTATTATTGTTTTTATTGTTGTTTATTTGTTTTATATAAATTTAATTGTTATTTGTTTTGTTAACTTTTTTTTTTTTTTTTTTTTTTTTTTTTTTTGTAATTAAATGTTATTATTATTATTTGAAGGACCTGGTAGTATTTATATAAAACAAGAGTTGAACTTCCTGAAACCAGCATATGTTGGTAATGAGATCAGAGCAGAGGTCAAAGTCGAAAGCATCAAAGGCCAAAAGGTAACGTTGGACACCAAGTGTATAGCGATATGTCATGAAACAGGCAAGGAGACAGTTGTCATAAGTGGACCAGCAATAGTGTATCATCCAGATATTGATCCTACCAAAAATAATTAGTATACCAAATACTTACTTTAGTTTAGTATTTATAAAAAGTAAGATAAGTGTAAATTGTATAAATAAAGTAAATTTGTTTTTTTTTGTTTATGTACATAAAACATATGGTTAAGTTATAGGTTTTTATTTTAATGATGAAAGTAAATAATGATTATTATTATTATTATTATTTGAAATTATAGTTAAGCAAGAATGTTCTTAATTTCCTGCAACTCTTCTTGGTGGTGTTGATGCTCTACAACTTTATTTTCAATCTTTCTAATCTCATCAATGTTCAATCCAAACCATTCATCTATCCAACAAAACAATGACCTATGAGATTTCAATAAAGTATCTCTAAGTCCGATCTAAATAAAATAATTTAGAAAGTTAGTAAAAGAAATTCATTGATTTAACAAAAAAAACAAAAAAAAGAAGAGGTTATAACTTACAGAATGAATAATATTTTCAATTCTAGTTTGGAATCCCCAAATATTGAATTCCACCTTTACTAATTTATAACATGTCATTGATGGAGATACTCTTGACTAAAAAAAAATATTTCAACAAAAAGCATAAGTAAAAAGAAAAATCAATAGATTGTTTTATATTATTACATACCATCCAATCTGGAGTGTTTAGTAAGCCTCTGGATGTTTTCTTTGACAAGAAGAACCGTGGATCCTCCTCTTTAATATAATCTTTCTTTTCAATGTGGTCATTGGCGATATCGATATGGTCAATTATTCTCTGACTCAGAATATCCTCAGAGCAGTCAAATACATTCTCCTCGTCATCATTTCCATCTTTATGCACTGATTCTATACTAATTGAGAATTTATCACCAAAGAAAGGACACTATTATTTAAAAATTTTGTAAGTAAATTAAAAAAAATTGTATTTATTACAATTTACTTACTGTATATACTGTTTTGCAATAAGGGAAACCATTCCAAGATTGCTCTACTATTTTAATACTATTGGGTAGAAGTGCCAGTGCTATTGCAGGCAAAGATTTTTTTCTTTATATTAAAGTATTAGTATTACTAACAAAAAATATTAAAATATTTAAAGAATATAGATATTTACTGTTTCAAATGGAATATTTTATGTGTATACTGGCCTTTACCATTCATATTTTCATATGGTTCATTCTTTACTATTTCAACACCTTCACCTCTGCTCATTGACTGACTCTTCTTTGCTATCATATATAATTGACCTATATTATATTCTTCACAGGTCATTGGAAGAACTATTCGACTAGATTAACAGATAATATTAATATTATTTTACTTTTTTTTTAATTACAAAAACTTACTATTCTTTAATCAACATTTTTTTTTTATATCTATATAGATTAATTATTATACCAATTTATTTTAATAGTTTATTATTATTATAGATCTAGATAAAGATATTAAACCGAAATGGTGGAAATAAATTCCAACCAAAATAAAAAAAAAACAAAAAGGATGAGGTTAACTAAAAACAATCCAAGTATTATATATATAAACAAATATTTATTCTTATTTTTATTTTATCTGAAGTATTATTATTATTAATGTTAAAAAAAAAAAAAAGAACTAAAGAAACTAAAAAAAAAATAAAAACTTTTTGTAAATGCAAAACCAATTAAAGATATCTTTAAAGTATTGTCGATTTACTATTCTTATTTGGATGTCATGAGATCTATCTACTTCTATGAAAAAAAAATAGAGAGTATAACTATAAGGTTGGTTTTCATTCTACACTTTATAAAAATGTTTCTTAAAAATTAAATTACCATCCTAATAAGGATTGAGTGTGTGAATTTCACTATTTTTAAAAGATATACATTTTTTTTTTCATTGGATTTAATTTTTTTACTATTTTTGGTAAAAAACTTTTTTGGAGTTTAAATTTTTTATTAATAATAAAAATAAATATTGGTAATTAGATTCACCCACAGCATTCTATTTTTTAACGATTTAACGAATTTGTTTATTTCGCTTATTAGCTTTAAATTTCCTTTTGGATCTTATTTGCACCCAAATTGATTTTAAGCAAAAGTTTAGGTTTTGGTGCTGGATTGCTGTCACCTGTATTGTTTGGAGGTGTTTGTGGATTGGGTGTTGTCGACGAAGTGTTTGTCGTTGTAGTTGTAGTTGTGGTCGATGTAATTGATTCAGTCTTTTGTGGTGTGCTATTATTATTATTATTGTTGTTGTTGTTATTGTTATTGTTGGTGTTAGATTTAAATACGATTCTCTTTTTCAATTCTTGTACAGGTGGTGGTGGTGATGTTATATTGATATCGATAGCTGTGTTATCGATTGGATGTTGAACGGTGGGTGGTGCCTGGTGTTGCTCTTCCTTTGACGATGAGGTTGTAGAGCTGTTGCTGCTGCCGCTACTACCACCAGCTCCAACATTCTTTGGAAGTCGAATGGGGATACGGAGATTGGCTTTTGGTTCGGGTTTGGAGGGCACTGGGTCGTGAGTGTGTTCGATGACCTGGTGTTTATCACGCTCACGCTCTCTTTCTCTCTCGCGCTCACGTTCACGTTCACGTTCTCTCTCACGCTCACGCTCCTGTCTAAGACTTTCTCTATCGGGTCGAGAGTGCTCACGGTCTCGCTCTGAACGTTCTGAGCGGTGGTGCTCTCTTTCGCCGCGTTCTGGTCGCTCGCTTCTTTCCGGTCGATGGTGTTCTCTCTCCTCTCTTCTCTCTGCTCGCTCTGGACGGTCTCCTCTCTCTGGACGTTCAGGACGTTCACTTCTTTCCATACGATCTTGACGCTCAGGACGGTCTCCTCTCTCTGGACGTTCACCTCTTTCAGATCGTTCAGGACGTTCAGGACGTTCAAGTCGCTCTCCCCTCTCTGGACGCTCAGGACGTTCACCTCTCTCTGGTCTTTCTCTGTGCTCTCTGTCTCTGTCTCTGAGTTCTCTGTCAACTTTATCATTCTTTCTCTCTCCAACGAGATGTTCAATTGATTTATCTCTCTCTTGTCTGGAGATGTCACGCTCACCTCTTTCACGATGTTCACCACTACGATTGTCACGTTCACCTCTTTCACGATATTCACCACTACGGTTATCACGCTCACTTCTTTCACGATGTTCACGATTGTCACGCTCTCCTCTTTCACGATGTTCACGATTGTCACGTTCTCCTCTCTCTCTATGCTCGCTTCGCTCTGGTCTACCAATGACATCCTTATGCTCACGATTGTCACGCTCACTACTTCGGTGCTCACCTCTCTCCCTATGTTCACTTCGTCCATGATCTCTATGTTCACGATCACCTCTATGTTCAATAGAATTACGCTGTTGTTGTTGTTGTTGTTGGTTATTGTTGTCTGGACGACCACCAACAGGAACCATCTCTCTATCTCTATCTTTAAGTCTATTAGCATTGGTATTGCTGCCTCCAAATACTAAACCTTCATCCTTTTCAATATTCAATATCTCTTCGTCAAGCGGTGGGATGACACCAGATGGTGGTTGTTGAGGTCTTGTTGTTGAAAGAGAAGATTGTTCGCTGTTACTCTTCTCAATGCTACTACGATGTTCTCCTCTTTCCTTATCTCTGTACTCTCTTTCTCTATCGCCACGATGATGGTCACTATGTTTACTGTGATGTTTACTTCTGTTTCTCGACGATCGACTGAGCTCACGCGATCCGAGATCTTCAATCAAATCGAGATCCTTCTTAAAGTCCTCGTCTGCCTCCAGGTCCAAGTTGAGAATGGCACCAAATAGATCTTTGTCCTTGCCACGATGCTCACGATTGAGCTCCTTCGATAGATCACGAGCAATGTCCTTGTCGAGATTCTCAATTGGGTCGTTGTGGTCGCCACGGTGTTCACGATGGTGACCTTCACGCGACGATCTATCACTTCGGTGATGCTTACGATGTTTCTTTTCACGCGACAACTCCAAGAACTCTTTGAATTCATTATCGTCATTAAAGTCCTCGCTTTCGAGAAGTTTCTTCAGTAGATCTTCCTTGGTTTCCGAAGCACCGCTGAATGGATCGTTATTGGCAGAAGGACCAAGACTTCCTGTGTTACCTCCTGGTGGTAAACCAGCGCTATTACGATGATGGTGATGGTGGTGATGTCCATGACTATCCTTCTCACTGGAACCACGATGATGTCCACCAACATTTTCTTCAGTCTTACTCATTGGTGAATGTGAAGAGTGATTGGTTTGTGAGAGAGGTGATTGATTTCCACTTGGTGGTGGCGCTTCCACCTTGATGTGAATCTTTAGTGGTGGTTCAAATTCCTCTGGTTGTTTTCTCTTTTTCAAAACAGAGGATGAAGAGTTCGAACTACTGGATACATGTGATAATATTCTATCTCCTCTACTACTACTTGAAGAATGCTGATAATTTAATTTAATTAATAAATTAATATAAGAATTGTAAAATAAAAATAAAAAACCTGGCGCCAAAAAAATAATATTTAAAACTTACTCTAGAATGATGAGATGAAGGTGGCTTTTGACTTGATGTAGAACCAACGATTGCCTTTAGTTTGATATTGGATGATGGAGCTTTCTTTCTTCTGTGTACGATAATCATTGGAGTGTTACTACCATAGAAATTCTTGTATAGTTTTTGAATACTAAATCTAAGTAAGAAATCATAAGCTGTCATATTGGAACTACAAAAAATGATAATGACGATGTTTAATATCAAAAATGAATTCACAGTGTTAATTCTGAAATGTATACAGAGATGAAACCTACTTTAATATACTCCATAGTCTATCAATTAAATGATAATCGTCTTTAAAGATTGAAATATATGATCTTTCCTCCATTGAAATAGGTGGACTACTAATTAGATCAATAAAGAAATGTTTCATCTAAATATAGTAAATTAGATTGGATTAGATTGTCAGTATTCATTCACCATATAATATATCAATAGATACACTTGTTTAGTTTTACTTACTGATGGAGATTTCTCTTTTTCAAAACAATCTAAAATAAAATGTAAATGTAAAGTTCTTGATGAAGACGAAGATGATGATGGAACAATTGATTTTGAAGTTGAAGAGGATGTGGTGGTGGATGATGAATATATAGATGGAGGATAGTTTGTGTAGGTTGGGAATAGGTAGGCAAGTTTATAGTAGCAAGAAAAAGCAGTCTTTCTGATCTCCTCAAAGTAACGATATTGAGTGTGGTTCAGGAAGATCTGTAGATCGACTGGAATGTATTTCATAGTCTGGAAATGACAGAGTGCCTGCAACGCTGCAATGGTGATCGTATTTCGATAGCATGGATACAGTTGGTCAAACTTTAGATATCTGACAATCTGATTATGCATCGATTTAATGAGTTGATCATTGTTTGTATTTACATTGGCCAACGATGACATAATCGATGCCAAATAATAATTATCTGAAAACTATAATTAAAGTACATAGTTAAATAATATGTTTGATTAGTTTATAAACTAATTAAAGATTATGTTATTATTATTATTTATAATTAAAACTTACAGGATTGGAAGAGTTTTCATTATTCTTTAATAAATCGACCAAGAATTCAATGGCCTCAGCTGGTGTTCTACCATCTTTATCTTTCATTAATGAAACTGAAACAGGGATGATCTTTCGAATGTAATAATTGATGAAATCTGTAAAATTGTTTTCATCCAACAATCCACTCTCTTGATCATAGAATTGTGATTTAAAATAGCTAATCATTAATTCCAATCCTTCATAATTTGTTTCTTTACATGACTATACATTATTATTCATAATTGCAAATGATGTTAGAAAAAACTCTGTTATTTTTGATATTATATTTGTTGGTCTTACAATTTTAGCAATGACTAATGCAGCCTCCATTCTAACTTTATAATATTGTTTTTGATTACAAAAGAATTTAAATACCGATCGTAGTGAATAGAGTGTTGGGAAGCTGGCTAGACCACAGAGTGCCTCTGATTGGGCGATCACATCACGATCCAATTCGAGCTGATGAACCCACATGTATTCCGGTTGTTTAAAAGTGATCTTGTGAATCCATTCGATCTCTGGGTCGATACGGAACCAGAGTAGTGGTGTCTCACGCTTTTGTGAGAGATCGATTTCCATTTCCTCGCCGTCGTCGTGACGAATCTTCTTCTTCTTACTCTTACGATTACGCGAGTGACAAGGAAAGTCGTATTGATTCCAATCGTCGTCGAAATTGATGATATGCTCGTAGGTTCTATCCAACTCTGTAATCCTCAGTGTAATGGGTGACGTTATCTTGTCTTCTGGTCTCGCAGCAAGTTGTTTCATCGCAAACTCTGTTTGATGTCTCTTTCTATTGAAATAGAATCCACATAATAAATGAGGTGTTCCTTTTCCAAAACTAAAATAATAAAGTTTTTTTGTTGGCGGGTTAATACTTTTTTGTTTTAACTATTCGATTATCTTTAACAACTTACATCCATCTCTCTGAGAATTGCTTTAAATCTTGTCCTGTGAGTGTTTTTATCATTTTCAAAAACTTTTTGGTTGGCATGATTGTTTCTATGGGTTCGTTTCCAGTTTGGGAGACCAACATGCTGTTCAGTACTTTACGAAGACCGTCTTCAGAGATGAGTCGCTCAATCATGTAGATGATAAGAGGTGCTTTTCTACGTTGGAATTCAGAGAGTAGTTCTGTTGGATGGTTGAAATGCTCGTAGGAGAGCGGTGGCTGAGTTCCATTGTCGAGCTCGGTGACGTATTCAATGTCCTTTGAGAGTTGCAATCGATAGTGATTGATTCCAAACATCTTTCTCAGGAAAATAGAGCAGAGATGTCCGGACAGTGCTTGGGACAGCCAGAGATCCGACCATGTCTTTGGTCCGATGTACCAGAGGAACCACTGAGTGGCCAGACGCTGACAGAGAATCGAACGTGTCTCAAAGGTCTGGTCAATGATTCGCGCCGAGTGCAAGAGATGAGTGCTCAGTACTGCCAGCGTTGCATAGCTATTCTGATTGGTTGGAACGTCGTCTACAAACACCTGCTTGTACGAACTATAGGGGAAAGAAGAACCGAGATACTCCTCGTAGAATTTGAATGCCGTCGTGAAGAAGTGAACCGATTGCTTGAGATCGGCCAGTCGGTGTGGCAGACAAAAGTGGTTGACACTGTGGAGGAATGGATCCGGATAGATCTCAAACGGACCGACTGCCATACCGATACCGGCAGCACAAGTAGGCACCTCCTGGCGATAGATAAAGGTGTTGCGTGTTTCATCCTCGCTGGCGACCTTCTCCAAGAGTTGGCCGGTGGCAACTACCACCTGGTCAGCGCGCGCAGTCAGATCAAGCTCCCATGTGCACTTCTCAGAGAGTTGGTCGCAGCATGGAAACCACATACGCGCGCCATCCGCCTGAGAAACTGTGTAACAATGAGCACGTCTCGTTGGCCACTCCACTAGATCGGGCTTGACAAACATAACCCCACCGGCTGGCGACGCCAACTTGTAATACACCTTTACAAACAACGGAGAGAACTGTATGTGTTGTCTTGTCTGTGGTGCCGCACCGCTTCCGGTACTGGGAAGAACTGCTCCACTTGTAGACAACGACAGATCCTTTGTACTTTCATTCAACTTACTATTGTTTCCACTTCCACTTCCAACACCACCATCTTTTGAATTTTCATCGACAACCTGATTTATAGTTTCCTATAAAGTTGGTGTTGTTTTAAAGTTAACCAAACAAACAAACATTAATCACAAAACTAGTTTACACTTTAATTAGTTGACAACAACTTACAGTTATGATTTCATAGAATTGTACATTTGATGGTATTTCAATGGAGAGTTCACCTTCTTCCGATGCATGAGTGGCAGCACGATGGTATGCTTGAAAGGTGTCGAGATCACGTACATCTGGTGAACCAACGATACACTCGAGATAGTTCTTCAGTGTGAACTGTGCTTCAACATTGTTTACCTCTACACGACTAACAACGATCTGTCTACAGTTCAATCTAATCTTATCCTGTCTGAGTTTACGAGTCTGTGGCTGTATAATCAACTCTGTATATCCTTCGACCAAAGATCTATCAACATCTATATCCAAAACCAACTTTTGATGCGATGTAATTATTATCAAAACAACAAAACATAATGTCAGTCCTTATTGTATTGTATTGAATTGAATGTGATTATTGTATTTGTTTTGATACTTATAGTTTATAACCTTTCTTCACTTTTGCTGGTACTATCTGTTGTTGCTGTTGTTGTGGTTGTTGCTGCAGTTGTTGTTGTTGTTGATGATGTCCACCATGATAGTGTTGACTGTTCATTTTTATTTGTCACAAAACAAATATCAATAGAGATTATATAACTAACTATCTATCTATCTATTATATATCTATCTAATCAACTAACAAACTATTAATGATCTATAGATCAAAATGAATGAATGAATGAATGATATTAATATCAATCAATCAATCAATGAATCGATCAATCAGACAATCAACCAAAACAACGATATATTAAAATATAATATTAAGAATGATAATAATAACGATAAGTGAACAACAAAAGAATGAAAAAAAAAACCAATAAACTTTAATTTAAAATTTAAAAAAAAAAAAATTTACATCAAAGTTTGTTTTTTTTTATCATAGATTTTTGTTCAAATTGTGCAAGAAAAATAACCGATCATCTCTTTTAAATTTTTATTGCAAATTTAATCTCATTGTTAGTTATAAAAATAATAATAATAATCTTTTTAGTTTTACTTAATTATTTTTAGAGAAATAAGATTAGTTATATAAATAGTAAGATTATTATTATTAGTTAATTGTAACCTAAATAAATTAAAAAAAAAAAAAAAAACAAAAGAGTAAGTAGCAATGTTGCAAGGAAAGTTGCTATTTTAAACATGTGCTTTCAATTTTGTTATGCAAGGGTGGTTAGCCAGCTCTAATCAGAATATTTTTTTTTTAAAAAAAATTTACAACAATTTTATCTAGATTTAAATATAATTTTTGGTAACTTGACACACAAAAAAGCAAGTGAGCGAAAAATTTGGTCTTTTTTTTGTTAAATAGGGTTATTCTAGTTACCTCATTTGGGTTTTGAATTATTTATTAATTTTTTTTTTTGATTTCATACCCCATTCCTCCTCCCTCATTGACACATTTTTTTTTTTTTAATTCTCTTTACTTACTCATTCGTACATTCGAATCAACGCCTCCCAGCCTTTTGGGTTTTAGGTTTACGTTATTTTTCTGTTTTACAATAAAAATATTATTTTTTTTTAGTTTAATTTGTGTTCTCTCTCTCGAGATATTATATTTGTTCTCTTACATATATATATATAAAAAGTAGTACTACTATTATTCTATTAAAAATAAATAACTTAATAAGTTAAGTTCAGTCATCTTTATCTTTATTTTTTTCTTTTTTCATTTTTTTTATTTTTTTATTTTTTTCTATTTTTTTTTTTTTTATATATATCAATAAATATATTTCAAAGTCAAATCAAAAAGATGGAAAATAAATATTATGATGATTACGATACTAGTTCTTCGCCGATTACAAATGACATGCTAAATAATAGTGCTGGTGGTGGTGCTGGTGGTGATGATGATGATGATGAGCTTGACAATGGTGGTCTGAAACCAAGATGCACCGATATCAGATTCATCGAAGATTCGAATAAACGAAAGATAACCAAATGCAAACGAAAGAAAGGTCTCACAAAGAAGTTCGAAGAACTGAGTACTCTGACTGGTGCTCAGATGTTGTTGGTCATGGTAGGCACCGATGGCAAAATCAATTGTCTCACCACCGAAAAATTCATGCCATTCAACCAGCCCTATGCTCAGGCATTGATCAAAGAAACTCTGGATGCTAATAATGACATTGATATTAACCAAAACCGGATCAACACTAATACCAATGTCTATATTGATAATAGTAGTAGTAACAATACTAATAATAGTAGTAATAGTAAAAATGGTTTGGTTTACTTTCAACAACAACCTAAACAAAAAAGGATAATATTTAAAAATTATTATGATTTCTATCATAATAATAAAGAGAATAGTAATAATAGCAATGGTACTAGTAGTAATAATACCGACGGTAGGAAGAGTAAATTCATTGACAATTATTCATATGAGTTTATTGAATATGAGTATATTTCAAAGAAAAAGATTGAAGAAAATCAGAATAATATTGTAAATCAAATTCAACAACCAAAACAACAACCAAAGCAACAACCACAGCAACAACAAATCCAGGAACAACTACAACAACAAATTCAACAGCAACCAAAACAACAACCACAACAAATTCAACAGCAACCAAAACAACCACTGCAACAACAAATCCAGAAACAACCACAACAACAACAAATTCAACAGCAATCAAAACAACAACAAATCCAAAATCAACCAAAACAAATCCAGCAACAACAAATCCAGCAGCAACCAAAACAACCACAACAACAAATTCAGCAGCAACCAAAACAACCACAGCAAATCCAGAAACAACCACAGCAACAACAAATCCAACAGCAACCAAAACAACAACAACAAATCCAGCAACAACCAAAACAACAACAAATTCAACAGCAACCATATCAAATTCAACAACAATCAAAACAACAACAAATTCAACAGTCAAAACAACAAATTCAACAACCACCACAACAACCAATCCAACAATCAAAACAACAACAAATTCAACAACAACCACAGCAACAAGTCCAACAGCAACCAAAACAACAACAATTTCAACAAATTCAGCAACAACCAAAACAACAACAAATTCAGCAGCAAATTCAACAACAAATTCAACAGCAACCCAAACAACAGCCACAACATCAAATTCATCATCAAAAGCAACAACCACAGCATCAACATCAACATCAAATTCAAAATGAAAAGATACAATTAAATAACATGGATATAATGAATGAAGAATATGAGTTTGGAGACGAAGAAGATGATTTCTATATATTGAATATACAACAGCAACAGTTTTTATCCAATTTGAATAATTTTGGCAAAACTAACAATAATGATAAATTCATTGCAACCCAAATTAATTTTGAATCAATGGATAATAATCGTCAGAAACAAAAGACAACAACACAACATAAACATCAATCACATCACAATCAAGAAAGTAAAGGACAAAAGAGAGTCAATCAAGATGATTTATTTATATCTACACCTTATAGAAACAATAGTGATAGTGATAGTAGCGATAGTAATAGTAATAGTAATAATAATAATGTACATGGTAACAATAGTAGTGAAGAGACAGGTACAAAGTTTTCAAAAAGACAGAAATTAATTAACAGTAAAATAAAATCAATGAAACCAATTCCGCTAATTTAATTCTCAATCGGAATTTGAAAACATTGTATTGTATTTTTAAAATAAATCTCAGGGATAATTTTTATTTAAAATATTTATAGGACATTTTGATTTGAGTGTGAAAATAAATAATAAAGAAATTTAACTAAATAATCGGGTTTATATTATTACTATAGGTTTAAAGAATTCTTTTTCCTATTTAAAAATAAGAATAATTCATTAATTGAATCTTGATGTTCTGGGAATCTTCTCGATGCACTTTGAATATATTTAAGGGCACCTGATGCAATGATCGCTTCTTGTAAATTACCTTTAAAAAAAAAAGTTAGATTTAACAATTTCAAATATATAAATTATATCCTTTTTTATAATTGATACATACTTGATACTGTTAATATACTATAAACTTTAATGGTATTATATTGTATCATTAAGTCAGTTGGATAGTATTTTAAAAGTTGAAGTAGCAGTGGTATGATACCATTTTCCACTAGAGATCCAATGGTAGCCTTATCGTTTGTCATATTAATAATGATACCAATAACAATTCTTATCAAACTAAGATTTGATGTTTCATTTAAAAGTTGTGTCAATATTTCAATGGTACCAAGTTTAAATAACATTGAAACTAAATTTACTTTAAAATTAATAATAATTATGTTAGTTTACTATAATAATATTAATATTATTATTATTATATTTTAATTTAATTACATACAATTTCTTGATAGTTTTTCAATTGTTTTAAGTGTATCTACTCTAAGATCTAATGATTGATCGTATACTTTTGGAATGATAGAGGCAATCAAGTCTGATTGTATGTATTTGTCGAATTTGAGTGAAATGATTCTATCGATGATTTCCAATACTCTATTGTGAAATATAGTATTATTCTGAGCCATCAACTCTTTCATTCTTTCATTAAAGTAAATGGAACCAATCAATTCCGGTGACATTTTGATTGATGCATAAACAATATTCAAAATCACCTCTTTAAGTCCATCACTGATATTATCATCATTTAAATGACTCATTATCCAATTCAAGAATTTATATACTTTAATTGATTCATTATAAACTAAATAATATCAGAAATTAGTATTTAAAATAACAGCAAGTTCAACAATAATTTTTAAAGTTACTTACTTTCCATTAACTTCATTATGATTTCTAAAATATAATTTAGTGAATTGTAATAGAATGTATGATTGGAGAAATGATTAAAGTTTTTATAGTCATTCGATATTCTGATGAGTTGCTCAATGAATTCCGATGGTTGTAGATATGAAATGATATCTTGTTTGGCTTGTTGGTTGAGTTGATTGAGATATTCGTGCATAACATGTATGATGGTGAATCTAATATTCGAGTCTTTGAAGCTATCGAGCGATTTCACCAACCATAGGAATTCATTTTGATATCCCCAAGGATGAAATCTGATCACCAGGAACTTCAAGTGTTGTTTATGTTGTGGGAGTGCAGAGTTGAACACTCTCGGACAAAACTTTTGGTAAATGGAATCCCAGTGATTACAACTGTCTACGATACTCTCCATCTGATGTGAACTGTGTTGTATTGATAATAGATCCCTTGACGATAATTGTTTAAATATAGTTGATAATATTTCATTAGGTAATTGATCCATTTCCTCTTTATGTTTTATATATAGATTTTAGATATATAGATTCCTTTAAAAAAAACAAAATATATAGTTTTATAAATTATCTATATATAAATATATGTTATGTTATTATATATTAAAGTAAAAATAAATTAACCTCTTTATCTAGCAGATTAATTGTATAATAAATCGATTTATTAAATAAAATAGAGTAGTACTGATTGAAATCAGTTGAACATATATATTAAAAGTGAGAAGTGGAATAGTAGCAGGGTAGGTGGAAAGTATGGGTGGGTTATACTCTATACTAGTCGATTGTCGTAAAGAAACCAACACATAACAATCACAAACAATATCACCACCACTACTACCACTACCACTTTTAATATACATATGTGTTTTATTCCATCATCTTATTCAACATCATCATTTGAAAAGCTATCTACGACAACACATTGGCAGGTGAGTAAAAGAAGCTAACATTATTTAGTATACCCATCACTCTTTGAACCAACAATATAAATAAGGTAAATAATTGGATATATAATAATAATATTATTTCTATGGAGGTTGTTAGATGATGAACATGTTGTTTAAAACAAACAACTGTAAATAAATAAACAAACAAACAAACAAGTGAAGAATAAAGATAAAACAACCACAACAACAACTACAGTAGTATCATCATGTTATTAAATATTAAAAAAAAATGAAAATCAATAACCACCCTTCCCTTTTAATAAACACGTTTTTAATAACACCCTTTCCAACTCAAGAGATGTTTGTCATCACACACATATACACATTTTTTAATACCCACTTTTTTATATCGATATAAAAGTATTGGTTTTGTTTGGGTATTATTGATTAAAGACAACCAAAACCATTATATAGTATTATTTTTTGATCAACCAAAAATACAACACATTTATAAAGTATAGTAGTATGGTAATAGAAAAAAGACTATTTTTAGGTATCTCTTTACAGGGTATAACCACATACTATATACTCTCAAAAAAAAAAGAGAAATTCAATAATATCACACAACTAATATCCGAAATAATAGTTATTATATTAACAAAAAAAGCCGCTTATTGCATATACTTTATTTACATTAGATCTCCCTTTTTATTTATATATTTGCTTTAGTTGTGTGCAATTGAAAGTAATAATATATAAAAGTGTTAATATATATAAATTTGTGTTGGCAGTGCACTAATTGATGCTGTAGTATCAATCGTTGTTGACAAAAAGTGATGAGAGAATATTAACTTTTGTTAACAATACATATAAAATCAATGAATAACATAATACAATTGTTTTGTAAAGATGAAATACTTAAATAAAGATTGAATTTAAGATCTGAATTGTTTTGTATGTTTGTTTCTTTTTTTTTTTTTTTGGAAAGGATCAACTTTAATTTTTTGGTTGTCCTACCATTTGCCGATGTAAATCATTGTAATATCGGTGGAATAATGGATTTATTATATTTTATCCAATTGAATGACTTTAAGGGTAATGTTTTGATTATTACTCTTTTTCTTTAGTTTGATACTTCTGGAACTGTCTCAATGGCATCAGTGATGATGGCATCTTCTTGGGCTGGTGGAGTCGATGGCAAAGTACTTGACAAAGCGTCAGTGTTTTCTCTTTCTGGATGTAAGTATTTGCAATTTACATTTGTACATTCCTTTGCAAACTAAAATCATTTTTAAATTATTAATAATCAAGTTATAACATTACTCCTATTTGTATTATTATTATTATTTGTACTTACTTTGCATTCTTTTTGAATAAAGGTTGGATTAACATCGGTACTGGGATTGTGGCTAAAGGTACAGTTTGGAGTTGTGCAAGATACACCATACATACAAGGCTTTCCATGTGAAAAAGTACATTTCTTACCAAATGCACAACTTTCACCATATTTACAAGCAATCTAGATTTATCAAAAAATAAAAAGAATTATATGATTAATAAACAATTTAGTTGATAATATATTAAAATTAAAACTTACTGGTGGATGTGAAAATGAACAAAACTTTTTGTTTGGGCATGCAAAACCATTACGGCATGGCACTGGTGCATGTTCGAAGGCGTGCATGGTTCGTTGTGGATGATTATATGGACAACTAAAGTTGGCACAAGTTGGACCAAATTTACATGGAATAGATGGATGAATATATAAACATTTCTCACCGTATGGACATTTAGGGAATAAACTGTTACAAAGAGAGAGAGTGTGTGCGTGTTAGAAATCAAAAACAATTAACAATCAATAAAATAGTTATACTTACTTGCATTGAATTGTTGGATGATAACGTGGACAAGAATCACCATTCTTGCATTGTGGCCAATATGTGCATCTCTCTTTTTTGTCGGTTTTCTTTGTGTTTCTGATGGTCTCGGATTCATCGGCATCCTCCTCTGTGGCAACGCTTGCACTGTTGCTGTTGTTTATCAGATCTTCATCGATGGAAGTGTTGATCTTTCTCTTTCGGTTGTCGGATGGCGATGTGCTGAATGTGACTTTGAGTGAAGAGGGTGGTGAAGATGTACTCTTATTTGTATTGCTATGACTGTATTTCGATGGTTTGTTGTTATTGCTATTGTTGTAGCTATTATTATTGATATTCTTGTTATAGTTGTTGTTTCTCTTTTTGTAACCACCGTTGACGTCGGATGGATCTGAATCTTGAGAATCTTGAAACTCGATATCACCCGCTGGAATAGCATTCTTTGTGTCTTCAGTTGCTTGTCGTACTGCATTTGCCAGCAGTCTGGATGTTGGCTTCTTTGAAGATTGATCGGTGGATCCACCGGCGATCGGTGTCGATTCCTTCTGAACAAAGTAGGTTCTAATGAAATTCCACAGCCAATTTACAAATGCTTCAGCATCACTCGATAGGAAATCAGCTAGATCACCGGAGATCTCTTTCTTTGTCTTGTTATTTCTAACCATAACAATAATGTATTCCTGGAAAATGATAAAATATAATTAATTAATCGCACTATTTACTAATCCTATCCAATGTCTCATTCACTAATTTATCTATCTATCTATCTCTCTCTCTTAGAATGCATTGCCTAACCAATATGTAGTCTACTACTAACAAAAATGACATCAAACGAAATGAAGTGCATTATCAATCATGACCAAAAAATGACAGTTTGTTTTGTTTTGTTTTGATGATGGTGACTGACGACACTATTACTACATTCCAATGACTAACTACTTTAGACATTACAAAGAAGAACATTGACATGACATGACATGACAACATGATTTTAGATGATGATGAACAAAAGACGTGTGACATAAAGGACAGTTGTACAAAGGAGATAGTTTTATATGTTTATGTTATAAAAAGTTGATTGATAAACCTACAGATAAGACATCATCACATTCTAAATAGTTTTTTATCTCTTGTTGAATGAAACTGATATGTTCTGATGTATAATTATATGATCCAAGTGTGTCTGACATTGTTATTAATATATAAATATCTATATAAATAAATAATCAATTAAATAATAATAATAATAATAACAAATATTTGAAGTTTGTATTTTGGCACTTTCAAAAATTGAAAAATTATTTTTATTTTATATTTTTTTTTCAAAAATTTTCGTGTGTCATTAGTTTGATAACTCAGTTTCTCTGTTGGGTGTAACGTTATCTATATATTCTCTTAGAGACTAACTAACTATGGTCAAATCAAATAAATAACAAACTTACTTATATTAAGCAAAAAAGAAACAAATTTATTAATTTTTAAAAAAAAAATTGATTTTATATTTTTTTTAGTTTTTTTTTATATCTAAATGAATTGAATAATTATTTGTTTAAATTACTCAGAAAAACCATTATTCTATTCATACTTTTATGGTTTATCTAGATATATATGATGATGCATATTGTAAAAAAATAAAAAAATAAAAAAAAATAAAAAATAAAAAAATTTGGATGGTGATCACTTTTCGAGTGATTTTTATAACATTTTTCATTTTGTTTTAATACTATAGATATAAATTAAAAGAAAATGGAATCGAAATCATCAGAACCATTGACTATTGGACAACTTGCATCAAAGTCATCGATTGAGAAGGTTGTATTGCCAGCCTACCCAGTCATCGATAGAGAACCATCGAATTCATTGACTCTTGCCAACTTTAGATTCTCTGACTATGTAAAAGCTATTGCTATTCCATCTGTCATGACCACTGCTTATTATATTGGAACTCGTATGTATAGTTATTATTATAGTTATCATTATAGTTATTATTATTATTATTATAGTGAGTGAATCACTGATGTTTAATATAATTTATAATACATTATATAATAATATACAAATAGGTCGTCATAAAGTTACAACAGCAGTTTGGGCAGCAATTTCATTCCCAGCTATCTATTTTATGCAATATGACAATGTACAACAAAGATTAAAGGGATTCAGAGAGAACGAAGCAGAATGTCAAAAGTATGACATCACTTTTAAGCAAAATACCACCTTGTAATAAAATTTACGACAGTTTATTAAATAGAATATATAATATAAATAAAATAACTTTAATCAAATAGCTTCAATAATAGTAACATCAGCAACAGCAGTTATAAACACACAAAATGATTGATCATCGGTTAAAAAAACACAATGTTGGTTAGTAACATGACACTGAATGATCATTGGGAATAAACAAATCGATATGAGATTTGCAGCTCTAGAGGTTTTTTATTTTAAAACACAGGAATGATCAACAACCGATCAAAGTTTGAATCAACAATCATTAATTACCACTTCAATTAATCTTTTCTCCCACATTTACTTTTAAATTTACATTTATATTTTTTTTTCAAAATCATAATTTAAATTTAATTTAATTTTTACATTATTGATTTATTTTTTTTTTAAATTTATTATTTTATTTTATTATATCTTTTTTTTATTTAATTTATATAATGAGTAATAAAGTAAATATAATATCACCAAGTGATGTTGGTTTTAAACTATTTAAAGATGGTAAAATATAATTTGATAATATGATGTTGTTGTTGTTGTTTAGAGAAATGAATGAATATTAATATTCATTCTTAATTTTTTTTTTGTTTATATAACACAGTGTTTACAGGTATAGAATGGAATGATAATGTCAATAGCAATGTTTATCATATCGATACAAAGTACTATAGTTGTGATGTAAATTTAAAGACAATCGAGATTTCAGATGGTTCATTGTCCAACTCTGTTAAGGAACCATGTCATTTAATTGTTTTACTATTTGATCAATCAAATGTATGTAATAATGGATATAGATATATAGATATTAGTAATAATAATTAATATCATTTTAATTAATATTAGGAGAAATCATTCAAAGCAATTCAGAGTATTGTAACAAAGATTGTTGAGCAATCAGATGGTAATGAATCTATCATTTTAATGGAGGTTTCAAATGCAACTGAAGACTCATCATCAATCAAAGTTGACAATAACACCATTGAAGAATGGTGTATCGAGAATGCAATCGAATTACTCTTTTTAAATCAAATTAAACATAGAGCATATGAATCACAAAAAGATAATGATGAAGGTAACATATATATATATATATATATTAACTTTGATCTTTTATCATATCATTTACTAATAACTTTATCTATATTCAGATCAAAGAATAAAATATGGAATCGATAGATTTAAAGAGATTTTAGAAACAACCATGTGGGATCAAATGGAATATAAAACAAGTAATAGACCTACAGGTTCTTTAAATGATGACGATGAAGATGAGGAAAATCAAGATGAAGACGAGGAGGATCAATTGGAAAAAGATATAAAGACAATCAATAATTTAGCATCAACTGTAGCAGCTACACATATTAGCAAAGATGAACAGGAATATTCAAAGTTTTTAAATGAATCACTAAAGTCGATCGAGCATTTCTTTGGCAAAGGAATTGCAGTACCACCAACTACAACATCGACAACTGATGCTGTAGAGGAAGAAGATATGAAGAAATTGAATGATGAATTCGATCAGGTTGCTTTGTTTGAGAGTACATTACTTCAACTAAAGAATGTCAGAGAGCAAATGAAGAATCTACCTGATGATAAGAGACGTGATATGGCTGCACAAGTAGCAATGATGTTTGCATCAAAACTTGGTGGAGAAGACGGTGATGAAGATGAAGATTTCGATCCAACTGATTTAGATTAATTAGATTAATAATAACTCAACCAATCACAAATCTAAACTTTAAAAAACAAACAAACAGAATAGAACAAAACAAAACAGATTTTTCTTTATAATAATAAAACCAAACTAAAAACAAAAACTTGTTAAATATATATATATCTATATCAATGATGAAAGCTGTTATTTGTTTGTGTTGTAGTTTAAAACTGTACATTTTATATAAACATTTTTTTTTTTTAATTTCTTATCTAGTTATATTATGTATCTATAGATAATATTATTTTTGTTTTTTCTTAAACTGTTTAATCGACAGAGTTGATGTTGGTCTCTTCAGTCTTTTTATTGTCTTCTACTTCTTCTTTGTCTTTACCGGTTGATGCAGAGGAGGTGTCCATGGTGTCATCTTCTGGTCTGGCATCTTCGATATCGTCCAAATCGTTTTCGTTCCAATCGTCCATACCTTCCATCATTCCACCCATTCCTCCCATACCACCCATTCCTCCCATCATACCATCCATCATTCCACCCATTCCACCCATTCCACCCATATTCATAAACTTGCTGGCGTCGAATTGGTTTGTTGGGTTCTCTTCTTCTTCTTCACCCAAGTCGTCTTCGTCGACCCAAGTATTCCAATCGACACTTACAAACTTTGATTTAGCCTTGTTGGCAAGCAAGAAGTTCCAATATCCAGTGTCCTTCTTCTTGGCCAAAAATGTTGGATTTCTTGTGGTAAGATTGGCACCGCATTGCTCTGGTACGACTTCCTTGAACAAGTCGAGTTCGACCGACAAAGTCTCTTTACCAACCTTTCCAGAGAATGAGAAATGGGTTGGTTTGAATTCATACTTTACGTCTTGTACATCATAGGCATCGATCTTAATTAAAACACTATCTGGACGTTCAGACCAGGCTACATTTGGATGTTTACTATAGTAATTGTAATATTATCAAGGTTATTCATTGTAAATAACTTGTAATTGTTTGTTACTTGTTAAAACAAGTTATAATAGTAGTGATATTTACCTCATTTTTAAATTTGTTATAGATAAAGATACAATACAATGAATGAATTAAAAAATTAAAAAGACTTTTTTGTTTTATTAAAAAAAAAATTAAAATTGAATGAAAAATTCGAATTTTTTTGGGGGTCACCACTTCAACAATGAAGTTCATAAAAAATGTCACACACCAAAAAAATTATTGGTATCTTCAGTTTTAATTTAATTAGAGATAGTTGTTATTTAAAAAAATTATATCTAGATGATTCTCTAGTTGTATTTATATTTTTAAAATACTATCACACTTTAAATAATAGTACTATTTAAAAACTACTGATAGAAACATTCCGGAACAAAAGATAATGAATGGTTTCTTTGGAACCGAGATAATCTACAATTCTGGGTTTGGTAAAAGTCGATGTAAGCGGAGAGGATGCAATTAGATGGTTAAGAGCAGACTTTCATAGCTTTCCCTTATCAAACACATCAGTGTTTGAGATACAATTTGGATGACCAGATCCAACTTACTGTAACCGACCATCAACCCAGTCACCAACTGAGCTCAGCTACAGAACAACTGCTAGCCAACACCAACCAGCCCAACAATCATCAAGTAACATGTAGATCTCGAGAGGTGTTGTTTGACATCCCGACACGAATTGAATCTAGATCCAATCGCCACGGAATAACCCATCTGGTTATTGAATTCGTCAGACTCAGCCCACACACCATTTAATGAGAGTTGTCTAGGTTGGAGTGAATCTTTTTCCTAGCGAGCTAGGTGGGATGTACACAATATATCTGGTTGCAACCTAGGAGATGGAATAGTCGATTGTCACTGGCAACCATGGTCTCTTTATACATTAAATGCCTAAACTGATCAAAACAGAGTAAGTCTTTTTGGGTTCACTATCGACGTGTTCAAATCCATTGCTTTCTAGATCTTCATGTACCAACTGTCTAGATTTTGCGGGTAAAAAATAACGAGCTTGTTAAGATTTTAAAAATACAACAAAAAAAGTATTTTTATCTGTGTCATATATGGCAATCAAGATAAATCAGTGATAGCATACATTACAATCCCAATGCTCTTTGTCTAGACTGTTTTGACTAATGAGTGAGAATTGTCTATAATAGCACTACATACGTTCGTTTTATTTGTGGAATCATTGTATTGATCCTCATTTGAGATTCTGGACAACCCACACCCATTAATAGTTGTAATTTTTATCATTTCCTTGGTGATCTGTGTAAAGTAACGCGTGTGGAATATTTGTTTATCAAATATATTAAATTATTATCGAAAAGACCAATTTAAAAAAAAAAGTAATCCATGATTTTTAATTTGATATTTGGTATTAATAACGAAAAAAAAAAATACAAAGATTTTATTGTGCATTCGAATGTGTCAGATACCAAGTTTCTAAATATTTTTTATCTTGGAGCTGAATTAACAGTACCTGTTATTTTTTGCATCCAACACCTCTGTGGAATTATTTGATTGTCAAATAGTGTCACATTGTGATTTTGAAAAAAATACAAAAAATTTGTATTCGACAGAAAATGGAAAGGAAAAGTTGAATTTATAAAATTATGAATAGAATGTGCAAAAAAATTTTAGATGTTTTTTTTCAACTTCCGATAAAATTTAAAATGGTGTTTTTCACATGACACACCGTTTTTTTGATTTTTATTTTAGCTGTTTTTTTTTAAATCATAATATTTTTTTTTTTTTGACATTCCAACATCAAGAAATCATTTTTTGTTATTATTATTTTGTTTAGATTTATAAAGATAGACAGATTATTTACTTAATAGTTTAGTTTATCTATTAGAAAGATGATGAGAATTCAATTTATTGCAGCCTTGTTGGTTGTTTGCGTTTCAATGTCGGTTGCACATCAATCATGTGTCAAGCGTAAACCAATTGAACAACGTCGTACTCACGTTATTTCTCCAGTTCCATCCGATTACATCAATTATGAGGATTTACCAAGTTATTTCGAGTAAGTAATTACTTAATTATTCAAAAAAAAAAATATTTATATAGACATTTCGTGAACTAATTAATTTTTTAAAACCTATTATATATAGTTGGAGAAATATCACTTCTGAAGGATATGATGCACCAAGATCTTTCGTAACTGTCACTAGAAATCAACATTTACCACAGTAAGTAATCCACATTTGTTCGAACAAATGTGATAATGTTATATGAGTTGTAGAGAGTCTACTCAAAAATAGATAGAATACACAATCCAGGTACTGTGGTGCGCGAGGTGATTAATGGTTGCTGGATGATGTATTCTAGTCTACTCTCACCTATTTTCCAAAATTTTTTTTTTTTTTCTAACAAAGATTTTATGTGACTGATTGACTAACCTACTATCCATTAATCACCTCGTACAGGTACTGTGGTAGCTGCTGGGCCTTCGGAACTACATCTGCCCTAGGAGATAGAATCAAGATTGCCAGAAATGCTCAATTCCCAGAGATTGATTTGGCTCCTCAAGTTTTGTTGAACTGTATGGGTTCTGGAGACTCTTGCGATGGTGGTGGTAAGTATTTTTGATAAAAAAGACATTTAGATGTTATTAACATGATTGAGAATTGAACAGACCCCACAGAAGCATATGAGTACATACTTAATAAGGGCATATCTGACGAAACCTGCGCTCCATACGAAGCCATCGACAACGAATGCAATGCCGAGGGTATCTGCAAGAACTGTAACTACGATCTTTCCGATCCAACCGCCAAATGTTTTGCTCAAACTACCTACACCACATACTTTGTCAAAGAACATGGACTTGTCAACGGTACTGAAGCAATGATGGCCGAAATTTATGCTCGTGGTAAGTAATAACCAACTTTTTTTTTGAAAAAAATTGATAATTAATATTAACCATTAATTATTAAATAGGATCAATTGCCTGTGGTGTTGTTGTTGAAGATGCTTTCGAAAGCTACAGCAGTGGTGTATTCACCACCAACAGTCAAAGCACTGAAATCAACCATGAAATCTCTATCGTCGGTTGGGGTACTCTCAATGGTATCGATTACTGGATCGTTCGTAACTCATGGGGTACCTACTGGGGTCAATTGGGTTATGCTTTAGTCCAAAGAGGTGTAAATTTAATCCAAATCGAAAGTGATTGTGATTGGGCCGTCCCACAACTCTAAATAATTTCCCATTCAATAAATGTGTATCCTTAATTTAGCAAAAATACCACTGAATTTCTTTGATGACTTTGATGAGTTTCAAGTTAGTGTAAAATAAAATGTAGACAGTAGTGTTTGCGACTATTGAACTTGTTTACTTTTCATGTGGTCAGTCAGGCGCCTTTCAAAAATGTGTAACCTGTAAAAAAAAAACACTTGGGCATGCTAAACTACTTGATTTAATTTTGTTGAATACATTTTATTTATTTTATTATAATTATACTAAAAGTCATGATTAAAAATGATATTTGATTTGATTTGTTGTTTAATTGATTTGTTATTATTATTATTATTGTAGTTTTTTAGAATTGGGATGGCAAAGGAGTATCTGCAATTTCACTGATATTTTCACCATTCACAGTAAAATCTAATTTCAATCTGAGTAAAATTGGTTTTTGTCCTTGTAAGGTATTGAGTACCTTGACGATTTGAGTGACTTCACCAGAGTTGTTGGGTGGTACAGTGGTTCCAGAGGGTGGAAGCAATTGAATCTTTAGGTATTGTGGAACGGCTGCTTTAACCGAGAGATTGGTAATCGGTGAAGCGAGTGTGTTGGTGACGAGCATCACCACCTGAGTGAGATTGACTTGATCTGCGTTTGGTTTGCTACAGTCATACGATATGTTGAGACCGTGTTTCTGGTAAACTGGGAATACAAGTGATTGTGGAGCAGCGGACAATGGTGCAGGTGAAGAACTTGAAGTTGGCGAAAGAGTATCACCCATCAAATCCAATAAACTAGCTCCACCATATCCACCGTTATTATTACTATTGGTTGGTGGAGAACGCATTGGTTGTTGTTGGTTACTGTTGTTTGATTGTGGAGTTGGTGGAGCACCAAAGATATCTTCGAGTAAAGACATGGTCGATTGTTGTTGTTGTTGATTTTGAGTTGGAACTGGAGTGGATGGTGAATTCAACTCTGACAAGAGAGTACCGAATGGTTCTTGTTGTTGTTGTTGTTGATGATTGTTGTTGCTAATTGATTGATGATTGTGATTGTTATTTTGTTGATGTGGTTGTGCCTTTTGAGCTGGTGATTCCTCTGGCTTCTCAATGGCAGGCATTCTGTCGAGAATCGATGACTTTAGATCCAAACCAAACAAACTTGAATATTCACAAGCACGTTGTTGTAACTCTAAATTGATATTAATCTTAAAGTTATCAATCATATTCTTAATACGACTAAAAAAATAGTTTAAATAGTTGTTATATGTTAGTCGAATTTGATTAATAAATATAATTAAATATTTCAATATTAATAGTTACTTTAATGAAGATTGAGAGAATCTAGATGATAATTTAATTAAAGAGGTCAAAGCATATTGACGAGTAGTTTGATTGGTAGAGGCATTCTTGAGAATTGAATCGATGAGATCGATAACTTGTGCTTCAGAGACAGTGATTGCCAAACCATCTTCTTCCTTTGGAAGTTGTGATTTATCTGCAACCAATAAATCACCATATTCACCAATACACCATAAACCTACTTGACATAATGGTTGCTAAAATGAAATGATCAGTTAATATTTATACATTTGATCGGTTTAAACAAACTATTTACTTACTTGAGAAGATTCGGATACTAATGAAAGATAAAGCTTTTGAACAGCGTATGAAGAGAGATCTGGATTTGAACTGATCAATTGAATCAAATTCGATGGTACTTCATCTGGAATAAAGTTACCGGCAATCAACATTACTCTAAGAATTGTATCTACTTGCCATCTCTTTGTTGGTGCATATCTTTAAGATTAATTGATAATAGTAAGTTAGACTAATTTGATTAAAATGTACATCATTTAAACGCAATTAACTTACTTTTCTGTAACAATACATAATTTAGCAACCAATTCTGGTTTGAATTGAGAGTCAGAGATCAACAAGAAATTCAACAACTCTCTAACCAAAACTCTAATATTGGTTTCATTTACCAATGAATAGATTAAATCTAATGCTCTACAACGAATTGATACATCTGGGTCCTAAAAATAAAATAAACAAACATTATATTAATATATATATTGATAATAAATTATTATTAACTATTTTTACCTTTAAACATTCAACAATAGTATTTCTATGTCTTTGTACAGCTTGAATATCAGTGTTGACAACTTTAGAGAGAGTGTTCAATGCAACGTAACGAATGTTATTGTCACGGTTCAAAAGGAAACGACCGAGAATGTTGATAGCCATAACTTTGAGACCGTTTTCAGAGTCGATCGACATGATAGTCTGTACGCACTCGTAGAGAATAGCGTTACCGACATTCTTTGAACCTTCAGTGTTGGTAGCAACCTGTGCCAACATATCGTTCATTGTATCGCTTGCCTCTGGATCGTGTTGTCCAAGTATTCTCAACAATCTCAACAGCTTGACCTGAAGGAATGGATCTGTAATACCACTGACATCATGCTCTGGCAAGTATCCAGAATGTACCAATGTCTTTAAGATTCTAACAAATTGTGGTACCATCTATAGATATAAAAATATATATATATATATATCAAACAATGTTAGTAAGTATTAATAACTATTAATCTTAATAAAGTTATTATTTGGTTACCTTTTTGAATTGGAATATTTGATTTGGATCAATCTCACAGACTTCAATGATGAGTGTGAGTGCGGTGAGGATAACACCGTGGTTACGCTCAGAAAGAAGTTGCTTGATCTTTGGCATGTAGTTCTCGATGAGATCGGGAACCTTACGGAGGATACGAATTGCACAGAGAGCAGCCTTCTTTCTGATGTATGGATTGGTGTTGGAGAGCAACTTTTCGACATCCGGTGCAATGTCTCTAGCCATTGCCTGTGAGCATACATTACCCAAAGCACACAATGAAATACCGACTACAAATTGATTTGGACTTAACAAATCACTAATAGTAATAAATAAATAAATAAATAAAAACCAAATTAATATATATTATATTATTCCACCACTGATCTGATCACATGTAACTGTTTAACTTACTTTCTCATACAATTGGTACCAAGTAATAGTACTTCTTGTTTCTCATCGAGAAGAAGCATCAAACCAAGATAACCGATTCTCTTGTCAGAGTACGATGGTGATACAATGAGTTTCAAACACTCCATCTGTCCAAACTGTGTTGGATATCCAAGCATGTGAATATAAAGTAATTTTGCAACATTTCTTTGACGTGAATCAATGTCATCTTCCTGTAAAATTAAGTAGTAGTAGTAGTGAATAACATAAGATAACAAATATATGTGTTAGACTATCTATCCATCATATTATATCTATATATCTATCTATCTATCGATTGATTGACTGATTTGATTTGATTGATTGTTGCATACCTTAATAGCAGTACGAATAGCAGCACATTCCTTAGCGACTTGAGCACGCTCTTCAGCGGCAGTCTTACAACCTCTGACAGTTTTAATCAAATCTCTTAACTTTATCGACATCTTATTCTACTTTTCAACCAAGATTCTAATTAACAAATATAGAAATACAATCTATTTAACCTCTATTCCACACTATCAATAAATAACTCTTTTGTCTCTCTAACCAACCAATAAAGTAATAATAAAACCAATATTTAATATCTAAATGAAATAGTCGTTTTTTTAAAAAAATTATTAATTAATTAATAAAATAGAGATATCAATAATGTGTATGTTGCTGAAGTGATTTAAAGTCTCTCAGGATGTTGCACTTTCAAAAAAAAAAAAAAATCAATTTTTTAAAAATTTTAAAAAAAAATTTGCAAAGTTTTGTTTAAGAGGTGGTCAGTGAGATTTGCAGACCTGGTTAGTACAAATAAAATTAATCTGTTATCGTTTAACCATTTACTTGTAGATCAAAACTAAAAATAACTAATTTAGTACGAAAAGTTAAGTAACAATAAACATTTAGTGCATTTATTTAATAATATTGTTTTTAATTTTTTTTAAGTTAGAGTCGATTTTAAATCAATGAAATTAATTAATAAATTCATTAGATTATAATCTTCCAACCATTTTTGAATTGTAATCTCTTACAGGTAAAATTTAAATAAAAGATTATTTTAAAATTGATTTTATAGGTGAAAGGTTCTAATTGTAATGATTTTTCATATTTTTGAACTGGATTTAAAAAAGTTTAATATAATAATAATAAAGTTGACAATAAATAAAATCTTGGTAATATGATTTTTATAATAATAACATTGATATCATTTAATTTTTTGGTTTATTTGGTAATGGTAGTGGGTCGATTGATCTCAATACAAAGAGAGCTGGAGCAATTTCATTTAAAGTTTCCATTTCCGCTAGATCGTGACCGAATGGGATCTTACCCCATGTCTCTGATTGGAATTCCTCTTCCAAAGCAACAATCTTGTAAAGTTTGTCGAGACGTACACGATTGTAATACAAATTCAACGATATCAAAAATGATTTGGTACTGGTGGTCAATGTTTGCATACATAGTAATTGCCAATTATTCATTGATTCTAAATGTTCTCTAATTGTCTATATAATGATTTCAATGAATGATTAGTATCATCTTAAGTAATAAGTGGTTTTGTGTAAATAATCTTTGATTCTATTCATTTTCTTTTTTTACCTTTAATAATGATGGTGGATGTCTTGAAAGATCGAGATCGAATGATAAATAGAATGGTTTACCATAGTAATCGGATGACCAATGTAAGAGGTCATCGAATGCTTCGTTTTGAAGTTTCTTTAGTTGAGTTTCGTCAGAGTCACGGTTACAAACTTGATCGGTTGCAAGATGACCGATCAATTCATCGATACATTTCTGTCTTGATTCTGGATTCATATCAATACATGTCGCTGCAACTGTTGTCTAAAGATAAAGCAATTAATTTAACTACATAGTTAAAGTTATAACTTCTTTCTAAACATACCAATGGTAATCTATGTGGCATAATATATTTTCCTTGAACCATCCACTCTGTTGCAATAGCCATAGCAATCTCTTTGGTTGGTACAATGAATAGCTTTCTATTGACAGTTTTCATTGGTCTGTTATCGAGCAATGGTAAATAACCGTTGTTCTCTGCATCAAATGTATATCCAACATGTTTATACCAACGTAATGAAGTACCATCATTTTTAACTATTTATAGTGTAAAAAACAAGTAGTAGTGATTAGTTGATGATCAGTATTATTAATGATGATAATATATGTTAACATACTTCCTTCTAATAAGATTTCACCTTTGAAAATCTTTGTCTCTGGTACAATCTTTGCATTGAATGAGCTAGTTGATGATAGTTTAGCATCGATCGGTAAAACCTTTACAGAGTTGACATTGATTGTTTTTGTTTTAGGTTTCTCTGCAGCTGCTTTATTACTGATTTTAAAACTAACTTTATTTCCTGTTGTCTGTGCTGAACCAACCGTTGAAAATCTACAATGTTGAGTAAACAATCTATTATTATTGTTTATTATTTGTTTATATGTTCTACCTAACATTATTTAATATATCAATATTGATAAATCTTTTTAAAAATGATCACCCACCCCACTTTAGTTTTAAGAAATCTGAAAAACGAAATGTGATCACAAATTAAAGATAATTTTTTTTTTTAAAATATTTTTTTTTTATTATTTTTTTTTATGTACAAAAATTATTTAAATATATATTATTTTTTGATTTTATATGAATCGAGTTTAACTATCACATTCAATCTTTAATTTTCTTAATGATCTTTTGATTTCTTTGGATTTGGCGGGGTTGGCCTCCAAGTAACTCTCTAATTGTTGTTGTAATGTTGCCAGTGAAATTTGTTTGGTTGCGTTCAAGAGTTGTTCGATAATCTCTGTCCAAATGTTAATTCTGAGTGTTGCTTTGAGGTCGGTGGCGACCGAGCACAGCTTCCACTTGGCGGTGGCGGCATTCCACTCGACCTTTGAGTCATCGAGCTTCTTTCCGTCACTCACCATAAAGTATAGTGTTCCAGCAATGCCTAGATAGTCAATATCGTGACGCCAGCTACTTCGACTCTTCAGCACGCTGACTGGGAAGCCATGGCTGGCAAACATGGCGAGTGGCGCATTGTAGGTCGTATCGAGACCGTACATCTCAAGGTCTATGGTACGGCTGAATCCACCGATTTTCAGACCGTTCTGGATCCAACTACCGACGGCGGCAGATGTCCACTCGGTTTCAATTTGGTCGGTGAACGACAGATAGATGTTCTGCGGTGAGATATTGGCGTGTATAAAATATTCGTTGTGGATGGCACTGACCGAGCGCAACAAATCGATTGCCAAAAACATTTTCAGTGGTTCCTCAAGCGATTTTCCGTTGGATTTCACCTTGTTGACCAATTGTTCGAGTGTGCCAGCCGGCGCATATTCAATGAGCGATACACTGGCGTCAGAGAACTGGTAGACCGAGTAGAAAGAGAGGAATTTGTTGATTAGCTTTTCGTTGGCTTCGTTTTGTGCGAGACGCGCAACCAATTGGCCTTGGCTGTAAAACTCCCAGACGGAAGCGGGTTGGTTAATCTTGGCGACCATAATCATCGAATCGGTTTCTACACTGAGAATCTTACGGTCGGCAGTGAGATGCTCTTTGACAGTGAGTGGATTGCTCTTATCGAGTGGAAGCAAACCGTTGTTGACCTTTGGCATCGGGTCGGAGGAGTAATCGGTGAATGATTCAATGGTGGCCATATGCTGAGATACACACATCTCAAGCATTGCCTTGTTCTCTTCATTGTATGGTTCGGCAACACCACTCTCTGGAACCAATTTTAATTCAATCAACTCTGTCTTGTCTCCGTAGCCAATGGTTGGTTCAGAAACTGGAGAAGCGATTTTAGGAGCTGGCTTGGGTTGAACTGGTTCTGCTGGATCTTGGAAAATAGTGAATCCACCACCACCTGCATTGTTACCAAATAATGGATTGGATTTTGGAGCTGGTTGTTTGGTTTGGACGACTGGTTCTGGATCTTGGAAAACAGAGAATCCTCCACCTGCATTGTTACCAAATAATGGATTGGACTTTGCGGCTGGCTTGGATGATGATTGGTTTTCATCTTGGAATATCTTGAAACCCAGACCTGACGATGCTTGTTGTTGTCCACCAAACAATGGATTAGATTTTGGTGCTGCTGCTGTTGGTTCATCTTGGAAGATGGTAAATCCACCGGCTTTGTTTCCAGCTCCACCAAACAGAGGATTTGGTTTTGGTGCAGAAGCAACATTTTCATCCTGGAAGATCTTGAATCCCATGCCAGAGGAAGCTTGGAAAGCAGAGGATTTTATCTTTTCGGTAAGTGTATTGGGTGGAGCTTGTTGATCGGTATTTACATTGTTGGATAAAGATGGATCCTCTAAAATTTCGAAAGCCTGTATCTCTTGTTTAATATATTGATCTATACGATCGTGTGTATGAACTAAATCACCACGATCACTATATTATTAATAAGTAATTTAAATGGAAAACAAATTGTTAATAATAAATTAAAATAAAATCAAATTATTACTTACTAAATTATAAAATCTTCAGTTTGTTCATCGTTACTAAATAATGTTTTCTTTACGATATCTCCATTTGTTATCTTTGGACGTTGTGGTTGATTTGGTAATGTAGCTGGATCGATATTTTCTTGATTGTCAAGGTGCTTTTGGTCATCGTCGAGTTGGTTGTTATTGTTGTTGTTGCTATTATTTGGTGGGTGTGCAACGGAACTGGATGCTTTGGTTTCAAATGCAATCGGTGAGTGGAACCATGACATAACATGTTTCAATGCTTCTTTGGTGTGAATTGTCATTGTTGGAGATGGTGGTGCCATCTGCTTTGGTTGTGGAGCAGCTGGCATAGAAGAAGCAGAAGCTGAAACTACAGGTGTTGGTTTCTTTGGTTTCCAATTCTTGGCACGAATCTCTTCAAAAGACAACTCTTCATTGCCAACCATAAACAACTCTTTCTTATATCCAACACGTTCTTTCTTGGATGATGATGCGGTGGCAGAAGAAGCAGCCGATGCAGAGGACACTGAGGATGAAGCAACCGATGCGCTTAGCAATGTACTATTCTTGAGGTGGTTGGCCAGTGGATTGTTTTGAATTTGCTCAACAGTATTGCTTCTAGAGTAATTGGCCAACTTGTCTGGCGATGCAGCTGTGTGTTGTTGGTTTTGGTCAATGTCAGCGTCACAATAGATTTCAAACGATGGACCGGAGTCACTCTTTTGTCTTTTCTGTACAATTTTAGTGTCGTTCCAACGAGATGGTGCTTGGCTGTTCTCCTTGTGCTTTGTTAACTCTGGTTCCAGCTCCTCCCAACGAACACTCTCGGTAGCAGACTTGCCAGACTTTCCAAGGAATTTAGAGTTGGTTTCCACCTTTTCACCGACACCACTCTCGTCGTTGTAGATCTGGAAAGATCCACCCATTCCACTGTTGGATGACGGTGCTTTTCTCTTTTCTCCGGTGAGTGTACCTGACTTGGACATTGAAGACATCAACGATGACGCTCCCAGTGGTGCACCGGTGGCTGTAGCAGATCTTCTTTCGGAACCGACGGCTTCACGGGTGGATAGTGTACCGAGGGCAGCTCTTGGTGCAACGGAATCGGCGGCACCAACGGACAACGATGGAATGATACCACCTTCTTTGGCAGACTTGCTCATGGCTACAACCATTCTACGCTGGAAATCGTCGTGTCTCTTCTTGAGACGGTCCAACGGCTGTGCCTGACGCTTCAATCCCAACTGATACGATTGATCGGCCATCTGATAATTCGATTTATTCTCATATATAATAGCTTTGGCTTCATAAAACAATGAAAGAGTCAAACCAATTTTATTGGTTTCCAAATAATTAAAAATTTCAATTGGATCTCTACACATATCAGCCTATTATATTAAAAACCATTTAGTATAAATAAAAAAGATAAAGTTTAAATATATTAAATACTTACATAGATAATCCATAATTTCATATATCTTTGATCATTTCTATATTTCTCGTTGTTAACAAACATACTTGTGCATCTCTCCAGTAAAACTATTAATTCCTTCTTCATATTTCCACCAATGAATGATTGTTGTACCCATCTTACATATCTTGACCATATATCCAATGGATCTTCACCTTTATATTCACTTAATTCCTTTTCAAATTGTCTAAATAATAACAATAGTAATCAATATGATATTCTATCTTACGATAATAACAAATATACATACGCTTTCTCTTGTTGGATTTTATCTTCGTTTGCACTCTTTTGTTGTTGAGTACACATTGCCAATTTCGATGGATCTCTTCCACCTTTCAATGGCAATATATTCTCTTTGACATTCTCCCAATCACTAACTGACATTTTCTAATAATTACAAAAATACTTTAACTTTACTATACTATACTAAATTATATTATTCTATTTTTATAAACTAAACTAAACTAAACTAATAAATAAATATGATCATGTGATAAAAAATAAATGTAAACTATGACTATTTAAGTTTAATAATATTATTTTATTTATAATATCATTTATATTAATTAATAAATAAAACTATTATTGATTGTCAATGGATATTATTATTATTAATATTAGTATCAATTTTGGTAGTGCACGCGATGATCATCCAATTTTCAAAATTATTATTGTTTAGTGGCGCTCTCAATAAAAATTTTCCAACAGTTACAAAATGCATTTTCAAAAATTCAAATTTTTAAATTTTGCCACCACGAATTTCAGTTTTAAGATTGGATGGTGATAATGTCTTTAGTTGTTTAAGTGAGATAACAAACTAACTTGACTATCTATCACTTTAGCAAGAAGATTTACTAAACAATTAAACTTAATATCAATGTTTTTTTTCTAATAATGAATGATTTAAACAAAATATTAATAATAATAAAAAACATTTTTTATTTATTAAAATATATAGATATAATAAACTATCTATTTAAAATTTTATCGAAATAGTTTCAAATATATGCTAAGAAGAAGAATTTTAAATAAGTGTTCATTCAAAAAAAAATAAGTAACGTTAGTATTTAATGAAACCCAAAAAAAAAATCCCATCATTTGAAATATTCAAAAATATGAAAAATAAGGTCGTTACTCGTCTTTTACAAATTAGTTATTTTTGTATTGTTTAATACGGTCGATTTGGAGCTAAAAATATTGACCCTAAGCTAACCAATTCAACATAACAATACTAGAACATGTACTCTGGTTTTCTTCTTCTGTTTGATTTTATATCGGATTGAAAATATTCTAAGTACGAAATATAAATATTAAAAAAAAAAAAAAAATTGAGTAAAAAGTTTAATCGTAAAACAACTATTAACAACTATTTATCATTAAATATACTATTCCCATCATGTCTTGAATTCCATCGTCAAATACTCGAAGTTCTAGCTATTAAAAAATATTTGACAATCACAAAATAAACTCCATTTTAAAAAGAATTCGATATAATAAAAACCTAATTTATTCTTTTTAGTTTGTTTGGTCAAAAATGTTTAAGTGCATATAAGTTTGTACGAAACAACTTGGAATTAATTTGTCATTGATGACACCTTCCTTGTTGAGAAGATTTTAGGATAAATATATTCATTATATCTATCTCGATGAGAATTGCATCATTTTTATAACATTATCTAATTTGGATATGATCATAAATATAAAGTTAACTAAAATGTATTTAATGATTTATTGGTAATCAATTGAGGAGGATTTGTTGGATATTTTAAAGTTTAATGAACAACCTTAGAATTGGAATTGTTTTGTATTTTGATGACGGTTCAAGAGATTGTAGGTAAAAGAACCAATTAAATATTGTACACCTTCCTCGCCGAGAATGACAAGTTGTATGTTTTCTGGGATTTTTGGATACTCATACTTAAAGCTACCAGTTTTTGCTCTTTTTCTTGACCCATCACTCGGAGATTGGTCTCTTTTAAACACTTTTTGTTGCAGCTCGAAACCTGGATAAAAGATGCTCCCAAATTCAGTATACTTTGATAAATTATTTTGTGATCTGGGCCAACCACAACGAAGAGCATCTTCAGAATTCATTGCTACAATAACCAGGACCATACGAATTGGAGTACCATTGTTCTTTGGTGATTTGCTTCCCCAGTAACATTTATCTAATTCACTTACAATACTGGATATTCCAATTGGATCTTTAGATCCACTCTGCAAAAGAGCAAACGACACACCTAAAAATATTAAAAAAAGTCAACTCGCAATTATATAAGTTTTAAATCTAGTAATCATACCTAAATTATCATTGATTTTTATATAAAAATCTTGAGATTCCGAATTGGGACCAGTTTCATACAATATATTGGTATTTGACATTCTCCATAGAGTTTCAAAATTGTAATTGTAAGTGAGATCTTTAATAGTATCAGTATCGCTTTTGATATATTCCAATATTTCATTCATCTTATCAAATGTCATTGTTGGTGAAGTCATATTTTGAGCCCGAATAATTGGATAATATCTACTAACTTTAATTTGATCATTTAAAAAACTATGTTTGCCAATCCAGGTGTCCTAAATATGATATAGATAGTTTCAAAAGTAGTTTTTAAATTGATTGTGAAATGGTTTACTTACATGAAGAAATTCGAAAGAATGGTCAGTCTCTAATCCATTTATCATTTTTGAAGAAACACTTAACTTGAAGCATATTTCAAATGGATCTACTGAAGCAACAATGGATTTATCATAGAAGAGAGGAGAGATGAGGGAGAGTTTTTTCTTTGTATCTTCATCCAACGAGGGTGACTCTTGGATTTCACTGAATGTTGCCATAGGAAGCTTTAACTTTACATGATTATCGTCAATTGGTGAGACATGGAAACGATAGAAATCGATAAAATCAATGTAATAAATCTCTGTACTGTGTAGTGGTCCAATCAGATCACTTGTCAATTCAAATTGAGTTGACTTGATTTCCACTGAAAGCTAATGATCTAATTTATGTAAGTAAAAGTTAAAATGTTTTGATACTGTTTGAGTTCCATTAACTTACACCCAGAGCACAAGCTCTTATTAACTCGATATATAAAATCTTTTGATTGTCTTTGAGTTTCAATAAAAATGGATTCAACTCTCCCAAAGTTCTGTTAGAATCTCTCAAATAATCTCTAATATTCTTGTTGGTGTTTTCTGTGACCTTTATACCATTCATCTCCATATAATCCAATGTTTGATTGATTAATCTTGGAACACCAGCCGTAAACTACAATTATCCTAGTTAATATGATTATTAATTTGATGAATAAAAATATTACTTACTTCCATAATAAATTTCAGAGTATCATTTTTAATTTCCAAATTTCTATCTTTCATTAGTTGTTTGACATGATCTTCTTCCAATGTGTGAATAAGAATCAAATCTACATATGTATGTGAATAAATACTGTTATATGTATTGGGTTTTCCAATTGAAATCATAAAAGGAGAACTTGAAGTAATAAAGACAGGGTTTCCGAAACTGACCATTACATGAAATACACAATTCCAAATAGCGGAAAAAAGATCTATTGTTTCTTTTGGATCTTGTTTAAAGATAGACTCGATCTTGTCAAAGTGGAAGAAGTATTTGTTGAACAAAGTATTACAATAATGAGAGAATGTTGTATTGTTCAGTTGAATATCATCATTATCATTGATGTTTGTTGGTTCCTTATTGAGTACTGTCTCAATAAGAGCATCTTGAATAGCTGTGACCCAATATTCCTTTGGATATCTATTTTTTTCTCTTTGGAATTCTTTTTCGAATGAGAAAAGTCTAAAATCAATATACAGATACTCGAGACTCTTGATACTATCGTCATTGGATCTTTCAAGAAAATTCACACCCAGTGAACTCTTTCCCATTCCTTTCTTTTGACAGGCAATCATGATTGGCTTTAAAGTGGGATGTTTGCTCCAGTTTCCCACAGTCGAACGAAGTTTGAGTACTTCTCTTGTAGTTTTGGTCATGTGTTTAAATTCAGCATCTCGGTTGAGAAATAGTTCCTTCTTCTTCTTCTCTAAAGATATGGGAATACTAGGTGTTAATTTAGCTTTATAAATAAGATTTTTTTTTATTAATATAATATCGATATAAAAACTCTTTAGAAACATACGTGCAATTATATTGTAATACTTTTCAAATTTAAGAACATCTTCTATTTCTTTATCTTCTGACTCTTTTACTTTATTTTTATTTAATATAATGTCAGATGCGAGTTGTTTAAGAAAATGTGGGTTTTGATAGTGAGAGATAACACTATTAGTAATTTTCTCATTATCAATTATAACTTCTAATCCCAAATCATGTTTTTCTTTTTCACTAAGATCTTTCTGTTCATCTATAATCTTAATTGCTATACTTTTTGGAGACATTTAAAAATAAACAATTTCTTTAATAAGAGTTTTAACAAATAAAAAGAATATAATATAGCAATCATTTTCTTGTTGACAATTCTTATTTCTGTTTGTATATAATAGTGGTAAAATATTGGTAAATATTAATAACAAAATAAAATATTGGTAAATAAAATCAATGATGTTTGTTTAAAAATTGTGGACAGCGAACCGCGGTCAATAGATTGGATGCCAATAAGTGGTACCTTAATCAGGTGCCAAATGACGTACACTTTAAATATATATAAATATTTACACCCTTTTTGAATTTTAATGATGACAATGAATATTAAAATAAATAAAATTTATTTCAAATGAGGAACATCCAAAAATTTAATTGCAAGCCATTTTCCAAAGTGGGTTTTTTTTGTTTAATTTCAATAGAAATTTTTTTTTGAATATTTCAATCGGAGATAAGTTTGCAAATTTAACTCACTCCCTTCCACCTATTTTGATCAAACCAATTTTTTAAAGTTATAATATTTTTAGCAATACATACAAACATATATGGATATGGATATTACATTATCTGACTATGAATATGAAATTTATGTGATTAAAAAGTATATACATAAATTTATTAAAGATAAAATCATCGTTAGTGCTCTTTATCCCAAATCAGATGATTTCGAAAATAAAGAGTGCTTTGGAGATAAGATTCTTGGATATCGTGTTGTTGAAATGGTTACCACAGAGGTAAGTGTTTTATTTATCCAAATTAATTAATATGCACTTTTAATAGATATTAATTTTTTTTTGTTTTCTTCAAATTTAGTATGATTTCGTTCCAAAACCAGGTACTACTAGTAGAATTCTCGATTCCTCAGTAGCCAATGAGACACTATCGCAGCTCTATAGCCGATTGGAGATTGAGCCTTACATTACTGGTCCTGCATTTTCAAACTACAAGAAAAAAGCAGATGTTGTAGAGGTCATCATCTGTGAGCTTAAACGGTCAAAGGATGAAGTTGCCATGAAAGTACTTGAACTACTTATCTTATTGCTCATTCAACATGGCATGTTCTATTACATGAGTGACGAGATATGGAGAGCCCAATGCAGCAACAGAGATACAATGTCAGCCATTGTCAAATATCTCAACTCACAAGTGCCTCAAGTGTGTGCTCCTCGCAAACCAATCGTCCACTATTCTTAGCTATCCAATATCTATTTTATATAATCATTATTATCATTATCATTATTATTATATAATCATTTTTTATATAGTTACCATATATTTTTAGTATTATTATTTGTTGTTTTTCATAAAAAACCCATTACCAACAACACCACCACCAAACACAACAAAACAACTTACTTTTTAAATGGAATGAATGTATTCATTACCATACAAAAAAAGTGCGTATGATCTATGCAAATGTTACTCGGATGAAGTCTATTAGCATTTTATTTCAATAGGCGCCATGCGACATGTCTTAGTGGCGAGGTGGTTCTCAAAGTCTCAAAGTATGACTATAATTAGAACCACCTCGGCAAAAGAATTGACGGTCCATAGCCCACCTACAACGAAAACAATTGTTTGAGTCCTTGCCCGTCACTCAGCCGCCTGGCGCCTAGTGAAATCAATGTTAATATACTCCACCCGAGTACCATTTTCCTAGATCATATGATCGTGCATACCTAGTTGGTTCCTTGATTCCGAGGATAGTTTGTTTTCCTTGCCTCGCATTGCAAGGAACCAACTAGATCTGTACGAAAGCTACCAATAAAACAACCAACCAATCCCACAACAACAACAACAACAATAAAAAATTAAATGGGAAGCTTATAAAGAAACATAATAATAATAATTATTAAATATTTTTAGATATCAACCAACCAATCAATTAATCTTCAGTCATCAATATATATATATTATAGTTTTAAAAAATAAAAATAAAAATAAAGTTCTTTATTAAAAATATATTACATTGTGTATACACAAATTTATTCTATATTTAACAAATAAATATTTTATAGTACAGTTTTTTATTTTTATTGTTTAGTTTGGTATAAAGATAAATAATTTGAAATATGATACAAAGTAAAGAGATCTGCGTAATTGATAAGTGAGGAAATCCAATGATTTGGAATAGGGTCAGAGTTTGTAAGTAGGAAATTGAGAGTATCTAAAGATTCAACTTGTTCAAGAAGTTGTTGACTCAATTTCGGTTTAAAAGTGTGTAGTAAAATGATGATTGAATCAAAGTTGGATGATTTACGGACTATGTTGTGGAGTGAATCTGATGATAGTTCAAATAGATATGGTATTTTGGTGCACACACAATGAATGATATCGGAATTGAGATCATCATTAAAGTAGAGTGTGAATTTCGATGAATGGTCCATCAGAGATAATTGGTATTGATAGCGGTCTATTAGGAACTCTAGCATTGCAATATTATTTTTCTTGATGGCTTCGTTGATGCCGTTGATGGTTGGATGGAGCAATGGAAATCGATTGGCCATGTACTTGACAAGCTCGAGGTTGTCTGATTGAATAGCATAGTTGATTACCCATGGATCCGTCAACGGTTCCTTGAAAACCACGTCCAAAAAGTACTTTAGACAATCGAAATGGTTCCCAATGCATGCGTAATCAATGACTTGCTTGCCAACTGGATATCCTTGTTCGTAGAGATACCGACAGAGCTCTAGATTTCCTTTGGTCGCAGCCAAATCGATATAGTGGCTACCACGGCTCGAGAATTTGTATTTCTTTTCAAAGTGTTGGAACATTTCCACCGATACCTGACAAACATATTCACGTGCTACATTGGGATTGAATGTGATATTGTGTTCAGAGAGAGTTGTTACCACTTGATACAGTTTTTTTGGATCGGAAAAGTTGACCGACGATGTCATTACTTTTGGGAAAATAGATGGACTGATTCTCAAGAAGAATTTGGTAATCTCCACGTTCTCGGTTCTCAAAATGTGAACTGGCAATATATTGAGCTCCGATAGATACGATTTCAAAGGTTTCTGCTTGTTAATGTACTCTAGAAAGTCTAAGCGGTTGGCAATGACGGCACCCAACACCATATGTTGCATACCAGTGTGAATTTGATTTTTAAATCGATCTTTGTTGCTAAAAAGGTACTCTAGGAATTCCAATTGACAACGAATGATCATTTCAGCTGTGACTATATGAAATGGCTGACGTGCTTCTTCCACAAGATACTTGAATATCGGTAGACGATTCGTACTTTTCGTTACAGCCTGACTTTGCGAATAACCTTGACCCTGTACAATTCGATTATCCAGTAGATATTTAATTGTTTCAAGATGTCCATTCTCTGCAGCAACCGAAAAACCTTGAGTTGAACAACAAAGATCTGGATAGTTTGACCTTAGTTTTTTGATTAACGATACACTTCCTATCTCTGCAGCATGATCAATTGATCGATGTGTACATCCTTCACTTCTATTCTCCATTAAATAGTTGAAACACTCTGTTGCACCACTTTTCACAGCCATATCCATAGCTTCAACATTGAAACGAACTATCTTTTCAATTGGAAACATCGATAATTCATCCAATTTCTTCTTTTCATAGTGATCCAGGAATTTCAATGATTCCAATTGATTGAATTTACATGCTGATATGACTGCTTGCTTTCCAATGTTTGGTGCAGCCGGATGGTTTATTAAAAGATACTTTAGAATGTCTATTCTTCCACAGGCAGCTGCCTCTCCATAGGTGTTGGCGTCGATCGAGTATGGATAACGATTGAACAGTTGTTTGACAAGTTCAAAGTCTGTGGTGGTAGCATATCTAATGGCTGTTGATAACACTGTATTGTTGAATGGCAATGGTGGTAGAGATCGATTGGTATCGTAACGATCGAACAACTCTAAAAACAACTCTATTTGATCACTATATTTTTCAACAACAAATTGTAGTGCTTTGATAGACCAATTCCTAATATTTTTAACTCTAACACTGAAATCTACTTTGTCAAACAACTGATTATCAACTAGAAAACTACCATACTCTACATGTTTATTATTCTTTTTACAACTAAATATAAAGTGATCAACATGTATATAATGTGTAATCAAATTAAATATATAATAATTATTTATTATATTAAAAAATAATTTATTTTTATCATACATGATCATCTAGAAAGAAAGAAATATCTAAAAAAATATATAAAAGGAAATTTAAAACGATCATATGTTTGCAATTAGATTTGTTTTTTTTTTTTTTTTTTTAAATTTATTTTATAAATATTATATTATATAATTGAAATATACTCTGTTTGGTTTGTTATTATTATTATTATTATTAATGATGATGATTTGAGTGTTGAGTGTGGTTAGTGATCTATATGTATATATCTATGTCTATGAATCATTGCTATCTTTTGGTTTGCTATGTATTAGTCGATTGTAGTAGACACGACCCTTGTTGGCTGAATACTCAGTGGTCACCTTTTGAACTAATTTCATTACGTAAGACTTTGAGCAATACAATCCTAGGTTATGGATAATTAGTTCGACATCTTCGCTCTTCAAGTAGGTCGAGGAGTTTTGGTCGTAGAATTCAAAGGCATCACCAAACTTTAGTTGGTTGACTGTCGATTGCTCATCTTTTTTAGTCTCACCTTCCTCCAAATCATCGTTGTTGTTGTTGTTGTTGTTGTCTGTCGAGGTATTGACCGGTGAATGTCCGTTTACTCCGCTCTCAGAGGTGGTTGTCTGCTCACCGTTGTTGGATTGTCCACCAGAGATATCCTTTTGCTCCTCAGAAGTTTTGGCAATCTTTTTGTCGGCACTGGACGGTGACAACACTGAACCGGTTGTGTGTTGATGTTGCTCCTCAGTGGATGACGACGATGTATCATTGGTATTGTTGTCATCACGTTTTCTCTTACCCAAGGCATCGGCTGTGGCAGAGTCGCCACTAGCCTCGGTAGTGGAAGCGGCAGCAGCAGCAGCAGCAGTTGGAGAATCACTAACGACCGGATTGAAATATAAAATCGACTGTAATATCAAACTACCGAAATCTCTACAGAGCATCAGATAGAACAATTCACCGAATAGCGATGCTTCGAAAGTTCCCTCAAACTTGTCGGATTCGTCGTACTCGAGCAGACCGTCGAGCGACAACATCATAGAACGGTATTTCATATTCTCAGACTTGGGTGTAGTCACTGAGAAGCAGCTATGTGAATCGTCACTACCGTTGGCGGCGGTACTAATGGCAGTGGCTGTCGATGCACTGACAGACTGTGACGAGCTGCTATTTGGCGATTGTATGCCTCCCGATGTTTGATTGTGGTGGTGTGATTCTTGGTCGTTCGACGATGCACTCACCGACGATGATGGAGCCATCTCCATTTCATCCTTATCTTTTGGTTCTCCTGTGACTTCGCCAACGATCTCATCGGACGCTGCTGGTTTCTCAGAGTCTCCGGTGTCGTTTCCTGCAGGTGGGTGGTTCTCCTCTCCATCATCGGTCTCCTCATGATGCTCATTGTTGGATTCAGTTGATTTCTCAGTTGGCGATGCTGTAGTAACCTTATTTTTCATATGCTCCTTACCATCAAATGGAGTGATATTTGTCAAATCCGGTACAAATATAACAGTGATCTCTTGGAATTGTGCCATAGCTTCAGTTGGTGGTCTATAATAATGAATCTCCATAAACTTTACCCATCTATTACATCTACTAAGATCTATTTGAGTATATTCTTTTGTTGTACGACTTGATAATGAAAAAAAAGATTATTAGTTTCTGCCTTTAAATAATTATATGTTTTGTTTTATAACTAATTACTTACATTGCTGTATTGATTAAAGTTTGTGGATCATTAATATCATTACCATCTAAAGTTGGATTCCAACTACCACCGATACAAGAGATATCTTTGTTTTCTTTGGCAACCAAGAATTTTAGTCGTTTGTTAATGTGGAGTGGTGCGGTTTGGTTGACAGGTGTCACTTGTTGGAACATCATGACTTTGGCATTGTACTTGATGTTGTCTTTGAGATTCTGCTCTTTGTTACCGATCGATGTTTCTTCTACTCTGATCTTCTCGATGTTGAAATCTTTGGAATCCAATACGAATGGAGTTGGTTGGACGAGGTTCAACTTGGTGTCTTTGGTGATCTCTACCCATGTCGCTACCAAACGTGAAAAGTCTGGCGAGATGTACAATCGAGAGAATAGCTTTTTGAGTTGCATGTAATCATAATCTACCTGAGTGTAAGAGTGTGAGGGGATTCTAACCATATACTTCTTGTCGCGGTCCAATGGTGTGGCTGCGGAAGTTGCAGAGGTCGACGATGATGATTCATAGTTGGACGACGATGTGGAGGAATCTTTCTTCTTGTAGGAGGAATGCGAGGAGGAAGACGAGTCATCTCGTTTATATCCACCGCTGTCTTTGTTCTTGGAATAATTTTTGTAGTTGCTACTACCGCCACCACTGCCATAGCCACCATCACGGTCTTTGTAGCCACCGCTTCCGTAGCCGTCTCTGTCCTTCTTGTAAGATTTATTGTTGTCGTATTTGTTGTCGTGTTTGTTGGAACTGCTCGAGGTACGTGTGTTTTGCTTCCAGTTGCTTCCACCGGAGGACGATCCGCCTGATCTGTAGTTATCGTTTCGATAGTTGCTGCTGCCTCCGCCGCTACCACCGCTCGAACCACCACGCGAATAATCATTGTCATTTCTCATGTTGCTGTTTGACATGTTGGATCCGCCCATCATACTATTCATTTGGTTGGACATACCACCCATTTGGTTACCCATGTTACTCATCTGGCCTTGCATACCACCCATCTGGTTGCCGCCACCGCCGCCACCCATCTGGTGACTGGAACCGCCACCGCCTCCACCCATCTGGTTGCTACCCATTGGATTACCGATTTGTCCGACCATTGCATTACCCATTTGGCCCATACCGATTGGAGATATATTACCCATCTGTCCAACGGGCATCTGGTTGGAGGACATTGGTTTGTTTGGACCACCCATTTGATTGGACATACCACCCATTTGGCCACCCATATTAGAGCCACCCATCATCACTGGATTCACGCCCATATTTCCGCCCATCTGGCCAGACATACCACCCATTTGGCCACCCATTCCCTGGTTGCCACCTCCCATACGATTACCGAATTGCTGTTGATACTGATTCTGTCCGGAACCACCGGAACCTCCAGACATTGGTGGTGGTGGTTGTTGTTGTTGTTGTTGTTGTTGTTGTTGGAATTGATTTTGTGATTGATTTTGTGAAGGAAATTGTGAACTTTGATTACCAGAATATTGTCCTTGATAATCTTTGTTAATTACATTAATATATTAAATTCACCTCTAATCTTTTTATATTTTATTTTGTAACTTACTTTGAAAACTGTTTGAACCAAACATATTACCAGATTGTGAATTTGGTGGTTGATTTGAAAAACCCGATGGATTTCCTCTTTGTTGTGGTGGCTGATTCGGTTGATTACCACCACCCATCATTTGCATGTTTCCACCCATGTTGGGCATGTTTGGCATTCCTTGCATACCTCCCATGTTGGACATACCTCCCATACCTTGCATTCCTTGCATACCTTGCATATTGGGCATACCGCTATTTTGCATACCTTGCATATTTTGATTATATGATTGATTACTATTCCAATCCATATTATCAACCGATAAAATAAATATATATATAAACCAACTACCTAACTAATAGTTATAGTTATTATATTACAAAAGAATTATCTATGTTAATATATGTTATTCTATTTTATCTTTATAATTTAATTTAGATAGATATATATACCTTTTCGAAAAAAAAATCGTAATAGTTTGTTTGTTACTCTTGTTGTTAAAATAGAAGCGAATCTTTTTTGAAAGTAGTTCCTATTTTTTTTTTTTTTGTATTGTTACCTTTGTATTGTCTTTGTCTGTCCACTTACAGTTTCGGTCTGGTTCAGTGCAGCTCAGATGATTTTGTTTGGTAAAAACAATTAATCTGTCGGGAGTGTTCTATTCAGATCAAAATAGTATACTATCTAACCTCTTTGAATGTATTGTCAACAATAATTTGCAAGAATCTAGTCAGGTTTTCTCTACTACCAAGGTCAAGGTCAAGTAAAGTCAGGCTCAAAAGGTCACAAAGGAGGGGATCTGTCAGTCACAGGATGATATACTCGTATATATATATAGATATAAATTGAATGATTATAACAGAACAGAGCGCGCTCTAGCACCAAATGTCAACAAGTCAGTCAGTCACTAAGCACCTAGAGGGGGATGTTGTTGTTTCAATACAATCTAGAATCTCAAGGTATTATAATTGGTACTCGTCGTAGTTGTCGTCGTCGTCGTCGTAGTCGTCGGTTCGTTCTTCGGTTCTCGTTCGTCGTCGTTGGTACCGGATCGTCACTTTTGTACTTCTATTATGTCTTTGTCAAAGAGTTACTATTTTTTTATCGAAACAATAATAATAATAGTAATAGTAGTAGTAGTAGTCGTCGTCGTAGTCGTCTTCTACTCTAAGTTGAAATGATATATAAATGAAGAGTGATAATGATTATATTTAAGTAAATAAATGTAGTCCTTTCCTTTCCTTTTTGTTTTGTTATGTTTCTTAACTGGTTGTTCAAGTTAACGAAAAAAAAAAACAAAATTTTTTGCTCAACAAAAAAAAAATAAATAAAAAAAAAGCTTTGCTTATAAAAAAAAAATTGCGCAAATGTTGGAATTTAAACGTTTATTTATTTATTTTTGTTTTTAAAACATATTTTTTATTTATTTTTTATTTTTAAATTCAACAATGAAAAATAGTTATGAAAGATTATCTTGATGTGTTGTTGAGCTTCATACAAAAAAAATGAATAAAAAATTTTGTTTTTTTTTTTATTAATTTAATAAATCTTTTTTTTATTAATTTTTTTTATTAATTTAATATCTCTTTTTTTTTTGTTTGTAATTAATTTAATTAACAAAAAATGTTGTATGAATATTCAAAGATATCGAAATTATTGACGATTGATCAATTAAAGTATAGTATTAGAGGTGTTCCTAAACAACCGGTGTTGATGTTACATGGACTCTTTGGATTTAAAGAGTTGGGCAGGTTCATTTACTATCATAATATTGTTGATCCTCTGACTGCTGTCGGTACTAAAGTGGTCGCTACACGTGTTCATCCTACCGACTCGATTGCCAACCGAGCCAAAGACATACAGTTACAAGTGGATGCTGCACTCAAACAATACAACACTGACAAAGTTCATCTGGTGGCGCATAGCATGGGTGGATTGGATGCACGATATCTCATCAATAAACTAGATTATAAAGGTTCAATACTTTCATTGGTAAGTATTATTATAGTATTTAATTTTCTTTATAATAAATTACCATTTTCCAAATTACAATATTGTATTATATTTTCAAAATGTTTATTTTCTTTGTCATTTTTTAAAATTAAAAAAAAACTTATTGATACTTACTTACTTACTTACTTATTTGTTAATATATTGTTATTGATGTTTGAACAATAGACAACATTGTCTACACCACATAGAGGTAGTTATATTGCTGATTGGACAACATTGAATATCATACAAAAATTGCGAATTGAGAAGTTGTTCAAGTCGATTGGTATACCTTTCGAAGCGATCGATAATCTATCACCTCATTTTTTGAAGGAGGTGTTCAATCCTGAGGTGTTGGACGTGCCACATGTACAGTACGAAAGTTATGGCGCAACCAAGTATTTCAACTACCCACTCAACTATCTCTACTATTTCGGAAGACTTCTCGACGCAGCCGAAGGACCGAACGACGGTTTGGTCAGTTTGAAATCTGCAGAGTGGGGATCGCAATTCAACGTCCTCGACGAGTGCGATCATCTCAACCTTATCAATTGGAGTAGAGGCTACGATGTCATGCCAGTCTATACAAACATACTCAATAGTTTATCAAAAATAGAAATGAAACATGAAAGAGAGAAAAATAATAAATATTAAACGATAATTTAGATCAAGTTTATCCAATCAAGATGAACGAATTCAATTAAAAACATAAATTGTTTTTGTTAGATTTTTAATTAGTATTGAGAATTCAATATTTGGATAAAGTTGAAAGAAATATTGGTTGATTTGAATATGAGTTATTACCAATTTTGATTGGGTGATGAAAAAAAGGGATAATCATTGATCCCATTTTACAAAATAAATGCAGCAGTTTCAATATTAGAATCTTAAATTTCCAATAAATATAAAATTAATATGTATAGTTTCAACTATTTCCAGGAAATTAAACTCTGCTACTTCTGCCAAAACTGTTTTGATCAAACAAAATCGGGGTATCAAAAAAAAAAAAAAAAAAAAATTAGGAAAAGCAATGGTGTAGCACTCATTGATTGAATGCAATCACTGTTTATAAATAAAAAGTTACCCAAATTAAAAAATAACAACACGCACACTCAAATCAAATCATACTAACCCTTACAATTTTTTAATTGTACATTTTTTTGCAACTAAAGTTCAGGCTGAAAATGATCAATGGGCGAGTTTTGCTTTGCGGGGTGTTAGTTGATATAAAAAATCATTTTAATTTAATAAACCACTGCAAAATTTAATTCAATCAATATTGTGCTTACTTTACAAAGAGAAGTTATTTAAAGGATTCACTCCATTGTTCACTTTTTTATTAAACAAAATTATTTCAACATAAACATATTTTATTATTTTATTAGATATAACAATGGATAGAAATAATAGTGATTTTACTATGGATGTTAGTTCAAGTGATTCTCATGCAGAATCTAACGATTTCAATGTAAACTACCCTGATCTCATAAGAATCGTTAATAAATACTTGGGTAGACGCGATTCCTATTCGGAAAAGGTAACAAAAATTAATTTTACTGTATTTATCAGCTTCTAACTTTTGATTCTATTTACTATTATTTAGTTGTTGACCGTCAAACTACTTATTCAAAAGGAATTTCAAATGTATATACTTAAAAAAAAACTGATCCAACAAAATCTTATATCTTGTTTGTTTTACTTTTTAAGAGATTGATCGATCTATTCCCAGGATCAAACAAAATGGTAAATACATTTATGATTTATTTTGTTAAAAAGAAGCAAGTATTAACCCCAAACTAAATATTAAATATTTAAGTCAAATAAAGCAAGAGCAATTTATTTGTAAGTATAAATTATATATTATCTGTATATAAAATAAACAACATATGTTTTATTAATAAACAAATTAATTAAATAGGACAAACTATAATATATTTAGGAAAGCATTCGATGTAAATATACCTCTTGCCTACAAAGGATTAGCGTCTTTAGAGACATTCCTGAATGCTCGTAAATCCACTCCAACATCCATACCCGTTAATAGTGCTACTACTGCACCGGTGTCACCAACTAACTTGCAAAATCCATCGAGTGATGACAACCAACAACATAGAAAGAAGCGTACTAAAATCGATTTGGAAGATGTCGTTTGTGTAATCTGCAGAATTACTTACTCGCCAGAGTGGAGGCTGGATCGCTTTGGTAATCGTGTTTGCAACCGCTGTGGCTTACGAGATAGGAACGAAATAAAGGCAGAGGAAGAGAGTAAGAAAAAACATAGTTTGGAAAATATAATAAACGGCGGCGGCGGCGGTGATCAACCATCTTCCTCTTCTTCCTCTTCTTCTTCTCCAAGCTTCGCTACCGAGCCGTTGTGGGTGTCTACTACTACTAATACTACAACTACTTCTCCAAATATGAATCAACAAACATCTTGGCAAATAGTCACCGGTAGTACAACACCTCCTTTCTTTAACGCTGCTACAACACCATCATGGTCGTCCTCTCCTTCATTACTTGCCTACTATCAACCTACAACTCCAATAGACAGTCGTACTGAACTATATAATACAATTGTTAATTATATGAATGGTAGTAATAACAATTATTCTAACAACAACAATAATAATAACTACAATAATAATAACTTCTATAATAACAACTACATTAACTATAATAACAATAACAAAAACATTCAACAACAACAACAACAAGTTTATATCAATCAACAAAACTTATCATCACATACAAACAACAACAACAAACACAGCTTAAATACAATTTTAAACAACAACAACAACAATAACAACAACAACAATAACAACAACAACAATAACAACAACAATAACAACAACAACTACAATGATCAATATTACAAAAATGATTATAACTTTTATTTTTCAAATATATTTTATAATGAACAACACAGTCAAAGAGTACCAAACCTCTATTAACTACCAACATCATCATCATCATATTATATTATAACAACATAACCATTTTTTTATGATTATTTTCCAAATACAAATAAAACTTTTGTACATACATTTACAATGTTAATTGATAGATATCTTCACCATCTTCATGATTCAAATAAGTAAATCCCAACTTTTTAACTAAATTAATTGATCCACTATTGTTTTGATCTATTCCTGCTTTAATTATTATTAATTTATTTGTTGTTTTATTACTATCATCATGATTATTTTGCTGTTGTTGTTGTTTAAGATAATTAATAACACCATCTACTACTTCAAAAGCATAACCTCTTCTAGAGTGGTCAGGATGAATAGTATAACCGATCCAATAGCAATATTGATTAGGACCTTCTTGATCTTGTTTCAAGTAGATATCACCAATCAAACGTTGTGAATCTCTATCTATTATTGCAAACTGTCTTCCTTTTTTGATACCACAACTATCATCATCAACATCATGCTCTACAGTGATATATTTTGTCACCAACTCTTTTGTGTACTCCTCTTTTGTCAAACCCTTGAATCCTTGAAATTTCATCCATTCTAGATTGTTTCGATAACTCATAAAGTCATCTATATCCAGAATAACAAAAGGTCTTATCAAACAACGGTTCGTATTTATTAAGATCATCATTATTTATAAACAACTATTATTATTATTATTATTATATTTAGTCTTATAAAAAAATATCTTAAAAAAATCAAAAATTTAAAAAAAAAATAAAATAAAAAAAAATTTTACAAAAATACTCCAGCAAATATGACCAAACTTTCAAAGTAATGCTAAAAAAGGAAAAACAATGTGTTTACAAAAAAAAAAAAAAAGAAAAAGAAAAAAAGAAATATAGTTACTAACTTAAGATTTAGTTTATTTTTGAATATCACTTATCAAATATTTAAATTTTAGTTTCTTTTCAACATTGGTTCATATTTGTAAACACTTCATTATTTTAAATTGATTTAAAACTTTTTTTCGTTTGTAAATTCCTATTAAAAATAGTTTTAAACTTTTTAAAAAGAGAATAATTTGGTAGATAATAGGCCTATGCTTTAAAGAAGGAATAGTCGGACCTTCTTTAAACAAATGCTTAAGGACATGATCCAGAACTTTATTTATATTATTTAAATGTTTAAACATTTTTAAATCGATCTAGAAGAAAAAATTTTCAAACAAATTTTAGTTTGTCTTCTGTTTGTAATTTTGTCATGGGGTCGATTTGTTTTGTTTTTTGTAATTTTTTGATTTTTTATGTTTTTTTTTAGGTCTTTTGACCTTTGACTCATCATTTATTTAGTTAATGAGGAAAATTGATTCCAAAAATTGAATGAAAAGCTATTTTTGAAAATTTTGATCAATTTTGATTAAATGATTTAATTGATTTTAATGAAAATTCAATCAAAAACCAATTCAAAATTTTTGGATTTTTTTGTTATTTTTTAAAAAAATCGGGTTGATTTGTAAACGACCGATTAAAAAAACCACCATCTTGCACGTTATGTTGTTTTGTCTACCCAAACCAATTTCGATCTATTTTTTAGCCATCATTGTGGTTCTTGTTGGTAACTACCTCAAACAAAAAAAAAAAAAAAACAAACACCTGAACATCGTGAAAAAAAAAAAAATATCTTTTTTGTACTGGAGGGAAGCAAGCATGCTTTTGAAAAAATAAAAGTAAATAAAAATAAATCTCTTGAAAATTCATTTTCAGCAGATACTAATTTGGTTGAAACTGTTGTGTGTGTTTAATTTAATGGCAAGAAAAGACTCCTATCTATCCATTGCTTGATAATTCATAACAAACAAAGTGTGGAAGCAGAGTTCTGAACATACTGATTCAAAAATAGAAAAACAATTTAATACAGTAGTAACTCTGTTTTACAAAAGAACAAAGAAAAACAAGCTAGCTAGAAAAGGAAAGGAAAGGAAAGGAAAGAAAAGAAGAATATATATAAAAAGTTGTGTATTAAAAGAGTTTTTTAATCAAGTAAATAGTAATAGATGATAGTAAATAGATGACAGTAAATAGATGATAAATAATATATATAAATAGATTTTTTGTTTTTATATATATTTATCTATATAAATTTTTAATATAAAATAATATATTATTTTATTTATTTATTTTATTTATTTAGAAAAATGATGGTATGATTTATAAAAAAGTTAATTAGAAAGAAATAAGATTGATGATTTAGTTTTAAATAATTTTTTTTTATTAATTTTTTGTTTTATTTATTTTTATAAATACTTTTTAAATAAAGGGGAAAAGACAATTTGAACAATCTCATCAAGAAAATGAACAAGAAATAACAAATACAACTTTAACAACTTCTTCTTCTTTGACTTCTTCAACCAGCACCACCAGCACCACCAGCACCACAACAACTACAACGACAACAACTTCATCAAGCTCAACAACACCATCCACTACACCTACACCCTCCTCACCGCCATTAGTAAATACACACAATACAAATAATATAAATACTAGTTCAAGTTTGAGTAGTACTAATACAACTCCTCCTCCACAACCTGCACCAGCAAAGAAAAAAGGTAGACCACCAGGGATAAAGGTATACAAATATTTACTATAAACAACAAGAGATCTCAGAAATAGGATATATTTTAGTTTATTATTATAGTTATACTAATATCTATTTATTTAATATTTATAGCCAGAGAAATGTGAATCTTGTGGTATAACAAACACAACAGAATGGCGGAAAGGTGAAAAAGGAATATCATTATGTAATGCATGTGGCTTAAAGTATATAAAGCAAAAAAAGAAAGAGAGACTCTCGAAAGCAAATCACAGTTTAGATAGATTATTAAATCCAACAGAACATTTACCAATACTACCAATACTACCACTTAATAATAATAATATAAATAATAATAATAATAATAATAACAACAATAATAATAATAATAATAATACCTATAACAATAACTTTAATAATAATAATAATAATAATAATAATAATAATAATAATAATAATAATAATAATAATAATAACAACTACAATAACTATAGTATATATTATGATTATGATGACTATGATGATAGTGACGATAATTATGATAGCGCAGAAGATGACAGCACGAAAAAACGAAGGTTATAACAATTGATATGGAAAGGTTATAATTTTTTTTTTTCTATTTAAGAAAAAAAAAGTCCATCTTCATTATTTATTTATATAATATAATAAATATATTATTATCCTTTTTTTTTTTTTTATTAATAGTAATTAATTTTTTTTTAATATTGCTAATATTTTTTGAAAAAAAAAGAAAAAGATAGATCGCTAAAATGGGTAAATCTGATGTCTCATTTTTTTTTGCAAAAGTTTGATCAAACTTTCAGAAAAAAAAAAATGAAAATAATTTTTTTTAAAGATATTTTTTTTATAAATCGTTTGTTTTCATTTTCTATCATTTTTTAACAGTAGTTCAGTGCAATCACCGATAGTTGAAAAATGTATAATATTGGTAGTAGATTACTATCAATAAGATCATCATTAGTATCGAGATCATCAATTACCACTCTTAATACATTTAAATCTAGATTATCATCAACCACTAATAATTATAATAATAATTTTACAAGATGTTTTACAAGTGTTAGTGGTAACTTTTCACCATCTAGTTTTTCATTGTCAAACAACAACAACAACAACAACAATAATAATAGTAATAATAATAATGAAGTAGAAGATGATGAATCAGTTGAAACTTATGAAGAATTATATACTGAATCTAGAGATGAAATGATCAAGAACTATGAGAAAATCACTGGTAGAACTGTATATGCTGCTGAAGAGAGACAACTAACACATACAGTTGCTGATTTCAGAAAACAATTTGAATCGATTGCTACTGGATCAAAGCAAACCGACATTAATGTTACTGTTGCAGGACGTATCAAATCTGTAAGAATATCAAGTTCAAAGTTGGCATTCATCGATATCATATCCGATGGTCATTCACTTCAAATCATGGCAGATCTCAAACAATACGAAGATCCAACTAAATACTCAACAACCATAACAACCATTAGAAAGGGTGATATAATTGGTAAGTGTAGTGTAGTATTTAATCGTTTTACTTGTTAATAGTATACTAATATTATTAAATCAAATATAGAGATAAATGGTATTCCAGCAAAGACAAAAGTTGGAGAATTAAGTATTGTTCCAAGAGAAATAGTATTGTTAACACCATGTTTACGTCCTATTCCATTGAGATTGATGAATAAGGAAGTTCGTTATAGAAAGAGACATCTAGATTTCTTGGTTAATGGATCGCAGATTCGTAATGCATTTATTATTCGTTCGAGAATGATATCATTCTTGAGAAACTACTTGGTGGAGCGTGGATTCCTCGAGGTAGATACACCGATTCTCTCTACGAATGTCGGTGGTGCCAATGCCAAACCATTCCAAACCTACTCCAACTCGCTCGATCTCGACATGTTCTTGCGTATCTCACCGGAACTCTATTTGAAGCAACTGGTCATCTCTGGATTCGACAAGGTATTCGAAATCGGCAAACAATTTAGAAATGAAGGTATCGATTTGACACACAACCCTGAGTTTACAACTTGTGAACTCTATCAAGCATATGGTGATTATAATACAATGATTAGATTAACCGAGGATTTATTATCAAGTAAGTAAATTATAATAATAGCTATTAAATTGTTTATTAATTAATTATTATCTTATTTATTAGAAATGGTATATGATGCAGTTGGAAGTTATAAAATACCATTACCATCAAACAATGATATAACAATCGATTTCACACCACCATTTAACAAAATACATTTTATTCCAAAGATTGAAGAGTTTATTGGAAAGAAATTACCTTCTGATCTTGTTTCTTATGGTAACTATAGTTTAATAATAATAGTTTAATTTTATTATTTTTAAATTAATAATGATAAATATTCTATTTAGATTGTATACCAGAATTGATTAAAATTTGTAAAGAAAATGGAGTAAACTACTCAGCACCATTCACACCAACAAGATTATTAGATAGTTTAGCTTCACATTTCTTGGAACCACTTTGCATACAACCAACATTTATCATTGATCATCCACGTGCAATGAGTCCACTTGCTAAACTTCATAGAGATAATGTAAATATATTATAATACTATTATAAATTAAATTATTTGACTAAATAGTTTTTTTTTTATTATATAATTTTAAATTAATTAGCCACAATTTACAGAGAGATTCGAATTGTTTGTTGGTGGTAAAGAATTGGTTAATGCATATAGTGAGTTGAATGATCCAGTCGATCAGAGAAGTAGATTCATGGCACAATCGAATGATCGTCAAACAGGTGATGACGAAGCACAGATTCTCGATGAAGGATATTGCAATGCTATGGAGTATGGACTTCCTCCTACCGGTGGATGGGGATTGGGTATTGATAGATTGGTCATGCTCGTTTCAAATAATGTATCCATTAAAGACGTGATCATGTTCCCGACAATGAAACCACAGTTTGAAAAATCGGTCAAAATTGAAAAATAAACAGTAGTAGTTTGTTGGAGAGAATTAATTTTGATTCTTACCACTCACAACAATATAGTTAATAGATGTCGTAATACAAAGAATAAAGAAGAAATTAGAATCACCTCGAATTGTTTGTTAATGATAGTTGATTGAATTATCTAAATCAATCACCTCTTATAATTCAATCAACTATCATTAACAATTGAGAGAATAAACAAAGCAAGCTTATGATAAGGAACCATATATTAAATATAGCACTTCAAGTAATAACTTAATGTAACCTCTTCCAATTTGAAACACCTGCTGTTTATTACTAGTCTGCATTTTGATATATGTATAATTGTGTTTTTGTCTTTTTTTATTCTTCATTTGTGAAAGCAAGCTGCTTTTTACACATAAAACAAAATATTTGATGCATATAGAATGTTTGATGGATGTTGCAGTAAAAAAAAAGTGCTTATCAATTATGTTTATTTTTTTAGAGCTGAAGTCATTTCAAAAAAAAAAACTTTTTTTAAAATAAATCAATTATCTAAAGATAGTTTAGAGATGTGACATTGGAAATGGAATACTATTTAAAGATTATAGATTAAAATTTTTTTATTGAATATTAATTTTAATTATGTTTTAAAGATTTTATTCTTTTATTGCAAGAATAATAACCAGTTTTTTGGAAAATTTATTTAAAACACTCTCGGCTGTGAACGTAGGAAGATTTATTGGAATCAATGGCTGTTTTACGAATATGTGAAGACAATCGTAGGTTAATTTATTTTATTTTTTTTTGAAAAAAATGAATATAGATATTGAAGAAGAAATAGATAGTATCCAACTTCGAGTACTCTTTTCAATAACGATCTGTTAATAGTTCACCAGAGAAGAGCTATATTGAACATATTTGAGAAATATAGATATTCCATAGCGCCATTGGTTCCAATAAATCTTCCTACGTTCACAGCCGTGAATGCACAAAGTGGAATTTAGGAGGAATTTGCTTTTCTCTATAGATCGAGTATGTGAATATTAAAATAAATTTTTAACTTTTTTTTACTATTCTAATACTCTACTTTATAGGACCTCAACTCAACTTAGATCAGAATGCTATAATTTTAGAATACCGTTTATCAGAGTATCTCTCTCGGCAATCTATAGTTCATAATTCAGTCCCCATAAATCCTATACAATAAATATTATAATTTTACACAATTAAATATAAATTTAAAATTAGAATTATTTTTCCTTTTATTTAATTTAATATAAGTTGGTCGAATGTTCTAACAATAGAAGAAAAAATACATTTTGTCTTATAATTTTATAAATTTAATTATCTTTTAAGTTAAGATTTTGAATAAATTCATAAGTTTATTTATATTGGATGATCATCGGAATCACTACAAATATAATTAATAATATTCATTGACAATCAATAATAGTTTTATTATAAATGATATTAAACTTAAATAGTCATAGTTTACATTTATTTTTTTATATTCTCATTTTCATATTTGATTGCCGTTAAATCTGATCAATCAAATTTTCAGCAGGTGGGATTAGACCAACGATTTTACTCTTTAGAGCTTTGACAAACTTAATAATAAATGGCAACTCTTCTTCTTGTCTTGCAATACGATCGATACAAGTGAACACCATTACCCAAGGTTGAAAGATCTTTGTTTAATAGATATTGTGATGTGATCGATTTCATATTCAATGTAGGTTGAACGTTTGACTTTGTATTATTGCTACGATTGCTACCCGAACCAATGTTTTTACCTACATCAAGATTGCTTCCAACTCCATTATTGTTACCACTAATGTTACCAGTACCAATTTTATTACGATTACTACCAGATTCATTGTCACCACTCATACCAACACTACCTCCACACTTTTTGTTCAAACTATTTCCAATGTTTTTACTATCATTTTCAACTTTGATTTTATTGATTTCTTGTTGATTTTCATATTATCTTGAACGACAACTTTTTTCTGGAACCAATATATATTTGATTGATCTATCATAAACATACTGACCAGTGGTGGTACCTAAGAAATTGACCATGGTAGGTAGATTTCTCTATCTGATGACTGCTACTTCGAATAATGATTCTTATTTTAACAAGAGCATTTAATTTGAGATCTATAATAATTTTTTTGAAATTTTTAGATGTATTTTATTTATAATTATTTACAAATCTTTATCTGCATTACTTTCAAGTTTGAAAATAGATCCATTTTAAATCTATTAAAGAAATTATAACTAAAGGGATGAAGGAATAATTTCTTACTCTGTCTCTTAATAGATGCTTAAGATTTTCATAATCATATCTGAATGAAACATTTTTTAATGGGATAAACTCAAACAAATCAATTATTGAAGGGGATAGGTGGTTTATTATTTTTTTAAAATTTTACCTAATCAAACTTTACTCAGGGTGTGTTATATTTTAATCTCTAATCACAATTGATTATTATCTTCAAATAAATTAATTTACAACAATTTTTTATTAACAAACTTTGTAGAACCTTAACATTTATTTGTTCTTTTTTGAATAAAGCAACGACATCGCTTAGTTCAGAAGGAGAATTGATGAGATCCAAATTTTACTTTATTTATTCAGAGTTATTTTTAATCGATTATTTCGAGAACGACTGTTTTACTGGTTTCTTTATTAATAACAATAAAGATATTAGCTACTACCTGCTGAGCTAAGATGGCCTTCAAAGTGAAGTCGTTCTTTTGAATATTTGCTACTACCATCAAGATCTGCACTAGAGGCAACTCCATACGACTCTACAACCTATTGACGAGTTTGATATTAAATTTTTGGCTATTATAGAGATGTATTTTTTAAAGTATTCTCTTATCTTGAAGAATTCTAATGGATTTTATGTTATTCGTTTATTGGATAGTGAGGTGGTATGGCGGTGGGAAGTTCCAGGATTGGTTTACCATATGGAGACATGTAATTTTTGGATATGATTCATATACATAAGCCGTCTTAGCTCAGCTGGTAGTAGCGTAAGACTGAAGATCTTAAGGTCGTTGGTTCGATCCCGACAGATGGCATTATCATTTGTATTGAAATTTGAATGTACCGCCTGCGTTCCTGATGATGAACTCCGACTTTGTTGACTCATAATCAGTCAACAAATTGCAGGTATTGATATTAACCTGCTAGTTCGTGTTTATATTATATATAAGAATGATACCAGTAAATGTTAACAGAAAGATAAAAGATTTGTGGAATACTTGATTTGGATTACTGAACGGCACAAGAAGTTATTGGTTTAAAATACAATTCTAATTTTCAACAGTTTCAAGACTAAAGAAAAACTAATCAAAAACTAACTCAGCACTGAACACAAATACTATATGTATAAAAAGAGTATATATTTAAAAGATTACAATTATATTTAAAATAAAATTTAAAATTTGTTTAATCATTAAAAAAAAAAAGGATATCAATACATTTTTAAAATGAAAAATCAATAACATTATTAGAAGAATAATAAAGGATTAAGGAATTACTTTCAGAAATTAATACAAAAACAAACCTTTTAGGCTCTTCTTCATATTCAAAATGTAAAGGTTTTTAACTGATTTTACAAAAACTAAGATATTGTTTTTTTAGAAAAGTAATTTAACAGATGAAACGAAAATAAAACAAGGAGAGTATAGTATAAAGAAAGGAGTTCCCGATTATAGAAGAACTAACATTCTATGATTAAGTTGAAAGTGGTAGATTCTAATTCAATCTTTTCTCGATTTAATTTAATATGGAGCTGGAGACTTAGACTAACTTTCTTATGCACTAGATTCCCAGATTTTTTGGAAATTTTAGAGTATGATATAGATCGACGAATAAATAATATTGTTTAACTAATTTTATTATTTTAGCTATTCGACAACTGTACAAGATATCTCACTTGTCATCAATATACTAAAACACATAATATTTTTTACTTAAAATGCATTCTCAACTAAATTTGATATATAAACAAACCAGTTTTACATTTAACTTTTTAAAAAAAAATAAAAAAAAATTATTTCTACGTCATTGTACATCCTTATTACAGTTGTAAGGAATCTAATTGTGATAGTATTTGACTCAACACACTCAAATCAATAACAATAGACAAATTTATAATTGTTTAACAAAAAAAAAAAAAAAAAACATTTCAACCATTAGTACTCAAAAAAGTACCAGATTGAAGATGAAACAACTTTATCTACTCAACATAGTCACTACACATACTTAAATACAACGAAGAAACTTTCCTTTAGTTTATTTTCATTCATTTAGTTTCAAATATAACTTGAGGTAATATAAACCACTAATAAATATACAGCAAAAATCTCAGAAACAGGACAGATGTATCAAATCATCAGACACATATTCATTTATTTGTTTTAGAAAGTAATAAATTTTTTGTAGTTTTGATCTTTGAAAATGATTAGTATTTATAAAAAATTGAGACATAATCTCTATCCTTTTGAGCAACAGTTGTATTTGCATTTCAAAAAATTGTTTTCTTGTGATTCTCTGTTAGTAGAACATGAATTGCATCATCCAATATACCACAGTTAACATTGAAAGTAAGGAGACACTACAAATCGATTTGCAACCTCTTTAATCAACCAGGCTTGCATTCTGATCGATTAATTCATCCAGCACATTGATATGACTTTGATTTGATATAGTATTGTTAATATTTCTTCTCTTTTTATTTGGACGACTCGCTGAATACCACTACCATCAATATCTCACTTTTTCTTATTCTTCCTGGCTGCTTCCAAAGCAAATTTAATTGACTTGTCAATACGGTATGAATTCATAAGGACTCTCATTTATTGTCTGAATCTTCTTGCTTTCACTAGAGATTCTAGTGGGAATAGATAGGTGAAATCGTTAATTACAAAGAGAAACCTAGGACAGGCAAGAATCAATGTACGCTTGAATTTTCTCCAATCGGCTATCGAATATACCATTGAGATTGGCAGTGTAGTTTACAACATATCAGTATGTTGGTGTGACTGTCAATCATTATCGGCGTTTGATCAAGTTGAGTACAGTGTTCTCTAATCTCTGTAATGGTTCTGGATAGTGCACCAGAGAAATCAGATTTGATGGCAATCAAATATTCAGAAGGTGGGAATAGACCAACGACTTTACACTCTAGAACTTTGACAAACTTGATAATAATTGGCAGCTCATCCTCGTGCCTTGCAAGACGATCAATACCAGTGAACACCATTACCAAAGGTTGAAAGATCTTTGTTTGATAGATATTGTGATATGATCGATTTCATATTCAATGTAGGTTGAACGTTTGACTTTGTATTATTGCTACGATTGCTACCCGAACCAATCTTTTTACCTACATCAAGATTGCTTCCAACTCCATTATTGTTACCACTAATGTTACCAGTACCACTGATACCAACATTTAATCATTGTTTTTAGGTCTTGTAGTGATCATCACTCACACTCATACACACTTTTATATATATCATTATAAGATTATTTTAATTTTATTATACAACATTTTAATCATTGTTTATTTCTAGATCTATAGGAGTTTTCTTATGATTATATATTGATTGTAGTGATCACCAATCCGAATTGTTTATTTGAATCCCTTGAATCCCTTCTTGAACTTCTTGAATCCCTTCTTGAATCCCTTGTATCCATGCTTCTTGTGCTTGTATTTGTACTTCTTGTGGTGACCGTGATGTCCGTAGGCACCGGTGTAACCAACTGGGTAAGCACCTGGAACTGGTCCACGTGGAGCGTATGCACCTGGTGGATATGCACCTGGTGGTGCTACATATCCGGCTTGTGGATAGTGTTGTGGTGGGTAACCACCTGGTGGATAGGCGGCACCTGGTGGGTAAGCACCTGGGGGTGGATAACCTTGTTGTGGTGGATAAGCTCCTGGTGGATAAGCTCCTGGTGGTGGATAACCTCCTGGGGGTGGATAACCGCTCATTGTATAATTAGATCTAAAAGTTTAAAATAGATAGAGATTAATTAATATATATTATTATAAATTTATTTATTAAAAATAATAAAAAAATGATTAATTTATATACATATAATATATATATACTTATTAATTAATATATTTACTTACTTTATATAATTTGAGAAAAAAAAATAGATTGAATTTTAGAATGAAAAACTTGTTCTATTTGAAGGTAAAAAAAAATTAATATTGACTCCTTAATAATAACGATACTCCTACACAAGGTTGTGTTACATCATCAACAATAATAAAAAATAAACAAAAAAAAAAATGAATGATATTATTATATTATCAAACAAGTTTTTATTTTTCAAAGATTAGCAGGTTGTCATGGGTTTTTTTGATGTAAGTTGTTCCTTTTTTCTTCACACAACACCAATTTAAATGAACCAATAAAAAAAACTGTAAACATTTACAAAAATATCTTTTTTTTAATTAATTTTTTTTTCAAAAAAATCATGTCGAATGCTCATGACTTGTGGGTCTTTTTTAAAAAAAAATATTAAAAATATCAATTTTTTTGCTTTAATTACCAAGTTATTCTTTGATCGATTTGAATGGTCAAATCAATACACAATAAAATAACAACAACATAAAAAAAAAAAAAAAAAAAAAAAAACTATCTTCAAACAACTTCAAAATTATCGAATCACCACTATCTTTAAATCGTCTAAACAAAAAGATTGTTGACCTTTTAAATATTGGTTTTTTTTTTTTTTTTGTCATCATCCTTACGACTCTTTTCTTTATTTTCTTTGAACCAATAAGTTCATTGTCATCATAATAATATATTAGGTATTAGGGATTACACAACAATTTAATTTTTAATTTTTATTTAAATTGAATTTCATTTTCAGATATCTATACCTTTTTTTTTTAATATTTTTATTTATCTTTTTTTTTTTTTTTTTTTATCATTTCATTCATTGTTTTTTTAAATATACTTACTTATTTATAATTATTTATTTACACACAAACACACACATGAAAAAGAAATTAAGTTTATTAAATAATAGAAATTTCTTTGAGAATAAAGAATGTAAATTTAGAAATGATGGTCTTGGATATCTATCAGTGTTGGAAGATACATTCTTGTTGGAAGCAATCTTTGATGAGCTGACAGTACCAGAGTTGTTGTCGTTACAACGAGTCAGTCCTGCTTTCTATGTGATGTTGAATGATGATCGACTTTGGATGGATGCATTCTTTAGAGAGACAACCAATAACACTGCACAGCGCGGCAACATTGTCTATTACATAAGTTGGAAGCTGTCGGCAGTGAAATACCTCTATTCGAATGGTCGTGACATGTCTGCATTCCCAATGGCACAACTCAACTTCCCGTTGTTCCAATCGATGGTGATCTACACCCGATGGCTTCGTAGACACATGCAAATCAAGGACTTCAAAGTGGAGGATTCCGGCTTGGTTGACAAGTGCGATGCATCGCTCTTGACCTATGAACAGTTTGTAGAGCGATACGAACGTCCATCCATCCCAATGGTGTTCACCAACGGTCAGCTAGACTGGCCAGCCAACACTGAATGGACAAAACAACGACTGATCGAACGATTCGGAGATGTTTGTTTCAAGATTAGTCATGGCGATCACAAGAATATCCCGATGCGATTCGCCGACTATGTTCAGTACATGGCAACACAAAACGATGAGGAACCACTCTATGTATTTGACCAATCGTTTGGCGAGAAAGCACCGGCAATGCTCAACGAATATAAAGTACCGAGCAAGTTCTTCCCAGAGGATCTCTTCCAGTTTCAAAACGATAAGCGTCCACACTACCGTTGGATCGTAATAGGACCACCTCGTTCTGGTGCACCTTGGCATATCGACCCAGCAGGAACGAGCGCATGGAACAGTCTTGTCTCTGGATGCAAACGTTGGCTCATGTACCCACCTTCCTCCACACCAATCGGAGTATCAATGGACGACGTCGATGAAAAGTTCTATGGTGGTCCTGCATCCCTACTTTGGCTGCTCGAAGTCTACCCATATCTTCCACCAGATCAAAGACCAATCGAAGTTATTCAATATCCAGGTGAAACTATATTTGTACCTGGTGGTTGGTGGCACATGGTTTTAAGTAAGTAATTAAAAAAAATTAACAGATTATCAAAATATTTATAATCATTTTCTTATTAGATCTTGAGGAATCAATTGCTGTTACTCAAAACTTTTGTGATTCACAAAATTTCCTTAAAGTTTGTGATGATTTAATGTAAGTGTAAAAATAATAATAATTGTAATCTTAAATTAATCCAATTTATTTATTCATTTAAATAACAGTGGTCATAAAAAGAATGGTAAAGAATATCATGATTTTAAAAAACTATTATTAGCGGATCGTCCAGAGTTTGAAAGTAAATTCAAAGAGTTTGAATTGACAAATTCACAATTTCAACACGATTTCTCTGATCTTGTTTATTGGGGTCCATTGGTACAAGAGGTCTTCTCGAGACACTTTCCAAATCAATCGTTCACTGCCGATGATTTCCAGGTCGCCTCTAGTGAGTCTGGTCAGAGTCCTGTATTTTTTGTAAATAGAAACTATGTTGTAAAGTTTTTCTGTACAAAGTATGGTGGAGAAGATAGTTTCCTTCGTGAACGTCATCTCTACTCGCTCATCAAAGACAATCAATATCTGGCATCAATCACACCATCGCTACTTGGAAGCGGTTATTTACTAGATGGAAACTTCAAGCCAAAGAAAACAGAGGTCGATGATTCCGAATCGTCAATGCTTTGGAAATGGCCATATATCATTACCAACTTTTTCGATGGTACAAGTCTACAGGATGTTCAAGATGTACCAGATGAATTACCATTCCCATATCCACCTACCGAGGAAGAAGAAGAGGAGGATGATGAAGATGAAGAAGATGGAGAGATACCACCAACTATAGATGATAAAATATTAATACCAATGCTTGCCAAGTTAATGATGAATATTCATAATCTACCATTAAACATGGAAAATAATAATCCATATTTCAATCAAGACAACAGCAGCAGCGCAGATCTTTGGAGTGTTTGGAGATTACATATCAAGAACAAGTTACTTGCCAATACCAAAGAGAATCTATGGAATTGGGGTGGATTACCTACTCAATTACTCAAGATGGTCGATGCTTACTTACCGGTCGATCTAGATTCATATATCGACAAGACACTTCCTCCTTGTTATATTCATGGTGATCTCACTGATGAAAATATTCTAGGTGACATTATCATTCAGCCCAAGAAAAAGAAGCTCAACCTTAAACAACTTAAAATTCACCCAACACCCAACAACAAAAAGTTGAGCATCCATTCAAAGAAACAACCTACAAAAGCCAAACAAGCTGCAACCGCCTCACTACCCGAGGAGGAAGAACAAGTGGAGGAAGAGGAGATTTGGCAAGCAAACAAGTTAATCGATTTCGGTGATTCAAACTTTGGTGATAGATACTACGAATTGGTTTCACTACACCTCTCCATTTTCGCTGGTGATAAGAACAAGTTGCGCAGCTTTTTGAAATGCTACGAAGTGCCCTCTACTACTAGCCAACCAACAACAACAACAACTAAAAAGACTTGGTTGGATGTCTACAATGAAAACCCATCACAATTCATCAAACGTTGTATGTGCTACACATTGATTCATCACTGCAATGCACTTACAACAATTGTTCGTCATGTTCCCGATTGCCTAAACGCCAATACCATGGAAGAACTAGCCAGATTAATCTATGATATTGATTATATAATCGGAGAATAGATTTTTTTTAAAAAAAAAAAAAAAGACAAACAACCAAACAACCACAACAATCCGTTTGTTGTTTATTATATTAAACAGCCATAATAATAAAAATGGTAGTTTTATTTTGTTTTTTTTTTACAAAACTTTAAATTGGTGCCAAGCCTTAATATGATTTATTCTCTTGAAAAACAGCCACAACCACTATCATTGAAAAAAATTTACCATATAAAATTGCAATTTTATTTTTAATTTCAAAAATAAGAGAGTTTCAACTATCTGAAAAGGAAAATCATAAAAAATCTTTAAATTGATTTATAATTTTTCAATGGTTCATAAATCACAAAGGTTGATAATACAGATCATCGAGTTTAACCAATGACATGCATCCATATGAGGAGAGTGGTCCTTCTTTTCGAATCTGGCGAGAGGTCACCCCCTCCAAATTCTGAAAAAAAAAAATCATTTCTAAAAAAAACCACACCCCTCATTCACAAAATCATTATTTTTTGATCAATTTAACTATCCAAGAGTTTTTAGAGGGGAAAAACACATCATTTTGGTGATTTTTATTACAAATTGTGGGGTACCTTAGTGGTTTAGTAAATGTTTGGGCTGTTTAAACTAACAAAAGAGACAAATCTCCAATCAAATATCTTTTAAAATGTATGTCCACATAGAGGATTGAATAGTAGATGCGAATGATATCACAAAAAGACAAAATATGCGTTGTTGTTCACAAAAAAAAACAAAAAATAATAAAATAATCTATTCCAAACTGTAGAGAGCTGTTTTGATTGCACCATCAATAATCAACAAACACTTTTTACTTTATTAATTATTTCTATTTGTAGATAATTTCAATTCAATTAAAAGAATAAGGTAGATAGATAAATAAAAAAAATATCTTAGATTTATTTCTTTTTCATCTAATATTGTTATTTAATTATTTTTTTAACCCAGTAATTACACAGTAAATCATAACAATACAATTTCATCTTAATCAATAATAATAATAATAATATTTAGATATAATAAAATGTATAATAGTAATAATTATAAAATAATTTTCATGCTTCTGACGATTTTAGTGGTAGATTTTTCATATGGAGCTGCCAGTCTGTCGCCGATTTTCAAGATTGGTTGCAGTAAATTAACAATTACCATAGATATAAATCAACCGGGTTTAAATAATTTACCATATACTATAGTTTTGAAATCGGATGATGGAGCGAATATTTCAAAGCAGGTCACTTCTGATGAGACAGTGTTTGAGTTGGCCGATGGTGTTTATACCGTTTCGATTATGAATAGCAGAAGAGAAACGATCTGGTCGAGTGACACTGAAGTCGATGTCAAAGAATGTTCAGATTCACAGAGTGCACCAACCAAAAAGCAAATCATTATGATCGTTTGTCTAGTGGGTGGAATGGTCACTGTCAGTCTGATTGGTCTCGCTATTTTCAATTACATTAAACGTGACCGTACCAAATACCCATCGTCATCTAGATCCAGCATGGCAAACAATTCAGCCGTAATGACAACTCAACGTACACCACCACAAGACAGTTATTTTTAAAACAACTAACTAGCTAAAGCTTAATAACAAACAACATTACATTATCAATCAAACAACAATAACAACAATAACATCAATAAAACCACACCTATATATAATCATAAATTTATATATAGATAATATATGAATTTTATATTAAACAACCAAATTTAAATCAAATTCGAATCAAATATATTATATTTATCTTTTTTTTTTTTATTTACAAATAAAACTAAAAAAAAAAAAAACAAATGACCTAATCATTTGATCAACCACATTAATGTTCACATTTAATTCTGATCTGATATTCATTTTGTTTTTTTTTTTTTTTTAAACATTCTGATGAAAAAAATGATCAAAAATATAAGTAATTTAATAACTAAATCAAGATATATATCAAACTATAGATCATATAATTATAGTACAAACAATGTTAATAATGTAAATAGTAATAGTAATACAACAAAGAATACTTTCAGCTCAATGAAAGAAGAGGAAATAAAGTTCTTTAATGGTATGGCAAAAGATTGGTGGGATATAAATGGACCGATGAGACCACTACACAAAATGAATCCAGTTAGAGTTCAATATATGGTTGATCGTTTGAAACAGAGTGGTGTCATCAAAACTAGTGGTGGTGGTGGTAGTGGTAAATCGTTGGCAGGCTTGAAGATCATCGATGTCGGATGTGGTGCTGGTTTACTAACAGAGTCATTCAGTAGATTGGGTGCAGATGTAGTTGGTCTCGATGCTGCTGGCAATAACATATCGATGGCAATTGCACATGCCAAACAAGATAAAACACTCTCTGACAACATCGATCGCAACACACTCCAATACATTGAATCTACAGTCGAGCAACATGCAATCGATCACCACTCATCGTACGACATCGTAACAACCATGGAAGTAGTTGAACACGTTGAAAATGTACCTGAATTTATTAAACAATGTACATCTCTAATTAAAGTAAATATAAACAAGCAAGCATATATATATATATATAATTATGAATTAGAATCTAATATAAATTGTTAACAATAATTTAATAATAGCCAGGAGGATGCTTCTTTTTATCAACAATGAATAAGACTACATTGGCATATCTAACTACAATTGTTGGAGCAGAATACATATGTAAATTCGTACCTGTAGGTACACATCATTGGGATCAATACGTTAAACCAGAGGATCTACAATCCTATCTATCTGGCAACCAAGTGAATCTTAAAGATATCTCTGGTTTATTCATGAACCCACTTACAATGAATTGGTCACTTATCAACAATACCAATGTTAATTATATTTTATTTGCAATGAAATCAACAACATCAACAACAAACAACAGTTGAATGCAATTAAATAAAAAGTAAAACAAAAACAAACAACAAACAACAATTTACAAATTGTTTTAAAATATAATTTTCTTTGAAACTCATTCGCAGTTTGTTTGTTTTTCTTACCACCAAATCCAAAATAATAATAACAAATATTTCATTTATTATTTATCTACCCACTTTTTTTTTTTTTTTTTTTTTTCAAATTAGTAACCTATTTTGATATTTTAAATAACAATAGTATAGATCTTTAGTATTAGTAAATAAATGTATATAGATTTCTTATAATCGATTTTAATGATAAATGTTTCAGTCAAAGAAAGGATCTTTAAAGATCAATATTAATTGTAATACATCTTCACCTAATACTCCTGTCGATAATGCCATTGAGAGTTCAAATTTATTTAATCCTGTAACATCATCTGCTACAACAACAACAACAACAAGTACCACTTCTACTTCAACTTCAACTTCAACTCAACAATCGAATAATAATGTAAACAATGGTTCATCATCATCATCATCATCGCAATCAACACTAAGCAACAATAATAACAATGGTGTTACTAGTAGTGGTATAAGGAATAGTACAGGTAACCAATTAACAGAAAGAGAAAGGGAAAGAGAAAGAGAGATTAGAAATATATCAAACAGTTTCAATAATTTTGTTATTTCATCAAATGATCCCGATAAACCTTTTTCATTGTATGTAACTACCTACTTTAATTTAATTCAAATACAATTTTCCTAAACTAACATTATTTTTTTGGTAATTCTAAATAGAACAAATAGTGGAACATTTAAAGAAGGTGATTTAGCAATAAACAAAAAAGGTTTACTCATCAAAGGTGAATCACCAAGAAACAGTCCACTCAATTTTACTGATAGAAGAAGATATCCAAATAGATATAGTAATTTAGGTATTGGTACAAATAATAAATCTTTAGATAATAGTAACAACAACAATAATAAGTCAAATAATCAAAATATTAATAATAGTATTAGTACAAACAATAATAATAATAATAATGTAAAGAATAATAATGAATCTAATAACAATAATAACAATAGTAGTAGTAATAATAATAATAATAATAATAATAATAATAATAGTAATTTACCACAATATGAAATGTTATCTTTAGAACTATCGGATTTACAGGTTGTAAAGATTTTAGGAAAAGGAGAAGGTGGTGTTGTTAAATTGGCGTATCACAAGAAATCGAATAGTTATTTGGCGTTAAAGGTGGTCACACTCGATATACAAGAGAATGTAAGGAAACAGATTCTGTTGGAGTTAAAGACGCTGCACAAGACACACTGTCCCTACATCGTTTCATTCTACGATGCATTCTACAACGATGGATCCATACACATCGTGCTTGAATACATGGATGGTGGATCACTCACTGATCTACTGGCAAAGGTCAAGGTGATACCAGAGGCAATACTCTCAAAGCTGACGAAACAGGTGCTACAAGGTCTGTTCTATTTGCACCGACAGCTCCATCTGATACACCGTGATATCAAACCGTCGAATATCTTGATCAGTGCATCGAGCGGTGAAGCGAAGATCTCTGACTTTGGCGTGAGTAGTCAGCGTCACGATACATTGTCGCAGGCGGTGACATGGGTAGGCACCGTTGTCTATATGTCACCGGAGCGTATCAGTGGTCGCTCGTATTCCTACGATTCCGACATCTGGAGTCTGGGATTAACCATGCTGGAGTGTGCAATTGGTAGATTCCCATATCCACCCGATAATAACAACAGTAGCGGTGGTAGCGGTGACACAGATGGTGGTCCAAATATTGGAATTGGATTCTGGACATTGATGGACTATATCGTGAAAGAACCTGCACCAGTACCACCACCCGATAGATTTTCAAAAGAGTTTTGTTCGTTTATTTCTGATTGGTAAGATTTTTTATAAAAAAAACAATAACAATAACAATAATAATAACCCCACTCTAATTAATTAACCAATCATCTTTTTTTTTTAATATTTATCTATTCCAACAACCAATAGTTTACAAAAGGAACCAGAAGATAGACCAAGTGCATCTACTTTACTAGTAAGTATAACCACATGATCATTTATCAATCTATCAATTTTTTACTAATTTTCAATTCAATTCAATATTAGAATCATCCATTTATTAAAAAATATGAGAACGAAGATATTAATTTAGAAGAATGGATAACGAATCATTTGAAATCATCTTAAGCTAAAGTTAACTAAAGATAAATAATAATAAATATATATTTTATACACCTTTTTTGTAAAGAACCAAATAATTAAAAACTAAACCAAACTTTGCATTTGCACAACTTATTTATTATTATTATTTTCTATTTTCAATAAACAAAAACATAGAATAGAATAATGATTCTAAAAATTAAGAAATATTTAAAAATGGTGATATTCACATCTATTATTTACTAACTCTTCTTTATTAAATGAGAATGTATGTATGATCCTGGGATTTTGTTTTTGAAAACAATCAAAAAGTTTTTTTATTTTTATTTTTAAAAAATTTTCCATTGTTAGATATTTTTGCAAACAATAATAATAAATCACTACACTTTTAAAAATAAATATATAACAATAATATAATACTAAAAATCATAAATCTATCTATAGATTTATCTAACTACTCACTGTTTCACAAGTTTCTTAAATTTGTTTTAATTATCAAAGATTAGATTAGATTAAAAGTTATAGATAGATATTATTTAATCATTGTGTAATAACATTAATTTAGAAGTGAGGCTGTGGTAATGGATCATTTAAATCCATATCAAAGTAGACCTTTGGTGGTTTATATAAAGATATACCCATGGGATGATCGTCAAACAATCAACGTCGATTCACATACAACTATTGGTGAGATCACTGTCTTTTACAAACAAACTGGAAGATCTATGAAGATATCGGATATGGAGGAATATGCTTTATTTAAACCATTAGAATCATCATCATCGATACTATCTCATAACAACAACAACACAAATAGTAATAGTAATCATGGTCATTCTCATGGTCATTCTGAATCAAATAATGATCACTTGGTTGGTGACACTGATAATAATAATAAAAATAGTTTAGATAGTAATAATAATAGTAGTAATGAAAAGAGTAGTCATAGAGTTAAGCTAAAGAGTAGTAGTGTTATGTATAAAAAGAGAGTTAGATTGGCTAATGATCAATGCTTGATGAGTTATAACATTGGCAATGGAGAGTATCTCGACTTGCGACAAGTCGATCAGTTGGAAACTTCCGTACCAAGATGGTTCTACAAGACGATCGTACCTTCGAATCAGCTGGAAACACTACTACGTGAGAACGTTCCACATTCCAGAAGTAACTCGATCACTGAGATTGTCGATAGTATTAAAGCGAGTAGAACACTCACAATTGGTTCACCTTCGCGTGGTGGCAGCGGTAATAACCACAACAACGGACAGCCCGGCTCTGTCATTCCGATTGGTGGAATCGGTCACGTCGGAAGTGGCTGGCAATTCGCACTGCCATCACAACACAAGCGGGTCTACGATGTCGTTCACCGTATTGAAAGCCAATTTCCATCGGCTTTGCCAAACTGCCAGCTGATACACGCGCATGAGGATCGCTGGGAAGCCAAGATCAACAGCTCGGAGGACGCTCACATCAAGCGGTTGGCAATGGACGATTCCATCACCCAGGAAACCGTCAAACAAGAATACATTGAATTTGCACTGCGGTTTGAGAAGAGAACTGCACTGCTGCTCGGTGTTCAATCGAGTCTACTCGTATGGATAGAACCGATTCACAGTTATTTTACATTGTGTTTTAGTGAGAACAGTACTGTGCACGATGCAATATGTTTTATCGTTCAATATATATATCCAACACAACAGCAACAGCAGCAACAACAACAACAACAATCATCATCTACTGATCCAAATTCATTTGGTCTTTATCTACAGGAATCGAGTGATACACGTCCACTTCCGCTGCAACACAAACAACTACTGACAAACTGTAAACTCAACAATCAAAATCGTTTGGAAGATTCAATTTTCCTTTTCAAAGCGAAACAACAAAAGAAAAAGAGTGTAGATTCTCACTCGGTGGTTACCACTGTTAATCCTCTGACACTGTCACAGACCACTTTGATATTGGATGGCGCATCTGAAGATAGCGATGATGAGGACGAAGGATACAATCTTACAGTGCTGTTCCCATCTCATCAAACCTACCGACAATTCCACTTTAATCCACATAGAACTGTCAATGAAATCATTCAATCGATTGTATCGGCAACGACTCCACCACCATCTATCATGTCTACAAGCACATCATCACTCTCACCTGCGCTCTCTTCTGACTACAGTGGAAACACTTCCTCCTCTTCCTCCTCCTCCTCAGGTAGCAAAGCCAACAGTCCAACACTATCATCGAACAGGAACAGCATTTCAGCCAAACCAATGGTATCACCAACGAGTCCACTACTCGTTGAGCAATCAAGTATCACCAGTATCAATGCAAAGAGTAACACAATCTTTGAGAACCAGAGTGAATCCTCTGGATTCTGCTTGTACTACCAAAAGAGTGGATCCGGTGTCTGGATGGAAGGTCACCGTACACTCAAATCATACAACCTGCCAAACGAAGCCGTCGTCGAATTCAAACCGACACCGACCATCTGCAAGATGACATTGGTCGAAGGTTTCAGAAATACCATCAAACTCTATTGTAATCTACAGACATTCATCGTTGTCTACGGACAATACACCATGATCACCGACCTAAAACAACTACTCATTGACAACTGCACAAGTACAACTGTGACCACCAAGGATCTGGAATCATACGAACTATTCTTGGTAAAGGGAACAGACTCTATCGATTGTATTAATAATGTAGAATCATTCAATGTATTAAATATTGATAATCATATTGTAAGTTATAGATATATAAAACACAGATTGTTTAAAACTATTTACTTATCAATCATCTATTATTATTAAACGTTTAGGATATTTTGGAATTTAAACCATCTAATAACTCAACGGTTATGAAAGATTTAGAGCTGTTTGCAGGTGCCAGAATTCCAATTACTATTGCAGGTGAATCTATTGAGAATAGAACTACATGTGATCGTTATGTCCAAGGTCAAATGAAGAAAGGTACACTCTATCTAACGAATTACCGTGTGATTTTCGAAGCTTTGAACCGCTCTTCCTATGATGACTTTGGTACCAAAGACGATTGTGATATTCCGATTACCTCGATATCAAAGTTGAAGCATCTCAATAACAATCAGACAGAGATAACCTGTAAGGATTTCCGTGTATGTGTATTCTCACTGAACAATCCATCGATTTGGGAAAAGATAAAGAATCGATTGGAGAGCTACGAAGTCACCGATTTGTTTGCATTTGCAAATGCTGAACCCTACGACCCATCGTTGGACACCATCTACAACGTCGAAGATGAATTCCTTCGTCTTCAATTCCCGGTCGACAACTGGCGTATCACCTACGCCAACAGAGACTACAGTCTATGTCCGACCTACCCATCGTTGTTTGTCGTACCGGTGACCGTAACCGATGACGATTTGAAAAAGATTTCGCTGTTCCGTGAAAAGGGTCGTGTGCCAGCCATCTGTTGGATTCACAAGACACATAAATCCACGATTACACGTTGCAGTCAGCCAAGAGTCGGTATCTTCAAATCGAAATGCAATGAAGATGAAGAGTATTTGAATATCATAACTCGCTCCAACACCAATTCACCTGTACTCTACGTTATGGATTCACGTCCAATGGCAAATGCAAAGGCCAACACACTACTTGGAAAAGGTCACGAAGATACCAGTCTCTATCAGAACGTGGAACTCCAATTCCTTGGCATCGGTAATATCCATGTAATGAGAGATAGCTACAAGAAACTGTATAACCTGATTCAGTTACCAGAGACGTCGAATTGGTTGTCGATGCTCGATGGAACACAATGGTTGGAGCACATCTATCAGATCATCAACTCTGCCAACATCGTGGTGGAAATGGTTGACAAGAAAGGATCTTCGGTTTTGACACACTGTAGCGACGGTTGGGACAGAACCAGTCAGTTGGTAGCACTTTCACAACTGCTTTTGGATCCATACTACCGAACCTACCGTGGATTCCAAGTACTCATAGAGAAGGAATGGTTGAGTTTTGGTCATCAATTCACTCATCGTTGCGCACATGTTCACCATGAAAAGAATGACGAAGAGTTCTCACCTATATTTTTAATGTTTATCGATGCCGTTTGGCAACTAACCAACTTGTTCCCAACTACATTCCAGGTATTTATAACTCAAATTACTTTATTATTATTCTTCATACTAATAAGTCTGTTCATTTCTCTATTTAAAAATTTAGTTTAATGAAAAATTCTTAATTACAATTTTAGAATCTGTATATAACTGTAGATATGGTACCTTTTTATTCAATCATCAAAAAGAACGTGTTTTATACACAAAGAGAAATGGAGGTCTTGCTAGTTTGTGGATGTATCTCAATTCAAACGAAATCGAATTTACCAATTACTTCTTCATTGACGATCCAAAACCAATCTTTCACAACTTTTTCCTTTCAGACATTCAATTTTGGAACAACTATTACTTTAGATATAAAGAAAACTACAAGCAAAGAGTTGTTATAAATGAATCAATTGTGAAATTAGTTGGAAAGAATAGAAAGGAAGATAATTAATTAATAATAATAAAAAAAAATAGTAAAAGATTTACTTTTTACTTTTTATTTATAATCGAAAGAAGAATGATTGCTAAATTAATTTTAGGTTTTATAATTTTTATACATATTTTATTTATATATTGTGTGGAATAAAAAAGAACCAAATTTTCAATATTGTATTGGGTTTTTATGTGAAGTTGATTATTGCGATGTTGTTTGAAAAAAAGAGGTTGGGGAAAAACAAATGATTATGTACATATTTTTTTTTAACTCTTTTGTTGGAGGTTAATCATTTGTAACTCTTCTTCAGATTGTTTACCAGCGAGGATGGCTGGGTATTTCTTGAGATTCTCCTCATTGCTGAATGGTGGGAGAATATTCAAAGTGGTGTCGGAGGCGATGTGACCAAAGAGGGTGGATGAGATACGCCACAACGATCTACCTTCTTCCTTTGCCTTTTCGACTGCAGCTTGGGTCTCCTTGGTGACGACGACCTCGTGGAAACCAGCCATGATATCACCACCGGTGATCCATTCGAGTTGCTTACCGGCTTGCAACAACAAACATCCGGGTGGAACCTTGACCAAGACTCTGGTACCGTCACGCAACCAGATGTACAAACCTGGATAACGAGACTTTCCGTGGATGGTTAACAAATTGAAATCGTAATGGAAACCAGCGAAAATTTGATCCAAATCACCGAATCTCTTCAAGTCTGAACCGGTTGGAGCCAATAAATGTGGACCGTTCTTCATCATCTTGGTGATCGAGTCGACTGGTAAACCGTAACCGGTGGCAATCATCTCTGAAACGGTTTCGATCGAGGAGAGCATCAATGATCCCCAGGAGTCCATGACATCTTGCCAGTGTGGGAACTTGGCTGGGATGACTGGTGGACAGTTGAGCTCTGGGTAGGCGGTATCAGATGGTCTGTCACCAATACGCCAGAAGAAACGCCACTTTGGATCGGCACCACGTGGAGCATGAGCAGCATATTGTGGCTTGAGGGCCTTGATAACATCGGCATGGTCTCTTGGCTTCTCAGTGAACTCTGGAGTGGCACCCAATTGATAGCTCCACTCTGGGTGAACATCCTTCATCAAAGCTTCAGTTGGTTGTTCATAATATTGTTCCATCATATCCAAAAATCTAAATTTTTAATATAGTAATTTCAGCATTATTAATAAATATATTGTCATCTTATCTTATTATTTCAAATGACGTCATTAACCATTTTTGGTCGACCAATTTTTTTTTTGTATGGCAACATACCTGCTATTTTGTTCTTCATTTACTTTTGGACTCTTGATGACAAGACAACTTGTCTCTTGCAAGGTCTTGACGAGATTCTTGCAGTCTTCGAGTGCCTCAGCAGAGGTTGGATCTGCCAAGAAACGACCGATGTCAATGATAGCTGGTCCTTGTTCCATAGTCTAATAAGATATTATTATATATGTAAGATGGAATGAAATATAAAATTATTTGTAGATGATTGTGTGTGCTGTGATGAAATTTAAAGAGTAGTGATGCCCCCTTTTATATACCCGGTCGGTAAAAGTATGATGTAAATTCTACAGTAGTAAGCAGAAAAAAAAAAAAATATTAAAAAATTAAAAAACAATAATATTTTTTTTCAATAGCAAAAAATAGAACACCTTGAATGGAATTTTTTGCCATTTTTTTAGTAAAAATATCTGGGGTGAAAAGGTTAAAAAAAAAAAAAAGTATTGTTCATCTAAAAAAAAATGAAAATAAAAAAAAAATATCAAAAAAAAGAAATATCTAAAATGATGTGGGGTGTCACCTTAATTTTTTTCTAAAATAAAACAAAAAAAATGAACAATGTTTTACACAATTTCATCATCATCAATAACAAGTATGCCAAGTTTGGTGTAAAGTGTTGTAATACAATTTAATTTTTATTTTATGATTGGGGAGATTTGATTGTTCCATAGAGACAGTCTCTATTGAAAATCAATCAAAGAGCAAACGATCAATGGATTCAATCAAACAACCACATTATTCAATTTCACACAATTGTTGTATAAACAATGGCCGGGTCTATGTTCGGGTCCTTCTCGAAATTGAACCCAACAATTGCATTTTAGAAAAAAATGAAAATGAATAGTTGTTTTTATTTATTTGCAGATGATTTTGCTTTAACTGCACTCTTTGCACTTTGTGATCTTTTCATTGATTTCTTTGGAGTGGTTGCTTTCTTCCCAACATTGGGTTTAGATGATGACTTTGTTGATTTTTTATTGTTGGCTGCCATTGAATGTGATTTCTTTTTATTACTAGTAACTTTAATATCTTCTTCATCTTCTTCTTCTTCATAGTCATCGTTTTCATAAGCATCGTCATCTGCTAAATCATCTTCACTCATCATATCATCTAAATCATCGACATTCTCATCCTCTTCTTCTTCTTCTTCCTCATCCACTACAACTTTAGCTTTTTTCTTATTATTATTATTATTAGTTGTTTCTTTCTTATTTGTTGGTTTAGTATTTGATTTTACAGTAGTAGTGGTAGTTGTTGTTGTAGTTGATTTCTTTGAAAGTGTTGCAGTTTTAGAAAACATTGGATATGATTGAAGTTTGCCTGATTCTATCAGTTGATTTAAATGATCACACATTCTAACTACATCACTCTTTTTTTCACAATTGAATACATATTCTTTGATTCTATTATAAACCACAAAAGTTAATGATGCATTTGATTGATTTTTGATGACTTTATAAAAAGTTGTTTACTTACAGTTTCATATCACCTTTCTTCTTGTTATAGAAATCGATTAGATCTTTCTCTTCTTCAGTACTAACTTGAACACCTCTGTGTTTCTTCTCATTCTCAATCTGACTGAAGAAGTCAGCAATCTTCTCCTCTGTCAAACGCACTATATCGTATTGCTTCAACCATGCCTCATAGAGATCCTTGCCAGAGAATGTACCCAAATCAGTTGATTCAGTGTCACCGTGTTCATCGTAGAACTCTCTTGTCTTTGGATCCTTCAAAATATTATAGATTCTGGCGAGCTTCTGAAACTGTTCTTTCGCTTCGTCTGTGTCGTTCTTATCGGGATGTACCTCCTTTGCCAATCTATAGTAGGCTCTCTTGATCTCTGAATCTGATGCTGTCTTGGCTACACCCAAAATCTCATAAAAGTCTTTATCGGCATCATCGATAATCGATTTCTGTTTCTGTTGTTTTGTTGCTGTTTGCTTTTGTTGTTGTGTATCCATTTCTTTTATAGTACTATTTTTATTTGGCATATCTTATTATTATTTCAATTTATTATTAAATAATATCAATCAAAGTAAAATGAAAAAAAAAAAATAATATTTTAATTTATTTATAAAATAAATTAAAATTATAAATAAATTAAAAATAAGTTCAACTACAATGCGCCAAAATTTGAAATTTTTTTTTATTTTAAAAGATTTCTTTTTCGAACTTCAAATGAATAATTTCTAAGATACAGTAAATCTTAAATCAAGCTAAATAAGATCATAGTCGTTTTCATTTGCAAATAATAATACTAAAAAAGAAAGAATTGAATATAAAAAATTAAAATAATTGTTTTATAAATTAAATTTAAAAATAATACTAATATATTAATGCTAAAAATAAAAAAAAATTGGTCGACTGATCATGATTGCAAATGAACCAAATAGATTAATTTAATATTAAATAAAGAAATGAAAGAAAGAGTTTAAGTAATAGAGAAAAGACAAATAAATGTATACAACAACATTAGCAATAGAACTAATTCTGTTATTGAACTCTCACCGGTCGTTCTATTCCAACTCTAATCAATAAAAGAATTTGAATCATCTCACACCTTTAAGTCTTTGTTTATTATCATCATTGAATCATTGTGATCAATCACAATTGGAGGTGAGGAAAGGATGTGAATGGAGAGTGATTGTATTGTGATGAGAGATAGAATTGGAGGGATGATTTGGATGAGGAATATATACATTGTCTTTATTGGATTGTTGTTGGAGACTACTGGATCAAAGTGCTCTGCGAGAGTTGGATGCTTCATCACGGGAGTTTTTGGTTGGTAATTTGTTGGATGGAATGCAGGTCTACAGCATAGAATGGAGGAATAATGACACCTGGTGGCAAGGGTGGTGCTCCATTGAACAGTTCAACAGTTGGTATCTGGAGTTGGTAAAGTGGAAGACCAAGTGCATTACAAGGATTTTGAAGGTTGAGGGGATTGGCTGGATTGGCTACAGGTGGAGGAGGCCCAACTGGAGGCATGACACCTTCATAGCCATGAGGAGCAGCATATCCAGGTGGAGATATGGGAGGCAAGTGTCTTTGGATTGTATTGGTGATATCCAAATGTGTCGTTCCACAAGAGATGATCCTGACAGGATTTGCTGCTGCACCATTCTGATAGTACAAAACAAGCATCGCAAAGTCTCCATTGTTTCTGGGATAGATCTTGACACCAATAACGATCCTGATTGTGCTTGGTATTGCAGCCACAGCAGGGACACCAGGAGCAGGAAGCACAGCAGCAACACGATCCATGAAATAGTCGAGGCACTTTTGATGTAACACTGGAAGTGATTGAGACTTGGCTGTTTCGATGACCAATGTTGGGTAAGGATTTCCATGTCCATCTGCCGAATGATTGTTGGGGACATTGGGTCGAAGAGGTTGCAAAGATTGGTCTGGCTCAGCATTTGCATGTCCTGGTTGGAGGATCAATGTCGCATCTCCTCCGATGCGCAACAAATGTTGGTTTGGGAATGTTTGAACCCATATCATCATATTGATCGCATTGACAGTGTATGAATGCGCCATTGAGGGTACTTCATAGATCCATGCCCTTCCATCTCTAAACCATATCCTCGACTTGAACTCAGATCTCTCTCCATCCTTTTGTCTTCTTGCTATAAAAGTATTATGGTTGATGGGTCCAAGTTCAACTCCTCCATCGGGAACATATCCTATCTGGATATAGATGAGGATGTTAGTTATATTTCTTGCAATACAAATAAAGTCATACTTGTCGCAAAAAATCTATTTTATTCGACCAACCTCTGATCCTTTTAACTACCTCAAGCACTTCCTGTTGAGACTGATTTGTTGGTGATGAGAGCGCAAGAGAGTCGATATATGGTTCAGTGTGTGCATGCTCTTGATTTGAAGAGGAAGAGGAGGAGGAAGAGTACAGTTGCTGAGTCATCGGTATTTGTGTGTATGTATTCCTTCTATCTGTACAACTATAACTACGAAGAGAGAATGATGATTAGTGAGGAATATAAATTATCACCTATCTTATGTAACTAATATATATATATAATCGGTATATTATATGTTTATAGACTATATAATCTTTCAAATAATAAACAAATAATTAAATTATATCATATCAAAAAAAATAAACAAATGATTAGCAGTTCACATTATGATACATTTAATAAATAATGTTCCTTATAGAAGTAAAAAACAAATAAATAAATAATAGAAAAGACAATAATATTATTAAAAAAGATATTATAACCACTGGTTTTTTTTTTTTTTTATTCGATTTATGGTTACAGGCAAGAGCCAGTTTTGTTTTGAAAGGTTGTATAAGATCAATCATTCGTTTGGTATCTGTGTGATTGTTTGTCAAATTGATATATTGTCTTTTAATTATTTAGAAATATTCTATTTTATTTTAAATATAAATAGTACTTTAAAAATGGAGAATTATCATCAAATCAAATTAACAATTATAGATAAATACATTTAAATTCAAATAAATATATAATTATTCTAACTCTTTAATAAATATATACTCAAAAAAATAATTACTATATATTTATAAAACTTTTAAATATGAACAACTTTAATTTTATTTTTGTTTTTATTTGTTTATTATTCCTTACCAACAGAAATGTTCATGGACAATGTTCAAGCAATGTATTGTCACAATACTTTAATGGTTCAGTTATTGGTATCAAAGTTATCTATTTTGAATCAGGATCAGTTTCATACATGATTGGAAATTCATTGTATTCAGCACAAATCTCATCGGATCTATTCAATATCAATTCATTCAATTCAATTTCATCCAGCAATGTTGATTGTTCGAGAAGCAATAATAGACAACCATTCGATGTCAATAAAGTATCATTACCATTCTCTGATGCAAGATCACTCTTGATCTCAAGAAATGGAGCAGTCAGCATGAACATCAAAGGAATCAAATTGGAATTCCAACTTTCATATTGCTCATCATCAATGGCAATTGGAGTTGCAAATAATTCAATTCCATACACATTCTATTTCTCATTCAATCAGAATTCACAATTTGGATTGTCGTGTAATGATACAAATGTTGTCACTGAAACACCAAAACCAAACAACAAAAATATCACAATTTCAAGCAACATTATAAATCAATGGACAACCAACAATATCAATTATTATCAATTCGATGGAATCATTGAAAACAAGAGCAAAAAAGTTATTAAATCATTGATTCTTAGTTCATCAGTCCAACTTCGTGATGATTCTTCGATTTGGGATCTTGTCAGAATCAACAACAACAATCAACAACCATCTACTTTTACCTTACCATCATATGTCAATCAAATTGCAATTGACTCCAAGTATAAATTTGGATTCATCACTAAATCCGATAGAAATCCAACTTTCAATATTGTTTCTGTTACTTATCAATAATCATTATAGTTTATAATTCATAATTTCTTAATCGCCTCTTTTTTTGAGAAAAAAAGAGAGCATATTTTAATAAATAAACATTATTATATTTTTAACTGCTAATTGTACTCTATTTAATCTGTAAATATAAATTGTTATTATTAACTTGTTTGTCAATGATCTTTAATTAAATTTTATTAAATGTTTCATTGATTCTTTATTATGTAGATTCTCTGTCATTGTATATTTTAAAAATCTTCATCTTCATCTTCAGTATAGTCTGATCCATCTTCATCTTCATCTATTGAAGTATTTTCCAAAGAGTTAATGTCGAAATCATCGTCTGATGGTTCATCTTCACATAGTTTATGATCCAATAGGTAGTTGGTGATCTCATCGTATTCAAAGTATTTGGAGTATCTAATTGCTTTCTGTGTGCATCCTTCTGTACGATTCTCGATTAAGAATTTGACCACTTCGAATTCACCATTTTTCGATGCTTTATCAACGCAAAGGGTTGTCCAACATCGTTCAGTTCTATTGTTGTGAATGAATTTAACAACATCTAAACCTGCTCTTCCAATGATATTGTGAAATTTCAATGCTCTCAATATATTTGGTGTATTGGAATGAAGAAACTGTACAATGTCCAATTTCTGGTATCTAGCTGCATATTCGAGTGCCATTGACATCACTCTACCATGTCCAATACTATGCAGAAACATTACTATTTCAAGTGAAAACATAGCAGCACATTCAAAAAAATATTCTGAAAATCCCTCGGTCCTATTCTCGTGAACCCATCTCACTATTTCCAGAGGTAGTGTTGTTGGTAATTTACTATCGGGTGTTCTCAATATTGAAAGTGGCGGAGCGTTTTCTATGAAGTAATTGTTGACGTGAAGCCATTTAATTGTTTCAAATTGATAGGAGTTGATAACTATATGTAAATCCTGTTTACCAACCAGACTCTTATCTCTTTGATCCATCCATTTAATAAAGTCGAGAAGACCTTTCGATACTGCAAAAGAGAAAGTTCTCTGACCGAATTTGATATGGTAATCAGAATCTAACACCCATTGGATAGTTTCCACTTTCATATCTTCAATTACGAATTCTAAATTGATTGATTTCATGTTTCTGTCGATAAAACCATGTGAATCAAGCCATTCTAAAATATCTAATTTATTACCACCGATGCAAAGCTCTACCACTTGTTCTTTACTATCCATTGGTCGGTTCAAGGCCAACCACTTTACCATCTCTGAATTTCCAAATTGAGTTGCGCATTCAATCGGTGACGAGTTGAAGCTGATTGGTTTCGCACTAAGCTCTACATTCTTTGAAAGCCATTCAATCAATTGAATGTTCTTGGATTTACTGGCTTCATAGAACGTACGATTGTTATGTTTTTCGTTCAAATACACTTTAAACTGTGGATGTTGATAGAGATACTGTACAATCTCTAAATAGCCACGTTGCGCCGCATATGAAATCCAGACATTTATATATTTAAATGATACTAACACCAGCTTTCTTGTGTCAAACAAAAATTTCAATACTGATAACCTGTTGTAATTAATTGCTCTTATTATAAATCTTTCGATTGGTTGTTCTGCTGCCAATTCAGAGCTGGTACGATATCGTTGTGGTAGATCGGTTAAAATGTTTTCATTCTTAGTGAAATACTGATTGAGTAAGATATCGATAAAATTATATTGAATGAGTAAATATGGATCATTCTCGATAACCGACCACCCATGATGAAAAGCACAGTCACATATCGAATCATTCTCTACATATTCAAATATTTTATTTCTAATGACTAAATTATTTATTATATTTTTAAATAGATTATCCATCTTTTATTTAGATATATACATATAACATGAAGGAGTGATAATAAAATAAATAAAATCATGTGACCATTTTTATTTTTTCAGAATTTGAAATGAACATTTGATTGAATATCTCAAGATATTTATTTTTAAAAGATCTTTATATATTTATTATTTTATCAAATATCGTATTAATAGTGTGGTTAGTTAATCGAATGAACTCTCTGATGATGAATAATCATCATCATCATCATCGTCATCCTCCAATTCAATAACAAAATCTTCAGAATTATCTAAGAAATCATAATTGTTGTTAAAAGTTGAAGTTTCATATTGAAAATTGATTCCACCTTCGTGCTTAAAAGTAACGTAGTGATCGTATTCACATAGTTTATGGTCCAATAGATATTGGGTGATATCGTTGTGACCAAAATAAATTGAATATACAATGGCTTGTTGTGTACATCTTTCCGTTCTATTCTCGTTCATGAATTTAATAGCATCTAAATGATTATGTTTGGCCGCTTTATCCATAACTCTCGGGGTCCAATATTGTCGTTCACTTCTATTGCTATGAATGAATTTAACAACTTCCAAGCCAGCCGATCCAATAATATTGTGGAATCTATTTGGTCTGATAGTCTGCGACGTATTCTCATGAAGAAACTTTACAATGTCCAATTGTTGGTATCTAGCTGCATTCTCGATTGCATATGAAAGATCGGATTTCATTCCAACGTTGTTATGGAGGTACTTGACGATGTCCAGTGAGAAACATGCAGCACTTCTCATGGTGGCCAAGCTAAACTTCTCGGATCTATTCTCATGAATCCATTTTATCATTTCAAAAGGTTGTGCTTCTGGTGTATCTTTGTCTGGTATCAATAGTTCACCTATTGGGTTGTCGCTATAAAGGAATTTGTTATGATGTAGCCATTGGATTGTCTCGAGGTGATACGATCCAACAACATCTAATAACGGTACAACTTTAACATATTCTTTGTGTTTCTCGTTGATCCATTTAGCGATATTCAATCGACCTGAGGATACTGCAATTGCAAATGACTGACTGCTGAGCCTAACCTTGAAGTCAACAGTTGGGTTGGTTAGCCATTCGATAGAGTGTTCATTTAGTGTCGGTAGCACTCTATCTAAATCAATCTCTATTTTAGCATGATCGATATAGCCATTGCTATCCAACCACTCTATGATATCAAGTCTATTGATGGCGAGAGAAAACTCTACTGTTTTTAGCCGTTTATCTTTTGGTCTGTTCACCACTAACCACTTTACCATGTCAAAGTTCCCGTGGCTCGAAGCACATTCAATTGGAGACATCGATTCCATGCTAACAAAGTGGAGTATCGGGTTCTTGGTGATATTGATATTCTTTGACAACCATTCGATCAGCTCGACATTGTTAGTCTTGGCCGCCTCATAGAACGTAGAGTCGTTGACTTTAGAGCAGTAGCCACTCAGCAGTGGATGTTGGTAGATGAACTTCACCATTTCGAAATGACCGTGCCGCGCAGCAATGTCAGTCCATCTGCAGTCATTCATATTGAATGACCTCAACCTGAGATTCCTCTCATCAAAGAGATATCGCAAAACAGTGATTCTGTTGAATTGTACTGCTTCCTCAAGGAATACTCGGATACTTCTCTCGGCTTCGAACACCGATGTAACAAACTTGTATCGCTGTTGGAGATCCGTTAGAAGGTTCTCCTCCAAATTGAAATATTGATTTAACAACACATCAATATAGTTGTATCTAACCAGTAGAATAGGGTTCCTAATCAAATTCGACCAACTGTAATGTGAATTACAACCACAAAATGCAATTGACTTTACATTTTTAAATAAAATATTTCTTATTACTAAATTATTAATTATTTTCTTTAATAATATATATTTATTATCTTCCATCAGATCGCTTAAACAAAAAAAATGAGTGATTCATTTTAAAAAAAAAAAAACAATTTAAATATTTATTGATGTTTTTTTTTGTTGAAAAGTATTAACATTTGTTAATAATAGTTAAATAATAAACTTATCCAAAACAATTCAAATTTATTTAATTTTAATTTAAAATTTAATATTAAATTAATTTATTTCTTGTTTTGATGAGAAGTTGTTATGAATAGTATCTGAAGTTTTCATTAATTTTTATTCTAAATATTAGTGGTGATCCAAACCAAAATTATGATTTCAAAAAAAGATCTTTTTTTTTGATTCCGATTCCCACAAAACCCTTTGCAGGGGTGCAAAAAACCACCAAAAAAAAAAAATCGGACTTTTGAAAGCTGATGATCAGCTATTAAAGTCAAAAAAAAAAAAAACATGAATTAATAATAAAGAAATAATTTCTATTGCCCAAAATGTTGATATTGTTCTCTTACAGGAGTGGAGAAGCAGCCGTTCAAACTTACTCAAAGTAAAGTATTTTACTCTTTTTATTCTTTTATTCATTCATATATTATTATTTTTAACATTAATGTATGTATTCTAAATTTATTTATTTGTTTTTAAAATTTAATATGTCGTCGGATTTCATCCTATGATAAACTTTTTTATTATAGTTAATAACACCTAACAAATTTAAAGATGTTGATCTATCAACCATTAAAATTGGAATCAAATCATTCGTTAAACCTACTTTTATTATTATACGATTCCAGCATTTTATTTGTGTTTTTTATAACTTAATTCTATCACAGATAATTTATTCATTTTTAAAAGTTTTTGTTTGTGATAAAGAGTGATACTAGTTTAAAAAAAAAAACAAAAAACAATAATAGTTTTTTTGTGAATTTAAAACAAGTTTAAATTCAATACCTAAAAAAGGTGTAGAAGGGGGTTAATTAAATTTCGAAATTGAATGGATCAAAAAATAGAGAAAAAGAGAAAGGGGAGGTGATATATGCTTGTTTTTGATTTGATAACACAACATAACACATTATATTGTTTTTTATCTGTATATATAATTATTATAATTATTATTATCATTTTTATTTTATTACTAAAAGAATTATTTAAAAAGTTTTTGTTAATTGTTTTTTTTTTATTTTTATTTGTACATATTATTCAATATTCATCTTACAAGGATATCTTTTTTTTTTTCTCTCTCACACCACACTTTAACACATAAACACATAAAAACAACAAAACTCCGTATTTAACACATTAAATTCACTCCGCTCATTCTCACTCCTCTTAACAACGATCCAATCTACTCTATTAAAGTCAGCAGCACACAATCTACAAACATAGACAGATAGATAAACACTCTTTCCCAGGTTTTATTTGTTGTTGATGTTTTTGTTGTTGCTGCTTCCTCTTCCTCTTCTTCTTTATTCTGATACTACATTAAACATCAATACATTTAATTTCAATTAGATAACCACCAATTTTGGAACATGTGATCTCAATACCTATTTTTCCCTTATATAAATTTAGACTATACACAAAATTTCCATTATTTATTTTTATATATCAATATATAAACAAAATCATTAATTAAATATTATAATATTTGTTGTTGTTGTTGTTGTTGCTGTTAAGTGAAGTGAAAGTGAAAGTGAAATAAAGAGCGAAGTGAATTAAAAAGAGTAATAGATAAATATTGTTGTTGTTTTTTTGTTAATACAACTCTGAGTGTATAGTAGTGTAGTGTAGTGATATCATTTTATTCAAACTCTCACAGGTCAATTCTGTTTTGTTGTCATATTCTCTCTTTTTTTTTTTGATAGATAATAAATACTCATCTTATCTTTTATTATCTTCATAACCATTGTTATAATATTGTAAATTGTACACTGTGACTTGTTTTATTTTTTATAGTTTTATATTCACATTGGCAAGTTTTAATTGCTTGTATCTCCTTTTTTTAAATTTGTATATAATTCCACCGTTCTTATCTAATAATATTTTTAGTGTATTTCCTAATTCATTGCTAACTAGTTTGATAATACATCCATATTCAGATTTATCAATTTTTATACATCTTTTTAATATAATAATATATTAATATTTTAAATAATTAGAATAGAAAGATAGTTTAAACAACATAATTAAAATAATAATATTAGTAGTAGTACAGTAGATTTAATAATAATTTAATAAAAATAATTATAAAAATGAAGTATTTCCATTCACTGCCATTGATAATAGTGGTAGTAATTGGTATATTTATAACAACATCGATATTTTTAAGTACCAACAATGTAGTTGATGCATGTGGCATGACAACCCACAATGAAGTTGCAAGACGTGCTTTTAATTTCTCTGATTTCAAAGGTATGTTGAAAATTAAAATTTTAATTCCCAAATTTTAAGGTTAAAAATAATAATAATAAATAGTTATAAATATTTGTTGTAATAATAATAATACTAATAATAATAATAATAATAAATATGATTATTATTTATGTGACAACACAAAGATGCAAGAATGATTGATAAAATAACCTTGGATTTTGGGAATTGAAATTTTAGTTTTTTTTTTTAAATTTTTATTTGATTACTGTTGATATTAATATAATACACCAACCTATTGCCAAATTTCAAATCAATGGAATATTGTATATCCCCAATAATAAAAAAAATAATTTTTGTTGGGTGTGTGTTGTTTATGTGGTAATTTCTAAATTCTCTTTGAAAATCAAGAGTATCCACAGTTCCAACAGATGATTTTGAACAATTTGGCATCGTTTCAAGCAGGTGCTGCATTTCCTGATTGGGGATACAGTTGTGGTGGATTCGCCGCTGAATCCGAAGCTGCTCATTGGGTAAGCTTTTTTCTTTTTTAATTTTAATATTAATATTTGAAATCTAATTTTATTTATTGATTAGCCACCATTTTTAAGAAATGCAAGTGAATATTTACTGGCAACTTATACTCAACCATGGAATGCAAAAGCACAATCATTGGCAGTATTTTTATTGGGTGTGATGTCGCATCAAGTTGCTGACATCTCATGGCATTCGATTGCAGGTGACCAAAATGGTCTGATTGCCTCTATGGCTGGCCAGGATTTCAACGGAACCTATAGTGTTGCCCATGAAAATGCTGATACCGGAGGTGAATTTGTATTAGCTTATAATTATAATTTAGATTGGTTAGAAGATGGTATGTTCAAAAATATTTTTACTTTAAATTTATTCAAAAGTTACTAAATAATTATTTTTTCTTTTTTTTTTTTTTTTTTTAATATAGAATGGTATGTTCCAGTTGAAGATGTAAAGAATATTTATCATCAAATGAATTATACTACTGTTACAGAATTGGCATTGGTAAAATGTAATTCAATTCTGTTTGCTGGTGCTATGGCTGTGAAGACTGGAGGTCGTTTCTTGTATCCAGAGATCGCCGAGAAATCACCGTTCCTCATTGATCACTACCAAGATTACTTTAATGGTGGTCTCGATGATATGGCTGTTTGGACTAGCTACTGTTGGCCAGTTCTAATGGGTTGGCTTGAGGGCGAGAAGATTGGAAACTTTTGTGCCATCCAGCCGGATCCATCATTCAGTCACGGTCACCGTCGTAACGGATTCGAAAAGATCGCAGAGCACTTCTCGGACGATGCAATCAACATTCTCATCGATAGAATGGACATATTCAAGGATCACCACAACAACTACTTGATCTCGATGAATCCAATCGATCCAATTGAATTGGGTTTCAAAGTACCACCTAAGCCACACAACAAGATGAACGATATTCCAACGAATTACTCTACCATTTTCAGTGAGAACGCCTACTCTTATTTCGGTCGTAGTTTGATCTCGCACGATTTGAACAACGACGGTTTCGATGACCTTATTGTATCGGCGCCGGGTGACGGTGTTCCAGGTGCAATGCAAACCGGATGTGTGTACTACATCATGATGGGTGAGAACAATAGCTCACGTTTTGTAAACTCGGCACAATTTGAAATCAACCAAATCGCCAATGGAAAGGTCTGTGGCAATGAAATACATGCTCGTTTCGGTTGGTCCACTGTCTTGTTGGATTTCAACATGGACGGAGTCATTGATTTGGTTGTTGGTGCACCATCGTCTGCCAATGCCGACTTGAATTACTTTGGTAAAGTTTTTATCTACTTGGGACAGATGAATGGACAGCAATGGTCAATCGACCAATCCTCGCCGATCACCATCAACGGAACCTACTTCCAGGATCAGGCAGGTCTTATGCTTTTCACAGGTGACGCTAACAACGATGGTCATCAAGATTTGATTATCGGTATGCCAACTGCCGGTCCAAACCAACAAGGAAAACTAGCGATATTCTATTCGTCAGAGAAGCGCAGTTCACAACACCCACTCGACTTGGAGAGAGATGCCAACTTCCAAGCATTTGGTACCACCGCTTTCGAATGGTTTGGATATCACGCCGCCATTAGTTCTGGACTTCTCTTGGTCGGTAGTCCAACTTTCCACGAAGATGGCGATCTCATGAACATAGGTAAGATCACTGGTTTCCAGCTTTCCAAACCAAAGCAACCAAAGTTCACATTGATCGGTCATTACCAGTTCGATAAACTTGGATATACCTTCCAAGTTGTCAATGGAAGCTTCATGGGAATGAATGAGAATCTACTGGTCGTTGGTCTACCAACTCGTGGTTACGAATTGAGAGAGCAGGTCGGTGAAGTAATGTTGATTGCTTTTGAATCGCTCGTTGGCTATGTCGACTTGGCAGATTGCGAAGTGTTGTTACAGGTCACCGGTGACACTAGCTACTCGAGATTCGGTGAGTCACTGGCCATGGATCTCTTCGAAGGAAGTGTACCAACACTCTATATTGGTTCGCCACTCTGGACCGATTCAATATCGACAGGATCCGGTGCAGTCTACCAATACACAATCAACCCACCTGCTAAAGATAAGTCGAATAACAACAAATCAGTTACCACTGTCGATGGAGGTAGCTATGTAAATAATAAGGAAAAAGATAGTAGATTCGGTTTCAGAATGGTTTTGGCTGATGTAAACAATGATGGAAAGAAAGATATTATCATTGGTGCCGACAGAGATTCATCAAAGAGTCTACAATCAGGATCGATCAATATTTTCTTTTCAAACTAAATAATAATAAAATATTCTTTATATTAATATATAAATTTTAAAATAGTTTTTTTTTTTTTTTTGATAATTCTTTTTTTTTTTTAAAAGAAAAGTTAAGAAAGGTTGTTTATGATCAATCACTCGTTTGGTATCTGTGTGATTGTTTATCAAATTGATATATTGTCTTTTAATTATTTAGAAATATTCTATTTATTTTAAATATAAATAGTACTTTAAAAATGGAGAATTATCATCAAATCAAATTAACAATTATAGATATATTATAGATAAATACATTTAAATACAAACAAATATAAAAAAATACAAATAAATATATAATTATTCTAACTCTTAATATATACTCAAAAAAAATAATTACTATATATTTATAAAGCTTTTAAATATGAACAACTTTAATTTTATTTTTGTTTTTATTTGTTTATTATTCATTACCAACAACAATGTTAATGGACAATGTTCAAACAATGCATTGGCACAATACTTTAATGGCTCAGTTATTGGTGTCAAAGTTATCAATTTTGAACAATCAGGATCAGTTTCATACATGATTGGAAATTCATTGTATTCAGCACAAATCTCATCTGATCTATTCAATATCAATTCATTCAATTCAATTTCATCCAGCAATGTCGATTGTTCGAGAAGCAATAAGAGACAACCATTCGATGTCAATAAAGTATCATTACCATTCTCTGATGCAAGATCACTCTTGATCTCAAGAAATGGAGCAGTCAGCATGAACATCAAAGGAATCAAATTGGAATTCCAACTTTCATATTGTTCATCATCAATGGCAATTGAAGTGCAAAATATTTCATTTCCATACACATTTTATTTTTCATTCAATCAGAATTCACAATTTGGATGTTCATGCAATGACACAAATGTTGTCACTGAAACACCAAAACCAAACAACAATAATATCACAATTTCAAGCAATATTATCAATCAATGGACAACCGACAATATCAATTATTATCAATTCGATGGAATCATTGAAAACAAGAGCAACAAAGTTATTAAATCATTGATTCTTAGTTCATCAGTCCAACTTCGTGATGATTCTTCGATTTGGGATCTTGTCAGAATCAACAACAACAATCAACAACCATCTACTTTTACCTTACCATCATATGTCAATCAAATTGCAATTGACTCCAAGTATAAATTTGGATTCATCACCAAATCCGATAGAAATCCAACTTTCAATATTGTTTCTGTTACTTATCAATAATCATTATAGTTTATAATTCATAATTTCTTAATCGCCTCTTTTTTTCTCAAAAAATGGAGAGCATATTTTAATAAATAAACATTATTATATTTTTAACTGCTCATTGTACTCTATTTAATCTGTAAACTTAAATTGTTATTAAACTTTATTCAACAATTAACTAATAATTTTTAAACAAATAGTTTGCAATCCTAAAAAAATTTTAAGTTATTTTATTGATATGAGTATCAAATAGTTTAATGATATCCACTGATTTATCTACTGTCAAATTGCTATACTCGATGAGTTGTTCTTTTGTTATATTCATGGTTTCAAATATCCAATCTAGAGTTGTTGTACGATTTGAATTTATGAGATGTAATATTACTGATCGATCCAAAATATGGTGATGGTACTCTGGTTTGTGTTTGAATAAAAATCTTATCATTTTCAATTCGCAGTATTTAATTGCAAAGATGAATGATTCGTCAGAGCAACCTTCAGTGCGATTCTGATGCAAATACTCTACGATTGGCAACGTACCATCTTCAGTGTATATAGCATTATCCATAGCCATTGTAGTGCATTGGCCAATTGAATTTTCGTGTAGATAACGGACCATTTCCAAACTCTCAGCATAATCCAATGCATTGCAAGTTGCCACCTCAGTTCTGTTTTCGGTCAACCATTTCACGATATGTAGTCTATCTGCTTTGACTGCATTCTCGAGTGCAAGGTCGGTACACCTGCCAATTTTATTTTCATGCAGGTACTTAATGATTTCCAACGAATCGTAGTTGGAAGCTATATCGATCAATGCAGACTTACATTGATCCGTTGAGTTTTCATGAAGGAATCTGAGCATTTCAAAGTCATTAATATTGACCGCTATACCAAATAGATGGCTAGTAATCCTTACTTGTCTATTCTGAACCAACCACTGAACTGTGTCGACATGACCATACTCCACTGCTTTCTCTATAACATCGATAAACTCAAAGTATGAGGGTAAGGTTGTGCACAACCAAGCCAATATCTCAGTGTGACCTCCAATAGCAGCATATGTAATTGCATTCCTTGAGCATCGTTCACTTCTATTGGCGTAAAGCCACTTAATCATTGGAAGACAGCCTAACTTTACAGCATTATCCATACATCTATCTGTACAGCCTCCAGTTGTATTCTTATGCAGCCATTCCAACATCTCTTGGTTGGAATGTGATGCAGCATGATCCATGGCCATAGTTGAACACTCTTTAATACCCTTGTCAAACATATACTTCACCATTTCAAATTGATTGTTTGCAGCAGCCAAATCCACCCAAATACTAGTATCTCTAGCCAAATGATTGTACTTATTCAACAGATAATCCAAAGTTTGTAAATGACCATTAGATATTGCCTTTATAAACAAACCACTGTCACCGTGAGATGGTAACAACTGCTTGTCAGTGGCCAACCATTCCAAGATTTCGATCCTTCCATCTGCTGCTGCCAAGTCAAACAAACTTGTAGGATCCAAAAGAGTGTTAGAGGAGTCGTTACATGTCGATTCATATTTGGCAAATATGAATTTAAGCATTTCGAAATTACCCGACACAATGGCTGGACCCATAGCTTTGTGATAGGCCCACTCGTACTGAGGAAATGTCTCTAAGAGATAGTGTATTATATCGAATCTTCCACATTTCGCAGAGCTATACAGCAGATTGTTTAGATTGAAGAGGTATTGGTTATTTGCAGGACTATACTCCATGGTTCTCTTGTGAATCTTTAGATGATCGACCAAGTAAACTAGCATCTCCAAACACGAATACTTGATTGCATTGAAGAGAACATACTTCTCATGGTCACGATTTGGTATCTTTGTCTTTTCAGCCAAATACACTTTAAGAAAGTCAAGGTAGTTGTAGGCGGCCATAACCCAAGGACTCTTTAACAATTCATTCCATTTTACATGATTCAAATGACCTCCAACATGTTGACACAGATGCGAATCAACATATCTAAATATTAACTTTTTTATAACTATGTTATTAAACACTAATGAAAATAAATCTTTGTTCATCATTTAAAATAAATAAGTAAACAATTAAAGATTTTTTTTTTAAAAGTTGTAATTTTATTTTTTTAAAATCACGAGTTTCAGTCAGTTGGTTATTACTATTTTAAAATGGCTTAATAGAATTTTCTTTATTGTATCTCAAATTATTAAACAAATGAATGATTTATATTGAATAAACTATGCTCCATTAATAGATGTCTTTTAGGTCAAGTTATAAAAGTTCATTTTAGTCGATTTTAAATTATTTGTTTTTTTTTTTGGTAGCATGTACATAATAGATAGAGGCTAATGCTAAATGAATAATGGATACCTCTTGCTTAAGTCTCGATCCTCTTGTTTAAACATTGTTTTAGAGTTTCTCTGTCTGACAAACAGATCAATGATTAAATCACCGGTGACCACACTAAAGTATTCTATTGTCTCTCCATATCTACTGACACATTGATTTTGGTTGATGACACTTCAATCTCCTTTAAACATAAACCTCAAATCTCGCAACTTTAGAGTGTCTAGAGCTAGCTCATTAATATAATTTTATAATTTTATCTTGATTTAATTAAATAATGTACAATAGGAGTTGTTATTTATTTGATTTGAATGGTTGAGATCGATCAATCATCCTCTACTTGATAATCATTCTGAACTACACCAATATTTGGAAACTTTTCATTTAATATATGTTGTAATGTTCTAATATTATATTGAATGAATACAAATGTTTGATTAATAGTTAATATTTATACTTGTTTAAAGCATAGAGTGATTGGTTGTGATGACGATGATGATATATACTTTGTTTTCTTTGTGATATAATCTAAATCTTTCTTCATTTCTTTCAACATCTTTGTATGCTTTTCGAAATCATTTACAAGTTGACCATACTTTTGTGCACTGTAGTCATTAAAGTGATGTAATGCATTATTGGTTTCATACTGTTTAGTTAAACTAAAAATGTTGATAATATATATATTTTTGTTTATAGATAGATAGAGTTAGTTAACCATTTGAACATAAATAACGTTAAATCTACAATCTTTGTTATTGATCTTCTCATTTTAGTAATAACTTACATTTCAGTTTGTGTATTAAGTATATTATATATATCATTCTGATTTGTAATATTTGTTATTTCATTTGTTATTACAGTTGATGCTGTTAGAGGTGGTTGTTGTTGCTGTTGCTGTTGTTGTTGTTGTTGCTGTTGTTCATCACCAACATTACTCTGATTAACTATTTCACTCATATTATTATTAATTGTGATAAAATGAATAATTAAAAAAAAAAAAAAAAAAAAAGAATTTTAAAGATTTTTTTGGAGAATGCTTTAATTAATCAATAAAGATGATCATATATAATTATACTTTGATGTTATAGAACAAAAATAAAAGTTAATGCACTCATTTATCAAATAACAGTTATTTTGCTTATTAAAATTTGAAAATGTTTATGATTATTCAAATCTACTTTCTGGATTTATCATTTTTAGATTTAAATAATGTGCTTCGTTATTAATCACCTTGTCTTTTATTGATCTTAAATCAAAGTATTTTTTTATTAAAAAATAAAGAAATTGAATAAATGAATTATAAAAAAAATCATTTATTCGTTCATAATAAATAAAATACACATAATTAAATTATAATAAATAATTGTATGAAATTTCATTATTATGTTTAATAAATCGGTTTGAAAAATATAATTATGTGTGTTTTTTTAAACTTTTCTTTTTAATTTTCTTTTTTTTTCTTTTGCATGCATTTTTTTAATATAAAAATTTTTTTTACTAAAAGTTAGTTAATTGTTTATATTTTATATAATAATGAATATAGGTATTGATTTAGATGATGATAATAATAGCAATAAAAACTATATAGCTGTAAATAGTAGTAGTAGTAGTAGTAGTAGTAATAGTAATAATAATAGTAATAATATAAAACTTAATATAAAGAATGCAGAAGATACATTACTTGTTGTAGATGTATCACCTAAGGATACGATCGATCATCTTAAATCGTTGATACTCGAGAGGAAAGCAAAGAAAGCGCACAAAATTAGATTGATCTACAATGGAAAGATGTTAATCGATAGTAATAGCATTGAGGAATCAAAACTTACAAACGGTTGTTTTATTATATGTTCGATAACGGCACCTCTTAACTTGTCACCGACCATCGCAGAACTACCACACGACGCAATACTCAATGCAACACCTCCAACACCATCAATATCAACATCACAACCAACCTCTTTAAATGTAAATAATAATATTTTATACGATCCAACAACCAATTCTTTTAGAACAAACGATGATATTATATTAGAAATGGTATATATTTTGTAATTAAATTTTGAAATATAATAATCATTAGTAATTACTAATATATGATTCTGTTGATTTATTAGGAAAACTTTAGAATGAATCAAGACACTGTAGAAGAATTGGAATTCATGTCACTTCAAACCAATATTGTCAGAGATTCATTAGAATTGATATTTGGAATGGCATTTGGATTCTTTTTTGGACCGATCTCATTGTTTTGGCTATCGAAGGATTATTTAGCTCGGAGTATAAAGTTTGGAATTATCATAGGTGTATCATTAAATGTTTTAATTGGTTTATCTTCTGTTACTTCACAGTGATCTCACCAATCATATTAATAAATCAAATGTTATTTAATAATCTTCTGAGACAAACTACAATAGATTAAATTCATAATGATTTATTTAAATATTTAAATTCACAATAGCGGCAACAGAAATAAATCATTTGATTATATTAATTAATTTTGCAATAGAAACTCGATGATCTTTCTTTTGCAACTTAAATATTAAGTCAGTCTATTACCATTAACTTTATAATACTATAAATATATTTTTTTTTTTTTATTTGTTTTTTTTTTAAGTTATTTTACAAGTAGATATATTTGATATATATAATATAGTTTGTTGGATAATAATGTTGTTTTGTTGTTGTTGTTGTTGTTGTTGTTGTTGTTGTTGTTGATTTTATGTTATATGAGTTTTATATGTTTGGTTTGAAGTGATTTGATTGTTTATATGAGTTATATGAGTTATATGTGAGGTAATAATACTACTACTTCATTTACATTATATATATGTTGTAAATTCTACTAGAATATCAAAAAGGAATGAAAGGAAAGAAAAAAAAAGAGAGGAATAGATTATTTAAATCATTGTTATAGATAATTACTATAATCTATGATCATTATTGTTTTTTTGTTTTGTTACTATATCAATTCTATTCTCTATCTTTTCAATATCTTTTGTTGTTATATTATATTATTGTTATTACTACTTTAAAGATATGTTTATATTCATTACTGTTTACTATAATAGTATTGATTCTAATATAATTTAGATATTGTTAGTCTTACTACACCTTTATAATATAAAGTAAATAAGTATTAATATACTTACAAATCCATTGTCAAGTGAATCTGGTACTTGGTTTAAATACATATTGTTATTAATTGTTTGAGAAGTAGTCGTTGAACCTGATGATAGATCCAATTGTTGTTGATGATGTGCTTGCTGTTGTTGTTGTTGTTGTTGCTGGTGAAGTACTTGTTGATGTTGTTGATGTTGATGATGTACTTGTTGTTGTTGTTGTTGAAGAGGATGTGGAAGTTGTGCTTGGTGCATTACCTGTTGTTGTTGCTGTTGTTGCTGCTGCTGTTGTTGCTGTTGATATTGTTGTGTAGTAGTTGATGTGGTTGTCGTTGAATTGTTGCTGCTGAGTGTTGGCGACGATGGTGGTGACATCGATACAGAGTCGGCCTGTTGTTTCTTTGGCGACTTCTTTGCAGAGAGCGTTTCTCGCTTCTCGTTCTCGCGATACTTGGCCAAGTAAACCTTGAGCGGTTCGATGTAGTTCTCAAAGCCGAGTACATTCATGGCGGCGATGATGTCCTCACCGTTGATGGTCTTTCGCTTCTCCTGCTGACACTTCTCGCTTGCTTCGGAGGTGATGAACGAGATAAACTCAGAGACACAGTCTTGCACGGTGTCCTTGGCATCGCGCGCCACCTTTGCATTGTTTGGAAGTGCTTTCTTCATAATTCTAATGATATTGGCAATCGGCAGATATTTATCTTGTTCTCTAGAATCATTCTCTACTTGTCCTCCACCATCTTCTGTTGATTCCTCTAGATTACTCATTATTATTATAATATAACAATTGTTTGTGTATGTGTGTGTTGTTTGTTGTTTGGTTGTTTGGTTGTTTGGTTGTGTGTGTGTGTGTGTGTTGATGGTATTTTGAGATATATTAGACTTCAAAGTCAAAGTATGATGTTGGTTATAGTTGTATTACTGAATTTGGGTTGTGTCTTTTTGAAATTAAACGCTAATTAAAACCAAGTTCTAAAAATATCTAATTGTTGTTTTTTTAAAAATTTTTGTTTTTCCAAATCCAAAATGAAAAGTAAGACTTTTACTAAAACTTTGTTTTGCAATTTCTAGAAATCAACGACTATTGTATCTACTCATATTATAATTTTCATGAAAATTTTGTATTTTAAAAAAGGTTAGAAATGATGTTGATAAATCGCTGAAAAATGACAAAAGTCATATGAATTTTAATAAAAAAAATGATTACTTGAACAGACAAACATTAAAATTTTTTTCAAAAATGAATTAATGATGGTTGGTTTGAAGTTCTTTGGAAAAAATTGCATTGTTATTGTTTTGGAAATTTGTTATCGTTTTATTTTGTTTTTTTTTTTTTTTTCGCATTCAACTACTTGATACTAATCATTATTCTTATTGAACTATTAGATTATATATCGATGAATGTACCTTATAAGGTTGTGTTTAAGAAGTGTAAAAGTGTTGAAAAGTTAAAGCGTTGAACTTGGTGGTGTTCAAACAACTCTATATGTATACTATCTGACTATCTATATCTATTGTATTTTTTATACTATTTTTTTCGTTATGTTTTTTGTTTTATACAAATCTATTTAACAACTACAACAAAAACGACAACTGTATTATAATACATACTAAGTCACCTTTGACAAATAAGTAAGTTACTTGATATTTACATATAAAAATGAAACCAATGACAAACTAAGAACTTTTAAATAATAAAAATCAAATTGAATAGGAAATTAAAAAAAACAAAAAAAAGAAAAGAACAATAGAAAGATTAAATTAAAAACAATTATGTTATTTAATATCTACTTTTTTTTATCTGGATAATTTGATATAGGTAGGACAAATGTAGAATTAATTTTGTTATGGTTGTTGGTTTATTGCTATTGTATTAATAGTGGTTGCTTCTGAAATGTTAGTGGTTTCATGTTGTTGTTGTTGTTGTTGTTGTTGTTGTTGTTGTTTTTGGTTGTTGCTTCTACATACTAGTATTGTATTTTGTTACTACATAAGAATCCTTCTTTTTCCCTTTACCTTATTACAACACAACCACTACCACCTCTACCACTACCCCACCTACTCTGACAAACTATCAAAGTAATAATAATATAATTACATACACACTTTTTCATTTCATTTTGTTTTGTTTTTTTTTTTGATGGATTGGTTCACCAACACAACCACCATATATATTGATTAATATTATTTCCTCTTTTGGTATTTTTCATATTTACACTATATGGTTAGCACTACAATACATTTAATAATAACTATAACACACAAACTCACAACTCAAATTGTTTTGTTTTTTTTTTAATTATAGCAGTAATATGATTAATGATATATATTGTGTTTAATGTGGAATCTATTCGATTGATAGTGGTAGTAATAAATAAAAATGTAATAACACATTCAAATAGTTTACGGATTGAATTATTAGAGGATTTGATTGGACATTGTTTTGATTTTAATTCAGAAATGCGGATATCCGTATAATATTTCCAAAGAGAAACGTTTAATGAATAGAAGATGCGGATTTATCATTTCAAGTTAGATAGTAGATTGAAATTTGGTGTGTGTGTGTGTTTTATTTTTTCTTTGATCGGTAGGTAGCTATATAATTATATGACTGTTGGTGGACGATTATTTTCAATCATTAACACAAACACACTTTAAATTTAAATGATAATTATAATTAGAAAGTTATCATTGTATTCGATATTTATACAGACATATAGATGACCATTGGTAATTTGATGGTTGAATTGGAATTGATGATTGATTGGCAAAAATGAATTCTTATAATTAATCAGTAATTTTGAAATTGGTGAATGATAGAAGAGTTAACGCAATCTCCAACTCTTTGATACATAAACAACATAGATGACATCAGATTTTAAAAATCCTTTTACCCGTAGATTGTTGATTGTTACTGAATGAATAGTTTGAAATTTATTATCTATACTTGGTTTGAAAAATTGCAAGATGATTATTTATCGATTTTTGGTTGGAGTTTTCATTTTTGAAACACAATATTATTGCCTCTTTGTACATTTTAATGTGATTGATTGAATAGGAAATTAAACCAATTCGTAATCGTACTTAAATATATGATTAATTACCTTTATTCCAGTATCTTTGGCACTGACAACCAATCTTTTACTAATATTGAACTTAAGAATTTATTTGCTTGAGTTTATTTTAATGTATGAAAAAAAAACAAAACCAAGCTATGGTATTACAATATTCGAAATATATATTTATGTATTATTATAGAAATTTGTTATTAATAAATTAATTCTATGTTATTGGTTGGAAGTCAATTAAATTTGTTTTGATAGGTAATAAACCAAAAAATTTGATTTTCCAAATGGTTGTTGGTTTCATCAATGAACCAACAAAAAAACTAAAAAAAAAAAAACAAAAAAAAAAAAAAAGGAAAAAAAAGGAAAAAAAAGGAAAAAACATATTAGGAGGTAAATAAAAAAAAACCATAAAACCACCAATACCAGCGACAAAAATTGATTGGTCATAGCTTGATTTTTTATAAAATAGAAATAAAAATGAAAATATTTAAAGATTTGATTTAATTATTTTAAATTTTATATAAAAAATAAATAGTTTATTTTTTTATTATAGTTATTTTTAATTAAAATAATTAAATCTTTTTAATTCTTTATCGAAATTTTCAATATCTAAAATGGAGTTGATACCGCTGATGTGTTGATTTTGTTGGTTGTTGATAATTTTTTGGTTGACTGAGAAATCCACCGATACATGAGAAGGTGTTAGTTTGGAGATCTCTGATTTAAAGTTGGTATTGTTTCCATTGATTTTAAGTGTGATCGACTTGACTTTTGGATCTGGTTTAAAGTGGTTGGTTTGTGAGACAAACGTTGATAGATCTTTGAATTGGTTGAAACTGATATCGATTTGTTCAATACTGTTGTTGAGTGATAATATTCTAGAGAGAGGTTTACCAGTGTCGATCTGTGGATTGTTGGCAATTGAGATATATTTCAATGTTTTGTTGACTTCCAAAAGCTTAACAAGTTGAGTGATGTTGGCATTATCCTGGAGAGTTGAATCGATAAGAGATAGTGATGTGATAGACTTGTTGGCTTCCATAGCTTTAAAGAAACTTTCATTCACCAATCCGGTCAGATTGGAAAGAGTCAAACTCTTGATGGTGTTGTTTGACTTGATTGCATTGGCAAATGATTCATTGAGAAGAGGACACAGCGGCATTCTTAATTTCGATGGAATGGAATTATCTTCGGTGTCATGGCAGAAACATGCACGCTTATGTGAGAAATTTGAACAGTAGTTACCTAGTGTGAGACTTTCGATACTTTTGTTTTTGGCAATGGAATCACAGAAGGATGCAACATGTTGTCGGATATTGGTGTAATGATAGGCTGGAGTTGTACTTGTCCATTGGCAGGTATTTTCGGTCTGGTGATATGGATCGGCAGGTGTATGGAGTTGGAAGAAATTATTAAATATTGGTTGACGATTATCAGTTAATTTACAATCTTGAATAATTTGGTGATATAGAATATTGCAATTGAGTGTTTTCAGATTGAATGAATTTAAACCAACTACAAGGTCTGCCAATTCCACAAAATCGGACTGAATCAGCAAGTGCTCCAATGATTCTACGGTGAATAGTTGCTGATATAAAGCATGTTTTCCAATTTCACTTGATTTGTCGGAAAATGAAAGTAGGAGATTTTTGGGATTGATTGATTGCAGATATCTAAAGTAAATGGTTTCATCTTCAAAACAAGTAAATTTCGATAATAGTGTAGTAGAGACTAGGTTTTCTGGTGGAACAATTTCTACTTCATTCGGTAAGTCTATTTGAAGATTCTCAAGGGTGGGTTGATGCAGATCTTGAACAATTGTTTGATGTACTTTGATATTATTCATTAAACGGACTATCTTTTGACCGAGCTGTTGGTAGCATCTCTTGAAAATAAGATTTACAAATGAAAGTTGATGACTGGCAAGCTTGGTATAGAGGTTGTGAATGGAAAAATTAAGTATTTCGATGGCCTTCTTTCTTCGTAGAGTTGGAATCATTTGTTTCAATTTGGTTGGAAGGTTGGAATTCAGAGTGATTTTGGCGATTTCATTGCAGGTCATCAGTCTCTGGCATGAACTATCGAGTAAAACTGTCAAAGTAATAATATTCTTTGATTGATATAGAGAGTATTTAGATTCTAAAGTTTGAAGTCTAAATGGAACACTCCACTGCCTTTTGTTATTTACGATTGGACCGGAAAAAGAGAGCAGATTGTCACCGACCAACTTGACTGAGAGATGTGTAATTTGTTTGGAGACATAATTGAACCATCTCCAACAAACCAATGACAAAGAGAGTAATTTTTTTCTAAAAGATAAAAATGGTAGGAGATCATCATTTCTCTTATCTAAACATGGAATTCCATCGATCGAAGCTGGCTCCTCATTGAAAACTGGGTCATCCAATAAATTTATTTTTTTACAATTGGAATCTGCTATTGGTTCAATATCAAGACTATTATATTGAATCAATAATTTTAGAATTATATTTTGAGTGAATGGATTTATATATTCCATTTTATAATTTATTTTATTTTTATTATTATTATTATTACTATTGTAAATATTATTTAATCAATAGATGTATAGAAAATTATTTAATCAAAAGAGTAAAATTGTACTCTGATATTTGTTTTATACAATGTTTTTTTTTTGAAGATATGGTTAAAAATCAATAAATATGATGTGTGTATAATTTAACTAAAAGGGAAATACCTTCTATTTTTGTAAAATTGAATAAATAATGAGGGTTATTTAAATGAAAACAATGATAGCGAATTTATTGATTTTAAATTGGACTTGTTGTTTAAGCTTGAAAAATGGCAATGTGTGTGTTGATGAATGTGTGGTAGTGGGTTTTTATTTACACATAAAATGAAACAACACTATGACGAAATAATCAACTGTGTGTAAAAAACAATTTGATGATGTCGATATAAACAAAAAAAAAATTAAATTCAATTTGTGAGAAATAAATTTACAATGTAATATGAAAGAATTTTTAATTAACGATTTAATGTAGATTTTCAATCTTGATTAGTTCAACACTTTAGATACGGAAAAATAATATATTAAATAAGAATGAATAAAAGCATATATAATAGATAGATAATATGAGAAAGTTAATTATGGAATTCGGATTTTTATAAAAAATGTAAAAAGTAAAATAAGTATTACAAATAAAAGATAATATTGTTTTGTATTTAAAGATAATGATTATTAAATTTGTATATATTTAAATATATTTGTGAATTATTAAATGATATTCTTTATTGACTACATATCTTGCAATATAAATAGTTTTATTTTCACTCAATATTCAATAATTTAAATTTTTACAATAAATTCCCTCTTGAATATATCCACTCCTTTCAAGTCACTCCTTTTTCTTTTAACACATACTCTAATTTGATTTCCTACAAAAATAGTAGTAGCAAGACCACTATACAAGCAAGAAATTAACCGTGGTGAAAATTGGGGAATTTTGTTTTGTTATTTTGTTTTTAGGTTCTGTTCAATTGAAAAGATCATTCCAATCTAGAGTGGTTGTCATTGAGAAACCACCTATTAAATATTGTGTATATTGTTAAAGAGAGATTTGAGAAATTGTGTTGTTTCTTTTTCACCACCACCACTTGATGATAGAACAAAAGAACAAAAAAATTAAAAAATTTCACTGGCTACTGAAATTTTCTAGCACTGTGATATGTTTGTGGTGTTGGTTGGTTAGTTGAATCTATTATTATAAGGTGATATCTTAGAAAGAAGTGGTCAATTCAATTTATTTATAACAAATTTCCTTTTTTCATTGACACTATTGACTAAATGGCATAGAGTTTGTTAATATTGAAGAGTCATCAATACCATGTAACCCATCAAGATTTTGTATTTAATATGGAAACATTAGTTTTTTCACAAACAACATGGATCATGTTTATAATAAAAACATTGACCAATCAATTTTATTTTTTATTTTTTGGTTTTTTGGTTTTGACATAATTATGATGATAAAATCCCAAAAAATTGGACTCCAAATACAAATGATGTTTTTTTCAAGTTCTCCAATGAATTTGAAAGATCTAAATATAGTTTACCATTTAGATTGATTCATGACTTAGGGATAAATTCTTTTGATATTTTCCATTTTTATGATATGTGAGGTTTTTTTTTTTGTTCCATAGACACAAACCAATGATAATCTTTCTTGAAAAGTTTATTATCAAGAAAAGTCTTGTTTTATTATGTTCCAAAATGAAACGATAATCGAAGATTCTAAAATATCAATGGTTGGTGATTCGTTTTAATCTAGATAGGACTTTGGAATCTTTGTCCGAAAATCAACCACTATGTCGATGGTTGTATTAGAACCCCTATTAAAACTCAATGATAAAAATATAATAACCGATTTTGAAATTTCACTAAAAAAAAAAAAAACTATGTAACATTTTTCTAAAATCTCAACTTCTTTTTTGGAGATAAAGATAAGATTTACTTTTTTAATAACCCGAAAAACTTTGTTAATAAATTAATAAAATCTGATATTTTTCTCATCTTTTTTAGTAATAATCTCCAATAATAATAATACACGTTATGTTTATTATTTATTCGAGAAAATCATATTTTGAACCATCTCTTCTTGCGCTCAGTACTTCATAACCTGTATCTGTTACCAAGATTGTATGTTCGAATTGAGCTGATCTCTTACCATCGGCAGTGACGGCAGTCCATTCATCTGGCCACAACTCATCTTCCCAAGTACCTTCATTGATCATAGGTTCAATTGTAAAGATATGTCCAGCTTTCATTGCACCAACTGCTTTATTTCCTATTAATTGATTGATTAATAAAAAAAAAAAATGTTAATTGTTAAATTAAATATAAAATAATGATGATAATTTCATGAACAAAATAATATTACATACTTGCATAATGAGGAATAGTTGGTGGACCATGGAATAATTTACCAACACCATGACCACAATAGTTTTTGACAACAGAGAATCCGTTGGCATGAGCGTGTTTCTGGATGATGTCACCAAGCTCACGATACATTACACCGGGTTTGATGATGGCCATGGCCTTTTCGAGACACTCCCAGGTGACACGAACCAATTTCTTTCCGCTTTCATTGACGTTTCCGACCAAGTAGGTTTCGTTCAAATCGCAATGGAAACCCTTCCAGTAGAGTGAAACATCGATATTGACAATGTCACCGTCTTCGAGTGGTCTCAAATCTGGAATACCGTGGCAAATGACTTCGTTGATCGATGTGCAACAAGCCTTTGGGAATCCGAGGTAGTTGAGTGGCGATGGATAACATCCACGCTCGGCACACGCATTGTGTACAATTATATCGATCTCCTCTGTGGTGACACCAACTTTTGCTGCTCTACCTGCAATATCGAGTACCTCTCTACCCTTGATTGACAACTCTCTCATAATCTCAATCTCCTCTTTAGTGTGAATTGGAATTGGCATCTTTCTCTTGTCTGCTGCTCTTTCACTATGTGGAAATCCTACAGTTACCAATAACAAAAAATGTCAGTCAAAAAAACTGCTAACTAAAAAAACTATATTTAATTTGATTAAAATATTAAGAGATTCTTACATACCATCGAGTGCATAGTCTGGTAGAGTTACTCCAGAGGGCGGTGCTCTTCTTGGTGTTACTTTGGATGGTCTCAGTTTACCTGTGAATTTAATTCTCTTGAATGCATCATTGGATGTTTGTCTTTCTTCCTTTGTCACTTTATGATTATAGGAATAAGTGAATGAATGAATGAATTGTCAATAAATATCAATTCGGTATTCCATGAGTATTCATGTTAACAATAATAAACTAAACATACAATGCTTGATCTTGTGAATTGGCCAATATGATTTGAAACACTCTTGAGAACAGAAATTTGCCACTGGTAGATTAAGTTTCTCACAGACTGGACAGTGAAGCGATGCCTTCTTTCCACAATTTGGTGTAAGACATACCTCTTCGATTGAAGTTGTTGCTGGTGTCTCTGCCTCTGTTGACATGATGTTTTTATTATTTAATTGTTACTTGCTACAAGCTATTATTATAAAACTAACAAAACTATAACAAAACTAAATGAATGAATGAAGGAAGGAATACGTTATTTATAATTTTGGAAAAAAAAAATTAAAAATTAAAAATAACAAAAAAATTAAATAAAATTAAATAAAATTTAAATAATATTGTGAATGTTTGATTGAAAGGCTAAAGAATAAAAGGGTAGTGCTATGTAATTAGGTGCTAGCTAGTTGGTTAGTTTGATTTGATTCGATTCGGTGGTTTGGTGATGCAGCTTCTTATTATTCTAATGTATTGATAATAAGTTTGAAAGTAAGAGTAATGGGCTGTTGTTGTTTGAGAGGTGTCAATAGCAAAACTAAAACTATACTATTGGTGATATAGGTGTGAATACTAAGAGATATGAAAAAACAAACAAACAAATAAATTACTCGTTGTCAAAATTTGAAACCTCGTTGTCAAAACTTTATTTTTCAACCCAAATTGCAAAAAAATAAAATAAAAAAAAATGTTGATTAAAAAAAAACAAAATTAAAAAAAAAAATAAGAATTAAATATCTTGTTAACTGTTGCTAGCATCAATAGTTAAAATAATAATAAAATAATGTAAAACAGCTAATGATTTCTTTATTGGGTTGTGGTTATGTCTGATTAAATCTACACAGAATTCATTAATTCTAATTGATTTGATTATCTAGAATGTTCTTTGTGAATGGCAAGTGTTTTTGAAAACAAAAACAAAAAAGTTGATCATCTAGATAATTTTCTCAATTTACAAATATCCATTCTTCCATAACACAATGTAACCTCAAAGAGTCCTAAATCCTCTTTATATAAATTAATATATATATTTTCTTATTAAAACTAATAAATATCGACTTATTTGTTCTAACTAAGAGATTATTTGCACAAAAATAAAAATCGATCATTCTTGCAAAATTTTGAATTTATTTGGCAAAGACATATTTTTGTAGGCACCTGTGAACTCTTAAATAGACTTAAAGGTCTTACAACTGAGTAATCTTCCTTTTGTGATAGCATCTGGAGATACGAATTTGATTAATAATTGTCAAAGATTAATAGTTTCAATCTTTGTTGTTATTTGCATATTATTGTACATCATGTATCAGATTTATCTAAACTTTGTTTTTTTTTTTTTGTTTTTTTTTGATATTATCTCTTACAAAATAAAAGGAAACAATGTATACAGTATGTCAGATCATTACTGCAAATACATTAAAATAAAAGAATATACTTAATAATATGGTTGTAGCTATATACCAAATCCAAAACAAAACCAACTTTCTTGTAAAGTTCCATAATGAAGAGCACCCTTCTGATGACCAAACCTTACCACCAAACTCAGAGACTCATTGACCAACCAATCTTGGTGTCTTTAAGTATTCATACTCAACACTAAGGCAATCTTGATTCTTTTAAATTCTCTATGCTAGCACTTGTAGTAACATATAGATTCCGTATAGTCCATCTGGTAAGCTTGATTTAATTTATAAATTTAAAAAAGTAAAATTAAAAATGATTAAGAGAGTGTTTTTTTATTATTTTGTTCAATCTTCAAAAAAATTAAAGAATATATTATTATTTCAATTGTTCGGTATGTTTATATAAAAATTAAGTACAGAATTAATACTAATGGTTGAGGTATGTATTTTACAATTTTTCTAGAATCACATTCTTTGAGAACCGACATAAATGCGGTTTATGAACATATTTATAAATCAATTCATTGATAAACTTACTAATTTAGGTAGTCATGAATTAATAAAATACATTACACAAGTATTTATATGTATATTATATAAGTATTTATTTATTTTTGTATGTTTCTTCAATAACTGCAAAACATTAAAAATAATCGGTGTAAGATCTTGCTAATTTAAATTGATCATATGAATCACACAAGTTTTTTGAAACAATTTTGTTTTTTCAAAGTTTTTTTAACCACACAATTTTGATCATTCACAGAATACATTTATTACTTTTTTAAAAATTATTTCTAACTTTATAGAATTACTTTATTTTTAGTGATTGTTTTACTGTTATTTTATTTTTCAATAACAAAATTAAATTTTTAAACATTCTTAACCTGGTTCATCAAAAAAATAAGAAAAAATTTACCATCACAATGAATTCAATGATTTCTTTTTAAAGTATCTGTCACCATCCCTCAATACCAACTTTCAATTTTAATTTTTATTCAAACCAAAAAAAGATCTAGATCTTGGAAAGGAAAAAAAAAAAGGACATGTCCTTGATTGTATTTCGACTTTTTACTAAATCATAACTTTCAAATTTAATCATTTTTGTTTCTTTGATTCATCATCATTTCATTTAAAATCGATTCCATCCTCATTTATTTTTTCAAATTACTTTTAAATTTATATTTTTTATTTTTTATTTTAATCATTAAAATATATATCTTGTACCTCACAAATTGTAAATAAATTTCCATTTTAAACTATTAAAACAATTAATTGTTTAATTTATTATAACTATTATTTATTTTTTTCCTTTTCTTGTAAATATTTAATCAAATCAAACAAATTAAAACAAACTTAACTATTATTTTATACTTTTTTTTTTAAACTATATATAAATAAAATGTCAAATCTTCGAAAGAAATTATTAAAAGTAAAGATTAGTTGGTTATTGGAAATAGCTGAAAATCTACACATTACTATACCAGATGGCTCGGATAAGGCTGTTACTGCTTCGTTGTTGAGTGAATGTGGATTTGCAGAGTCGGTAGAAGAACAAGTAGATAAAATCCAAAGAAACTATGAGAAAGTAAAGAAGGACAATCTGCTTGATTTTCTGCGGGGAATGAAGTTACAGAGTCTGAAGCTACTCACCGACACCCTCAATATTATAGTACCGGCATCTTCTTCTCGCAGCGACATTATCTCACAGCTTCATGAACACTACAGAGAGCAAGTTGTTAAAGAACTAAACAACAATAGAGCAAGATACATCGAAGAATATATATTTAGACACCAACAAATAAGACATCCAACACCAATACTTCAACAACAAACCAAAGAACCATTTTGTATTGGTGGTCTTTCATAATAATAAAATAATAATAATGAATGTATATAAATTAAATTAAATAAATAATTTTAAAAGAAAAAATTTTTGCCCAAATTAAGACCAAACAAATTTTAAAAAAACACATCAATTCCACAATGATGTGTGACTGTGTGTAATAATCACTCTGACTCATGAGATTTAATAACAAATATCAGTAACAGGTAATGTAAAATTGAGAAATAGATGGGACATTGAAATTTAGCACTAAACTTCACTGTTGATCAAGTTTAAGTATAAATACCCAATAAAGGTAAGAATATAATTAAATTTTAAACAATACACTCAAACAATATATATATATTTACTTAATCAGTTACATTATAATCTTTCGAATATCTATTCATACTTTAACTCTTTATTTTTTAAAATCAAAAATGATGCTAATTATTAAAACTGAAACCATTACCTTCACTTTAGAGAATCTCTTAACCACTGATTCACTAAGTAGTCTCTATGATAAAGTTGCTCAAAGAACAGAATATAAAACATATCAATTCGAATTAACATACTATGGTTTGTATTAAATATCCACTAAGCAACTCATTATCAATCATCATTTATTAACTTTTTTTTTTTTTACTATTTATTAACTAAAAGGTGAACCTCTACCAAAAGGATCCAACACATTGGAGAAAAGCGGATTGGAAGAAGAATGCACAGTAGTAATGAATCTATTGAAGGAACTTGAGTTTATCGTTCTCTTTGGTGGCAATGAATGTAAACTAACGATTCCAAACAATGATGGTTTAACAATTCAACATTTAATTGTGTAAGTACTAGTAGCAAACCTATTTCTTAACTTAATAGCAGTAGTTGTGATTAATAAATCAACCTTTATTATTTAGATTAATTAAAAAGAATCTGTCAGATTCAATTTTGGAGATAAATGAAAGTGATTTCTATATTAAAAAAGGTGGAGTTGCTCTTGCAAGAAATGCATTGCTTCATGCTCATCTTGGAAATATGGATATCATTGAAATAGTTTTGGGTAATCTTCAAAGCCAGGAGCAGGTTAATACTTTGGACGATGATCTATTGATTCAGAGTTTCCTTCAAACATCGATATCATCGGATGTCGAAATTGTATTCTGTTTCGATACCACCGGTTCGATGTCTTCGATCATCGGAAAGGTTAGAGAACAAGTAGAGCAAACAGTCAGTCGTCTCATGAAAGATATTCCAAATATCAGAATCGGTATTGTGGGACTTGGTGACTACTGTGACAAGGAAAAGGTTCTGACCACTCTTGACTTGACACGTGATGTCGATAAACTGGTGAAATTCATCAAGGAGGTTCCATCGACAAGTGGTGGCGATGCACCGGAAGCCTACGAGTGGGCACTCCGCAAAGCCAAGTCACTTTCGTGGTCGAAACACACCTCCAAGGCATTCGTTATGATTGGAGACTGCGAGCCACACGAACCATCGCATACCGACTTGAAGATCAACTGGTTCGAGGAATGTGACGATCTTTTCGATCTTGGTGTCAAGATCTATGGTGTCAAAGCACTGGGAAATTGTGTATTCTACGAGGAGATCGCAGAGAGAACCGGTGGAATCTGTATTAATTTCAACAAATTCTCTTTGATCACCGAGATGTTTTTGGCAATCTGTTATCGTGAGGCATCCAAGGAGAAATTCAACAAATTTGAAAAGGAAATCAATAGCAACAACAATGTATCTGCTGAAATGACAGAGATTCTATCGGATTTGAAAAAAGAGAATTTCAAAGTTGTTGAATCGACTAACGCCAGCACAACAACAACAACCACTACCTCGACAAGCAACAGCAACAATATCACTATCAAACAAAGAGGTTTACCAATCAAAATGAGAAGTTTAGAAAAATGGTTTAAACATTCAGAAGATACTGCCACCAAACCAACTTTTACCTACAACAAAGAAAAAGATTGTTTCTTTAATTCAATAAAAAATTAATATAACAACAGCAACACAATATATTTTTATTTTTATTTATTTTATATTAAAAAGTGTGTTCAATATATTAAATTAATTCAAAGAGATATTAATAAATCTCGGTTAACCGAGATTAGCACCGATATCACCAAAATTGAAAGTTCAGTTTAAAAATAAAAATAAAAATAAAAATAAATAAAATTTTAATTTTGGCAGTTTCTCCACACTCATCGACCAACACCCCTGCTCAAAAACTTTTCTTAGGTATCTTGTATCTGTTTCGATTGAACACCATATACAAAAATGAGAGTTTACAAAGATATCTTAGGTTATTACAGTATGTTTTAGTAGAATATTTTTTTGAAAAAGAAGGAATAGATTAGATTTACTAACTTTATTGTTATTTCTACTTGTTTTGCTTTTTAGAGGACGAGCTCTTCTCAGATGCTTTCCCAATTGCCGATCTCGGTGTTGTCTATGAAGTCACTACCAAGCAAGTCTCAAAGGACTTGAACGTTAAGGTTGACACTGGTGCCAACGAATCCACCGAAGAGGGTGAAGAGACTGAAGGTGTTGCCGATGCTGGTATCATCACCGTCAACAACTTGGTCGACGCTCACCGTCTCCAAGCCACCAACTTCGACAAGAAGGGTTACCTCACCTACTTGAAGGGTTTCATGAAGGAAGTCGAGTCATACTTGGCCTCCAACAACCCAACCCGTGTTGACACCTTCAAGAAGGAAGCTCAAGAGTACGCCAAGAAGGTTCTCGGAGAGTTTGACAAATACACTTTCTGGCAAGGTGAGAACCTCGACGCCGAAGGTATGGTCGCCCTCTCATACAAGAAGGATAATGATGCCAACGAATACTTTGTTTTCTGGAAGGATGCCTGTGTTGGTGAGAAATATTAAATTACTCAATATAATATTACTTTTTTAAACAAAACAAACAAAATCAAACCAATCACAATCTTCTTTTTTTTAAAACAAACAGATGAAATATTTGTATGAATAAACCTTTCCTTTTTTTATAAAACCTTTAAAATTGAAAGTTAGAGAGACTCTCTCTTTTATTATTATTATTATTATTATTATTATTAATATTATACTGATTGTCTCTTATCATGATAGCTGATCGCACCAACTTAAGAATGTAAAAAAACTAAACTAGTTTTTATTTTAATAGTAGTGATAATAACAATGAAGAAAAGACATCATTCATATAATAGTCAATTGAATTTGTTACCAACATCCGGTGATATTAAACACTACTATGGTATATATATAGGTTACGGTGTAAAGATACCGAGTTTCGATGAAGGTTTAGATCTTTATCATAGAGGTTGTTTTGGTAAAGGAACACTCTCAAGATCAAACCCAATCTATCATCAAATCAAACAACAACTTCAACAATCTCATCAAGAAACAGAAGAAGAAGATGAAGAAGATGAAGATGACTCATCAAGAGGTGGTGTATTTCACGTTAAAAATTTAAAAAGATACAAAGATATTATAAGAGATACAAACAATAGTAATGATAATCAACAACCATTAAAATATCAAAGAATCAACGATAACAATAATGATAATGATATTACGGAAGATGATATTCAAGAAGATATGCAATTAAGTTTATATGAGGCATTTTATTTATTATACGGTCTTGGTTGTTTAACTATTCTACGAGAACCTACAACAGAAGAAGTCAACGAGTATAAAAATAACATTGAAAGTAGTAATAATAGCAATAATAATGATAGTTTAAATAGTAGTAATCATAAAAATAAAAAGATATTAACGTCTGTATGTATAACTTTATTATATTTATTGTTATTATTATTATTATTATTATTAATTCTATTTATTTATTAAAATTAAATTAGATGACAATAGAAGAATGTTGGAAGTTATTCAATGAAGAAGACGATAGATTTCTACCTAATTATATCGCATATCATCATTTTAGATCGACTGGTTGGATACCAAGGTCAGGTTTAAAGTATGGTTGCGATTTCGTACTTTACAAACTAAGACCAGAGTTGGTGCATGCTCAATATCAAGTGGTTGTCCAGTATCTAAATGAATATGAACGAAACAACACCACTTCTAGTAGTAGTAGTAGTTATGGAGAAGACAACAGTTACAACTCAAACAATACAATATCAGATAGTTGGGTAAACCTGGGTAGAATGAATCGTGTATCTGAATCTGTTGCAAAGGTAACTTAACTAACAACTTATATAAACTATATAGAAGTTATATACTACTTATATATAATATTTATGTATTTATATGTATATCATTTGATTATCTGTTGATATAACAGGTAGAAAGGATTGATGAAAATGAAAGATAACTAACTTTTTGTCAAAGGGTACTATCATCTTCAATATAGTGAGAAACAACAACAACAATAGTAATGAAAGAAATAAAAATGATCCTGGTGGTTCAATGCATTACACGAAACAGGTAATACGTGGTGGCGCTTGTGATGTTGATCAAACAACAATCCAACAGCACCAACAACAACAACAACAACTATTTACTGTAAATCTGGATCAATTGGAATGTAATTCATTTGAGATAGAGTGTTGGGCAACAAAGAGGTGGACACCATCCAAAACAAGATGAACTATCGACACTGATTCAATCAAAATACTGTATCAACAAAAACACGCTAATAAAGTAAAGTAGAGGTTATATATTTATAAAATTGCTTTTGATGAGAAGTGTGGTTAACATTTATTTATTTATAATGAATGATGAATTCATCATTTATTCGAAGCAGATCTGAAAACACAATCATTGTTGTTGTTGTTGGTGATTCATATATTTTTGAATTAAAAGGAATCGGGACATGATAAATTCACAAAAATTGTTTTTAGCAAGATTTCCCTGGGTAAGTATCATATTAATGTGTGTCATTATTGAAAATGAATGTGTGATTCCAATCTTCTATGAATGCACGTTATTTTATCGATTTTTCAAAATTTTCGACTTTTTTTTTTAAAACAAACTTTGAGAGGGTGGTTGGTGGTGTGAAAATGCATTTATTTATAAAAACAAAAAGAATTTCTAGAATGCATCTTTTAACCCACCACCACCAACATATTATAGTCATCTAGCTGTGTGACAAAACAACGAATGCATCTGTTTCACTTATGATCATTTAAGGACATGTCATCAAAATAAGTTTAGATCTCGTAACAATTGTTTACCAATGGCCAATATTAAAGTGGTTTTAGGCTATTGATTTCAAAGATGTTTTCTCTAAAATTACTTACCTATTAAGGAATCAGTGAGTGTCACCACATTAGTAACCAAACATTCATTTCACTAGTTATCACTTTCGTTCAATTCTCTCTCTATTGTCTTAAACACTTAAGTAAAAGTTGGACTTTCAGACTCTGCAACAAAAATAACAACAGCCACTCCACTCTCTGAATTGAAACTTACTTGTTTCTAATATTGTAGAAAAGAAATCAACCGGTTGAGAAACGATTGAAAAACTATAAATAATTGGACTAGTAACCAAAAACATCCGTTCATTCTTTTATTCTTCTATTTAATACAAATATAATAATAATAATAGTATTAGATAAAATATTTCTAATAATACTACAATTCAGTAATAATATTTTGTTTTAGGTTCTAATAATATTTATTTATAAATAGAACTTTATTTTTATTTATTTCATATATATATTTATAAACAAAGTTTAATTTTATTTTCTTAAACTACCATTGTGTTTTCAATTCCCTTTTCCGACATTTAGCCGGCATCGAATGGAATTAAAGCCACCAGAACAAAAGTATAACGAGCAGCTAAAGCAGCATATTTATCATAAACTGTATGTATAAACGCATTAATTTTTAAAAGCAATACACCAAACAATCAACAAATAAACAAACAATCATAAATCATAATAACTTTATTTTTAATAATAATAATAATAATAATGAAAGTGTGATAGTTTCATACTTTACGATTTCATTTCTAAAATTAAAATTAAAAGAAATCTTACATCATATTCTTTCAATCATTGAAATCAATCATGATGGATGAAGTTATGATCATCAGAACAAGAGTTGTTGTTAATGGGTCATTATTAATGAAAGAATGAATATATGAATAGAAGAATGATATTTTAATTTATTATAAAAAAAAAATCATAAAATGTTCATTTTTGCAAAATCTTAATCTTTTTTTTTTTTTTAGTTTTTAATTGTTTTTGTTTTTGTGATGATGTGTGTCATATAGTATGGAAACATAAATGATGACAACGATTACCATTACTTTTTTGTTTTTTTCTGCCAAAACTAAAACTCATCACTATTGACATTTTCACACCACTATATTTTTTTTTTGATGATTTCCAATTTTGTGTTTTACAGACTTTGAGACTATCAAATACACCTTCACAACAAGCGATCCCGACTGTCAACATTTTAGCAGCATTTAAATATTAATAATTATTATTTCATACCCCAACATGTTCATATCACATCTCATTAATAAACCAAATCATAAAACAAAAGCAACTTTTTAAAAAAAAACGACTTTCACTTCAACAGCAAGTAATAATAATCATAATAATAAATGGTAATGCATTCACACTTTTTGTTTTTTTTTTTTGGCAGTCCAGCTGATACTTGTTTTTTAGGTTGTTTGTTTGTCACTTGTGCTGTTGTTGTTGTTTGATTTTTGTGCTTTTTTACTTGTTTCCTTGTTTTCAAACAATTCCTACAATCCAAATTGTTGGTAAAATAAGAACAACAAGTAGATCTACAAACAAAAAAAAATATTTAATAAAATCGACCAAGCACACAACTCAGTGTCACTTTATTATTTTCATACTCTGGTCGTTTTATTTATTTTAAATAAAGTTTGGTTTCTGCTCCACTTCTTTAGAAAAGAATCAAAATCAATCTCTATTTATAAATATCAACATCAGTCCCTTAAAAATTTAAATATTCATATTACTATAATATAATATATATGTTTATCAATAGATAATAATAATAAATAAATATATAATTTTCAATTATAATTTATATATGTATGTATTGTTTAGATATGTGTATTAATAAAACGACTAATTTAATTATTTTGTTTTTTATTGTGTGGTGTGTGATTGTGTGTTTTTTTTTTTTATTCTATCAAGTCAGACTATCACCGACATGGGAAATGAATCAAAAACCAAAGTTGTTTTAGTGTTTTATAATGGTGTTTATTTATTTTATCGTTTTTTGTGGTGCTCATTGTAAGAAATGCAGTCAGAGTGTTGGAAATGAACTAAATAGATAGATTAAAAAATAAAAAGAAACAAGGACAAAAATTGAAACAAACATATTTGTTTGAATTAAAATTTCCGATATTGTTTTTATTTTTATAAAAGAAATTATTAGTTAGTTTTATTTACATATGATGTTTATAATTTCAATATAATAAAATATTTGTTTTTCGTTTTATAATCATATGTTGTAATATATATATAAATAGTTTAGGATTGTAAAAAAATAATAAATAAATAATGACTTTTAAAAATAACATAATTTAATCAATAATAATAATAATAATTTAAAATAAATATATTAATATTCAAATTCATTTAAATTCAATAGGTTATTTGATTTTAGTCATCAATTTAATAAGAGAGCTTAGATTATTTAATTCAATAGTACTAAACTACTCGATAATATAAATAATAATAATAATAATAATATTAGTTTTTGTTTAATTTAAACTTTATTTTTAAAAAAAGTTATTAGTTGAAAACAAAAATATACAAAAATGGTAAATTCACCATCTGACAGCAATAATAATAATATTACCCCCGATAAATCGGTGGGAATTGAAATGCAGCCAATCGATCAAAATGAAAATTTAAATGTACCACCACGTACTGGTGATGTTTCGATTGAAATGCCTCGTAGCAATTCGCTTCAGGAGCTGCCGTTCATCTCGGAAGATGTTGCCGCATCGACCAAGACATTCAGTGGATTCTCAAAGAACACCCAGGAAGTCGATCCAAAGTCTACTACCACCACCAACTACGACTACCGTAAGTCGTGGCGTACTCCACTGCGTCGTCAACTATTCGAGCCACCCTCTGAAACTCAAATCCAACTCGCCAAAGAAAAGGAAGAGAACTACAGAAAGACACTCGAACGTAAGAAGGAGGCTCAAAAGCCATTGGAATCTATCATGGAGGAGTTGAAAGCCAATCCAAATGGTTTATCATCTGCTGAAGTTTCAGAAAGGTAAGTCTTTATATTTTTTTAATTATAAATTCAATCCATTACAAATTACTAATTGTTATTTATTATTATAGAACTGCACAATATGGTGAAAATAAGATTCCAGATGTTAAGAGATATCCAATTTTGGAGTTTTTATATTTCATGTGGAATCCACTGTCTTGGACTATGGAGTTGGCAGCTATTGTGTCGATTGCCTTGCTCGATTGGGTAGATTTCATTTTGATTGTAGGTTTGTTGCTTATGAATGCAACTATTGGTTATTACGAGGAGCACACTGCAGGTAATGCTGTGGAGGCATTGAAGAATTCACTGGTTTCTCAGACTAGAGTACTGAGAGATGGAAAGTGGGATCAGGTGGCGTCGACGTCGCTGGTACCCGGTGACGTTATCATCTTGAAGATCGGTGCTGTCGTTCCAGCGGATTGTCGTGTTCTCGAGTGTGAGTCTGTCAAGATCGATCAGTCTTCGCTCACTGGTGAGTCACTCCCGGTCACCAAGAAGATCGGTGACGAAGTCTACTCTGGTTCCTCGATGAAGCAAGGTGAAGCCACCTGTATTGTAACAGCCACTGGTGTCAACACTTTCTTTGGTCGTGCTGCCAACTTGGTGCAAAACACCGAGAGTCAAGGTCATCTTCAAATAGTTCTTCGTAACATCGGTCTCTTCTGTATCAGCTTCATTGCCATTTGGGTGGTCGTTGAGTTGCTCGTTCAATTCATTGCTCGTGACCAAAAGTGTAACGGTGTCGGTGAAGGTAAATGTACTACTTTGAACAACGCACTCGTTTTGTTGGTCGGTGGTATCCCAATTGCTATGCCAACAGTACTTTCCGTGACAATGGCTATCGGTGCCACTCAGCTCTCAAAGAAACAAGCTATTGTTTCGCGTCTCACTGCTATTGAGGAGTTGGCCGGTATGGACATTCTCTGCTCTGATAAGACCGGTACTTTGACATTGAACGTTCTCACCGTTGACACTCCACTCTGTTTCGCAGGAACCTCCCCGGAGGATATTATTCTCTCAGCGTATCTCGCATGTTCCGAAGGTGACGATCGTGACGCCATCGATATTGCCACCACTGAATACGCCCACAAGACCTATCCAAACCTCGACTACGACCACTTCAAGATCCTCAAGCATTATCCATTCAATCCAGAGGACAAGAAAGCTATGGGTCTCGTTCAAGGTCCAGACGGTAAGCAATTCAAGACTGCCAAGGGTGCCCCACAAATCATGTTGAACCAAGCATCGAACAAAGACCAACTCAACGATGAGGTCTCTCAGGAAATTGAGAATCTCGCAGAGAGAGGTTATCGTGCTATCGGTGTTTCTCGTGCCGACGACGCACCGGAATTCAAGAATTGGGTATTCCAAGGTTTGATTCCATTGTTCGATCCACCCCGTCACGACACTGAAGACACCATCAAGCGTGCCTTGGAAATGGGTGTACGTGTAAAGATGATTACCGGTGACCAACTTGCCATTGCCAAAGAAACTGCCAGACGTCTCGGTATGGGTGGAAATCTTTTCACCATTCCCTACTTGAAGCACAACGATCTCGGTATGAAGGGATCTGACTTGATTGAAATGGCCGACGGTTTCGCTGAGATGTGGCCAGAACACAAATACAAGGTTGTCCACTCACTCCAGAAGCGTAAGCACGTCGTCGGTATGACTGGTGACGGTGTCAACGATGCTCCAGCCCTCAAGAAAGCCAATATCGGTATTGCCGTCGCCGGTGCCACCGATGCCGCCCGTTCCGTCTCTGACATTGTCCTCACTTCGTCCGGTCTCTCTGTTATCATTGACGCCATTATCACCTCACGTAAGATCTTCCAACGTATGAGAAACTACGTTATCTACTCTGTATCTGCAACTGTCCGTATCTGTGTCACTTTCGGTATCTTGACCATCGCCTGGAACTTCTATTTCCCAACTATCGCCACTGTTATCATTGCCATTTTGAATGACGGAACCATGTTGACAATCGCCAAGGACAGAGTACGTCCACGTTCCACTCCAGACAGATGGGATCTCAAGGAAGTATTTATCATGGCTTTGTGCTACGGTCTCTACTTGGTCGGATCGACCATCGTCTTCTTTGCGCTGCTCCACGACACCACATGGTTCGAGGACACCTTCAACTTGCGTACATTGAACGACAATGAGTTACGTGGTCTCATCTACTTGCAAGTCTCCATCTCTGGTCTCGCCACAATCTTTGTCTCTCGTTCCCAAGGATTCTCCTACCTCGAACGTCCGGGTGCACTCATGTCGATTGCCTTTGTCGGTTCGCAAATCATCGCCACCTTTATTGGTGTCTATGGATTCAGAGGATATCCACACGACGGAGACAGAACCAACTTTGAAGGTTGCGGTTGGGGTTACGGTTTGGTTGCCTGGATCTGGTGTTTGCTCTGGTACATCCCAATGGACTTTATCAAACTCGGTATCTCCTACGTCTACAATGGAAATCTTAGATTCCACAACCGTGTCTTTACCAACAATTTCTTCTTTAGAAAAGGAAAGAAGCCATTGGTTAAACCATCCGAATTACATTAAATAATATAACAACATCATATATATTTTACAACATCAAAAATACAGAATAATAATAATTTAATAATTAAAAATCAGAAAAAAAAAAAAAAAAAATTACAAAAAAAAAAAGAGAATAGTTAGACTCGAGTTTAACTATAATAATAAATCAATTAATTGTAATAATTCATTAACTAAAACAAATAAAAAAAACAAACTTAAAAACATTATAAAATCAAATATTATTATTCGTTACAATCATTTCATAGAGTTTACAATTAAAATCGACTTTTGAATTTCTTTGTTATTTTATTGATTTTTATTTTATTTTTTCATCAAAAAAATCAGATTATGTTGATCATTTGATTGATCAAAAAAACTAAACATCTTAATTATTTTTTAAAACAAACAAAACTTATATATTAATTTTCAAAACATGTCAGAAGATCAAGATAAATATATATTTTCAACAAAGAATATTGGTCAATGTGAGATCAATGCTCATCATTTCTTTACATGGTAGGTATATATAAAATCAAACCATCCATCATCAATAGGTATTAATATAAATATTTATTTACAAACTAGTGTTCAAGAAAATAAGAATAATCCTATTAAATGTATGGCTGCATTCGATAGATTCGAAAAGTGTTGCGATGATGTAAGCAATCTACCAGAGCCAGAGGAACACGAGATTCATCCATTGGTTAAGACACTACAATATTATGCACCAAGATTGTTTACCTCTGATATGCCAAGGTTTGTTTATTATCAATTAAATCAATTAAATCAATCAATCAAGAGAACAATATATTAATATATATCTAAATTTCTTTAATGTGCACATTTCAGAGAGAAGACTATTCTAGCTGAATCATTAGGTAAAATGATGCCACAGATTTTCGATCCAAAGGAAGACGAAGACGATTAAACAAACAAACAAACAAACAAACAAACAAACAAACAAACAAACAAACAAGAAAAGAATTAGAATAGAATAGAATAGAATAATAGAGTGGTAGTAACGATCATACCACTTAACAATATACATGTAGTTATAGTTTTTGTTTAAGAGAAAATAATATATAGTAAATTTATTTGTATTAATAGTGTAATGAATGACAAAGAAGAAAAAGAAAAGAATAAACAATGTAATCTTTTCCTTTTTTTAATATATATCTAACTATTTTTTGATAACATTTTTCCTTTTATACTTTGATATTGAATTAAGCAGCAAAGTAAAGAAGGTTCCCATTTGGGATATCTGTGAACTTTCGATTATTCAATCATGCATATTAAATTTAATAGTACTAATGTGTGATATGATATGGATGATTATTTTGTTTATTAATATTAAGCTCACAGCAGATACAAAAAATGGGGTTACTGACTGATCATTATTAATCACCCAAAAACAAACTCAATAACTCATTTGATTAAACTTTTGTGTAGTTTGTTTTAAAAAGTGAGTGTGTTTGAGAGTGAATGATCATATTAAAACATTAATCATTGTCACTATCAACTTGTTTATAATATATAGTAATATATTATTACTATAATGATTTTACAAACATAGTAGTAATAAAATAATCAAATCAAATAAACATCAAAAAAACAAATAAATAATTAAATATTTATTTTATATTAAAAAACAAAAAAGTACATAAAGAAAGAATAACAAAAAAACTGTAAGTGAAGTAACAGAATAGCAGTAAGAAGAAAAATACAAACAACAACAATATTATTATTAATATTTTTACTTTTAATTCATTTTAATTGACCTATTCTCGCATTCAAACCCTCTTTCTATTCTAGTAAACTAATTTCTAAAATAGTAATTTAACTCTGGAATCAATCTTTCTTTTTTTTTTTGTATAATAGTATGTGTGATCTATTTAATACTATTTTTTTTTGGACATCACCAAATTAATAATATTTGAAAATCATTTTTCCCATTTTTGTAAATTTAAATTAAAATTTTGAAAAGTTGCTTGCTCTCAGAGTGTTTCAAAAAAAATAAAATTTCAAATGATTGACAATCAATCTGATAAAAGTGCACTTGGCAGCACTACAAACAACAACAACAATAATAATAATAAAACTGGTATAATGTTAAATCAACAACAGTCAACTTCAACAACAGCAAATAATAATAATGTAAAAAAGATTGGAGAATCACAATCCGATGTATTCTCTATTACACTCACAGGAAACACAGGTAGTGAGCCACCATTCTCCAATAAGGGTTTGGTGTTGCCACGCTTTGGCACACTGAGGATTGTGGTACCGTGTGGTCTGGAAGCGGCTGCCGGTCAACCGCAACTCTACTGCAACTACCCGGCGAGTGGCGCTCAATTTTCGCGTACTCAGTACAGCCTCATCAAGTCACCAACAACCTACAACGGCCACGACGATATCGTCTTCAACTTGAAAATCACTCACCACGGCTGTTTCGACTACTATCTCGAGTGGAGCGCACCTTCCTCGCCGTCTTCTGACAAGAAGATTGTGAAGCGTGGTAGTATCGGTAGTTTCCAGATTCATCCAAACCTGTCCATCAACGGACGACCTCTTCAACCGGATGGAATCGTGCTGCAGACCGTTCTTACCAAATGTCTTGGAACTCTGGATAGCTGGAATGATTACATAAAGACTGCTTCGGAAACCGGTTACAATATGATTCACTATACTCCGGTGCAAGAGATCGGTGCATCGGGATCTTGCTATTCCATCTTTGACCAACTTTCTATCGCGCCAAGTCTGTGGCCAGCTGGAAAGGCTCCGGCCGATCAGAACCAACGTCTCGACGCACTGGAAAAGGTGATTCGCGAATCAGAGCGCAACCACGGTTGCATATCGATGATCGACTTGGTTTGGAATCATACTTCCTTCAACTCCAATTGGTTGAAACAACATCCGGAAGCTGGATACAATCCCGACAATTCGCCGCATCTCAAAGCTGCAGTCGAGGTTGACCAAGCACTCAACCGTTACTCAAAATCCATTGAAGGAACTTCGATCGTATCGTTGGAGCAGCTCGACAATCTCATTACCCACATTGGTGACAGCTGTTTGAATCCATTGAAGCTCTGGGAATACTACGTACTCGATGTCAGTCGTGAGATGGAGTCATTCAACCAAAAGTATCCGGCTACCGTTCCAACTATCAATCCAGAGATGCCATTCAACTCGCCATTCATGCCAATCTCACCAAAGAATGCCAATGAGAATGCCGATCTCGTTAATCAAATTCAAAAGAAAGGATTGATTCGTAATCCAAACTATGAACGTTTCTCAATGACCATCGATTTGGAATTCACTTTTAAACTTCTCAATGGAAATGCAACCTTTAAGAACTACACAATGGAGGAGAAGAAACAGAGATACGAAGATTTGTTGCGTCTTATCAATTTGAATCTCTATCGTGAGTACGACGGTGACCATGATGCCATTCTCAACAATGTTCGTGAGCGTATCAAGTATGAGCGTCTCGCTGCACACGGACCACGTCTCGGACCAATTTCCAGCTCGAAGCCAATGCTCGCCAGCTACTTCACCATTGTGGAGTGTGACGATGGACGTCGTGTTCCTCTCGCCAACAACGGTTGGATCTTCAACTACAATCCAGCCGTAGATTTCGCCAGTAAAGATTCTCGCGCCTATCTTCGTCGTGATGTTATCGTCTGGGGAGATTGTGTGAAGATGCGATACGGACAGAAACCAGAGGATAATCCATGGCTGTGGCAACACATGAGAACTTACACCGAGAGAATGGCCAAGCTATTCCACGCCATTCGTATTGACAATTGTCATTCCACACCAATCAACGTCGCTCAATATCTCTTGGACGCCGCACGTGCAGTCCGTCCAACGATCTACGTGACCTGCGAGTTATTCACCGGTTCCGAAGAGGCAGACAGTGAATTTGTCAAGCGTTTGGGTATCAACTCGTTGATTCGTGAAGCAATGCAATGTCACGATAGTTGGGAGCTTGGACGTGTATGTCATCGTTATGGAGGACAGCCAATTGCCTCGTTTGTCTCGCCAACTGTCGAGGGAAGACATTTCCATTCGGTGTCGAATCAACCATACGACGTCAACTCGTTGAAACCTCATCTTCCACCAGCACTCTTTATGGATTGCACTCACGACAATGAGACACCGGCACAAAAGAGAACTGTTGCCGACACTCTTCCCAACTCTGCTATTGTCGCCATGACTGTATCGGCCATTGGAAGTACTCACGGTTACGATGAAATCTATCCATCCACTATTGATCTTGTTCATGAAACTCGTACCTACCAGAAGCAATCGGGTGACAACAAATCTGGTTTGTTCCCTCTAAAGACATTGCTAAACAAACTACATGTTGAAATGGCAGACAATCAATACAGTGAGGTTCATATTCATCAGGAGCACAATGTGATAATGGTACAGAGATTCTCACCAAAATTGAACCGATCGGTATTCCTTGTTGCTCACACAGCATTCACTGTCGACAACCCAGAGGATATCCTCCTACCAGAGGTCATCAACATCCCATGCAAAGTAACAGAGTTTATCGTTGGTGCAAGAATTACAAACAGCCATGACTGGCATAGAAACGATCAACTCTTGACCGGTGTAAACATTGACGTTGAAACCTACTATGGAAACAGTGTATTTGATAAATATTGTTACATTGAAAATGATTATAGTTTAGAGAGAAATCTAAAATTAAAGTAAGTAAATTATCATTCATTAAACAATCCAAACTAACCTTCGAAAAATTAATTATTTCCAATTAGACTTAAAGATTTCCCACCTGGTGCTATACTTTTGTTTAGAGGAGAAGTACCGGCGGAATGCACAACTGCTATGAATCAATTGGATGTTGCTTTGAGTGAAGTGAGTGCTTTGGATAATGCAATTCGTTCATTTACATTGTTGGATATGAATACTATTTTGTTTAAGCATCCAGAGGAGGAGCGTGTCAATGGTGGAGGTGGATATAATATTCCAAACTATGGAACACTTCCATTCTGTGGTATTCAGGGATTCGCTACCATTTTGAATCGTATCAGCGAGTGGAACGATCTCAGTCATCCACTGTGTAACAATCTTCGTGAAGGTAACTGGGCTATGGATTATATCATGATGCGTCTCAACAACAACCCAGCCTACAAACCACTGATCGAATGGTTCAACCATTCCTTCTGGCTGGTCAAACAGATTCCACGCCATTTCATTCCAAAGTATTTCAATGCTGTTGTTCTCACTGCCTATCGTTCCATCGTTGATAAAGCCATCAGTTTGATGTCACCGTTTGTCATTGAATCCAACTGGTTCGTCAAAGCATTGGCTCTAGCATCGATTGAATTCTACGGAGTGTGCACTCCACTCATTAACAATCCAATTGTACTCGAGTCATTCAAGAATCCACAGGCATCTCTCTGTGCTGGACTTCCACATTTCTGTGCTGGATATATGCGTAGTTGGGGAAGAGATACGTTCATCGCGTTGAGGGGTGTTATGTTGTCAACCGGTCGTTTGGATGAGGCGAAACAACTTATCGTTGGCTATGGATCGTCCACGCAATTCGGTTTGATTCCCAATCTTTTGGATAGCGGAAATCGTCCACGTTACAACGCCAGAGACAGCACTTGGTGGTACTTAAAATCGATCCAAGATTACTCTGATCTGCTCGCTTCCGATACCGAAAGAAAGACATTCCTCGCCACCCGAGTATTCCGTCTGTTCCCATCGGATCCAAATCAACCGTATTCCACCGTTGCCGAGTTGATTCAAGAGATCATGCAGTGTCACGCCCAGGGAATCAAATTCCGTGAGCCATTCGCAGGTCGTGAGATCGATGAGAAGATGAAAGACGAGGGATTCAACATCAATATCACTCTCAACCGTGACAATGGATTTTTATACGGTGGTAACCAATTCAATTGTGGAACCTGGATGGACAAAATGGGAGAGTCGGCCAAGGCTCACAACTATGGAGATCCAGCTACTCCACGTGATGGTGCACCCATAGAAATTACAGCCATGCTATTCTCCACTCTCAAGTGGTTGGCCAAGATCAACCAATCCGGAATCTATCCACACTCCTCGGTCAAAGTGAGCGGCTCAGACCTGAAGTTCTCCGAATGGCAAAAGTTGATCCAAGACAATTTCGAGTTGTTCTACTACATTCCAAGTTCATCGGAAGATAAGAAATACAAAATCAATACTTCTTTTGTCAGAAGACGTTATATCTACAAAGATACCGTTGGAAGTTCCTCGCAGTACACCGACTACCAATTCCGACCGAACCAACTGGTCGCCATGTCGTTTGCACCGGAGCTTTTCAACCGTGAAAAAGCACAAAAGACTTTGGATTTGAGCAAGTCGTTCTTGCTTGGACCACTCGGTGTCAAGACACTCGATCCCAACGACACTGACTACCACGCCAACTATGACAATTCACTCGATACAGAGTACCGTCCCACCGCCAAAGGATTCAACTACCACAACGGACCAGAGTGGCTATGGCTCTATGGATTCTACCTGGAGAGCGCCATCAAGTTCTCATCACAGCCATCACTCACTGTATCTCACCAGGTGGAAGCACTCCTCTCCAAACACAAAGCTTACATCCAACAATCATCGTACGCTTCACTCCCAGAACTCACAAACAGAGATGGTGCTTATTGTAGAGATAGTTGTGATTCTCAAGCATGGTCAATTGGAACAATTATTGCCTCATTGTGTTATTTGAACAATCATAAATAAACTTTTAAAAAAAAAACAATCAAAAAAATTACTAAATTAATTTCCAAATATATATGCAACAAAAAAATAATAGAAATGTATTTTTTCAATTCTAATTTAAAACATTTAAATAAATATCTAAAATTTGTACAAAATTCTTAAGTTTATGTGTTTTATCGATTTTATACAAAAATTGAATGATTGATGTTGTATTGCTATTTTTGTCCCACCCACTCTTAAAATTTTCTATAAAAATTTTCAAGGATTTTTTTGAATGAAAAATTGATCAAACTTTTTGCTTTTTACATCTTTTAATCTTTTTTTAGATTTTTATTTTATGTTTTAAAGGTTGAACGGAATGATAAAGATTTCAAATCATTTTGAACTATTTAATTCTTAAATAGAAAGATAAAAGATAATTATTATTACTAATTAATTATTTATTGTAAATATATATATATTCTCTTAGCACTTAAACAAATAAATACCAAACAACACAATGTTAATCTTAATTAAGACACCAACTATTACATTCTCTTTGGATGTTCAACCAACTGATGATACTGAAGTTATCTACTCAAAGGTTGCAGAGAGAACTGAATATAAGAGATTCCAATTTAATTTATTATTTGCTGGTAATTATTTAATATATAAAAAGAAACTAAAATCATATTAAAATATTAATTAAACTTTTGTATTTCTTATAGGTGAGCCACTATCAAAAGGACCAATTTCAGCATGTGGTATTAAAAAGGAAACAACTGTACATATGAATGTTATCAAGGAATTGAAATTCACTATTATATATGAAGGTGAACATCAAGTATCCGTACCAAATAATGATGGTTTAACTATTCAACATTTACACACGTAAGATTAAACAAAAAAAAATAATGATCAATTCTTTTATTTTAAAAATTTAAAAAAAAAAACAATGATCAATCGAATCGATCCATTTTTGAATCAACCATCACGAAATTTGACCAAATATTAATTTTTTTTTTGCATTTTCATTTTTTATAGTCAAATTAGAAATTCATTAAGTTCAGCAGTTCCAGCAGTTTTAACTCATAATATTGACGTTAGAAAACAAGGTGACACTGCCAATATCAATAAATATAGTGTTCTCCATCAGACTTTACAGAATTTGGATACATTGGAATTGGTTCTCACTGAGAAACCTTCAAAGTCAAAGGGTTTCAGCAGTGGTAGCGACAACTATGAAACACCAGCGGAAGACACTCAATTCGATCAGGATGCATTGTTGAATAGTTTCCTTGAGACATCGATCTCATCGGATGTTGAGATTATGTTTTGCTTCGATACCACCGGTTCGATGTCTTCGATCATCGGAAAGGTTAGAGAACAAGTCGAGCAAACAGTCAGTCGTCTCATGAAAGATATTCCAAATATCAGAATCGGTATTATGGGTCTTGGTGACTACTGTGATGGAACCAGAGTTCTGACCACTCTTGACTTGACTCAGGACGTCGATAAACTGGTGAAATTCATCAAGAGTGTTCCATCGACAAGTGGTGGCGATGCACCGGAAGCCTACGAGTGGGCACTCCGCAAAGCCAAAGATTTGACATGGTCTCCACACACCTCGAAAGCATTCGTTATGATTGGAGATTGTGAGCCACACGAACCATCGCATACCGACTTGAACATCAACTGGTTCGAGGAGTGTGACGATCTTTTCGATATGGGAGTAAAGATCTATGGTGTCAAAGCGCTCGGAAGCTGTGTATTCTACGAGGAGATCGCAGAGAGAACCGGTGGAATCTGTATTAATTTCAACAAATTCTCGTTGATCACCGAGATGTTCTTGGCAATCTGTTATCGTGAGGCATCCAAGGAGAAATTCAAACAATATCAAACTGAGATCAACAAGAATGGTGTATCGGCAGAGATGACAGAGATTCTCACTGATTTGAATAAAGAGAATTTCACAGTAATCGACTCCACCAAAGTAGAGAAAGAAGCGGAAACTCCAACTGTCGAAGCGGAAACTCCAGCTGAAACAACCACAACAACAACAACCACTACTACTGCTGTTGTCGAGGATCCAGCACCAAAGAAAAATGTTATCATCAAACAACGTGGATATCCAACCAAGATGAGAGTCAAACAGGCATGGTACGACCATTCTATGGACAAGAAATCCAATCCGACCTACTATTACAATTCGGAAACCGATTCTTTCAATAGCTCTCCGAATGGCTCAAGCAGTAGATCGGCAACCACTGGTTCACTTCCAGTGAGCACTCCACCAGCCATCCCAGACAAAGTCGATCCAAAATTCACTTATCCCGACGGTACTGTCTCCACTACCACTCTTACCGATCTCTTCAATACCACTTCACTCGTCAGAAAAATCGTCTTGCCAAACGGAGGTGTTCCAAAGATCAACATAATGGGAGACACCAAGATAGGAAAGACCACCTTCACCAACCAGATGAATCCACTCAGCGAAAAGGTAGTCTTTGAAGAACGCTACTTCATTACACACTACCAAGCCGAGCGAATCAGTGCATTCGTAGTGTGTTTCGATCCAAACAACATCAATAGTTACGAGCGTGTTCCCAACTACATCAATGAGATTAGAAGACGTGCACCAGACACACCGATCTTTGTGATCTGTCTCAAGACTGACACAGTCGATCCAGAGAAACTAAAGACAATGGACATGAACAAGCTCAAGAACATCTATCGTCTCAGCGGTGCCTACTACAGCTCCACCTTAAACTCTGAAAAAGAATCACAAAAACTCTTAAAGAAATTGAAAGTTGATTTGCAATCAAGAAAATCATGTTCAATCATGTAAAAAAAAAAAAAACTTTGTTGTCATTAAAACAAACAACAAATTATTGTAAAAATAATACATATATATATAATAATCAAATAAATTATTATTTAACTTTTAAAAAATTAATAATAAATAAATAAAACAATAAACAATTAAAAAAAAAATTCAAAAAATTTGAATCCCACTCCCCGCTCTTTTTTGTAATCAAAAAAATTAAGTTTTGTTTTTTGTATTTATTTTTGTTTCTTTTTTATTTTCAACAATTTCTTATCATATAAAAATTAAAAAAAAGTAGATTAGATTCTATCTTTTGTTTTATTCAAACTATTATCAATCTTTTTATATTTAATATAAATAAATAATAATAAAACAGAGGTCTGTTGTATTATTATTATTAATATTATAGATGTCAGATCAAGAGCAGCTTTTAAGATGGCTGCAAATCGCACAGTTGGAAGAGTTCTATCCTAATTTCATCAAGAGAAAAGTCACTTGTGAATCATTCTTAATGTTTACAATGCAAGACTATGGTATGATTTGAATCGAATTGAAATTGATTTAATAATAACAAAATCTAGGGTAATAATAGTTAATCTTATAATTATCATTAATATTAATAATTATAGGATTGGTTGGTGTTACTTCGCTTGATGATAGAAAGAAACTATTTCATTTATTACAACAGTTGAAGAGAAATGGAAGTGGTGGTGCTTCACCAACTATGTCCTCACCAGTTATGCAACAACCAACCAATGTTGTCGCTCCACCTCCACAACCATCGTTAGTCCAACAACAACAGCAACAGCAACAACAACAATTTGTACAGCAACAACAACAAATTCGTGCTCCAGTGTCATCGAGACAACAACAGCAGCAATTCGATCCAGTTCAACAAGCTAAAGAGATGTTGAGAAAGAGAGAACAGGCAATGAACGAACAACAAATATCATACAATAACAACAGTAACAGTCGATCCTCAGAGTTTCTAATGGAGTTTGATGTCAAGAAGAACAGTCTAAACGATTTCTTGGATGACGATTTCATTGATCCATCTACACCTCCTTCCTCAAGAAAACAACAACAAAATGATTATATTGACGATGAGGAAGTGGAAGAAGAAGAAGAACTCTATGAAGAGGAACCAGAGTTTGAATATGAAGAGGAAGAGGAAGAAGACGAAATCTATGAAAACGAAGACGATCTCGGTGAGGTAGAAGACAACATTTTGGAACCGTCCGACGATGAGGAGTACATTGAAGAGGAGAACTACGAAGAGGAAGATGATTTCATTGACCAAGAATATATACCTGCTTCTGAATCGAGAGTATCCTATCAGAATATAATACCTCAACAACAACAACCATTATTTATTGCACCACAACAACAACAACAACCAACACCTTTGAATAGCTCTAGAACCATACCAACTACAAATAGTGTACAACAACAATTCCAGAATGTCCAAATTCAACAACAGCCACAGCAACAGCAACAACCAGTTTCAACACCATCAGTCACCTCTAACCAACAACCAAAATCAGGTTTCTACCTAGATATGTCTGAGTATGGTCAACGTATTCGTGTCTGTGTTAGAAAGAGACCTCTCAACAAGAAAGAAATCGCTAGAAATGAAAAAGATATTCTTGAGACCAGTGGAAAGAAAGAGTTACATGTTCATGAACCAAAGTATGTTTAGTTTTAACATATAATATCTTGTTCTTTTTATTCTCTAACACGTATAATATTCGCTACAAAAACTTAGGGTGAAACTTGATATGACTAAATACACTGATAAACACAAGTTTACTTTTGATGAAGTGTTTGATGAGAATATCGATAATTATCAAGTATACTTGCACACTGCCTATCCATTGGTCGATTCTATCTTCCACAAAGGAAAAGCCACCTGTTTTGCCTATGGACAAACCGGTTCCGGTAAGACATTTACCATGATTGGTAATGGTGATGGTCTATATGCGCTTGCTGCTCGTGATATATTCCATCGTTTGAACACCTACTTTGCCGATCAGCTCCAAGTCTATGTCAGCTTCTTTGAGATCTACGGAGGCAAACTATTTGACTTGCTTCACAATCGTAAGAAGTTAGAGTGTCGTGAGAACGAAGCAAAGAACGTAGTTATCTCTGGACTTGGTGAGCGTTATGTCTCCAACGCCCAGGAATTGATGAACAGTGTCGACGAAGGTAACAAGATTCGTTCAACAGGATCGACCGGTGTCAATGCCGACTCGTCGCGTTCGCACGCCATCTTGCAAATCTCCCTCAAAAATATCAAAACAACAAAGCTGCACGGTAAATTCTCATTCATTGACTTGGCTGGTAGTGAGCGTGGCTCCGATACCTATGACAATGACAAACAGACAAGAAAGGAGGGTGCCGATATCAACAAGAGTTTGCTGGCACTGAAAGAATGTATCAGAGCACTGGACCAGGCATCGAAACACACTCCATTCCGTCAGAGTACACTCACCCAGGTATTGAAGGATTCTTTCATTGGCAATTCGAGAACCGTTATGATTGCAAACGTCTCTCCGAACAACTTGTCGTCCGAACACACCTTGAACACCCTTCGTTATGCCAACCGTGTCAAAGAGTTGGGTGGATCGGAGAGCCAAACCAAAAAAGTAGTTCAAACCTATAATATTCCAGAACCACTTCCACCACCCGATAACATTCTCACCAAGGCCACTAGTCCAGTGCCAACTCCTGATGTCTCAGCCGTCAATAATAATAATAATAATATTAACAACAATAATAATAATAATATGAACGATAATAACTTTGATATTACACCAACACCAACAATACCACAAGCTGTGCCAAAAACAAAATCCCAAATTTCAACTTCTGCACAACATTTACAACCAATTCAACAACAACAACCAGTTCAACAACAACAAGTACAACAAATTCAACAACAACAACAACCAATCCAATCTGCACATCAAATGTTACAGAACATGAATAGCACACCAAAGTCTCTTCCCAAGTTTGACTATGTAAATCATCACCGTGACCATTTGGATCAGTTGGCTGGAATCTTAAAGATGGAACTGACAACGATTGCTCACTTTGAGAATAGAAACATGACAAACGATACCTATCTTAAAACAATTAACACCTACTTGGACCAAAAGCAACAACTAATTAATAATTTAAGAAGTATCATCCAACAACAGCAACAACAACAACAATTGCTTCAATCTCAATTCCAGGCACCAGCACCTATACAAACACCTCCACAACAACAACAACAACAACAGACACCACCCTCCAATATTGTACCACCATCTTCATCACGAGAAAGAGCAAGAAGTTTAATTCAACCACCAAAACAAATATCAAGAAGCTAAAATATCATAACAACTATTAATAGCTAAATAATCAATATTATCAATTTCTTTTCACAAATTTAAATTTGTTATTTATAAATATTTTCATTATTATACAGCAAACAACATTCATATTCAAAAGACTTCGTTTAAAATATAATTAATGATAGTAGTCAATTATCAAGATCTATTATTTACAACATGAAAAACATTCTAATTTTATTTGGATGAATACAACAATATTAATTAACTGATTTAGTTAATCTGTGATTGTGGTTCATCATTATTGGATTCTACAATGATCTGATTCGACTTGTAGTTAACTGCATACCAATTGTAAACAGTGAATATTAAACAACCTAAAATTGCCAATACTGTTCCAATTATATGGATTGCATCAAACTGAAAGTTGTGATAAATAGCTATTGATAAGAATATTTGTGGAACACTGTATTATAAAAGAGAAGTTAGTTAATGGATTTTTAGGTGTGAAATCAATAGAATCAAAACTAAATAAACTTACATAATCACTTGAGTAATGATTCCAACTGTTGTTACATATAAACTCTTAATAAGTCCAACGGTTGAAGATTGATAAACCATTGTGACAACGACACCCGCCAACACCAAGAATACAGTGGAAACTGAAAGTGATGGAATAATTGTAAATCCTCTAATATGTTCAATAATAAACATTGGTACTAAAATTACAACTGTTCCTTCTGCAACTTTATAGAATGTAATCTAACATAGATAATAAATATTAATACAATTTATAAAGAGATAAGCAATTAATATATAAATTACCTCTAAAACAGTGATGGTCTCATCTTTTTTGAATAGGAATTGGCATGTCCACTTCAAGAGAACCAACATGACACTCTCAAAGAACGAAGACAATAAATTGATAAATATTGGCAAAAATGATGATGATTGTTTTTCCAATACCAATCCAGATAAGATAGTACCTGTCATCAGAAGTACAATACTGATTATAATGAAAATAGATGGCCGTTCTTTGTGAATGATAAATGAAAATAACACAACCCATACAATCTAAATTTGATTAATAGATAATAAATTTAATTAATATCTAGGTCACAAATGAGTTTAGGAATCAATTCCTCTTTTTCTATATATATATTTACATTGGTCGATTTAAATATAACATGATAATTAACTGGAATCATGGAAAGTGCTATATTTGTTAATGATATCACTATTGCAAAACAAATCGATACTGGTATCATTGTAATACTAAAATAATATAAAAGATGAATAAAATTTGATTGTATCTATGTTAGTAATCAATAGAATAAGAATATTATATTTTAAAATGGTCAAAGAATCATCAGTTAGAATTCTACAATTCAACATAATAGAGTGATGATCATCAAAGTAACGATAGTCAAAGTTTAATCCTTCTTTATACATAATTAATTGAATATGGTATGAGTGATTATTATTCTTTTTATACACAACTGAATCGAAACTTTGAATTGGGTTGTACCTGAAAGAATTGTTTACTCTTTAGGATTGATTATGACCACCTATCACTATAATGATGATTAATTCTGTTCTGATTGTTTGTACTTTGGTTGAATTCTTAAAATGCATCATATGATCTAATCTTTTTTAACTATGATCCGTGATTGAATGAGCAGAACGAATGATACATACCTTTTATATAGAATATTCTTATCGAATATACTACTCTTTGTGAGTAGATCATTTTTGTGATGGAAGTGGTGTATCACATTGAAGATGAACAATATGATCGCCGCACCAAGTGTCTGAAGGAAACTAGAAGTCAGAGGAAAATTATAGGTTGAAAATATCTTTTTATTGAGGAATGGTAATAATATCGCTACCTTTTCATATGATAAAATAATCAAAATGTTTAATTATATGATTAAAGAGAGAGATAGAGAAATCTAATCAAATCAAAAGAAAAAAAAACAATACCTACTATTAAATAGAGAGCAGCTAAACAGAAAGAATATAATTGAAATAAAAAGTATTTACTTGAGAGCTTGTTTTTCCATCCGTAGGATACTTGGTTGGCGTTCGTCTGTAGAAAAGGAGCGTTCTCATCATTCATATCATATGCAATTTCATCGTCTGGCATTGAATCTGTAGTTGAATCTAAAGATGAAGAGGAAGACGTACTTCGTGATCTATTGCCATCACCAAATGCATTGGAATCCATTTTATTTGATTAAACAACGTTGATCGTTATTTTTATATACAACTCTTTATTTATAATGTATAATGATTGATGTAATGTTTTTTTTTTTTGTTCTTTTGTTTTATTTTAACATCATAATAATAATAATAATGAAAATCAATATTATTTAAAAAATGAACAAACCTTATGGTTGTTTGGCAGAAGCAGAATTTTTTTTTAAATTAATAAAATTTTATAAATCCTTTTTTATATGTTCACACACCCCAGATAATCAAAAAACCCCCAATAACATGTTAAAAACTATTTTTTAATCAACAATCTGACTATTCATTTCTGCATTGTTGATTAAAAAATAGTGTGAATGTTACTATCGCCAAACAATATGTGGCGAATATGATTTATTTATTTAAAAAGCTCTCTTTAGGTGTGCTTTGGTTTGCTACTTTTTTGCCTTTTTTTTGAGCGTCAATCATTTCTTGTTGTATTTTGCTTGGACTCCACCAATTTCCAAATGCTCCAATGGCTAAAACTTTTGGATTACCTATGATGAGTTTATCTTGTACTATCAATGTAAAGACATAGAAGTTTTTTACTGTATAGCTTCCAAGAGCTGGGCCAATCTTTGTTAGTACTCTAGAGAAAAATCCCTGCGAATAATAATTTGAGAATTGTAAGACAATGTTTATTAAAGAACTATTTTGTTAGAACTATACATACATGGAAAGCACCCTTTTTGTCAGCATGTTTGTGAACAAGGTCATGTAATGATTTGATTGATGGGTTTGTAAGATAGGCAAAAACAGCCAACAATGTTCCTAACTTTAAGTAAAGCATTGTATTGCTGAAAGTTGATTCTATTAATGAGTAAATAAATGATCTAAAATAGATTGCCAAAATGACTACACAGATAATTTGAAATCCTTTTCTCTGTTTTTCTTTTTCTTCAGGACTAATAGTTTTGTTATTATTCATTGAATAAAGAATGCTTTATTAAAATATATTGTGAGGAGAAATAGATACAAATAAGTCTATAAATGATTAACTGTTTTAGAGGAAGATAAAGTTTATCAGGACAGTTTGAAACCTAATAAAAAGTTGTTTAAAGTGACGTGTACATTAAACTTATAAGCTGAGAAAAAAGATGATTCATTTTTCTTGAAACCAAAAAAAAAAAGTTTAATTATTTGGGAATAAGATCTCGATTTTTTTTAATCAGTTTTTTAAGTCTTTCAAAAATCTGTATCCTCTCCTTTTTATTCAGATTTTTTTTTTTTTTTTTTTTTTTTTTTTTGGTTAAGGAAAATGAAACCTTCAGAGATTTAAAAAAAAATCTTAATATTTAAAATAATAGTTTTTTTAAAAACTTAATGAAATGAGTTCTTATTAGGTAATAATATATATATATTTTTTAAAAAGGAATTCTTTGTCATAACAAAAAAGATACACAAGTTAATATTGGCTGAGACTAGTATGAACCAAGAAATGATATATGAGAAATGATTTATTCTCTTGAGAAACAGAAAAAAATTTAACAAATCGCAAAATTCAGATTTTTTTTTTGTCAATTTTCTCAAAAAAATTATGAGAAAAACATAAATGAATTATTTACCATACTCAGCATACCTATAAATAAACTAATTTAATCACTTTATATTTAATATTAATCAGTTATAAATAAGTTAAAATGAATTTCAGAAATAATAATTATAATAATAATAATAAGAAGAACAATATAAATAATTAAAAACATTAATAAATAACCAGTTTTAAAACAGGCAAAAGAGCAAAACAAAATGTGTGAAGAGATAAATCAAAGTGAAACAAATTGTGATTGTTTTCCAGGTTGGTGTTTGTGTGTTTATAAGAATATGAAGACAACACACCAACTCTATACTACATACCGGAATTATGATTATCAACACACCACGAATCACTTAGAGGCGGAGGAAACAGAAGATTTCCAATTTCCCTACTTTGAAGTCAAAGATATCAACGATATAGAGCCAAAGATCGAAGAGTATCATAGAAACTTTGAAGAGTGTCATATAAAGTTTGAAAATACTCAGAGTATGCTAAAGTCTTTGCAATCAGAGTTGGATGAGTTAGAAGATTTCAATTTGGATATATTTGAAACAGAGGATTCAAAGACAATTGATGTAAAGATCATAGAGAATGGAAGTGCTCCGAACAATCAATCTTTACTGTCGACACTGGCGATCCCAGAAATATTCCAATTTCCATTCAAAAACGATGACAACGAAGTGAGGTGCGATAATGAAGAATACCGATTCCCATTCTTTGACGATGTAGACGAATTAAATATAAAGCCACCATGTCCAATGATCAAAATCACAACACCCCCACAACCACCAAGAAAGCAAGAAGAATATCTGGATTCAATGGATTCTGGGGAAGATTTATCATCTTTGTTCAATTGAAAAAAAACATCTAAACATAAAAAATAAATATTTGAAATGCTCATTGTTTATTTCTGCAGATAGATATTAACTAAATAAAGATACCATTTGTAAAAAATAGTTAGAATTTCAAGCTTGTAGCTCATGTTTCTTATCCAAATTCCAATTGGCAAACCAAGATTGAGAATATCAAGTTGATAGTTGGTGAGTTCATAAAAATCCTGTGTTTAGTTGCTGGAAAGTGTGGAAGAGGAATCTCCAGAAGTAGCACAAAGACTTTTCAATCGTGGATGTACTTTGTGGCCCTCGATGTCTCTGCTAATATAGGATTCTGGTTATCTAGGTGGAGGTGAAGATTGAGGTTTTTAACATGAGATTGATTATTTATACTCTAGAGATAGTAGATAAAATACAAGAAATAGTACATTCTCCACCACCTCAACTAGATACCTAGAAGAATTAATTAAATTCATAAAATTAATTATATATTAAATAAAAATAAAACAACTTCATTGACAAATCATGTTTGTTTATTCAAATATATTGCATTGTATAGATGTTTAATTAAAAGAAATAAATAAATGGAAATTTAATATATATTAAATTTATTGTTGCGGCTGACTCTGATATTGATAATCAGTATTAATAAACAAAACCACTTCCACTGCTTCCAGTACCAGTGATACCAGTTCCAGAGTTACCATCACTGCTGCTGCTGCTTCCTGCATGGTGAAGGTGGTGGTGACGACCATCGCTTCCACCATCACTACTGACTGGGGCATCTTGTCCACTGATAGTTCCGACAGTAAAAGTTGGACTGTCAGTAAATTCTACATCTTTCATGGCCTAAATAAAAACATAGATTAAATCCGAATGTTAGTTATATAGATTAAAAAATAATTTATTTATAAAACACTTACAAATGCAACAGCTAAAAGTAAGAAAAGAACTAGAATGGTTTTGTACAACATTTTTATTTGATATAATTATTTGATTGAATATAAGTTAATATTTATATTATATTGATTGATTGATTTGTTTTGAATAGACTACAAGCAATCTATTTATACTTTCAAGTTTCTTTTAAGATTGAGGTATTCATTCTTAAGATATTTATAGATTTCATTTCCATCCTTCGAAAGATCAATTTTTTTTATATTTTGTTTGAAATTTCTTTTTTTCTCGAATATAAGAATCTTTTTTTATTCGAGAAATTAAGATATTTTTTAATAAAATTTTATAAATATCCTTTTTTTTTCTTTTTTCACTTTAAAATTTTGGTCACAGCCACTAACGATTTTATTTTTGTAAAATTCTATAACATCGATGTTATAGATTTGAGATGAATGTGTGGTTGGCTCTTTTAATTTTACACCAAATTTTCAAATGAATTGTTGGTTCGAAAAATCAAAAATCAAAAAAAAAACAACAACATCACAAACAACACAAATTCAATAAAAAATATATATTTTTTTTATTAAGAAATTGTCACTCTGGTCAATTTCCACCTAACCGATATCGGATTGAAAGTCATCATCACAAACAACAACAACTTAAAAAAAGATTTATATTTTCTATTTATTATATTTATTGTTATGTGGTTTTTCTGTTTTATGAATAGGATTAAAAAAGAGATACCAACTCTTCAAAATTCTTTGCACTGAGCTCGGGGTTATTATTGGAGTCATCTGATTTGCCGTCGGTCGATGATAATTTAGAGACTTTACTAAAGTAGTCGACAATAAGGAAGCCAAGTGCTTCAGAACCTTCGTTGTTGCTGTCGTTCTCAAAGAGACAATCCCTAAGAATGATTGGAAGGTTACTGTAGAAATAGAGTATACACGAGTTTTTCAATTCGGTGGCCTCATGGATGCTGGCGAGGTTCATGAGTGACACCAAGTTGTTGACAGACAAAGTCTCACCGATGAGCTCACAACACTTGATCTTCAGTCCATCCAGCATATATTGATTGGCGAGTATCAACAGCTCTGTCAATAGAGTGGAAGAGAATCCATGTGCCGGTGGAGTGGAAGACGATGGTGGTGTACCAACAGAGTTATTATTACTGTTTGTAGTGGTAGTAGAGGTTGGTGGTTTAGATGATTTGGAGGAGGAGGAAGAACCAGTGGTCGACATTGATGGTGATCCGTCCATCGGTGTAAGATCGTCAGTGTAAAGATAACAGAGAAGTGCCAAAAAGACATCTTTTGAAACATCGGGTACAACGATTTCGCCTTTTGTACCAGACTCTCTCATACCGTTTGTAAATAAAGCCTTGAAGTATTTGGAGCGTGCACTCAAAATTACTTTGTGACCGTAGATCAACTCGCCGTCCGAGTCTTCAGACTTGCCAACGACAAAGACGACATCGCTGAATTGTGGACTGTTGATGTATGGCTTGAGCATCGAGCCGAGTGATGGCAGTGCAGCAGAGTCTTCGCCATCCGATGATGAACGAAGGTTTTGATTGGGTTTATTGGCGGTCTTTGATGCGATAAATTGTTGTGCTTGTTGTTGTGCCTGCTGTTGTGCTTGTTGTTGAAGTTGCTGTTGTATCTGAGGATTGATCACACCAGGATTCTGACCTTGAACTACAAATGAATATGGGTTATACATTTGAAGTGGATCAATAATGAGGTTCTCTGGTTGTGCTGGATTGGCGTTGGGGTTTTGAATGAAAAATGGGTAATATACAAGAGGGAAAATATTGTTATGTGGTGGAACTGGTTGTGGCAAGGCGATTTGAATAGGTGGGTTTTGTTGTTGTTGTTGTTGTTGAATAGTTGCAACTGGATCTGGTTGTTGGGGAGGTTGTGCAGCTGGTTGTTGTGCAGCTGGTTGTTGTAAATTATTATTATCGGGATTGTTATTGTTATTATTATTTAAATTATTGTTATTTTGTTGTTGTTGTTGTTCATTGGTGTTTTCATTTTCAGCATGAAGTATTTCTATATTTTCATTGTTTTCTTGTTCAGCTGCCAATTCAATTTGTTGAGCAGGAGGTTCGACTACGGGTTGTTGGGGTTGTTGAGCAGGTTGTTCAACTTGTGTTTGATTTTGTTGTTGTTGTGGTGGGTTTGGTTGAATATTATTGAGTGGTTGTTGGTTGATATTATTAAGTACTTGTTGGTTTTGTGGTGGTTGTGGTGGTGGTGCTGCTTGTTGTTGTGGTAAAATTGGTACAACAAGAGCTGGAACTTGATTTTGTGGTGGTTGTGGTGGTGCCTGTTGATTTGGTTGTTGAGGTTGTGCTTGTTGTTGGTTCTGGTGATGATGATGATGAGTTTGAATCTGGAAAATCAATGGGGTGTGAAGTTGATGACCTGGAATGTGAGGAAGTTGGATGAGATGGTGCGATAAGAAGGCGGGAGGTTGGTTGGCTTTACCGGTGATGATGTTTTTACCACATGGACCGAGTCGATCCAAGTTCTCATTGATGAGACCCACAGGGAAACGTTGATACTTTGGTGTCAAGGGTCTTTGTGAAGGTGGTACGAATAATATTCCTAAAAAACAATAATAAAACTTTCTAATTGACGATTGATCGGAAATCTTTGAAATATTCTTTGTAGCCTGACCAATTGATTCTACAATCTATTAGAAAGAAAAAAGAAATAGTATTTGATTAGTGATAAGATAATTTTAATAATCGGTTGAACCGATTGCTTGTGCTTTAACTTACCTTTCCATGATCAGTATGATAAATATGATACATATAAATTGATTCAAATGAAAAGTTTGGATTCTTCTTTAGGGAATCTAAACTGTTAGTTCCACCGAGATATTGTGGAATGATGCTGGATCGTGAGTAGATAAAAATGACTCGTAAGTTCCAACTCATTGGAACAGGAGTGGATGGACCTGACGATTGTGAGGTTTGCAATAGTCTTACAGATTGTTTGGACTCTACAATTTGTCTATAGGTATTCTCACTAGTGATTAAAATAAAATGTTTGAAGAATAAATAATAAACTATTAGTATTGAGAAAATAAGATAATAAGATTGGTTTACTTACAGTGTATCAAATAGAGTTGTCATATCAAATGCGTTGAATTTTCCACCGTGTTTGAGTGAGTTGAGTTTAGATTTGATCTCATTGAACTCACTTGTGAAATCCATAAACCAGATGGCAGATACTCTCAGTATGCAAATGGCAAACTTTGTATTTGGATCGAGTCTAAGTTTGCTTCTCACAAACAGTGACAACGCTTTCTTAATGTGATCGAGACGTGGTACCGTTTGCTTGAAAGTAGAATTTATCTCTTCATCGAGATCGATGCAAAATACAATGTACTCTTGTTCATTTATAATGGATTGCTCAATTTCCATAAATGAATGATTGCTTGAAGTTGGTGATGGAATTGGCGATGACATATCATCATCCTCCATTGTGATATCTCTCTATATAAATAGATAATGATAATAAAAAGATTGTTGTTAAAATTTTTGAAAAGTCAAACAAACATCAAAATAAATAAAAATAACACTTACATTTGATATTCTCCTCTTTGAAGAACACTCGGTAAAAGAATATGTATCCTTTCTTTTACTTGGAAGCATTTCTAGAAGGAGAAGATTCTGTTTTGTCTTAACAAAAAATTCCTGTAGCTTCTAGGGAGGTCTTTTAGGCTAAGCTTATACTCTGCACGAGTATCTCTTCAATCCTATGACCTGTGAAATCAGCACTTGAATATTCAAAGTGTAATGATGTTTGTTTCTTTTTCTACTTTGTAACTCTTCTCAAACTCATCAAACTCTGATGTATTTTTTTTTTTTGCTTAGTCCTTTCTTGCTTGTTATTACTGCTAAACTGACTGATTGACTGACTAAACTAACTAATATAATTCAAATGTAATTCACTTGATTCTATCGAAATAATCTAAATAACGCAAATATTAATAAATAATAATGATAAAATAAATCTAAAAAAAAACAATAAAATAATTGTGATAAACTAAAAAAAAAGATGGATGACAAATGATGTATATAATATTGATTATATCATAATAAATAAAAAATGACTTAATAACCTATTCAAGTATTATGTTGTTTTTGTTGTTAACTAAAATGAATTTTAATAATACTAAATATAATAATAATAATAATAATAACAACAGTTGTATTTATTTATTTGTTTATGTTGTTTTTGTTTTTATTATTTATAATTAAAATAATGTATTATTCTAACTAACTAACTAACTAACTACTAACTAATAAAAAAATAAAAAAATAAAAAAGTGATGAGATAAACAAACTAATAAAAAAGTGATAACAACAAAGTTTTATTTGTATGTTTATTTAATTGGGTGGTAGAATTTGAAGTAATTGAGATTAAACAGCAAAATTTATTGTTTTTTAAACACTCAAAAAAAAAAAAGAAAAAGAAAAAAAAGAAAAAGAAAACAAGCTAAATAAGTTTTTTTTTTTGCAAAAATAAAAAATAGAAAAAAAATAGCAAAAATCAATATCAAAAGGGCGTGAATGAGTGACCTGTTTAAGATTAATACCGATATTGGATGGATGAAAAAAAAAAAAAAAATAGACAAATCTAGAAATAGATTGTGTACAAAGAAGAACTTCTTCTCGTGAGATTGGTTTCTTTTGAATTATTGTTATTATTTGTCTATAGAATATTATTTTGTTGAGAAGTGATTATAGATATATAGACAGTAATGATGATGATTATAATGATTATGATTATGATTATTATGAATAAGATTGATAATGATCAAATTTATTATTAACTTATAAATAATAATATCATACCTTTAAAAAACAAACTAACTTAAATTATTATTATAATTATTACTATTATATAAAATAAATATCTGTTTTTGTTTTTTTTTCTTTTAATAGATAGATATTAATATTGATTTAAATTAAAATAAATAAAATAAATTATGATAAAAACTAACTAATTAACTAACTATATAAGTTGGGAATAAAATAAAAATAAATAAATGGAAGAGTTTTGTTTTTTTTTGTGTAGTGTTGGTTTGTGTTGAAGGATAGATGAAAAAAAGATAATTTGTATATTTTTATTTCAATTTAATTAATTTTTATTTTGGTTTTTTTTCATGTTTTTCTATTTTATTTGGCTTTTTGAATTGACAAACTCAATCTGACAAACAAACAATTGACTCACTCACTCTCTTATAGGATGTCCCTATAAAAATAATAATGATAATAATAATAAATTAATTAAATATATTGTTTATTTGATAATCCTAAATAAGGGTAGTGAGTAGAAAATGGAATGAGTGATATTTTTAATTTAAATAAAATAAAAAATAAATATGATCTGATTTTTTTTTGTTTAGTGTGTTAATTGGAGCACAATATATATAAAATAGAATAAACAAAAAAAAAAAAAAAAAAAAAGAGGTGAGTTTAATTTATTATTTTTTTTTCTTCATTCCCACTCAATTTAATGATTGTTTTGATAATGAGATGGGTGGGTTATTAACAACACAACCACTTCAACTAAAAAAAAAAAACAAACAAACACACATGTATGTTGCAACAAGACCACCCACACATCATGATATCTAACAAGGTATGTACCTGTTTAAACACTTGATAAACATTTGTGGAGGAGTGAAGTAGAGTTGATTTCCAAATTTAATTGAAATTGAAACATTTGAGCATTTTAGCTGATGCGATAAGCAAGCAAAAAACTATGTGCACACCTTTATAGTGGTTGATTTTATTATATGTCTGTCTGTCTATCTTTTTTTTTGTGTGGTATGTGAGGTGGTATTTGTTTTATTATTTCTTGTTTTGTTATATATATTCATTTTTTTAATATCGATACGATAGGTTCATGCTAACAAGTCCATCTCAACATAAACAACACACCACCAACAGAGTTGAGTTGTGATGAGTGAAAGAAAGAAAAACAAAAAGTATATTGATAATGATAATTACAAACTTATCTTGTTATCATCAAACATCAAAACGATAAGCAATACCATCTCAGGGAGTCACTCTACAATTACTAGTTGAGATTCGCTTGAAATGGCTAGTTTTGTTGTTTAAATTTGGTTTGTCATTCTAGATTAGCTTGCGAATGAATGAGTGTTGTGTTCTATTAATAGTTTTGGTGGGTTAATCATTCTAAACTACATATATTACAAGAGGTATCAATTCGACGATGTAGTGATAGGATGAAGAATAACAATATGTAGTTGTAGTTGTGGTGGTTTCATTTTGTATATATATGGTTATATTTAATTTTTCATTATTAATTATATATCTAATTTGAAATAGTAAGCTTTTGCCTGTGTGGTTTTCATTTATATTTAACCTAAGTGATTAAAAGTATACATCATATATACACATTGTGATCACTACTCTGTTTTTAGTGTATTAGTTTTTGATCATGATCAATTCATCACCTACAAATAACTTTACTCTAAAATTAAAATTACCTCATCAATCAAAAATGCATTGATTCATTTCTACAATATAAATTTATCAATATTTATATTTATTTTTTAATGTAACTTAACAAATTTGAGTGTAAATACTAAATTTAACAGATACCACTATATATAATATTAAACAATTTGAACTTAACAAAGTACATCTATTACTTTCTAGTATACTGTGTGGGGAACGAGTAAATTTGATTCAGTGTGAATGACAGTGAGCAATTCGTACTCATGATTTAGTGTTTATCAATTGAACAAATAAAACTATAATTCCACGTTGATTAAAATTCACACTGCTGATATACATTTATTTATTTGTTTATTTGAATGATTAACTCGCTCACCTGCCTGGTTATAACTTATTATTTTTTTATACTCTTAAGAACAAGGTTTGCTACTGATTCGTGAAATATACAAGATACAATCTGATTTGATGATGTACCAAATAGACAGTAGTATCCTGTGGATATCTCTCTTATTTGGTAGTTGTAGTATTTTTCATCGGAAGACACGACGGTATACTCTGAGAAAAGAGTGGATCTTCTGAGTAAAAGTGAGATATTGCAGGAATTGTAGAAATTTGCTGCCATTAGATGTTTGAATAGAATTGGAGGTTGAACATCGGTTTTCAATTCAATTGTTGAAGAGAAGTTAAAGATATGCAGTTCAATCGATTCCACACCACGTAACAGCACTCGATCTGGACAAACCAATTCCCTAATGCCAGAGTACGACTTGAGATTCAATTTCTTCACTTTTAGATATTCGATGGTTTCGTACAATTGTATACCTCTTATCACCAACTCATCGAAATCGTTTTGAGTGTCTGGTGTGAACATTGGCTTACACCTACCGTCAAGAGTTAGCTTTTTCACAGACAGTGGAATGCAGTCGTGGCTCAGTTGGCACTCGAATATAGTGAGATCAGTTACACCCATTGGAATATCGTCTACTTCCAACTTGAGTTTCTCTGAGTAGTTCCCTTTGAGAGAGAGAGTTCTCAAATTGGAGAGTCGCTTTATCCAAGGAATCCAGCAGGCAGGTACTCCATGTAGTGTTGACAAAGTCTGAGGAAGAGAATCACCAGGTTCCAGTGATTCGTCACACAAGGTTCGGAAGTGTAGCGTCTCAAGATTTCGAGGTATTGAACCTCTTGCAAAACGTGCTGGAGAGTGGCTTTCGGAGGTCAGTACTTTCAAGCTGTCAGGAAGTATTCCCATTTCGAATTTCTGGCAAACGGTTTGCTCTACTATATGAAGCTCGAGTAATCCTTCTGGGAGACAACCTTTTTCAATTTCACAGAGAAGTGAACCGAATTTCAAGTAGCGTAGCGTTGGCGGAAACATCCCTGGTGTAAACTGTTGAAATTGACTAGGAATATCAATGCTTGTCAATCCATGCCAGAACTTGCCTAACACATTCCAATACGCTGTGAAACACCGAATCGATGTTAATTTCGTTGAAAGAGGAGCTCCACCCTCCAACCATTTATGATAACACATTTTGTTTACATTTGATTTCTCGAGTAATAAACTTAGTTCTTTTAAATAACACTCTTTCATAGAATCTTCAATTTCAATGGTTTGAACTGTTTCAGGTATTTCATAGTTCTTTAATCTCCCTATTATTAGATAGATAGAATATAGATAATTTGTTTTAGTTTACAACAACTGTTACTGACTGCTATGCTGATTACTTTATATATCAAGAATATAATATTTACTTACTCTCATGAATATAATAATCTGTTGTTTTTCTTGAGGTTGAGCCTATGTGGAGATAGCAAGGACTCTTTGAGTTTAATGAGTGGTCGAGTTGCGCAGAGTAAGACTTCATATAAAACCTTAACTTTCTTCCCAATAGAAGAAAGAGTTTACTGCTTTGGTCAACACAGAACGTCAAATACTTCTCTCTCTCATGAAAGAATCTTTTACATGTTAAACTGAAACATATTCGATCGATATTATCACTTAGATATTCAATTATTTGTTTTAATATGATATGAGATAAATTTATAATCACTGACATTTTATACAAAATTTTTAAAGATAGATCTATGAATTAAAACATTCATAACTTACATTAAATTCTTATACTATCAGTGTTCTAATTCCATTTAAGATCTTTTGCAAAGTGTCAATAAATATCTGTTCGATTTAATTTCTAATTTTTTTGTAAAACTATTCTCATTTAAAATGATCTTCAACAGACAAAATTTATTTATAATAAATTAAATATTATATGTATACATATGTTGGTATGAAGTTATAAACATTATTAAATTAATTTTTTTACTTCGTTTGGTATTTTTTTTAATGATGTATTAGGTCGTAAAAAACTTCTTGCCGCCAAAGAAATATTTTCGACCTAGATTTGTGTAATCATGTTTGGATACCAGGCTTTTTCATTGAAGAATATATATATTTAATTTTATAAAAATGATTTATTTAAAACTATAAATTAAAGAACAGTTGCAGGTTCTTTAATCATTTTTCAAATAATCAAATAATATTATATACCATATCATATATTATTTATTTACAAGTAAATTAGTTTGCATCTTATTTTTTTAATAATAATAATAATAAATATACATTTTGGAGATGGACAGTTTATTTAAATCTTTAATCAATCAAAAAGTTATTAGAAACCAAATATTTAAAAGTATTAAACGGTTACATGATAGTCTAGCTGTCTATAGTTATAGTTGGTCAGAGATGATCAATGCTCAACCAGATCTACTTATTCAATACAACTATGAACATGAATTTGTAAATCACTATATGCAATCGGAGCAACCCAAGAATCTGGTGAGATTAGTCACTTCAGCTGTTCGATCGAATCGACTTTCCATTGTCCAATATCTCATTGAGCAAAAAGATGCAATTGCCAATACTGATAGTCGCTCGAATTACTCTGTTATGAGTTGGTTGTCGATTGCCGCCAAAAGAGGATATTATGATATGGTCATCTATATTTTGAAGACAGTTACAAACACTCTGCCTAACATTGCCGATGCTCTGGTGGAAGCTTCAGAAGGTGGTCATCTCCAACTGGTCAAATATCTATCGGATCTCGTCAGTTTGGACTACGAATTCAACAGATCACCTGCCGATGCCGCAGCTAAAGGTGGTCATATTGAAACACTAGAATGGTTGATCGTAAATAGAAAACCAGCCATTGTAAATAGTTTGGTTGATAACGCACTGGAGGGTCAAAAGATGAATGTTATCCACTGGCTTGACGCCAACGGTTACATTGATTATCAAAATCAAACAATCGAAATGGACAAGTTTAAATACTCTATGAATCATGAAACAATGAATTGGCTTCTCAATTCAAAGTGTAAAATACACTTAACGAATTTAGCGCTTCAAACATTTAGCAGCAGAGGATTCATTGAGATCTTGGAATGGGCTAAAACAAACTCACCCTCGACAAGTATGGCTGGATGTTTTATCAGTGCATTCAAAGCCTATCAATTCGAAGTAGTAAAGTGGTTGCACGCAAACAGCACAGTTCAATCGAGCACGATCTACCTCCATTTGCCAAAAGTACAAGATGATACGTTACCAATGGAGATGGTAAAGTGGTTCCATGCCAATAGAACGGAATTAATAGGAGCTGAAGCAATGGATAGTGCTGCTTGTTTCTCTCTTGACATTGTCAAATTTTTACATCAGAATCGAACTGAAGGTTGCACCAGACGAGCAATGACCTATGCTGGAAAGGAAAGACAGTTTGAAATATTTAGATTCTTACACGAAAACAGAACAGAGGGAATGAGTTGGTCGGCATTCCATCATGTAATCGGACATACCACTTTGGAGATCGTTAAATTCATACACGAGAATAGACCCAATGAGAACTGGAGTGCTAGATGTATCGACAATGCATGTAAATATGGAAGGTTGGAGGTTATTCAATTCCTCCACCAAAATAGATTCGAGCGATGCACACCTCAGGCAATTAGAAACGCAATCTATTTCCAACATAGAGATATCGAGAATTACCTCATTCAAAATAATCTATGTGAAGCTGTAGATCACAAAGGTATAGAGTCTGATGGTGAAAATTCTAATGGAGAGTTCGAAGACACAGAAGAAAGCTTTGATTAATATAACAATAAAATAAAATACATAACAAAATCAGTATCGACAAAGTAATACCTTTGGTTTCAAACTCTTTTTTACATATGTGTATTTTAATTGTATGATGTTCTTATTTGATAGTCACCACTTTTTGTTAAGTAGCGAATAGATGATTGCACACTTTGGTCATCTGTTGCACCATGCTCAGACATTCGAAGATATCTAACTTGAATTCCCGAAATAGTTTGTTGAAATTCGAATTGTAACTTAATCGATGATGATTTATTACAAAGTATGTAGCAGTCATCCATGTTTGATGATGCCAGTTCAAAGTGTGCTTTCGTTACAAACTCTTTGTTACCAGGGAATTCTAATATCTCCCAAATAATAGCATTTTGTTCTACTACATATTTACATTTGCCTTTTGCAGACTTTATATAATCATTTAATTAATTAATATCAAGCTAATTCTATTAACTTTGGTTTTACGTACACTAAATTTTATCGTATCGGTATCTTTTGGCAATGAAATAATTATAATAACATTCTTGGCAAATAAGTTGTATTTGAACAATGATTTTACTCGAATTATATATTGTACATTGTTGTTGTTGTTGTTGTTGTTGTTGTTGTTGTTGTTTAATTGAAAATCTGGAGTTATGATACATTCGACTGAAATCAATGGTTTGGTTATTGCTTCGATACGATATGACATCAACTCAAACTCTCCGTCTGGTGGAACAAAAACTAGAGTATTCTCTTTCACAAACTTTGGTAATCTAATACTTTTGTGAAGCTTTATATCCTTTATCTCTTCTGTATTATACTCTTGTTCATTGTTTATTAAATACTCTTAATGATTATATATATTCAAAAACTATACTTACTTTTTAATGAATCTTTAATGATATACCTATCATTAAAACCAATCTTTAGACTTGACATACCAGATAGCATTGCATTTATTTTGATCGAGCCTATTACTTCATAATTCAAAACATTGCCATCTCTTGATATCTAATGTTTTGTATGTATGATTTTTAATATTCAGATTCGATTAGATTAGATTAAATTAAATTATTAATAGATTACATACTGACATATTAATTGTTCAAATACATCTATAGATACTTGATTCTTATCATATTTGTTATTTGATTTTCGCCAATCCGGACCAAAGCCGCAAACTGGCATATATCTTTAATTTCTTTCTTGTTTGCTTCTTGTGTAATGTGTTATTGAAGTACAGTTTGGTTAGTCAGTTGTGGATATCCAAAATCCATCATCTCATCCAACAATTCGTATATCAATACAAAGTTATCTCTAACGGTTTCCTCCTCCAATTCATTTAGATTTACTTTTAGAATCTATAAAAGTATTATTATTAATATTAATCGTTCTTCATTCACTTACAATAAACATCATTATATTTAACATTTATAAAGGAGATTCCTTCATGTTCGACTATTGGTAATCTATCTAAATCATCTTTAGTCAAAACGCTTGATATAAATTTGGAAGCAACTACATTCATTTGTATGTCTCCTCGATAGTTTCTAGATATCAATTCCTTTCCTCTAGAATCCAACAGAAATATTGCAGAGGTCATGTCTTTTTTCTTTTAATCTACTATTTTGTATTACTTAACATCCTCATATTCATTTTTAATTTTTCCCTCATTTATAAATATAAGATATACATATATAAATGTTTTATCTAAAAGGAAAAACTAGTTTAAAGCAAAAGTTAATTAAATATTTTTTGTTTTTCAAATTTTATCATTTTTACAAATTAATATATTTATAGTGATTTGGGATGTAAGATTAAAGATTGAGTATTCTTTTATATATATATAAACAAAAAAAAAAGATAAAATTAACTATTGGTAATAAAAAAACTTTAAAATATTTAGTATTTAAAAAAATAATTGAACTATTTGTATTAAAGACTAATTTTTTCTTTAATATTATGAAAATAAACTTTTGATACAAAAGGTAGATATATTAAAATATTTAGTTTTAAAAATTTATTGAAAGTTTGGCTTCTCTGAATGTTTAACTGTGGTGATTATGATGCTTTCCTGAAAGAACAAGATACAAAGCATGAATCACACCTAAAGAAAAGTTTTTTAAAAATAAAATTATTATATTAATATAAATAATAAATAAATTAATTTAAATAAATAAAAAATATTTACCTGGAATCCAACCAAGAATAGTAAGCAAAACATTGAGCCAGAAATGTCCACTACATCCTACACAGATGAGGGCGGCTAAGGGAGGGAAAATAATGGCCAAGATAACAAGACCGACCTTTGAACAGAAACCCATGGTAAAAGTCTTTGATAAATATTATTTATATTTATTCTGTGATTTAAAAATTGTTATTTGTTATAAGTGTTAAATTAATTATTTGTTGAGGTTGATAAAGTGTTTTAAAAAAATAGAAACAACTTTGTTAAATTATTATTAATTGGCTGGTGAAGAGATTAATAAAATGGAAATTAACAAAAATGAATATATTTGGTATTATATTAATTTGTAATTGTAGAAACAATTTATTGTTGTTGTTGTAGCTGTTGTTTGTAGAATAAAAAAGAGTTGTAAATTCAATGACCAATTTATATGCATAGTTGGTGTGGTGGAAATGGGGGTGAAATTGAAGATCCAAAATATCGGACATCCACAAAAGATTCTATGAGGAAAGAGTTGTGCGAGTAGTAGAGTGTGGGTGTCGTCGAGAGGAATCGTCGGCTGTCACAGCAATTCCATAGCCAGAGTACTTGACTAAATGAAGCGACAAAAGATGTCAATTATTGGACTTATTTAAATTGTCTATTTCATTTTCTAAAATTGGTATCAAAAGATAAAAACAACCCACTAATTAAAATGTAAAACATACCACACTCTTTTTAAAGATTTATTGTAATATCATTGTCACTGTCTTTATTTTATTATTATTTTTCAAAAGATCTTTTTAAAAATATTAAAAACAATTTTAAGAAAATAATAAAAAAGAACATTTTTCATTTTCTAAAGATGGCAGATGTATTATTTTGAACATATCAATAAAATGTCCAATGTTACCATACTTATTTTATTAAAATAATATAAATTTGGAACGATCTTTTTTTATTTTTTTAATTTTATATTAAATTCTATGCATTAACAATAATTTTAAAAAATTAAAATAAAAGATAAAAAAAAATAACTATTTTTGGTAATAAAAAAATTAATAATTTTGTTAAAATAAAAAATTCTTTGACCTTACATTATTTTTCTTTTTATTAGAAATGAAGACAATATACCACTTTTTTGAGTGTTTGTACTGAATGATCAATTTAACTTTAAGAGATTTCCAATTTTGAGAATTTAAAAGGTTAAACTTTTTTATTATTTTGTACAAAAATATATAGTTTAGAAAATATATTTAGAAGTTATATATAGTGATCGATTTTGTTTGTTTTGATTTAGATTTTTTTCTTTTTTTTTTTTGTATTTTTTTGTATTTTTTCAATAATTATTATTATTATTATTTATCAATCTGAAGCATCAGAGAGTGAGAGCGATGAGTCCATTGAGAGATGTTTACTGGTTTCATCTTTCATGGTTAGTATTTCATTCCATGCACTTTGATTCTGTGTGAATTCGACTTCGCAAGCGGCAAGAATCTCTATTGCTTCGGTACAGGTAGGACGGAGCAAGAGATCTTGATCCCAGCATCGAGTCACCAGCGTTTTCACAGACTCTGGACAGTTGAGTGGAATGGTAGGACGAAGGTTATGATTCGATGTGCACAACATGATTTGGAATGCGTTCATTCGCTTGTATTCACCGTAGGGATGGAGATAGCGTCCGTTGATCAACGCGAATATCAACTCCCAAAAGACGACACCCAGCGAGTAGACGTCGCTCTGCTCCTTGTACTCCTTGCCCTGGAACACCTCTGGCGCGCAATAGGCGCTGGTTCCTCTGGTCTTGTTGAGAGTGAGTTGATTGGAGACGGTGTTGAAACGCGACAATCCAAAGTCTGCCACCTTAATTCGTAGGTCGCGTGTCACCAAAAAGTTGAGACTCTTGATGTCACGATGCAAAATTTGTGGCTCCGACTTGTGTAGTGTAGAAACACCTTTCAGAAGCTGGATGGCAAACGAGAAGAAACGCTCCCAAGTCATCTTCTCAGAGTGGAGAACCTGGTACAAACTTCCCTTCGAACAATACTCCATCACCAAGCAGATTCTCGGTTCCAGAACGACACCGTACAGGCCAACGATAAGATTGGACTGTAGCGATGCCAACACGTGGAACTCCTTGAGGAACTCCTCACGATTATGAGCTTCATCCGCCGACTTTAGTACTTTAATGGCAACTTCACGACCACGATACAAACCCTTGTAGACTTTACCGGAAACACCGGAACCAATCTTATCGGTATACTCTAGCTCGTGTTGAGAGATAATCCACTTGCCATTCTTAATATCCATATTCTCCAACTCCTTTAGCAGATCCATTGCACCCGGTGTAATAGCTGGAACCGTACCAAAGAACTTCTTTCCTTTCAAACCGTAAAGCTGTTTTCTCTGATCCTCATCGTAACAACCGATTCTAGCCATCATATTCTCATCGATTCTGGCTAGAGCACCCTCTTGTGTAATTTCCTCTAAAATCAATGCCATTCTATATTGTCCTAATCCACTCGATGATAATGAATTTATTAAAACTAAACAACCATAACAAAGTAAGTTAGCTATCAAGTTATAATATTGTTTTAAATATTTTTTTACAAAAACTTACATTCCAGTCTCTTTAATAAATCACTAATCTCTGGACAATTGTTTTCTTCGGCCAACATGAGTGGTGTCTTTCTCTGCTTGGTGGAAACAAGAGCTGGATCGGCACCAGAGGTGATCAGGGTTTTGAGAACGTCGAGACGACCCAATCTGACGGCATAGTGGAGTGCAGATTCACCGGCATTGTTGACCAAGTTGATGTTGGCACCATTCTTTAGAAGTACATGCACCATCAGCAGACGAACACTATGATTGAAGATGGCCTTGTGCAACGGTGTCTCACCCATTGTATTCTGCTCATTTACATTGGCACCCTTCTCAATAAACATCTGAACGATCTTCTGGCATTCAGGCGATCTGAATTTCTGGCAGAAATAATGCAGTGGTGTATTTCCATCCATATTCTTCACATTGACATCGATTGTTGGATGCTTCAAAATATGTATCATCATATTGTCACTTATCTCACTGGAAGCTGCAACATGTAGTGGTGAATATCCCTCTCTATATAGGGATTTAATTGTTAGTTAATTTTGTTTATATCTTTTTTGACAATTAATAATGATTATCAATTCAAGTCAAACATACTTATCTGGTTGATTGATTTCATCCGATTTGTTTTGAGTATAATATTCCAATAGTAAATTTAACATCTCTGTATCGTTTTGTTTGATGACATTTACAATTGGAGGATCCTCAAAGGTTATTGGTGTTCTGAGAGTAGAGAAAACATTGCCGTCTGCACTCCTTGATCGCTTTGATGACTTGGTACTGGTGGATTTTCTAGTCTTTCTCTGGCTGAGTGCTTGTTTCAATCCATTAACATTTCTCTGAATGATACTCTCAGTTAGTAGTTGTTTCTCTTGGTACAACATCAATGCTTCCATAACATCAAATGCTTCATCTCTATGTAAAAATAGACAAAATTGATACTTGGATGATTTAAAAAAAAAAAACATAAATAATGTTAATAACAAATTGATAACAAACTAAAATATTATTAATATTAATCAAACTTACATCTCTTTCATTAGTTTTTATAAGTATACCATTTGGTGCCAAACCAGATTTCTTCTCGATTGAAATGATTGTTGAGATTGGTATTATCTTTTGTCTTTGTTTTGTCTTATCGAAAACTATATTATCGTAGAAACATAAAAAGTGTTCTGTCAAGTATAATCTACCGTGTTTCAAAACTGATCCTTGATATCCACAACTATAATCTTTTCAAATAGTGGATTGATAATAATAGTAAAAAAAAAGTTAGTAATCTAAACACTTTGAATAATATATTTTTATCTATGATGGATATTATAATCTTACATGTTATTAATGTTTCATCTTCTGCAACTAATGATTTAAATGATTGTTGGAAATCTCTTAGTGCAGAATCCACACTGCTTCTCCTCAGTTTTTTGCCGTCTGACGATGTTGGTGAAACTGGACTGGCTGGACTACTGACTGATTCTGTCGATGATGATGAAGTCGTTGTTGATTTTGATTTGTTTGGTGATACATTGGCACTGCCATTACCTGTATTATTCTCATCGACCAATCCATTGCCATTACCATTGCCATTGGTGTTGTTGTTATTTAGATTATCTAGTTGCAACTTTAACAACTCTTTGTCGTACGATGCATTGTTGGCGGATCGACTCTTTCTAATGGGTGGTGAGCTGTTGCAGTTTGTCGAGATTTTATTGGCGCAGTGTTTGTGTGTGGGGAATCCGCAGTCCGAACACATTAGACCCTGCTTTCCGATGACACCCCAAATGAATTGTTCGCATAATCGACATCTTGTCGGTTGTGTAAAGTATTTGAGCTTGAAAAAGTGTGATTTCAATGTGGGTGACAACGAGGACGATGCGTCCAATGGCTGGTCGAGTGCGATCGCCGACGAGGTCGACTCGGGACTGGCTGTCACTACGATGTTGTGGGTGGTCGTGGTCGTGGTGGTCGTCGAGGTGACAACTACACTGCTGGCGCTCTGTGAATTCGAGAGACTGTTCAGAAGGATCGAGTCGATGTTGTTGATCGAAGAGTTGGAGGAGAGCGACGACGACAACGTCAATGGCGGTGTGGAATTGGTGTTGAGGTAGCTCGAGGATTGTGCCGAGGGTGGAATGGGTGGAAGTGGGGGCAAACTCGAAGATACCATATGTGGAACGGGTGGAAGTGGTGGATAGACCAGTTTGCTTTCCAACTTGAACTCGCAGGTGGAGATGGATTTATATTTCTTTGGATTTCTCAATGCCTGTTTCTGTTCGTTCAACGATGAATTATTGCTGTTGCTGTTGGTTGGTGATGCAACAACTGGATTTGCTCCGTTTTGTTTAACCAAGAGATTAGGTGAACTCTTGAAATGACTGCTATTTACAAAAAGACTTTGCTGTGACGGCGACGGTAAAGTCGAAGTGGAATTTGAAAGATTTGAAAGTGATTGTAAACTAATTGAACTTTCCAGTGTCGGTTTAGTGGTGTTTGTTGGTGTGGTTGTTGCCGAAGAACTGGAATTTAGAATATTATTGTTATTGTTGTTGTTGGTGTTGTTATTGGTAATATTATTATTGGAAGCGATTGTAGTGGAATCTATTTCGAATTCATCGTTTTCAGAGGAAGTTGTTTGTTTTAGAAGTAGTCCACTGCCATCGTTTGCAGAAGATGAATAATCGTTGTTCACACTGTTTTGTTCTGTATCGTTGTTGTTGGAGTTTGATGAATTGATACCGGGAAGAAGCTCGTCGTTACCGCCATTCTTTAGATCGCGAATCTTTTGTACCAAACTCGGTGGCTTTGGTAATGGATTGGGCACCGCAGAACCAGACTTGGCTGTTAGCGCCTGATTCTGAACAACGAGATTGATAAGATTCTCATTAAAATTTGAATGTAAATCTGGTTCGGGTTGTGTTGTTGAAGAAGATGCTGTTATTGGTGATTTTAATGACATATTATAATTATTATTATATTAACTATTTATATTATTATTATTATTATTATTATTTTATATATTTTTATGAATGAATTTCAAATTCAATCGAAATCCAAACAATTATTCTATTCCGTCTTCTTCTACTTCTTCTACTATCACTCTCAATTCTCTTAAAAAATATATATATCTAAAAAAAATTTAATTTATATACATTAGAAATTATAATTCTTTTTTTAAAAAAAAATAAGTTGTTTTTATATATTTTTTACTAACAAATAAATTAAATGTGTTTTTGTTTTTAAAAAAATTGATTGTTTTATAATATAAATAAAATATTATTTGATTGCTTAGGATGATGATGATGATGGTGGTGGTGGTGTGTATTCTAAATTTTTTTTAACTTTTTTGTTATTAATAAATTTCGATTAAGAGCATTGTTTTAATTGTGTGTTTTTTTTAAAAGAAAATTAATTATATTTTTTCGATGATTGTTTGATTATTATTTAATTAACAATTTTGTTGTTGTTTGTCCGATCTTTAATAATATATTAATTAAAAATGAATGGAAATGTAATTGGATAACTGAAAAACAAAAAAGCTGGAAAATTGATCGACAAATGATTTGTCAAAACTTTTAAAAAAGTTTAATTTGTTTAATTTGTTTTTGGTTTTGAAAAATTTGAGATGGTGTTTGAGATGTAAGTGTTGTTGTGATACCAATTTTTGAAATTATGGTGTGTTCTCTCTCGCTCACTCCTTAATTAAATTATTTTTACTTATCAACTATTAATATTTAATCTTAAAAACAAACAAAACAAAATAGATTTAAATTTTATTATTATTATTATTATTATTAATATTATCAACAAAAAACAACTATTTCAAATTCACTAACTTCTTTTTATATCTATCGGTACCAATACTATTATTTTTGTTGTTATTATTATTATTATAATGATCTCACTCTTTTTTTTTGTTTCTTAAAAAAAAATTTTCTGTTTTGTTTTGTTTTATTTTAAGTCTGTCTCTTTCCTGATCAATCCTGAATTCCACCGGTACTTTTAAGGTTCTATTTTTGTGATTGTAAAAATGATAAAAGACTATATTTAATTTCCTTTGTAATAATTTTCTCTTTCACTTGAATACTTTTAAACAATCCAGAAAAAAAAACCAACACAAATGAGTATATATATAATATATGTATATAAAGAAATTATAAATTAAATTTATATATCTTTAATTATTTATTATTACTATTAAATTTTCTTTTTTTTCTACTAAGATAAAATAGAATGATTAATTTAAAATATAATTAATAATATTATTATTTTGTTTTGTTATTGTGAATTATATTTAGAGTGAGTGTGAGTTTGAGTGTGTGAGGGAAGTGATATAGAGTGAGGTATAAATGGTGGTGCCAGTTGTTTTAATTGTGATGATTGAAGTAATATTGGCAACAGCAAGTAATATAATTGACATATATAATTTAATTTTGCAAATAAATCACATGAAGAACAACAACAATAACAACAACATATGTTTTTCACACTCATTCATCACACACACTCACACACACTCATATCAAAATATATATGTGTATATATATTTATATATATGTATCATGAATATCATCAAACACCATATTGTTTATTTTTTTTAATTGTTATGAGCAAAATTGTATGGATGTAACAAAAAAAAATGAGTGTGGGTGAGTATGTGTTGACTGATTGATTGATTGAATGAGTGTGGTGTGATGTGTTATATTTTCAACAATTCACTACCCCACCCTTTGTGTGGAAGTTTATATCGAGCAGAAAAAAAAAAATAAGAGTAAATTTTGATGATTAGAATAAACTATACATTTTATTTAGTTTAGTTTTTTTTTGATTGTCAAGTGTGAAGTGGTAGTGTGTGTAGTAAAATTGTTTGGTATTGAGTAGCAATTAAACTTTAGGTACTGGTGTTGTTGTTGCTGCTGATGATGATGTTGTTGTTGTTTTTTATTGTTCATTTTAAGTTGTAACATTGCACAATACACATAAATAATATGAACAATTGTTGTTATTAGCACAATCGATTGTCTCAATAGAAATAAGTTTAAATGGTCATCTCTCAAACTTAATTTGAATTTGAATTGTTGTTATTATTTTTTATTGTTGTTATTGTTATAGTTGTTCGCGATTTATTAAACTACTTTTACCTGTGTGTTTGTGTGTATGTGTGTCCAACCCTTTGTTTGTAAACATGTGGGAATCTCATCCGTTGATTTGCAATCTGTGATCACAATCCAATTTGTAGACCTATCAGCCTACCATTACTATTTTAGTTTGCTCTTTCCGATGGCACTGAGCAGAACCAAAACAGTGGAATATATTTATATATCTGGAAATAAAGTGCAATCTGGATTTTTTTTTTTTTTGAATATTACTAACATATGTGTTGTTTAATAAAGGTGGTTGAAAAAAAGAAAAAGGTGCACAATTAATAAATATTTATTACGCACTTAAAAGTGAATGTTGTTTCAAACTTTAAAAAGTGATATAAAAAATATATATATGGTTTGACTGTGTGTTTGGATGGTTAGGTGGGTGGTAGTTGTTATTGTTTATTTTTGTTTCGTGTTAGATATTGAGAGATTGGTTTTGAAGATGGGTTATTTCGCTGTTCGCATTAAACTTCTTCCACTAAAATCCTTGTATCCTATAGTCAATTGATTCAAATAACCATTTGTTTTAAAAAACATTCAATTCAATCGCTGTCTAATCTAGTGTTGCTGTTGTCACTGTTTTGCTGCTGCTGTTGTTGTTGTTGTTGTTGTTGTTGTTGTTGTTGTTGATGATTATTATTATTATTTAAGAACATATAGGTTTATTATCAAAGCATTGTTGCAACTTCTTAAATTCCCTCTAGGTCCAAGCCAGATGTAATTGGGTTTTGTCTTTTTTTGTTCATCTCTATGACTCTAGATTGTGATCACAACAAAATAAAACAAAACAAACTTATTTAAATCAGTCAATGATCGCATCCAATTTTTTTTTTGAAAGTAATACAATAAAATAAATAATAAAAACAGTTCCACGTTCGAACTTGATTAAATATTGTTGTTAATGTTTTTTTTTTTGCAAATTAATTTTTCTAAGTAGATTTAAATTAAATCAAATCAAAAAATAAATATATAAATATTAAAAGTCATTGTTAATTAATGATTAAATTAATCTATTATCTATTTTTTGGAATAATAAATTTTATATTTTTTGTCGGTTAGAAATGAAGTTCTTGAGAAATATTTCTAAGAAATTTGAATTTTGAATTGAAAAAATCATTCCCGCCCATTTTAAATATGAGAAAAACTTTGTTCAATAATAAATATTTTTTAAAAAAAAACATCAATCTGTAAATTATTTAAATATTTAGATATTATTTGTTTTATTTTGTACAAATCTTTATTATTATTATCATTTATTGCTATTAGATCTAAAACAGTTTAAATAATTAGTTAAAAATGAATATGCCAATTCCCAATTGTATTACTGAGTACGTCAATCAGAATAATATAAACAAAGAGTTTTCACCAAGCAATGTCATTCTTCAGATAAAGAAAATTACAGTAAAACCAGAGAGAGTTGAGTAAGTATCAATCAACATCGACGATAAAAGTTTACTATATTTTTGATTTTATATAACTAACAACAACAACAACAACAATAACTATCTATAATTAACTCTTTAGATTATTATTATCAGATACAGCCAATATATTCCCATTCTATGTTCAAACACAAAATGTTGATCCAAATCTAAGAGAGTTTACAATTATAAAGGTCAATCAATTCAAGATTGTCAAGAGTCTCTACTTCCAAATCTTGAGCTACACTGTAATCGGTCATACTGGTTCACTCTTTGGAAATGCAGTGTCATTGCATCCAGCCTATCAAAAGCAACAACAACAGCAATCAGCTCTACAAACCAACAACAACAACAACAACAACAAGAATATGAATAACAATAACAACAACAATAACAACTATATGGCAAATAAACAATCGAATCAATCAAGAGGATCAAATGCTGGAACTTCTTCTCCACCTACCGGTTCAATGGACACAATGATTACACAGATCAAAAACATCAGCAATGGAATATCAAACCCAACAATTCGTGCAACCGTTCGTGCCAAGAGTACTATCAAGCAATGGCATAACAGCAATTCCGGTGGTTCTATTTTGAATTTAGAGTTGATCGATGACAGTGATGAGGTAACTAACATACGCTAAAACAATCTAAACTAAACCACAAACAAACAAACAAACTAATCTATTTAATTAACTTAGAAAAATGAAATTAAAGTAACAATCTTTGGTAGAAACAATGAAAACAATCTCTGTGTTCAAATCGATGAAGCTATTCATGTTGGTTCCACCTATGATTTCTCGAATTTCAAGATCAATCCAAAGAATCCAAACTTTAACAAATTGTCACATCCATGCGAGTTGACCTTTACAGAGAACACCAAGTACTACGTGAGCAGCGCTCCTATCAATGCTCACACACTCTACAACTTTGTAAAGATCGCCGACTTGACTCCACCAGCAGCAAACGAAACCAACTCACCACCAATCGACCTCTTTGGTTATGTATCCAATGTCAGTGGCACTACCTCCATCAACAGGAAAGCCACAAGCAACACCGACAATGCCAACTCCACTTTGCTAAAGTGCACCTTCAGAATTCTCGATACCTCTGCCAAATCAATTGATGTCACTGCCTTTGGTCAACAAGCCGAGACTATCTCCAAACAACTAAATAAGGGTAATATCATCGCTATCAAGTCGGCCAAGATCTCTTCTTTCTCCAAGTGCTCCGCCAGTATTACATACTCGTCGACCTACGAAGTCAATCCACCACAACTCCAACAGGAGTGTCAGAATCTCCTCATGTGGGTCAACTCGCACGGTGACGACGCCGAGTGCCTCTCGGAGTCATACGTTGCAGGCGGCAATTCCGACGACAAAGATTCAATCAGATGTACTGTTGAAGTACTACCACAACTCAACTTGGGCAACGATCCTATTTTGACCAAGAACTACGTTGTTGTTGGTACGCTATCAACACTTTCCAACGTCTCGCTAACTAGCAATGATCAAAAGAGTCAATACACTGGATGTTCTGCTTGCAAGAAGAAGAACTGCAATTGTGGACAACCTCAAATCAAATACTATAGAGCTACATTCAGACTGCAAGATGAAACCGGTTCGGTTCTGGTCGATGCTTTTAGTGGTACCGTAGAGAAAATGTTGGGAGCCAACGCCGAAAGATTCTTTGACCAGCTCACCGACGAAGACAGATTACAAAGAGTGAATGAGATCTGCTCCGTCCCTTACTTGGTGAGATTGAGAGTGACTTTTCCACCACCAAGCTCTGATAACACATACCCACCCAAATGGTCTGTGAAGAGTTTAGAGGAATACAAAGGTGAGCCATTCAATCAATGTTTGACGAACCTATACAGTTGCGGTACTCTTGGTTATAACTGTAATATCTTGCAACAACAACAGCAACAACAACAAGATCCAGAACAAGCAATGGAATAAATAGATAAATTCATATATATTTTTTAATCAATCAATCAATCAACCAACCAACCAGCCATTAAATAAAGTCATATAATTAATTTTTTTTGAACATATTTTATTAGTTTTTTTTTTTCTTTTATTCTATATCAATTAATTTAAAGATATATATAGTGCGAGATTGAAAGAGAGATATATATAAATATTTATAAATAGAGTTTTTCTGTTCTATTTATAGATATGTTTATGAATGTATATTTTTAAAGGTTCTTTTTTGTTGTTGTTGTTGTTGTTGTTGTTGTTGTTTTGATTTTATAATACTATTAATAATAATGATGATGATATTCTAACGATTTCTGATTGCATCGAGAATCTCTTCTTTAAACTTTTGGAGTTCACGTCTAAATTCGGCGAGGATCTCTTCTTTCAAGGTTAGCATATCGTCAGAGAGTGCGGATGGTGTCGATGCGGTGGAACTTGGTGATGCACTTGGCGATAGTGATGGACGTCCCATGGTGGGTGGTGGCTTTGGTTTTGAGGCGGTGACTGGAGCTGGTTTTGGCTCTTTGACGGGGGGTGGTGGTTGTTCCTTTACTGGTGCTGGAGCGGGTGGTGTGTGATCTTCCTTTGGTGCCGCTGTCTTTTTCATGGCGGCACGCTTTGCCATGGCTTCAGCCATGATATTTCCACCACCGCCACCCATTGGCATCATTGCCTTGGGTGCACCTCCACCACCGGCGGCACCTCCACTGGATGGAGCTGGAGCTGGTGTCGATGCATTGTTGTTTCCGATGAGTGGCGAACTCTTGTCTACGGTGACAGTCTTCTTCAAACCGTTCTTTGAGAATCCTTCGATTGAACTCAAGAGACCGGATCTTCCACCGCCACCACCACCACCGCTAACGGCAGGGGGAGGTGGAGCAGCTGGTGGTGCTGGTGGTTTTGGTGCGGGTGGAGCAGCTGGTGGAGCGGGTGGTCCGGCTGGTGGAGCGGGTGGTTTGTTGAGGATGGTTGATTGTGGACGAACTGGAACTGGCATTTGTGGTGGTGCCGATGCAGCGGGTTTGTTGATCTGTGGTGGAAGTTGCATCTGTGGTGGTTGCTGTTGTTGTACTGGTTGCGATGCTGGGTATGAGGGGGGTGGTGGTTGTGGTGGTGACTGTCCGCTCTTCAATTGCTTTAATACATTCTCAAATCCGCTTCCAAACTGGTCGGCTTCCTCCTTTGTCGAAAAGTTGATACCATAGTGAGTGCGTTGATCAGAGAATGTGTGGAAGTTGGCCGAAGCGAGCTTGTAGGTGACCTCCTTTGTTATGGAAAAGTTGATCAAAATTACATTGGGATCTTCGAAGCCTCTGGCAATGATACGATAGGTGTTATTTGTTTGGTGATGATACAAAAGCAATGTCGCTGGATGTTGTGATGATGGCACCCAATTATTTGTTCCTGCCGAGTAAGTGAAAACTTGAGCACGACCTACTAATATATGTACTTCACTTTAATAATCGGAGATAAATGTAAACATTTTCAAAAATGTTAATATTTCTATTTCTACTGCTACTACTATTTTTTTTATGAATTGATACATACGCCATATTATTTTATAAATTTAAAATGACTGTTTGGTTTTTTTTTATATATTTATTACAACAAAAATGAAGATGATTTAAAAGAATACTAAAATACAATTTGATTGTTTTGTTTTGTTTGATTTATTTATTTATATATAAAATTACTATATATTTGTGATGTTGATTATTATTATTATTATTATTAATTATTTGTTTATTTATTTATTTGTTTATGGTTTTTTTATTTATAAATGATACAATAAGTAATATAATTGATAATCTTATTATGGATTTGAAAAATTACTTTTTACTCTTCTTTCTTAACACTGTGTTTTACAACTTTTGCCTCAAAAAAAAAAAACAAAAATTCAATACAATTTTTTCTATCTAATATGATTATGTTTATTTAACAATATTACTTTGTTGTATGTTTTTTTTTTTTTTAAAGAAAGGATATGGAGTTGTGGTAATTTCAAAAAACAAATATTAACAATTTTTTTTCAAACAAAAATTTAAAATTAAAATTGAAAAAATTTGGATGGGCTGCCCCAAAAACAAAAAAAAAAATCAAAAAAAATTCACATAAATTAATAAATTTAATTTTTTGGTTTTTGGTTGTCAAAAAAAAAAAA